>NC_089148.1:28516896-29171821 GCF_009819655.1 Sylvia atricapilla | reverse complement strand
CCTCACTGAGGAAGACATGACTTACACCGTGTAATTTATTCACCTCCACCAATGACCCCACAACACATCCCAGGTGCCTGTCTGCAACCCAGAAAAACCAATGCAACCCTGATTCCAGTTATTAAACACATCCTTTATCTGCACTGCACAGCCTCAGCACCAAGGGCAAGGATTCCTGCAGACCTTCAGGCCGTCTCCAGACATCTCATGGCCAGCCATGTGTATCAACAGCCTTCCCAGCTCCCAAGGAAAGACAGAAGACACTTCCACACAAGAAAAGAGCAGCCACTAACCACCCAAGAACAGGGTTCTGTGGATTCAGGACAACACAAGCATCAAAGGCTGAGGGAAATTTCACTCCTTTTGCACACACAGATGCTCACAAAGCATCAATAAACAGTTATGCTGAGCACACACATCCATTTACACATCAGCCTGGGCTCTAACCTAATTGCTTTCTACATACATAAAGGGAAAACAAGGAACTCAAAGGGAAAAGCAGCTCATCTCAGCCCTCAGCGGATCCCAGTAACACTGGTGAGCACAAACCCAGTGGGCTGAGGCCAGAGCTGGGCTGGCAGCTCTGCAGTGGGGCAGCACAACCTTTGGTCATTGGCAGCACGGTTCTCTCCTAATCCCTGTCACTCAGCTGCCTTCAGGAAACCACGGGCTGTAATCAGCACACTGCCTTTTAACTGAACAGACAGCATTAGATTTTATCAGCCATTTCACTGCCACACTGCATTGTCTGCACAGGATAATGAGCCCAGAGGCTCTGCTGCTCGCAGCCCCGCAGTTTGATAGGGAACATATTCCTGCGTGGCACACGGGGACAGGAGCCTGCCCCGCAGCCAGAGAGACCCTGCAGACACTTGGAGGGACAAGGCACATCTGTGTCTCTGCTGGGATGTTTCTGCCTGGAGATTCAGCTGAGGCTTGGGCTCGAGTCTTCCCAGTTCTCAGAGCAGAAATTTGCAAGTCTCATAGAACAAAGACACAGAACCCTTCTCTAAGGGTTTCTCAGGCTAAATAAATAGAATGAATTGATAATGATAAAAGTATCTCCTGAGGAAAAAAAATAATTTGTTGTGTTTTATAGAAACTACTGAGTATCTCTGTAAGTGAAATAATTTTAGGTTGTAACCTACCTGACTACATCTTATGGTTTTTGCTTCTTTTTGGTTCATCTTGGATATTACAAAATTGGGTTGTTTATAATCAGCACTCATTCTCACATTCCTAAGACATACTAATAGCTAAGCTACAGCACTGCAGTGAAGTGTTAACTGAATTTTTCCAGCACTTCTCTTCACCTTTCCACTCTCCACTGACAAAAAAATCTTTTCCAGCTGAGTTCAGCAAACCTGCATATCTGAGTGAAGGCAGTAAGGCCTCACATTGAGTCACAGCCAGTTTAGGTACAAACAGTTTCAAAGCAAAATTAAGAACAAGCAAAGCCAACAAGAAAATATATGCTTATATCTAAAGCTACAAACTGTTGATCGAAAAAGTTGGTGCTGACTAGGGAGAAAACAGAGCCAGAACATTTTTAATTTGTGAAACATTAGCAGAATTTACCAATGAGGAATACCAAACTAAGCTATGTATTTAAGATGCTAATAAACACCAGTAAGCCAGGCTCCAAGCTCAGTGACACTGGGATAAATCCAGTCTAAATTTACAGTGGCATGACTAGGACAGCTCTGTCCTTACAAATCTATCCAACTGCCAGCAGGAAGAATTTTACTTGCAGAGAGCACAGGTTAAGGAGGACCCATCCACCTGCACCCCTGTGTTCCTCCTGCCTGTTCTGCCTGGATGCAGTTTTAACTGGGCAGCATCATTCACAAACAGCAGTCTCCCCCCTTCCTGCACTGCAACTTAATATTGCAATTATTTAATCCTACCTTATGTCACCCTGAGCCCCCTGCCCAACACAGCTTCCAGAAAGCATCTCACATGTAAACCATGCAGCAGCTATCAGTCCATACATTATGTCAGCAATAACCTGGGGAGCAGGAGGGGGAGGAGGGGGAAAAAAGGAACAAATCCATAGCCTTAGTAGGCTGGCTAAGAGCCCCATCTCCAACAAATGTCAATTTGCTGGTTACCTGAACAGCACAGGGATTACAGATTCCACCCATGCTGACAGATGGCATTTTGCAGTTTTGATCCCTGACACATTTAAAGGAATACATTCATGAGGCAAGGCACACGATAAAGAGTAAAGGACCTGAGACAGGGAAACACGGGCTGCATTAAGCATGCAAGATTGAAGCATGCAAGGCTCTGCTCTGCTGTCACACCAGGATTGATCCCATTAACTTCCATGGGACAGGCACGATTTGCTCAGTTGTAAACCATCAAAATGAGGCCCGTGGCTCGAGTCCAACAGAGCAATTCATTTCCAGCACTGCGGGCTCCCTGGGCTCCAGGAGGGCCAGGCACACTCAGGATTTGCCAGAGTGAGCCACGGAGTGCTCAGAGAGGGGCAGCTCCCGGATCCACCTGGTTCCTCCAGCTTTCACTTCATCCAGGTGCTCAGCGGAAGTGCTTCAGGATAAATAAGGTACATTGATTTATGGTGTGGAAGCAATTAGCCAGCACTGGGTCCAAGCTGTCCCCTCCACTGGTTAGACAAATAGAAACCCCCTTGAGGAGCAGCATAAATGTGCCAGTGTCTTACTGTTCCCCAGGCAGGCAAACATCACCCTGAGAGCTGCTCCTGTGCAGAGGTGAGTGTGCAAGGGCAGGCAGGAGATACAGCATCACTCAGGGTAAGACAAATACATTAAAGTGTACTACTAAACATCACATCCTTACCTGACAAGGAAAACTTCCAAGGTTCCTGTTTGAAATCCAAACAAAACACGCCTTTATTTGTTCTTGATTTCACGGTCTCTTCTTTCCTCTATATTCTCAAAGATTGTAAGAAAGCTACAGGCTACAAACTCCCTGCTCTCGTGCCCACATTTCACTGACTGGCTTTTACAATGGTTTAAAATGCTGTCAATTTTACTGGTTTTATGTAAGCCCCAGTGATCAATCATGAAGCAAAGGATATGAAGTAAAAATGCAATAAACATTATTGCTTGACAGCTGCCTGGTGGCCCACGTGGGACCAGCTGGTGGCATTACTCCAGGACCTAGTAGAGAAGCTTATACCTTCAGATTAACATTAATTGGCATCCTTAGGGCAGCACAAGGGAAGAGGCCAAGGACTAAATGGGCCACGAAAATTCAGCAAAGCACTTCTCCCGGAGCTGAGGGGAGGCAGACAGGCAGGAGAACTTCTTTGTTATTCCCAAATAAAGAGAGGCAAATACAGAGAGTGCCCTGACAGGTCTCTGCAGAGGGTGACAGATGATTTCATAGACAAGGAAGTTTTAAACAAAACAAACAATAAAAGAGCGAGCAGATTGCCTCTGATGTGACCAGAGACATCCTTTGAGGATGCTAATGGAGCACAGAATTGATTACAAAGCTTGCCTTTTCTTTGCAGCACATACAGTAAAGAACAATTGCTTGAATCAAACATGAGCATGCATAAAGATGCCCTTCCCTGGAAGACAGCTTTAGACTCTGAATTTCTGGCAACAAAATGTGCAAAACACTAAAATATTTATCAAACAGCTTCAGTCCAAAGACCCATGCATGGGCTCTGGACTATTTTGATGTGGGCAAACCAGGGAACTCTTGGTACATTAGAAAGCATGAGCTCCTCAGATTGGACTCTTTCTGTTCAAACTGGAGATTTTTAGTTCTCAGTGACAGCATTCATTACAAACGCAGCTGTTAGGAAGCTAACACCACCAGTGACTTCTCTTTCCCTGTTTATTTGCAGTTTGGAGGAGTTTCTATTTGGTTTCTTCTCAGAGAATTTTGGCAACTTCCTCCTCTGGACAGCAGGCAGCCCAGGAATACGTGGTGTTGGGCATCACATGGGATTCTCAAACAGATCCCATGTGAAAATCTGCCACTCTCCCACATACACAAACAATAGACTTCTCATTAATATGTCAGCTTGTTTTTTAAAAAAAAAAAAGTTCCAGACTTTCCCTAAGCTCTCAGGATCCAGGTCACAGGAAAACTGCCTGTCACACACTTTGCAGCTTCTGACATGTCAGCATTTCAATGCTCCCAGCAGGAGCCTGCTTGCACCTGCTGCTCCCCCTGTCCCAGAGACAGTGATGGGTGACACTGTGACATGGGGCAAAAGGCACCTTTCCTTTGGAGCCATGGCCATGCCACGGCTGTCATATACATTCACTGAGGGAGCTCACACTTCCCAAAGTGAGCTGGAACTATGAACTCTGACACGTGTTTTAGACTGGACACGTTCTCACGGGGATGGATGGAAGGCATCCACCCTTCCCGTGGCCACCTCACTCCTGACACTGACAACACAGGGAACAGCTGGCACCAAACCTGGGTGTGGAACAAGGTTATCACAAGGCTTGTCACTGATTCACAAGGCATTCAGACGGCCCGTGGTGTTTTCAGGCTGGTAAAAGAGGATGGGGTATCTTAAAGAGAGTCCTGGGCTCAGTGAAGGTAAGCTGCCTCAACCAGCAAATCCTAAGTGTGATAAGCAGTCTGGGGAAAGGCCTCAGCAAGCACTGAGCTGCACAAGCAGCTCCATCTCAGCCACCACCTCAGAGTGTCTCATCTTGTTGGGACCCCACTATGTGGGTACAAAACACACAGGCAACTAAAAGCACAAAACATGGACCAGTGTTAAAGTGGCCCCTGTTACCCAAGGAGCCAGGCTATCTTTCTGACTTTCTGAGCAAGTCAACTCAGAAAATAAAAACAAAATGCTGGCTAAGAATCATTCTCCAAAAACTACTTTGCATGCAACTGTGTATCAGTAGCCAATTAATTTAGGAGATGGAGAACACTCTGTGAAGACACCAGTCCCGTGGTAATGATGCCTGTACCAAGGGATCAGCAGGGACGTGGGGGAAGGAAAAGGGTTGGGGAGAGTTGCCAGGCTGCTGTTCAAGGAAGAAGCTTTGATCTAAGACAGAAGGAAAAAAAAATTAAGCATCCTTTAGACTATATCAGCATGGTTTATTTATCAAGCTATAACCTATTACAACTTTAGTGATTGCTTTGAAGTTCCCTGGCCTATGTCAACTGTTTGTTTATGCTTCCATAATTGAGTTATGTCAGAAGTGCCAGCCTGGGATTAGACTGCTTCCCAAGGGACAGCGAACATGAGTCTGTTTTAACTCCATGGTGCTTCAATGTGTGTTGTCAGGATGCACCAGTTTCTGCTCCAAACTGGGCTGTTCCTCCCTAAGGGCTGAAAGATGCTGAGTGCTCCATGACAATGACACTAATAACTCGATGGAGAGAGGAAAAGGCTGCCACTGAACAAACCAGCATCTGCCAGCTGGGAATGCCCAATGCAGCCCTGGGACCAGGAACAGATGGAGCTGATGCCTCTGGTCAGGGGTGGGAACTGAGCTCCAGCAGAATCATGATACTAAGCAGTGGCAGCCAGAAGTGAAATATCAATAATTAAAAAAAAAAAAAATTGCCATGATTTTTCTCTTCCCATGTAGAAACTCCCTCACACTCCATGCACAGCAAAACCCAACTGAACGAAACCACAAAACATCTTCTGTGGGTGATCTGTCTCCACCAGTGCCAGGCAGCTCCCTACAACACATCCCAGGGCTTTTTACATTCCAGCTTCTGGATGAATACTTTTGAAGCATGCCGCTCTCATAGATTTTATTTCCCAACTTCTGTTCTTCATTATCAACCATAACACAGTCACTAACAATCCAATGCTCTCCCACCCAGGGAGTAGTCTTTCACAGCACTATACCCACCTCCCCTCAGCTCACAGCAAAGGTGAACATGGGCATTTCTCTTCCTCCTAGTCTTCCTGTCCCCCCAGTTTTACATGCTGCAATCTGCCACCACTGTTTCCCTTTTTTCCACTGGACCAAAAATCCAGGTACAGAAAACAAATATTCACTGTGCAAAGCCATCATTACCTGCTTCTCCTTCTCTCTTTAGCATTCTCTGGAGATGCTATTACCAAGAGGCCCTAATTTTTTAATTTTTTTTTTTTTATTACTCATTCATTTCTCCCTTTCCAGCAAGTTTTGCACTCCTCAAAGTATAGTTTTGGGCTATAGAGAGATGTATGAGAGTTTTTTAAAACTCTCCTGAGTTTTAAAAGGCCTACATATGTTTATTAGAGGTCATTATTAACGAGGTTCACAGGATTCACAAACACCAGGGCCTGTGCTCCACAGTGCTTCTGTGATGTCAAGGGCCAGTACATTGAATTTCAGAATGAGGAACTGAGGCTCAGGGAACAAAGTACCTGATCAGTGTCTCACACACAGGAAGAAGCCCAAGTCTGTAGCCTGAACATTTAAAAAGAACGCATAAAACAAAACAGATGAAAAGCACACCAGAAACCCAAACAAATAAACAAAACAAAGTGCAAACAAATGAAAAAAGCCCCTTGCACAGTTTTTTTTCTCAAGCACTTTGAGTTCACCAATGAGACATCAGTTAAAATACCTGAACTCTGACTAAATCCACATAATTGACTGATTTTAACCAGTTCCTCTCTAAAGGAGGAGATGGTTTTTGCTCCACCTGAGCCTTGTTTCCAGGGTCCAGCCTGACCAGGGCACTCCGAGTCCCTGGGTCTCACCAGTGAGGGAAGCTGAACGAGTTACTTACAGCTCTTTTAATTGTGTCTCATTCTGACTTCAAAGTCCACATCAGCTGCCAAGTGCAATTTCTTCTGGGCTTTGAAGTACTCGTATCCTAACTTCAAAAATTTCTCTGCCACAGTCCCTCCTTGTCAAATCATGGCTCACCAGCAACAAATCACTGACCCAGGCTTCCCTCCTCTGCTCTGCAGGTGGCATGGTTTACACCATGGTTTTAACTGTGCCAAATAAAACCTCATATTGTACATTTCAAATGATTTCAAATTCTTTTAATTCATGTTTTTGTCCCCACACACACCTTCCATAACCATCCAATATTTCACTACACTGGCACTTTTCTAGTTCATCCTTCATTAAAAAATAACTACATCTTCAGTCTATCTTTCTGTACAGGAGGAAGCTGACAATTTAAAAGCCCTCAGCCATCTCATCCAATTTAAGAGAATATTTGATGGGCACTAGCACATTCAAACCCAGTGTAATGCTTTGAGCCTGAGACATTCTAATATTCCAGAGTGTAACCTTGAGTCCCACAGCCCTGAGCATCCTAAACCTCATGGGGTTTGTGCTCCACTATTCATCACCTCATTTCTTCACTTATCTTAGGCACTAGAAACATGTCTGAGAGAACTGCCTTTTTCTCTGTCACCTGGATGACATTCTATTGTTTATTTCCACAAGCAATCGAGGGAAATCCCACCAAACCACCTCTCCCTTTTCCAGACACCTCTGAGCGCTGAGAGAGCAAAGGGCTCTTCTGTTTGTCACAAAGAGTGCTCAGAAATGGCTCTGCTCTCTGGGGCAGTCTTGCAGAGTAGAAATGGTGATGAACCAGAATTCAATTATGTAATGAGAATTGCTTTAATTAGCCAGTTAATTGACTCCTCGATTGCAATAACTAAAATCACTTGTTTTTACAAGGCACGCTATTTTTTTCCTAAGGGCTCCCAGGAATCATCTCTGCCTCTCACTTCCCTCCACATCAACTAAAAGGATCCAAGAGTGTTGGCATGCTGGAGGATCACACACTTGATCACTGCTTCGGAGCAGCCCCAAAAGAAACTCATAAGAAGGGGGCAGAGGTGCAGAGTAGCACCGGGGTAATGAACCAGTCTTCCTTTGGTGGAAAGGAGCCTGACCTTGAAGCAGGTAAAATGCAAAGAAACTGAGCTGCCCTATTGCTGACTCTTTTTACTTTCGTCCAAAGTGTCCAAACTCAGAAAGATGTGGATTTTCAACACTAGCAAGACCTAAGATCTATGCACATGGTCAAGAGCTGCTCAGATGTCAAAGGAGTAGTACACAGTGCCTTGGCAAATGTCCCTAAGACACAGTTCAGTTACACGAGGATGCAGTTCCAGATGTCTCAAAGAGGAGCATGAGAGACAATCCAGGGCCCTTCTGCCACACACTGAACCCAGTGCCTACTCCAAGGTTAGGATATTGCACACAGACTCAAGACAGATGGCAGAATTCAGCCAGAAAGCCTCCTCTGTTTACTCTAAGTTTGGATTTTGGGTTTAATAGGGATGTAAAATTCTACTCGAAACAAAGAAAAAGAGAACATGACTCCTGAGTCAAGCAGGACACTAGCACAAGGGAATTCCCTGATCCAGAGCAGGAGGTACTGCTAATGCAGAGTCACCAGACTTCACACAGCAATGACAACTGAGAAGAGAAAAAGGGTCAGACTGGAATGAACCATGAATCTCTGTGTCCCAGAACTCTGCACCCTGGTTATCCTCCAGAGAGCTGCAAGAGTTTATGAAAATATTTGTAGCAGAGTCATCACTACCCTGGTAGTTGCACTTTTTTTTCTCCTCTTATCCTGTCCCATGAAGCTGCTGTGCCAAGGTTTCCTGGTGTCTCCCAATGTACACCTCCACCTGGGTCTTACCCAACACAGGACAGAAGTGCAGCCAACATTCCACAAGGTTCTCTCCCTGCTCCCATCAGTGAGGCTCTCTCAGTCTGTGACAGTGACCTTCCAGCTGGGAGGTGACCTTAGGTCTCATGCAATTCCATCACTTTCTCTCCTGTCCTGACTTGCAGCAGGTCATCACCAGGAGGCAAATAAATAACCATAAACGAACTGTACAAAAGGAGGCTGGTGAGTTCTGTGACATGTTAAACATTTGTTAGATAGCAAGGGGTGGAAACCTGGACGAATGCAAAAATAACAGGGCACACTTCCCAATAGAAGGCTGAGTCTGACTGCACTTTTTAAATGCCAGAGAAAACATCTTACCTTGGTGAAAGAGGAAGGAAAAGAACCAGTAACATTGTGTCTTCACTAGAGATCACATAAGACGTGAGCAGAAATTGCAATTACTTATATACAAACTCTTTTTGGAGGAAACCTTAGACATAATCAACAGGGAAAACCTGTGTGTTTGATTAGGGCTGATATTTTAATCTAAAGACAAACACTCCGTAATAACAACAAAATCAACACAAAAAGTAGGTTACCTTTTTTGATGCAAGTATGTCAGGAATTACTCTGGCCCAGCATTCTGCACCTAAAGCATGTGAAAGTATCACCAAAAGAATGCCCTTTGGGATCTGAGCAGCAGCTGCTCCTGCTGGAGCCTGCAGAAAGCAGTGGACACTCTGGGCAAGTGGCAAACAGGGGCATGAATCCCAGTGGGATCACAAGTCAGATGAAATTCAGTAGAAGAGTTTGCACCAGAGAATGGGGACACAAGCAGAGAAGTTTGAGACCTACTTTTGTACAGAACTTCCACTG
Organism: Sylvia atricapilla; assembly: GCF_009819655.1. Taxonomy (NCBI): domain Eukaryota; kingdom Metazoa; phylum Chordata; class Aves; order Passeriformes; family Sylviidae; genus Sylvia; species Sylvia atricapilla. The sequence continues at coordinate 29,162,368 of NC_089148.1, read as the reverse complement.
AAAACAAACATCATAGCCACCTTCATCCCAAGAGACAACCACCAATACACAAATACATAACAGGACTGAACTGACTAAACCAGGCCACTCAGAAATTACTAATAAAATATTAGCACGTCTCAGATAATTTTCCTGTTAGCCCGATGACATTCCATTGATTAAAAAAAACCCAACAATCTCCATGACAGAACAACAGCCATTCCAGTTCTCTTTCAATCCAGAATATCCTGTCAGGATTGATTCTGCACTAAGTCACTCCTTAAACCTTTATAACACCAGATACTCCAGGATGGACTGCGGCAGCCTTTAAAAACAGTACAGACAGTGCCATAAATGATTTAAAGACTGGAATAAATGTCATGTCTAAGGTGGTTATGTGGAAATTTAAAATAGGCAAAATTAAATTACCCATGAGAAATACAGCCTGAATCTCTGACCTGAATTTGGTCAGAAAGTTTACTTTGTCTAACTCACTCAAATCAGGAGTGCAAGACAGAAAGGTAGGAAGGTTGGGATGATACAAGTTATGAAGAATGCAGGGTAATACACAGAAAGTTCTGTGCCAAAATGCAGCAGGTGAAATACTGCATATGCTGAGATCTAGAAGCAAGAGAAGGGTGTTTCTGAGAACCCCTTTAACATCCTGGGGGTCCAAAACATACAAAAAACCAGATTTTGTGACCAGCAAGAGATTAACAAAAGTGTTGCAATTTTACAGAAGTAGTAAAGAAAGGAAAATAACCTGCAAATCTCAAATATAATCAGGTTTTTCAGTAGTAAGTGCATGCAAGTATCAAACCAAGCCACAATAAAATGGCAGAGGCCCTTATCGAAGGAAAACCTATTCGATGGTAAGAGCCTGAGAAATTCATAAATGGCTGTGTATGGGCAGCACATGGAACAGGTCAGTCCTCACCACCCTACTTCATGAAGCAGAGGTCCATCAGTCATGACAGGACAAGCCAAAGGGCTCTGTCCTCCCTTGGTGCAACCCTTGATGCCATTTGTAGGATGCCTTTGTTTGTCCCCATGCCTGGGGGCTGCTCCTGGCAGACCTGGGGCTCAGCCACCCCTCCTGGCCCTGGAGGCTGCAGAGAGGAAGAGGAAGGAGCATGTGTCCAGCTTCCAAAGGAGCAGAGCCTCTGGAGCACAGAGTTGAGAGCTCAGCGAAGGCTGCAGCGGGAGGGGAGGGCTGGCAGACAGCATTGTGTGCTGCACAGGGCACATTCATGGGAACAAGGGAAGAGAGGCAAGCCACCCCTCCAGAGCCGTCTGTTCATTCCCTGTTTGTCCGCCCTTTCAGACTTAAACGCTTGAGCAGATTTACACAAGTAAGTGCACTCAAGAAGTGGGCAAACTGAATATGAACACAAGGCCAACTGGCTGCAGCGTCCAAGAAACAGAAAATGGTATTAATCCCCTGAATTGGAGCCCCAAGCACCGCCCGTGCCCCATGGAGCCTCGCAGTGGGGTCCCCTCCCACCCTGTGTGGGGCTGCACAGAGGGAAGCCGTGGGGCACAGCAGTGGGGGGCTGGCTGAGGTACCACCAGCTCTGCCCCCTGCCCAAAACTGCCCTTCCCTGCGCAAGGGGCAGCTGCTGGCACAAGCCTAAGGCAATTAGTACACAAGGAAAATGGCACTGGGAAGTACTTGAAGCACTTGAAAGTTTACCAAAAGAGCTCTCTCCCCAAATACAAAAACTCTGAGTTACCACAAAAAGTGCCTCTTCTAGACCCAGCAGTCAAAAGCCACCCCTCTGGGAATGCTGCTGCTCAGGTGCCCCTATGCTACAGCAAACCCAGCGTGTCTGAAGTGCCAACAACCCAGTTTTTGACTTCTAACCCATCAAAGTCAGGAACTAGTTTGCAATGAGAACGCTGCCTTCATGGGTATTTGTGCATGTGCACATAAAAGAAGATAGATAGAGAGTCCAGGAATGAAAATGAGATTTCAAAAATGCTGAAATCCTACAGCTTGCATGTCCTCCCCCTGTCTGTCAAACCCGGTTTCTTAGGAATATATTTACAATTCCTAGACAACTGCTCATCAAACCTTGCGCATGTTTTTGTGATTTTTGACAGTTAGAAGAGCATATATTTGTTCAAGTTTATTTTTATAGCATTCAACACCACATACCAAAGACTCTGTAGTATAGAAACAGGAGCATTTTCTTCTACCCAGCTGTAACTTTTTTCCATGCCACAGGAGAATGGAGGCAGAGATACCTACTCATATCTTCACATCCTCAGCCTTCCTCGTGCAGTTTCCACAACAGCCAGAGAAAAGCAGTGAAAGACAAACTGTTCTCAAAACAATTAATCATCTACAGCTTTCTGCTTGGAGCAATGATGTTACATGATAGATACTCATCACTGACAGAAGCAGATGCTTGATGTCCCATAATTAATTCATGTAAAGCTGAGTTGAAGTGGATCAAGTGCCTGTACCTGCTACTCAGCTCTAAGCACAGCCTTCCTCATAACCCACCAGCATCTTCTGGATCTGTCAGTGGAGATTTTTGCCCATTTTGTTGCTGCAGTGACCTTTCATTTTTGCACATGATGCTGTCCAGTGCCAATTTCAAGGGACATCAGGGTCCACTCTGACCTTGTCCCTACATTTTCAGCAATCTGTGTCAGCAACGAGCCTTTCCCTCAGTGTAATAAATGTCTGTGTTCTGCGTTTTCCACCTTTGCATATTACAATCTCCAAGTTCTTGTAACTCTCCCTGCTGTCATTGCTCCAGGCACAATCTTGAATTATTTGTGTGGCCATAAATAGTACACACTGCATTATCTAGACAATATATGTTTTTAAAAGTATGTTGCAGTGTCCAACACACAGAGTTGTACAACCTTAGTTCTGCCCTCTTAGGTGTCCACATTCACCACTGAACACAGAAATTTTATGAGGGAGATCAAGACACACCAAATAATTGACAAACACAATCCCAGAATAGAAGAACATATAATTTCAAGCAGTATTCAGCACAAAGACCTTCTTGCATATGTTTTTGTTCCTTTGGCAGTAATATAGGCCAGCATCTTAGAAACATTCTGCTAGTCTTGTGAAACAACCTGACGAAAGGAAAATATAATTTTTATCTCAGCAAAACCTGAAAAGAATTTTAGAGTCGGACTTTCTTGGTCCACAGGTTTTCTTCCTGTTGGATTTCAAATGCCTGCCACAAACAGAGGAAGAGGGAAAGGTCATTTGCACCTTTCTCACAAACCAGGGAAGTCCTTTAAACTGGGTTGAAAAGCATTAGGCATTGAGAGCAGCAGCTCCTGCTGGGTTTGCCCACAGCAGCCTTGCCATGTTCTGCAGCCTCTTTGTCCAGCTGCCGTGAGAGATCCTCCTGAGAGCTCCTCCTCTGCTCTCAGTTCAGTACCTGACACTCTCTGTAGGCCACTGCCTGAGACAGGGGACACCAGGCAATCCAAAATCATCAGGTGTTTGATGCTGTCACTGCTACTTGCCTTCACACCTATCTGGACTGTCCTGGAATAAACTGCCAGAAAATACTGTGGCAGGGCTGCGATCCAACAGTGAGCAATAACTCAGTCCAGAAATGCAGCAGCAAGCTGCTTCCCTCAGGCCTTTAAACAGCAAAGGGTTTTTCCAGGGGTTCTTTCAAATTCTGGTCAAGAGTTGCACCAAACAAACCCTACCACAAATGCAATTTTTCTAATGCTCAAGGAACTTACCAAGAAAGTGGAACATCACAATACATAACAAGCTGCAGACACCCTGTCCCTCCTTTCCAGCACCCTCTGCCCTTTCCCCAGCTCCAGATTTCAATTTTGGTTGCAGTCTCCTGTCACAAGCAACTTCCATTCCCTCCATCTGTCCCTGGTGTAATGTATGGATGCCACGAACTGAAACCAAAGGTGTTCTCTCAACTTTCCACTGAGCTGTACTTTCTGCCTTCTCATGCTGCTCTTGTAAAACCCTCCTCATCCCATTCCATTGGCTCAGCCAGAAGAGCCAAACCCAGGCTGCATCCTAGGGATGCCCAGAGAGCTGCTGAACAAGGACATGACATTCCCTCAGTATTTCTCAGGGCTCGGATCCCCAGGCCAGAGAGGAGTTTACCCTCCCTGAAGGGTGAAGAGTAGGAGAGCCAAGGGAAGAATATGTCATGGAGACCAGCAGTCCTGCAAAAGGGTCATAAACACAGGCTGCAACTCGGACTGACAAACTCTGCCCACCCTAAAGCAACGTCCCAGTTGGGTTGTGCCAACTCATCCCAGCAGTGGCTGGGGATAACAAGATTGTCTCACAGTCTCAGGGTTCCTGACTTATACCCCCATGTTTCTGTGCAGCCAAAGGGCTGCCTGCACAGCAGCAAGGCTTTCATGCCCTTCAGCAAACTACATTTAAACCAGCAGGTTTGAAACCCCGTGGCTTGTTTTTCCTCAACAAACAAAACCTCTTGGCTTGACTAAACTCTTGGCAATACACATCAAAAAAGGCTCAGCTGAATTAAACATGTTTCAGAGGAGCTCAGGAGATAAAACGAAGGTATAAAGAAGGTATGACAGAAAATGAAAGGAAATAATATCATAATTAAAGAAAAGAAAATCAGGAACCTTTAAGTAATTATTTTGGAGCTAAATTCATTAGTTACTGGCATATTTTGAAGCTTTCTTATAAAAGGCAGTGAAATCCCAAAGCAAAGGACACTGCTTCCAAGACCTACACAGCCTCCAAATTCACACAGTAAAATTAGTAGAACTATGTCTGAGACTGGAGGGTGGGGGAAGCCTGAAACTGAAAACCCATTCTGCTGAACATGCAAAAATATTTGAGAAGCTCTATAAAATCTAGTAGCATTCTGTATCCTTACTAAAAGCTATTCATTCTTTCTAGTAGTTTCCCATATTAAAAGCTCTTTAGAGCAGGAGTGTGTTTTGCAGCGTCCACAGCAATTGATCATGCAACAGATTCCTGGAACTTCATTTAAAAGTTCCTCTGCCTAATGGACTGCCAGGAAACCACCAAGTTGTAAAAGTTGTCCTTGTGAAAAGACAGGAGCAGCTCACCATACACCCACTGTGCCTTGGGCTCCAAGAAGGGACTTTTCTCCCAGGATCTCCTCCCAGGAATGTCGCTCACTGGAGATTCCATACAATTAGAAACAAGTCTGGGGGGCACCTTTACCCTCTCATGATTCAGCGTGGGCTTTCCTAGAAACATCCATGATTTACTGCACAGAAAAAAAAAAAAAAAAATCTGTTTGGGGATCCCTGCAGTGCCCCAGACACAAAGCTTTCCTCTGGTAGCTACAAACTCAGGCTGTGTCAAGGAGCAACACCTTTAGATATCTGTGAGGTAAGACTCAACAGTTCTAACAAACAAAAACTCAAAAATGCAAAAAAACACCACAATACAAAAAAAAACCAAAACCAATAAAACTTTAAACATAGTGAGCTTACAGGCACTAGTAAGGATTCCTGGTAGAGAGACCCCATTTACAGTGTTTTGCCTCAGAAAGGTCCTGAAAACAAACTTTCAACCTACCACTGCTTCTATTGTTATTTGTGGGGAAGGAGGTAGGGGAAGCACAGCAAACCAAAACCATCTGAGATGAACAGACTGGTGTATTTTAAACACAATAACTCATCAGAGAGGCTCCTGACTGTTCACACCTCACTGTCTTTTAACAAAGGCATACACCCACAAGCCTTCTTCGTTTTCAGGAATTACCAGAACCGTGGGTTTGTTTTTTAGTGATCTGACTTTCAGTGCATCCATTGTAAAAGACACAGTTCCACCTTCAAATAAGAAGTCAATCCCAGTTTGATCCCACAGAGGCACAGACTGTCAGGGGGCTGTAATTTAGAGCCATCTGTTCCCACTCCCTCTTCTCCTTTTGCTCAGAAGCAGGCAGAAGCCATCCCCCCTCACCTCAGTTCCATGTGGTTTTCCACCTTTCTCCAGTTCACCTGACTTCACGGCTTCTCAGGCTCCACTAGAGCCTCCTCTGCCCATGGGCTTTTCCTCCTCCTGCTGACCAGTGTTATTAACCAGACCTGGTGCCCTCCATCCAACTGTTTTTCCATGTGGACTCTCCCCACACCCAGGCACACATGCTGCTGGATAATGCTAACTGTATCAAACCACTGCTGGCAGGTGCACTGAGGAGCAGGGAAAGAAAAGAACGATTGTCTAGCTGGGATAAGATGTGCTAAGCAGGGACTGGGAGAGCAGAGCACGGGCATGGCCCTGCCTGGGGCACCCCTGGGAATCCGGGTCACCCTGCCACCACAGCACTGACAGCAGAGCCTCACACCAGACAGGAGCAAAATGGGCTTCAGCTCCTCACCACCACCAGAGCTGGAAGCTCCAAGTGAAGCAAGAAAGAGGCATAAATTATAAGGCAACTGCAGAGCGATGCATCCACAGAAGTTTTTGTTTTCTGTGTGTTTTCAAGTGAGAATCCGTTCTCTCTGCAGGATGCACTGGCAGCTTGTGCCCTAAGGTAAAGAAAGCCGAGCCTGACACAGAACCCAGGGAGTCACTTGTTCAGAGATTTTGCGGACCCTCCCATCTTCTCTTTACTGCAAAGTGTGTAAGAAAATCTTATCTAAAAGAGCTGATTCTCTCCAACATGTTTTTGCCTTTATGTCCTGTTATTTTAAACACGCTCCACGGTCTTATCTAAAACTGGGAAAACTGTGCAATGTTCTCTGTGCTGTCAACAACTGTTCAAAATTCCACACTAGTAATGTGGAGAGCCTGAGTGTAACAGCTCCCTCTTAATATTTTAAGCACAGACCAAGATTAAGTAGTATAATACAAACAACAGTGTGCATCAAATTCCCAGTTCTGCTGGAGAAACTGATGAAGCTGACATGGTTTTAAAAACTAGAAAAAATCTGCCAAAACATACTTAATGAGGAAACGTTCGTTTGTTTTTTCTTTGCGCTGTTCTTTTTTAAAAGATAATTCAACGATCAATGTGCTGGTGCCATTTTCTTTATAACTATTCTTAGGAACATCAAGAGAGTGATGACAATAAAGACGTATCTAGAAAACCACAAGCTAAATGAAGATTGAATGAGAAAAAGCACATTTGGAATCTCTCTGAAAATACATTGATTAGATAATGTCTATATGTGCATGTGTGTATGTATACATATATGGAGAGTCTTCTCCCTCTTAAAGGGAGGAAAGACCAAACGCTGGTATCAGTATTTGAAGTGACACAACCTTTTAATTTTAGTGAAGGAATAGAATGCAAAGCTAAACTTAAATGGGAATTTATCCACACCATAAATACAATAAAGAATCTGAAGTAACGGTGAGATAGTTGAAGTATCTTTTCCTTGCAAGGGAAGATGGTTAATAAGCGCCATGTTTCATTGTAAAATTTGGAAGTGCTTGGTTTTCCCATGAGCTAGATTCATCCAGTGCATATATAAAGCCTGCCTCCCTATAAAAATGAATCATGCTGCATTGCATTGAAAAAACCCCAACCCCATCTGTGTGCAGCTATGAGTAAAACACAGCACAGAGTTGTAAACTGCCTCAGAGGAAGCTCAGGGAGCTAACAGCAGGCTTTAGTTCATCCAACATAGCAGCAGGATGCTGCTAAAAACAGGGAATGCTGGAAGTGTATAAACCTCTGGCTATACTACATCCAAGAGCTGGGTGTAAAGACTGGAAATTAAATTCTACATTATAAAGTTCCCTTAAATTTGTATCTTCCTATATTCAGAGTTTGAGATTTATTTTGTTTTTAAAACTCCTTTAAAATACTTTCCTGAAACTACTGTAACACATTTACAAGATAAACTTTATACATAATTTTTCCAAAGACCTTTTAGTATTGATTTGATGCTTAGTGATTTGAATACGTAGTGCTCGTCGGAAGGATTAAGAGTGTTATTCCCATTACAATTTTAATGGTATAATCCACTGCAGAATCCATGAAGGATTTCAAAGGTGTGAGGCCTGAGACACACAGGCTGCCCCCTCCTCTCCAGCAGCTTCTTCCATGGTGACAAGCCACCTGTAGCAGTCACACAGTACAGGTACCTGCAGGCCCAGGGGGAATCACCTGCCAGTAAAGGATGAATCTCACAACCTCCCAGGTGTGGAGAAGTAAAGCTCCAAATGAATATGTCCAATGTGTCTCAACATCCTCACCTAAGTCACATTACCTGCATATAGCACCCCAGGTAACCACCCCACTCTGCATTTCAAGTTATCTTTCATTAAGTATTTAATCCCCTTTTAGGTTTATATAACAAAAGAGGCTTGCAAAACTTCCAATCTATCATCAGCATGCTCTAACTTTGATATATTACTTATAATAAAAATGCTATCATACCTGGAATTTATTCCGTATCATTTGGCCTATTGTGTTCAGCTCTTTCTATTACCAGCACTAAAGGCATTTGCGCATTTTTGAACGTACAAGAGATTCTGTATGGATGCATCTCATTTGTCCACAAACTCCCATGTGATGTTGTATGTGTGAATACAGCTGAGGGACACTTGCCAGTCCAAACAGATGCTCAATTCCTATACCAGGGAATGGAGCACAAATACAGGATTGCTTTAATGTATTCACAGTGCATCCAGCCCCAGCTACTTCCAAGACTTTTCAGTATAAATTGGCAGGAGAAACTGGCTTAGAAATCAAGTTCCCATTTGGAAGCAAAAATCTGTCCAGTTAAACACAAACCAAGTTCTGTACTAGAAGGAATATCCAGGTAGGCATCAGTTCCCCATAGTGACAGTTTTCTGTGCTAAACTTCACAGACTAAACTAGAACAAGCCACAGAACACAAGTGTTACATCTCAAAACTGGTCCTGCCCAAGAATAATAATGATTTTGGGGCTGGTGTGTACTATGGCAATGGCTGTGGAGTCCCTCAGCAGGGGCAATGAAGGAAAGGAGAAGTCTAAGTACATCCTGGACGTGCAAGGACCACACCAGATCACACCGTGGTGGCTCCTGGCCAGCACAGTGACACTCCTGCATGGCACAGAGCAGCCCTCACCTGAAGGGATCCTGGAGGCAGCCAGGCTCTGGAGACACTGGAGGAACAGTGGACCACAGAGGCCAAGCCCTCCCTTCCCAGAGCCCGACCAACAGTGCTCAAGTCAAACCACGGCCCATGCTGAGGGCACTCAGTGGAACCCCTGCGAGGTCAGAATGCAAAAACAACTCCCATGGTAATTCCTAATAAATATCTTGTGCTCGTCCATGAGCTGGACCACCCCAGGCACAACTATTTCAACACTGGCGTTTCTACAAGAAAGGATTGTCACCCTTTCCAGACAATAATAGTGTCTCCCTTGGAATTTACGGCACATTCCTTAGATTTAACAATTATGCTTATCATTTTATGCTTTGTCTGCAAACTGCTGTCTATGATACACACTCTGTGCTAAGCTAACACTACTGTTTCTGAGGGGAAAAGTGGACAAGTTGTTCTTTTGGACCACCACTGGATAAACCCTTTTCCAGTCGTATTCACAGCTTTGGGATATAAACCTTTGTCTCCAAGCTCAACTTTACAAGGGGCTTTATCTTGCAAAGCACAGCAGCCAGTGCTCAGCTGATGCTTTATGCAAACCTGGTGTCATTAACATTTGAGAGTCCTACTGACAATGCCAGCTAAGGCATAAGGGAAAAAAAAAAAAAGGGAGAAATCCTTTGATTCTAGGAAAAAAACTTGCAATGAAAAACGAACACTTGATTCACAAGTGCTATAGTTGCAGAGGGAGAGAGTCAAGAGCTAATGTACCATAGTAATTGGATTGAAAGATTCTGAGTTGGTGGAATTTAGTGGCTGTATTAAAAAGCCATCTCCTCTTCAAGGCAAGGAGTCAACATAATGAAGAAAAGACAGGAAACAAGTTAGGGAGTGCCGTGCAAGGTGAAAAGAAGACCCTGTTATCTTCACAAGGGAAGGACAGCCTATTTCCACAAAACTGAGTTTCTCTCTCTTTCGCAATCTAGGGCTGGTTTTATTACCAAAGTCAGCAACTGGAAAATACATTTGCCAAAGCATTATTTCCATCATTATAATAATAAAAGAGTCAATTAAAACTCAGTTAAGTGTAAATCTGTTGTGTAGTGGACTTTAAAAGAGAATTTCAGTTACTTCAAGAAAAACTAAGTAATACTGGGCGCATCACTGGTTACCTTTCAAGTTCTGAATCTTTACTGCTTAAGAAAGTCAAATCCTTTTCTATTAATTTTGTTCCTCCCCTCCCCAAATGATAAAAAATTCTGAACCGTATCTCAGTCAAGCAGTGGTATAAGTTTCCAGAAAGAACTGATTTTTCAGAAAAATTAAATAGAACTTTAAAATGCAATTTCATGTTCACAGCAAGAAATAACCTAACTTGTCTCCGATTACCAAAAGAGAAGAAACCAGGCAGATTTGAAGAACTGGTGTTTCTATTACATCTATTAAATGGGAATCAACAGTTCTAAGGGTCTATTGCGTGGCAAAAACCAGCAGGGAGGGTCTGATTTTTGCACAAGCAGTTTGCATTAGAAGATGCAGACAAGTCCTGAACTCACACTAAACCTGAGCTGCACTTGGAGCTCAGCTTTGTACATTCAGCACTGGACACTCAAGTGCCTGAGTGAAATCACAGGGAAATTTGTGCATTACTTACAAGGACTTGTCCCTTCAGCTGCCCCAACTTCTATAGCCAGGGTCTATATACATACTTTTCAGTATATTCTTTTCATTCCTGTTCTACTAAAGAAAGAACAAGGGAATAAGCTTTGCAGGGTTAGAGAAGGATGGGTAACATTTTAGCTCCTTACAAGACAGGATAATGACACAGCAAGTATTTAGAACAGTGACAGAAATAACTTCTTTTAACACTTCGACTAAAAGGTTAATAATTATGTATTTCGCATCCTTTCAAACAGTTAATCTAAAATGCTTACCAGGAAGAGATTGCAATACCATTTACACTCAAGACTTCCCATGTAGAAATGAAAATTTCTTTCAAGTTTTATTTCACCACTTCTCTTTCTTCTCTCTCCCAACACTACAACTGCTCATTGGCCAAAACCCAAGAGCTCAATACTGCCAGTTTCAGGAGGACTTAAACACAAACCCAAACCACACATCTCAACCCAGGCCTGCATTCTGCAAAGTGGGTCCACTTTTAATTAAAAGCAGAATCTCAGATTATCCCACCCAACTACTAAGCAGCGTAACGAGTTTTCTCACTGCCACTTTAACAGCCTGTATTTTAAGAAGCTTTTAATTCTGCATTCAGCCTCAAGACACCAAATGCTGCCAGCACTGTCTGATCTCAGCATGATAGGGAAAAGTACCACTAGGTCTGTGCTCCAGTATTTCTAACAAACATGGCTGAAAGAAATTATTTGCCTGGATTACGAGGCTAACAAGTAGCCCCCAAATTAATGATGAACTGCACGAGTTGTATTTTTCACTCTTGCTCTTGCTTGTAAGAAACCACCAAAGCTTTCTTCTAAAAACTCCGCTTCAACCACAGCAGGGACGACTAATTATAAGCACCCTGTCTGGAGTAGAAAGAGAAAGAAAGAGTTTGTGTAAGCTTATGGAAATGTGGCTCTGTGCTTCACTTTCTGCCTTTTCTCCTTGTCAAGCAAACAAAGCGGAAGGGTGGGAGGGGGAATGGCAGCACAATGAAACAGCCTCGGAAATTCAAAGCTGAAAAGATGTTCCAAATGATGAAAGGCAACGAGAGAGGTTGCCTCAGTTCTTACTCTGCTGCACCAGATAAGAGAGCTTGGGACAGGCAAAATCTGTTCCCTAAGCATGGTTCAGTAAGCCATATCAAGGCTTCAGAAACATTATTGCATTTTTATAATTCAGGAATCCGCCCCATGTCCCTCTTCATTAACATCTGTGTAGCAATTGTCCAGCTTTACTGAGGTTTGTCATTAGCTGTCTGGAAATATCTGTAATTGCTTCTACCAGCTGAAATGGTTATTTCAGGTTTTCAGTGTCTTTTAAAGTTTCCATCTTAATGAAGGGGCACATTTTTTGACAGCAGATAGCAAAAATGTGCCTGAAAAAAAAATCAGGAGAGGAGAAAGAACAAGAGGAAAGCATAAAAATTCATCTGCATGCAAGAAATGTACGTTGTACAGAAGCCTTTGAGGACTATACACTTACTCCTTTAGACCTGTAATCACATTCTTGAAAGAGAATATCCATGAGCAAGAATTTGCAGGGCTGTTTAGCTACTTCAGCAGCACCCAGCATATGAATGTGCAGCTCTTCCACTAAAACCATGGGACAGGGAACAAATGCCCTGGAATCAGGACTTGTTCCAGATTTTTTACTGAATGCAAACAGTGGTAAAGATTATTATATCCCAAATTAGCAGAAGGGAACATTCATTTACTAAAAAAAAAGCCTGCTGGTCTAAGCCAACCTTTGTTAGATCTAGTTCAGAGCTTTATTGTGTCTCCATAGCCAGAACTCTCTTTGCTACATCACAGTTCACTGCTGAACTATTTTTGAACCAGATTATTTTGGTAACTGACCTGAAAGTGGTCCAGATCCAGAACAAGTAACTTGAGCCCATTCTGACACTCTCTAGAGAAAGAATTTCAAATAGAAGAGATCTCGAGATCCGACAGAATCTCTAACAGATCTAATATTCAGAGCAGGCGAGTAATTTTCTCATGCTCACTGCATTAAATTGTTTAGTTCACACTTGACTTAGACTATAGAGCAACTTAGTTACTCTAAATAATGCATTTGCCTAGGACTGACAGGTAATCAGTGCTTTTTTTCCATGGCAGCCCAAACTAAGCCAAGACTTGGAAGCACAAGGAAACCAGACACAGAGATGGGTGGTAAGAGCCTCCAGACCAGGAAGGAGGGCAACAGCATCTGACTTTATATATATATATATATATATAAAAAATCTATCTTGTGCTGGCTCTAGCAGCCATCTGCCCTGCACCACGAGGGATGTGACGAGGTCCCTGCATACTTACCTAGTGGCCTAGGAGCTCTTGGTGTCTCCCAGGAACAGAGGACTCAGGATCAGCTGGAAACTGCACAAAGAGCACAACAGGAGCAAGACTTGTGGTAAGCAAGTTCCCCACAATACTGCTCCTTTGCACTCTCCTGAATCCTTGTGATTATCAAGGGGGGGACCATGACAACAGCGAAAAAGCCACTCACTGCTGACACTGCAGACACAATGGCCAACTAGTACCTTGGGTGAAATAAATCACCCACTGGCTGTTTTATTAATGACCCAGCCAGAAAGCACATACTTCATTGCAGAAGATGAAAGAGGCAAGTAAACCAAGCTGCTGGTCAACAGGAAAGCATTAATATTCATTTAGCTCCTTATACAGCTGCCAGTCAGACAGCAGAAGAGATGGGCATTGCTGCTGTGTCAGCACCCAGCATGGTTTGGGCCTTGATTATCTGTGGAATTTCTGTTTAAATTCAGAGAAGGGAGTGACACTGCAAACATCCACAGGGGTCAGCAGGGAGCATCCTGGACCTCTGCTGTCTGCTCGGGTGTCACACTGAGGGAAGCTGACACCTCCAGAAGGAAGCCCCGCCATCAGGGAGTGTGTAAATGAGCTTTTCTCTAGGACAAAGCATTCACACCCTCCTCTGTAGTTGTACACACACACAAGATGATTTTTCCCTCCTTGGGGATTTATTCCTGCAGTTGTTCACTAACTTAATTCTCATTTCACTTCTCTGTAGAATGAGTGCAAAATAGGCAACAGGGAAGAAAAATGGAGTAAAAAACAGCACCAAGACTTTATGGTTTTATTTTTTTTTCCACTTCATGTTTTCACAGTTATTCTACAAAGAGGTCTTCAGACCACAAACACTATTTTTTCTTTCCCAATGTATACAACAGAGTCAGCATCAGAAATACACCAAAGGTAAAATTAAACCAGTACCAAAATGACTTAGGACAGTAGCAAACTTATCATGTTGCCCACATATAAATCCAGGGCTCGAAATATCAATGGCTCAGACAGCACCACGTCTGTCAATGATGAAAAAAAATCATAATGGCAGTACTACATAACATTAATTACCTGTCATAAAAGGCACACACTCCTCCCAGTTCTGTTACTCTCTTCTGAGGATAGGGACAGAAGCTTCCTAGAAAGTCAGAAAGCTCTGCACAGGACAAGGTTACACATACAGATTTGCAAATCATGGTTACAACACAACTCTACAGGGTGTGTAGGTTTATTCTGTTTCCGTTAGGAAACAGAAGTCTGTTTATAAAAAAAAATAAAAAATTAAAAATTCCATGTTTATGCAATATTCTGCATGTTCAGATGAGCTTCCCCCTCTTTTGTAGAAAGAAATAGGATGCTGAGACCTATATCTGATTTTTATGAAAAACGGCATACAAGACTCAAAATTTGCAGGTAAAGATGAGAAACTTTTTCCAGTATATCTACCCACCCCTCTTCAAGTGAATGCATCACTCGTGAAGCATAGTGGAACAAAGGCTTTGAAAATTTAAGTTCACAGTCTGAGTATGCCACAGACAACAGCAATTCCTTTACATTTCTATTGCCTCCAGCAAGCCTGAACTGTTGAACACACAGAGGTGGTAGAGACAAAGCATGGCAAAGTATTTTGATGTAGTAAATGGCACAGAAAAAAAAAGGAAATCAGGAATTCTGCATGTCTTACAATAGATAGATCCTGCAGACTAGGAAGCTGAAAGCAGTAATAAATCAGTGAAAGATTTACACATCAAATCGACTTCCAGTAGAAAACATATCTGAAGATTTGGGGTGGGAGGAAGGAGGTTTCTGCAGAAAGAGAGAAAATAAATCAGGCAACTATTTTCACTGTAACTACATTCAGAGGTTTTGATAAAATGGGAATTGTAGTTTTAAAGGGACATGTCTTCAGTTTCAGAGCCCAAGACAAGCACTGAAGGAGATTATGTAGCAACTTTCACTGATGATTTTCTATCTAGCTTCTGACACCATCCTCTTCTGGGTTCTTTACAGCGTTGCAAATGTAGAAAATGTAAAACTTTCTGTAAAAAAGGCTTTTCTTTAGTATTTGTTCTTTGTACACTTTCAGCCTAATCAACAAGAAGGGAGATTAAACTGTGAAACTGAAAGCAGCTAACAAGCTCTAAGTGATGTCCAGGTGTTAGAAAAACAAATTACGTGGTGGTAGAATTGCCTTGATAAGGTTTAGGGCTGGACACGTTTCAGTTATCTCCGACACAGAAAGGTTAACAAAGGCTGGGGAGAAGGAGGTGCCACCGAGGAGTGGACACAAAGAATGCAGAATTTATGGGCCTCAAGGGGATTTTGCACAACTCCTGAGATAAGGGGAAACTAATAAAGCCAACTCAGCAGTTGTGCTGAAATCAGCTCCAACTGGGTAAAAAATAATTCTGGCAGGGGGCAGACCATGACCACTGACCCAAGAAACCCACTGACTCAAAAGGAGAGAGGCACTGAGGCATGCGGCCTAATTAGCATGAGAAGCGAGAGAATTATTAACCAATAGAAAATAGAATATTAATTAATAAGAGAACTGTGTCACTTGTAGCCAATGAACACTAATTCCTTTGTTTGCTGAAAGGTATAAATAGTAAAAGTTTTGATGGTTGGTGCGCTTGATTTGTAGAATACCACTGAGCATCTGGGTTTGTGCAGCTCTGAAATAAATAATCCATGTCTCCTCCAATGTGTAATTATTGGCCTGTTGCACACCAAGTAACAAATCTGATTTTTGAGAACAATAACAGAGCAGAATACGAGGATGGGCCCCCATATCAGACCTGTGAATTCTTCCACCAGCAAGAAAAAATAATGATTGGAAAACAAGATCAACAAGAACTCATTAAATTGAAAATACCACTATGTTTTGTTTTCAGTTTAAAAATTATTTCTAGGCATTTCAAAGTAAAAAAAGATCTCAGTGAAAGAGGCCTGTTTGGTTTGTCTTCCCCAACAGTTCTCACCACTCTATTTAAAACCACTCATCCAAACACAAGGTATTCTCAGAGGCACTATTGATAAAAGACTGCACAGAAGCCAAGCGCCGCGAGCAGCTATTTTTAATTATCCAAACTGTGCATGGAAAACACGCACAGCTTTACAAGTGAGCTTAAGGTCGAGAGAGAAGCAGGGGTTAAAAAATAAAACCCAAAAAAAAACCCCAACAAAACCACAGCAACAAACTACAGTCGTAGGAAAAACCTCCCTGTGGAACATCCCTGTCTGTCTAGGACCTCGTGTCAGTCCAGGTGAAACATTTTGGGCTATTGTAAATGAATATAAAACATATTGGCATCTGTGTGACAGACATGGCCACAAATAAATCAAGCAATAAACAGCACAGCACGCTATTTCTGGCCTTGTGCTCCTTTTTGTCACATTAGGGTTAAAACGTCTCATTCAAAGACCACAATGCCTCTGAAATAGAAGCTTCCCACACCCCCCCCATGTCGGCAGAAATGCAGACAAATTCAAGCGTCTGAAAGGATTGGGGGATAACAGGAGAGCTTACTAACAAAAGCAGACAGCCCTTGTGGCTTAAGGAATCCAAATGAACACCCCAACATCCTCCTCCCAGCTGAGTGCCAGGGCTTGTGATGACAGTGCTTGGCCTGTGACAACACTGCTGGCTACTGATTCTTCCTGCCCCAGCCTTTCCCTGTTGTTCCTCTCTGAGCCCTAAACAAACCCCAACAAGGTCTGGAGGAACAATCTCAGTTGTTGCCAATCACAGCACATTTGCCACATGAAGTTTTTCCAGCAGTGAGGGAGAAAACACGATTCTACCAATACATCCAAGAGCCCTGAAGAAGAAATAGCAAAGGGTCACACAGCCAAGGAGATGGACTGATACTGACAGACCATTTGTTGTGCTCTTACTGTACCCTACTCCTGCAAAGACTGTCTCTGTGCTTCTTCCCAGCTGTCAGCATCGAGCAGAGAATTAAAAATCGCAGAGACAGGACTCTGCTGTGTTTGTAGAGTGCCAACACCAGGATGCCCTGGTCTGACACAGACCACCAAGCGCCACTGGACAAGCCAGATTTTCCTCATGTGTTGCCCCGTTTGTGCTCTCCCACTGGCCCTTTATTTCCATGAGCTGTTTTGGCTGTGGAACAGCTTGTCTCTCCTAGGGAGACAGTGTAACTGTGCCTAGGAATAATGCTGCAGGATTTCCAAATCACTCTGGAACAGTGACTGTCTGATTCAGGAGGATGTGTCTGAACAGCACAGCAACAACCACTGCAATACAAATTCCACACACATGCAACAAGCTGGCAGCAAAACTCCCCACTTCCACAACTATCCAAGGGCTGAGCACCAGCTCAGGGATGGAAGCAGCACAGCTGTGAACTGGAGGATTGGATGCTGATTCCCCAACAAAAAAAAAAAACAAGAGTTACATGCCAGAAAAACAGGGTTTGGGGCACCCCCAGAGACAAGCCAGTCCAATGGACAAGGTTCAGTGTGGACTGCTAACTCTAGGCATTGAGAGAGATGTCACTTTTTGTATCTACACTCCTTTTCCTCAGTAAAAACAGTTAAGATACTACACTTACTGTCATTTTAAATATTGTAATTCAAACGACAATGCATGGGAACAGTTTGCTTAAAAATAGGAGCCTAAAGATCTAAGGAACGAAACAAATAAAGCAGAAGATGTGTTATCTCGAAGTACCATGGTGTATATTTTCTTTTCCTCTGCCTACCCAGGTTTGTTCCTGGAGACCATGGTTGTCAGTGTCTATACTGTCATCTTCCTAAGCAATTTTTGAAAGCGTGGAGCTCAGAGAGTCCATTAGAGAAAGCGAAATTCTGCTCTACAAAGACTAAATAAACGCTATTTAAAATATGTTTTTAAACCAATCTGAAGAATCTACAAGTGAAGTTAGCTTTGGAGGTGTCTTGGCTCAGGCAAACGTGGCAGGGCCCCTTGTACACTTCTGGCACTTGTGACACTTCAAGGTAGCCCAGCTGCAAGTAAACAAGATTAAATGCATCATACACGATGCTCACCCTTTATGCAGCAATTTTTATCCATTACCCAGTGATAGCTCACAAAGGTTGGCGAAAATATTTATATTTCTATTTTAAGCAATGATGCCCAGAGAGGTTAAGCCATTTGTCCAATGTCACATAAGAATGCAGCTGAAGCCAAGGACAGACCAATTTCTGAGAGGCAGTGAAGCACAGACACCTCACCTCAATTCACTGACAGCTCTGCCATCACATCGCTGCCATTCCCATTTGACTGGAGTCACACTTTTCCCAAAAGTCAGCAGACAAAGACACGGGAAATAATTTACACCTCCACATGCCACTGTCCATACTGCTGCCTTTTACCTTCCCTGTATGCAGACCTGTCCCAGGCCAGTGAGTTACACAGCCATCAATCCTCTTGGCTTGTGTACACATGCTGGCTCCTGTTGATTTTCCTCATTGATTACATGGACACATCACAATTTTGTGAACACAGCCCAGTCCAGCAGAGCTTCAACTGCCTGACAGCTCAGACCAAGCCATGGGCTACTATGGGTTGTAAATCCTAAATCCCGTTGTGGCACTGCACCTGGAGCAGCCCCAGCCAGCACAAGGGCGCAGTCACACACTGGCCTCCTAAACTCCACCTCAATTTGAGACAGGTTGCACTTGGGGTGATTTGGTGAACAAGTCAAAGCTTTGGGCTAAGAGAACACGTAAAGACTGGACAGAGTCACAGATTGGATAGGCTCACCAGAAGCTCACAAACAGATTGTTTCCTCTAAGGCCACAGACTGACTGCAAACTCCTCAGAAGCCAGTTGTCTTCAGCTATTTTTAGGGTAGGATGTCCAGATTTTCCTCAGGAAATGCATGCCAATCTTCAGCAAGAAGTCAATAAAAGAGCTAATCTTTGCAGAATAACCAGACTGTGACAACCCTGCACGAGGATGTCTGACACCAGCACCACCTCCTTTAATGAACACTTCCCAGCACTGACAGACACCAGAGAATGGCCCAGCACAGGGTGAGCAGCCCCTCAGACAGAGCTGGCAGCAGGCAGGCACAGCCCCAAGCTCCCAAACACTGCTCCTCAGCTGGCCTTTGCTCCAAACTAAACCAGGGCCCACAGCCTTTATCTGCCAGGGCCTCCCTCTCAGATTATAATACAACTGGAATTTCTGTTCCAAGGGCAGACTGGATTTCTACATTCTTACTGCTTTGTGTCCTCTGGAATTTGCCCACTGGAATGTTCCCATCCTTGCATTTTTCTCTCTATTTTCTTGCTGAATACCTACTCCTAATCTTGTATCACAGAATCCAAGGATCCTTTCACTGCAGGAGGCACAGACTCATCCTTCAGATTCCTGGAGAAGACTCCCACAGGAGACCTCATTGCAGCCTTTCAATATATAAAAGAGCTTACAGGAAAGATGTAGAGACTTTTTATCAAGGCCTGTAGTGTTAGGACAAGGAGTAAAGATTTTAAACTGAAAGAGTACAGCCAACTGCACCACTGAAGTTCAACTTTTCCCTATTCTGGAGCTGTGAGCATTGATAGGTGTTGTGTTTTGGAAGTATCTTTCCTGCTGGGCATTCACATGGAGCCAGGATCCATCAGTGGTACCTCTGTTCACAGCAGAACTCAGCACTGCTGTGTATTTGTAATTTACCCCTGCTCCTGGCAGACAGAGGAGGAATTCCAGTTCAGTCAAGTCTGTAGACTAAAGTCATAATGATTACATGAGCACATGGCTTTTCTGTTAGACCTCTGGTTAATATCTACTAATCAAACCAGCTGATTAATTTCGATCAAGTTGGAAAATGAAGCATAGGTCTGAGAGATTATCATCTTTACAGGAACTTTATTAATAGATTCAGATGACAGCTTGTGTGAGAGAGCTCTGAATTAGCATCCTCACTGAAGGCAAGCAAATTCTGTGCACAGATCCTGTTTGGTGGTGGTCAGAGATGCACTGCCAGCCCAATCAGAGTATCTATAGCTTCAAGCACAAACCACAGTCACTGTCAGGGCTGCGTCTGGATTTGCCTGTGAGAATGCTTTTAAACACACTCATTAGCTGCAATTAGTGGCATTAGTGTCATGGATTGGTTGTGCTTTTCAGGTTCTAAATGGGAGTAATCAGATGAGGCACCAGACCAAAGGTTTGTGTAACACTGAAGTCAAACGGAAGAGAAAGAAGTCCTGAAACGTCGCTGTGACGCCTTGGACTGGAAAGATGGAGATCCTCAGAAGACTTTATCAAACACCCAAAAGGTATAGCTGGATAGCTCTGGTTTGATTACTGCCTATGAAATACTTTGCAATTAAAATACTGCTTCATCTCTAGTTAATGTAAGGAGTCACCAAAAAGAGGGAGGGAAGTGGTCAGAGGCTGAACTCACCCAACGGCTTTATCTTTCGTAAGCTCTGCCTCCACGTCCTGCCTCCTTCTGCAGGAGGATTTCAAAGGCCAAGAAAACAAACCACATTTCCCCTCTGGTTTTGGGGCTGCCAAAACATCTGCAGGGGAGAATCTGTCACCACTCTGCTTGCAGATGTAAAGGCAAAGATACAGGAATGGTGCAGGGCACAGGAACAGGGAGCAGATGTCCTTCTCCAGGCCACAGGTTCTCTTTTCTGGTCTCAGTACCTGGGACTACCAGCACCAATCCCCCCGGGCCACTGGACCTGAATTCCAGGCAGCTGCTGAGTCACCACTAGAGCAGAGGGCAAGAGAAGAGTCCTCTGTGTCATTCCTACAAAATATGGAAAGCATTTTTAAAAAGCTCAGATCAGATATTCAACAAAACCACCAAATAGTCCCCACCATGATGAAAAACTGAATTTAAAATGTCCCATGAGATTAGGAAAGTCATGAGCCCAAGAGTAATGACTTGATAGGAATGCAATACCATGCCAAAAACCTTGGTGAGGGGAGACAGAGGAGCATGAGCAATTGTCACATGTTAATGGAAAAAAGTAATGTCCTCTCAGCTCCTGCATAAACCCCCACCAGATGATCCCAGAGGAAAGCAGAGCTGACTGAACATGAAAGTCACAGAAGTTCAAATCCTTACTGAGGATTAAATTGGACTTTTTATACTGGCCAGTAACACAGCACCACAAGAGAGACTCTAGAGGGCCCAGAGGTTAAATCAAGATTTATTCTACCCTGAAATTAATGATCTTCTATGTGAAAACATCCCAATATAGAAAGTGTGTTAGCCTCAGACACCTTTGTCTGCATCAGATTCAAAGTTCAGCTACTGGTGCTGAAGATCAGCAGCTGAGTTTCCAAATTTTAAGCCCTTTACAGCTTTGTGAGACTTTTCTGCCTCAGAGCTTAGAAGACAATAAACTGTCCCAGCAGGTACTAAAATATAACAGTGGCCCTTGCAGGATCTCCCTGCTGTTGCCCACAGGAGGAACATCCAGCATCCTTGGAGCACACCTCTGACAAGATGATAGAACCTTTTGGAGGGATTCTTTGGAACAATCAATTGAACACTGAAACAGGATTTGAGCTTTTCCAGCAACAGAAATTGTACATTCATAACAACCCTCTGCCATATTTATTTGCTTCTCTCCTCTCTCACAGCCCCTGAGAGAGAACTGCAGAAACCACTGGAAGTAAATGAGAGGAAGGAATTGAATGTTCCTGTGCAGCACAAGGAGGATTCACCCTGTATGGAAGATGAGAGGAAAGTCACTCAGATGACTCAGTTGTCAGGATGACTTCAAAATTATTGCAATATTTAAAGAGGATAAATGTGCAGCTCTCAAACGTGATTCTGCCAAAAGTGATATGAAAAAATAAAACCCTCAGCGCAGAAGAGTGCCATGACACTGCAACCTCTGGAGAAAGAAAAAATATTCTTTGACCAGGACTTTGTAGAGACATAAGGTGACTCTTAAAATCATGACTGTTGTTGCAAGATCAGCATCAATTGTGAAAATTAACTAGCTCTGATTTTATTCTGTATGAGCCAAGAGAGGAACAAAATATTGAGTGAGTGAGCTTCAGGTTTTATTTATGTAAGGATCTGATTGCCAGGTTCATTCTTATGCAAAGCAGAGAGAGAAAGCTTTTTCAGCAGGCATTTTAAAAAATCAGATCTAAAAATAACTTTATGCTTTGGCTTTCCTTGTAAAATGCCTGGGAGTGCTTGCCCATGCTTCTTCCTTCAGTAGTCACTAAGAAAGCAAGAACCAGATCGAGGAAATCCCTGACACTTCCAGTAACTTCAAACTGAAGATGAGTTTGCTGTGAACTGGAACATCACTGACCCAGCTGAGCATCAGTAAGACAGAAATGTGAAACTTGTGCCCATTTCTGATGCTCAGTTGAAAGCACACCCCAATACAATTCCCACTGCATTGCTTTGAGCATGTAGTATTTTTCCACATACATGCACTCCTGGGCAGCTTTGAAAGCTTTTCTTTTTTAGTGTTGTGTCTCCAGGTCCTTCCTTGAAGCTGTTGTTGTTTCTCATACCACATCTTTTTGAAGTTTGTAAAAACAAACCCATGTGCTGCATAGGAGTAAAGCCAGGAGGAATGACCCAGCAGAGGCATTTCTGAAAGAGCCCCGAGCCCTCCTGGAATGAAAGAAAATGGGTGGCTTTTGGAAGACAGAAGATCAGCTCCCTAAGGCCTTGTCTGTGACAAACAGGCACACCTGATGACAGGATGAGGGAAAGCACCTCTGTATATAATATTGTCAGTTCATTAAAAACTCAGATGTAACTTTTGGAGAAAAAAAAAAAAGTGACCTCCACTTAGTACTTTTTTATATGCAAAGCTTTCAAAATCAAAACACCCGTTTTTTCATTAACACTTACTCAAGGAGAAGCACACAATCTTGTGTGATGTGATAAAACCACATCTCCAGACCAGAAAGCATCATGAAGAACAGATTGTACTGTATAAAGCCAGTCCTAGGTCACTCTGAGCATCCATCCATCCATCCTTACAGTTCATAGCCTTGTGCCTATCTGGCTATTTACAAATTCCTTTTTATCCCTTTAGCAAGCAGCACAACACAAGGTTGTAAAAACAGAATGCAATTCTGGGATGATGGTATCATTCTGTTTTCCATGGGAAGTTTTTTTCCCCCCAAATTGTTACATCTCGGAAGAATAGAGTGAAAAATCTCACCATCAGTACTTCCTTGCAAGCATTTCTGCTCTTTCTGAAAAAGCTACAACACATTTCAGTGCAGAGTAAAAACTCACTACTAAGCAGCTGAAATAAATTCTTGAGAGAAAAACCACCCATTTCTAAAGCTCTTAGTGAAGCATTTACTGCTTAAATCTCGTATGAGATCTTCAAGTTCTTACTGCATGCAGAAGACTGGGGATTTGCCATTCTCCTAATTTGCCATAAAAAGAAAGCAAGCAGACCCAGGAGTAAATCTTTGTGACCAGGAACAGGCAGGCAATGCTGCAGTGCAGGCTTCCACAACATCTGCTCTACAAACCTAATTATCCCTCACGGCACAGATGCAAAAGACATCTGAAATGTTGGCACTTGAGACACACAGATAATTTCAAGTCCCTCTAAAATTACTTGTTTTAAAAAAAGCTATGTAGAAGTATTTCTGTTACTGATGAACAAATAAAAAGTCAACAAAAACTGGTCCCAGCTCATTCTAATATCAGATAAATCACATTTGCCCCATAAGAGTGTTTGTTCTTACTGCTCCTTGGGCTCAGTCCTCAGTGGGATGACCTGAAACTGTGCTAATACAATCTACCACAACGCAGCCAGTTCTTCAGGATTTGGCAGCTCTTTTTGAGTCCAGAGTGCAGCAACTTCATTTAGTCTTAGCAGAAACACAGAAGTCCTAAAATCGAGATAAGAACATAATTTCCAGAGGGAAATGTTAAATTAAGCTCACCTTCTAGTAGCTACAAGGGCAGTAGTGGGCACTGGTTCAGTTACTGGTAGCCCCTTTAAATGCAGATTCCCTCTGCAGAACAAATTTCCTGTGAAATTTGGGAGTTTTAAACTAGTCAGCAAAGAAATGCATATAAGCAAGGCTGAGATATGTGGCTGTACAAAAGCAGGCAGCTTAAATCATTCAAGAAACAGTATCCACAAATGTCTTTTCTCAAGTGAAGACATCTTTCTCTTTGTCTCTGAGGAACTTTAATTCATCTCATTGCTCTTGAATTTTCACTAGCAGTCAAGTGGCAAGCTGCCAAGTCACTCACAGTTGGCTGGAAGCATGGTCACCTACAAGCTAATTGATGCCACAGAACTTCCCTCCAGGATGCCATCTGGGTTGCATTCAATATTCTTACTGGATTCAGAAGTCCGTCCCTCTAAACTTGAAAGCTGCTTCTCTTGACCAAATGCCAACTTGCTGATTTTGTTTGCAAGCACACACATTTAACTAAACAGCAATACCAAGCTCCTGTTCCACTCTTTTGACCATTTATCGACTGCACTATTCTACAAAAACAAAGACAAACCACTTCCCCATCTCACAAGTGGGCAAATTGGGAAAATGAGAGCTGAAGGAGGCTGTCAATGAAAGCTCAGAAAGGGATTTTATACCAAATCCCTGCCCCTGCCTGACCAGGCACATGTTAATACAGCTGGGTACCCTGCTCTCAGTGCATACCCTCCACGGCTATAATGAGACTTCTTGTTTTCATTTTTAAAAATAGGGCATTTAGTATTACTTTGGGGGCCTATCTGCCCCACTAACAATCAGACAGGTAGGGTAGGCATTTTTACTCTCCTATTTCTACTTATTGCAGCAGAGAAGCCCCTTCCTGACACGCAGTTACACCCTTCCATTTCTCTGCACTGACAGCAGGATTTTCTGCACGCAGCCAATTCCATGGAACACAGCAAGAGCAAGTCAATGCAAAGGTGTGGAGCCCAATCACTCAGGCTGACACTCCAAGCTCTCTGCACAGGGAGGCACTTTCCAGTGGAGACCTGAGGACAGACCCTTCAGCAGGCATGGCTCTTTCCTGTTCCCCCTGAAAACTGTCCCTGGAATGATCTCCATGAGCAAAGATCCCTTCAAGAGCAGCACAGATTTACTCCATAGGCACCTGCCTAGAAATTCTTTGTAATAGAATAGATTTGGCAGGACTGAGTCACGATTACCTGCTCTTCATCTAGAGGAGAGACAGCACGCTGGGAAACTCCAAGGCAGTTTATTTGACTCACTTAGTCAGACATAACGCTGTTGGAACAAAAGGCCAACCTGGCAAAAGCTCATCAAAACAAATATCCATCAAGTTCATGCACTTACAAACAAGTGCACAGCAGTGATAGAGGTGGAGATGTGCCTACTCACATTTGGCAGCTCTTCTTGCCCGTTTTTTGCAGTCAAACAAAAAAATCTTATATACTGGAAGTGTTTTAGTACCTGTGTATTGCAGGAAACTCCTGTTAATGTTACCTGAGAAAGGTAACTGAAAAAGCAGGATGGAAGTGGCATTACTGACGTAACAGAATTAAAGAGGCTTGTAGTGACTCACTAAATACTCACACAGCAACAATAAACTCACTTTGAACTCACCAAGAGTTCTGCTGTGCAATCTAATAGCCTGCAGCTTAGCAGGAAAAACCACCTCTCCAAATGGCCCGGGGCTGGAGTTTTCTTGCTTTGCTTTTTTTGTCAGTTGAATACCTTGCACAACTTCTACACCAGAACACGAACTTCAAGTTTTTTTCATAAGCAAGTGGATTACAGCAATAATACTGAGACTCTCCATGCCATATTCAGGCATGGATACAATATTGTCAGGCAGGGTAAGGGGCTTTAATTGGGAATACTCAACCCAGGCAGTGGTTCTATTTTGTGGGACTGACAAACACTGCTCGTTTTCCTTGGGTCTATTCCTGCTGTGACAGATAACTGCAAACTGTGAGCCAAGCCTGGAGAAACTTGAGTTGCTGTGCTGTTCAGGGCGAACACCAGAGGCGCTGGCAAAGTCAAAGCCACAGTGAGGATTTTCCTGCCATAAGCAGATTCTCCATAAAATTTAAATATCATGTTAGCCTTGTGATCTCCTACACTTCTAGACTTCCTGTGTCAAAGTTCAGACCTACACACTGCACCTGTACCACCCTGAGAGCTCTGGGTCTTTCTGCTCCAGAAAGAAGAGACGCCTGAAGTTTAGCACATGAAGAACTTGCTTTAGCTGTGGAATAACACACCATCCACTGGAGTGAGCTTGGCCCCTTCCACCAAAGAGCTGGAAATGCAGATTAAGCAGCCTAAGAGAGCAATTTTACAGTATCCAATTTGAAAGCAAGATCATTATAAAATTAGTGCTATCACAGACTAAAACACGCCTGCAAGTGATCTTTCCTTCAGCAGGACACTGGGAAACATGAGCAAAAGTACTGGAGACAGACTGAATGGTCAATAAAACATGGAAGATTTCTATTTTCATGGCTTGCCAATGGCAAGTCCTCACACAACATCGTAGCTGGGGGATGCATGAGATCAGGAATGGAATGGAATTGTACTTTCACCCCTAAAACAGAATTAGGGAGCAGTTAATCCCCACTTGGAACAAAACAGTGGTCCAAGGCCAGAACTTGTATTGCAGCTCCACAATGATGCTCTGTGCACTTCTGGAGGAAAAAGAAAGACTGGGTAATACCCTGGGTGAACACTGCCACAGAAAACATTCTGTAAACACCACAGGCCTGAAGACATCGATTTTTGAGTTTGGAAAGGTTTCTCATTGTCAGTTGTGACTGCTTGTAACTAAGAAGGAACAAAGATCCCTTGAAATATCACTTAAAACTCATGTTTTACCCCACATATTCCCCTGCCAACACCGTTCCCATCATCATTATTTCACAGGCTCACCTCAGGAGATAAAATGTACCCAAGATGAAGCTGTGCCTGGCTGGGGAGGGTGGCCCTGTGGAGAAGCTGTGGCCAGCACAGCTCCTTGGGCACAGCCCCATGGCTCAGTAAGGCCAGCCAGGGCTCTTCTCTCAGCAGGACCTCATGGACCACACAAATCCATCTCCTCTCAGCCTTTCTGGGCCCACAGCAGCAGCTTTTCCAGCTAAGAGGTGTCAATCTCAACAAAACTACACCAGCAGGGAGAGGGTCAGGTCTGTGCTCTGAAGGTACAGGGCCAAGTTTTAGTCAGCAGTGTAAAATCAGCATTTCCTCAGAGACTTCTGCAGCAGCAAGATCAGGCTGAGCCCTCACACAGACAAGATGTTTTCCCTCTTCAACTTTCAACATCAGAGAACGGTGCTGTCCGCAGATTACAGTAATAAGGAACCCCCACCTAAAACATCGCAATTAATTAGAACTGAACACACAGCAAATATCCTCCCCAAATCCCGAGACACTCATCATTTAACATTTTGAATTCTAACAGTTCAGACTGAAATGAGACCCTCCATCTTCCACTCCACATCCAATAAGAAATATAACTCTCTCACACGCAGAGTCCTAACAGGTATGAATCATCTCCTTCCCATCTACTGACGAGAATCTATCCAGAGTGAGAGTGAAACCTCCATCATTCTTACATGTCAAGCTGCTGTAAAAATCTCTGCTATTATAAAAGCAGAGGAAAAAACCCAGCACAATGGCAGATAATCCCAACTGATTACTGTAGAAAAGTGACATTTACGCATGCCCTTTTTCTATGTAAAAGGTCAAGCTGATGCACCAAAATGCTTCATCTACAGGAAACTCACCCCCAGCCATCTCCAGAAAAGGTGATACAGCTCTCAGGTGTACCACAGTCACAAAAAACAGCCATAAATTAAATTAAGGGAATTCCAGTTCGTTGTTCTAGATCTCACCAGGTTTGTTTTTCCCTCTCAGGAAATCTAATCCCACATGATTTCAGTAGAAACAAGTAGCAGGGAGAGAACCCTTTTGAAAAACAACTCAGCAAGATTCTGCCCTAAACCCCTCGTGGAATATGTTTCTAATGCCACATACAAACTCACACTCCCCCACAAGAAGAAGAAAACACTTTTGTAGGAAGGGGGAAAATTAGGTCCTGTACTTGGCTGCCTTCCTCCCCCTCGGTGGCTTTCACTGTCAGAGAAGCATCTTTTTTGCATTCTAAAATTAACCCTGTGATATGATGCTGAAGCCTGCACAATGCAGCTCAGAAGAGGAACCAGTAAGCAACAAAGATCACTGCTCAACTCTTATTATTATGGACAACTCACTGACAGCTATCCAGCCTGCTTGGAAAAGAAAACAGTCTTCTAAAAGGATATTTTGGTTTCAGGTTTCCTTGAAACACTCCTCCAGTGTGCTGAGCAGGCAAGGAAGAAGCTGCCAAGGCAAGAGCCCCATAAACCAAGGACTCCATAATCCCCAGCACAATCCTGATCTTTTGCTGCAGGAATGCAGCATTTCCCATGGTGCTGAGTATCTCAGCCCTGACCTTGAAAGCTGGATCAAACTGTTCAGTGACAGTGATGGCTTTTGTTCTGTGAACACATCTCCCAGGGATGATGCCAGCGCACTTTCACAGCGCCCAGCAATCTGGGGCACGACAGCCCTGAACTGGAATCAACAGGAGGCAGGTGTGGAGCTCCACATCAGCTCTGGAATGCCCAACACTTGTCACCCTGACAGCCTCAACCTGCATTTCAGTCTCAAAAGACAAAAATATTGTAAATTAAGTAATTAGATCTGGGCAAAGCGAACTTAGCAGTTTCTGGCCAGATTAAGTACAGCATTTGTGCAGTGGAATTATTAATCCTTTCTAGGAGCATTAGCACAAATAAAGGCTTGCAATATTCACATGATTGCATGCACAATCGAACGTGAAGAAACGCCTGCTGCTCTCAGCCAAGCTTTGCAGAGTCCCCTGCAATGCCTGAGCAAGGGAAGCTGTTAACAAAGGCTTTGTGCATTGCTGCTGGGGATGGGCACTCTGTGAAACAGAGCTATGAGAATTAATGGCCAAACTCACGGGGAGAGACTGAAGAAGAGCAAGGCAACGAGATACTGTGTGTGAGCCTGGGAAAGGTTCCATATTGCTCAGGCACATACTTGTCCACAACCATGGAGAAAAATTAAGTACATTATTTATCATCTCCTTCTAGAAAAGGGTGCCCCAGGATTTCTCCCCTGCTCTGCACTCACTCTCTTTGAAGTGCCATGCACAATCAGAGACCCTGCAGTCAAGAACTGGACAGATATGATTCTTTTCAGCACCTGTCAATGCAACTCCTTAATCCTAATTTAACTTCAGGGATCAACATGCACTGGCACCTTGGGCAAATACATATAACACATTATTTTATAAAAAAATAGGACAGATTTCTGTGTTAAAAGAGCTCTTGTGAAAAGGGGGAACAGAAATCATGCAGCAAAGAGCTTGAAGTAAAGCAATTTCAACACACCAATGTGATCCTGGCAGAGATTGGTCCAGAGGTTCCCTTTGAAACTCTTTATTTATCACCTGCCAAAGAGCAGTGCTCATATCCCTCCTAAATCATGTACCAAGCCCACCTTGTGCAAACTTCAGAGTTGCGCAATCTAAACCGTATCTTTGCAGTTTTGCACGAGAAAGGGAAGAAGGAAGAGAGTGGCAGCAGTAAAATAAACAACAGCAAATTAAAGTCCCTCTTGGGAGTTATCTTGATTATCTTGGTTCCTTCCAGAAAATGATACGTTACTAATAATTTACGGAGGAGCGGGTGCACAGGTGATAAGTTACTTTGTGCTCATGTAACAGCGAGGTGAGGGCAGGAGGTGAAGGAGACACACACAGAACAGAAAGAGCCTCTCTAGCAAACAAGGTCTGTCGTGTGCAGTCTCACAACAGGCACTTTTGGCCAGCTGAAGAAGTGGCTGCAGTGATGTCTGTCTGAACGCAGGCTATGCTTCAGGATATGTTGGAATGTACAAAAACAAAGTTCTGTTTGGAACACAAAATTATTGTGCTTCTCCTCAAACACCTCTCTTTTCTGTGTCTCTGATACTAAATACAGCAAGTTTAGACATCTGAAGTATTTCTTGCATTAAATGCTTGACCCAACACTAGAATTTTGAAATAATCCATTGTCTCAACACTGGGGGTTTTCTGACTATTTTACAAACTGTATATGACAAAAGCTAAATCCTTGAGCAGTGGCTTAATCCAAGGAACACAATCTGCGTAAAACGACGTGATAATGGACGTGAAAAACAACAAACTGGGGTCTTTCTTCATGAATCACTAACATCCACAATGAGTTGCTGAATCACTCTGCAGCCTTGGGCAGAGGGTAACTTCCCCAAGCATGGATTTCATGTCCCTCAGATAACGTTTAGCCCACTTGTATGGGGAAGATTCATAGAAAGCTGAACTGCTAAGCAGCCACGGGGTGACAAATGTGTAAGGAGCATAACACAACCACACAAACAAGAATAGAAGCACTGAGTTACAGAGGCAGGAGGTGTATTTCTTGGCCTATATCAGTCAGCACTGACATTTGCTATCAAAGAAACTGGGCCATTTCTCTGTTTATGAGTAGCTCTCTAGATGCAAGAGTGATTCAGGATGAAAAGTCTACAGGAACAGTTGTACGTTTACATCTGAAATTCTTATTCTCGGTGCAAGAATATTCACTACTCCTGCTGTAGCTGATTTTTATGGTCTTAACTACTCCCTGGATCAAACAGAGTAGTATCATATCTGGATGGAATCCATCCAGTAAATCCAGCAGGGTTTACTGATATACAATCAGTACTCAACAGCAAGCCAAGCAGCTGGTATCTATCGCAGGAGACTCGAGCAACACATTTGGAGAGATGCCCACAATGTTACTCACCTACATCAACAAAAACAGAAGAAGCCTGAAAAGCTACCAAAGAAATTAATCACATTAGCTTTATACATGGAAAGCATAGACAGAAAACCTCAGCTGGGAAATGCACAGCAGGACAAAGATTTGGGATCAAAGGAAAGTTTTAATTCACCCCTTGAAATGAAGCAAAGTATCACCTCAGTGTACATCACACTACACATTACACGTCAAGGAAGGCAGCATGAAAAAAGGTATGAAACAAGGCCAGTTAAAATAAAATACAAAGTTAAAACCTGGAACTGGAGCGGTTATCTACATGAGGGACGTAGTACAGTTAAGAGTTTACTGTCAGTTGTACAAACCAGTTTTTTCAACAATTATTTTAATTGATAAATCTATGCAGTATCTACCTATAAAGGAAAACAAGTCTACAATAATGTAACATTTCAAATTTAACCAAAATCAAGAGAGAACTTTCTACCTATTACAATGAATTTTAAACACACACTTTTACCCCTTTCACTAATTTGCAAGTAGAAGAAATCACACCCACAGAATCTACAGAAACAAAGCCAGAACTCAAGAAAAAGATAAAGAAACTTACAGCAGGCAAAATTCTCACTCAGGATGGACAAGATTCTGCAGCACTAATGAATTCGGTTTTAAATACTATATCTATCTTTAAAAATAAAAAGTAATCACAACAGCACAGAGAGCAGCTGCCAAAAAGAGCCCTTCTGGTTCTGAAAGTACAGGACTGTGCTCCTGCTGCCATGGAAACTGAGGCCTCACTGCTCTGGTCCTGGTACAGTGCCACACATGCTCTCAAGCATTTAATAAATACTAATAATGCATTTAATAATATTAAAGTATCAGAAACAGAACGTCTAGGAAAAGAAAATGGCAATAAAACTCACTTTACGTGGCTGCAGCCCAAAGGCTTGTAAGCCTTGCTCCAAGGCAGCCATAAATCCTGCTCTCTCGCAGTTCCTAACACTTGCTCTTGACATTCAGTCTGAGGTTAGACTGACTGCCAGGCCTTAGCTTAGGCTGAAAATAACCAGGAAACCTGGAGGGAAAACTGAAAGCCTTCCACCTGTCCAACAGGTGCCTCTGCAAGGAGCAGTTGGGTGTGTTGGGCACTGACCTGGGAGGCAGGAGACCTCATTTCTCTCCTTGGCTGGGCTCACTCATCTACAGCTGAGTCGCTCTGGAGCACAAGAGGCTAACACCATTTATTCACCTCTTCCTGAGGAGAAGGGCACAGGGCTGCCAGATCTGCCACAGCTCTGGGAAGAAAAGTCATGGGCATTGCCAGGAACAGAAACACAGTGTACCAGGGCATCATTACTATGGCAAGAAACAGGATATCTCACCCTGAGAGACCATCAGTGACAGAGCTCACAACCCTGCTTTAAAAATCTTCTGGCTCCTTGAAGGTTAAAATCTGGCTTTGGAAAATATTTCAATGTGCAAGGGTTTAGTTTTATTTTGCAACTGGCTTACAATAATACTGTAACTTCTAAAGTCTAATCAGGTTTTTATCACTTGCATTTCAGACCGAAATTTTTCACAGAGCAGAAAATCTGCATTAATTTTATCACAGGGCCTTTTACCCTTTTCCGTTCCCTTGTGGGTATCTAAATATTAATAATTTTAATGGAAAATAGAGGGTTATAAAAACTACACTCAGCTCTTCCAACACTTCCTGCACATGCACCATAAAATAGTGAGGATTTCCCTTTGGCTGGAAGCAGCTGTCTGCACTGAGAGCAGACACCAGGGCAGGCAGACTCCTTTTCTGCCAAGGACATGCACAAAACAATCAGCAACCCAAATCTTCCTCTCCATCACCCAAATTCAACTTACTGATTTCTTTTCCTGGGCAAAGGAAAAAAAGAAAGAACAACTGACATCTTAGAGTATCTATCTTATAAGGCAGACACGGAAAAGTGTAGTGACACAGAAGAGCAGAACTGAGCAACAGCATGCTTTGGGAACATCTTTGAAACTACCAGGGAAAAGCTGCAGGAAAATGGGAAAGCTGTAGAGAGGAAAAGGTCACCAGTGGACCAGGAGAACTTAATGCTAAATCATTTCTACCACAAATGCATCCCTAACACAACACCAAAGACATGGTAGATTTGTCAGCGAATTCAAAAAGCTGATGGCATGGAAAATGCCAGCAGAAACAAAAGCTGGGTGTCTGCTGTATTAGAAACAGCTGAGGGAATCGATAGTGGTTAAGATATTTTCAGGAGTAACATAGTATTTAATGGTCCTTTAGGTGGACAGTGGAGTAAAGAAAACCTACTATTTTTAGCACTGGCAATCTCTTAGCGTAGGTGTATCAGATAAATGTGTTCACCAGCACATTACACTTCGTTTCTCTGGTTTCATAACTGCAATTTGGATAAACTTCTGAACATTTTCTGATTAATATTAAATTATCTTAAGTATCTTCCACTCTTAACACCAATCAATTAGAAATCACATCTCTAACCTGTGCTAAGCCTGGGTCTGGAACACTGCAGACACAAGAGAACTGGTCTGCATCGACTTTTAATAGAATCACAGAATGGTTTGGGTTGGAAGGGACCTTAAAGACCATTAGTTTCAAACCCCCTGCCATGGGCAGGGACACCTTTCATTAGACCAGGTTGCTCAGAGCCCCATCCAACCTGGCCTTGAACACTGCCAGGGATGGAGCAGCCACAGCTTCTTTATCTTCATACATTAAAATGCTCTGGATGAAGTTTACCTACCTTGGCTCAAAATGCAGAATACACTTGTACCCTCTGAAATGACAGCTCTGAGCTCTCTGATAAACAAACCAAGTCATGTTGGTTTTAACTTTCATAAATTCCCTCTTGAACTCAATAATTATATTCACACTTCCCATTCTCCTTGACCTCAGGAAAGCTTTTCAGCTCACAGCTCGTTCCTGTAACTGTATCTAGAGCAACTCTTGTGCCTTCTTGCTATAGCACAGCAGCACTGCACAAAACCAAGTTCACTTCCCTCTGCAACCATCACGTCCCCAGTGGCTCTCCCACATACCCCAGTTCTCTCTTCTGCCTTTTCAGTGGTCCCAGCTCAGTTCTCTCTTTCTTTCCCAGATCATCAGCAGGAGTGATAGAAAATCATCACCTTCTAGAAAGCAGTCTGCACCTGGACTGCTAAATAAATAAAACTGCATAAATAAAACTCCTCAAGAAAATGTGCCCGGAAATCGGGAAATGGAGAAGGGCATGTGCTTAAAACTTGATTTTCTACATAAACGTTGCAGCAGGTTGCACTAACAGGGAAAATAATCCAGACAGAAAAACATGCAAGTTAGTTTTTTCAGAGCAGACAACAAGAATATAATGAAAGATTAAGATAAATGAATAAAAACATTCACCCATGAACACAAGAAATCAGTAAACTGCTTTTGAGGCTAAGCTGGACATGAACCCAGGCAAGCATCAGCCACACAAAAAGCAAACAAGTCCTGCCTCTCAAACCAGTCTTCCTAGCACTTTGAGCTTTGGGATAAGCACGCAAGCTGGCCACACAACACAGTGAAACTATCACTGACACGTGCACATGCCAAGGAACCCTAAAACTCCACGTGGTGACGTGCACAAACATCCTCAGAGTGGCAGGCAGCAATCACCCAGCACGCAGGAGACTGACTCAACACAAAACAGAAAGAAAAACTGAAGCAACACGTAACAGAGGACCAGAAGTTATAGAAGAGATGTGGCATTGTGAGTGCCTCCTGTGTCACTTGGTTGTGCTCCAAAACATGCAAGCCTGGCACACCATAACACTCCTGTGCTTCAAAGCCACCCAGACCGTACTTAACTCTGCACAGGAGCCAGAAGTTAGTTTTCAAATGGGCTTTTTGATATGTTTTTACTCCCAAATTCCAGCTCTAGTGAAACCTAAGCTGAAAAGCACAGAGACCATGAGGCTGCCTCTGGGGCTTCCACACAGGAGCAGGAGTCAAACTCTGCAGACTCCGTGTCCAAAGCCAGTGGGACAACAGGAGTCCTCCTCCTTCCTCCCAGCTGCAAAGGAAATGTGTCTCAGCTGCACAGCCACCTACTGCGGCCACAAGGCAGGCAAGGGTCAGGTAGGGGAGGTTTACTGATGCCACATGGCTACCCTGCATTCTGGACACGTGGGAATAGCTTTTGAGACAGGAACTCCCTTCTGACTGCATCTCATACCTGAGCCAGCCTCAACCTGCCTCAACCCTGTCTATAAAATATCTCTGTGAGCAGTCCTCACCAGCAAGCAACACCACAGAAAGGATACCAGTGCAAAGGTGGAAAATGGAGCTTTAAACAAGAAATAGTAATTCTGCATTTGGCTGTGTCCCCCTGCAGGCAGGTATTCCAAAGCTGAAATGATCCTGCAGCTTGTGTTTCTTTTTTAGGAAACTGGTTAAGCTACTGACTGCTTTTTGCAGCTATACTCTGCCACATTTAGTGTTTATTCAACAGTGAAACATTTGCAGAGGTCTCCAGTCTCTTTCACCCACACTCAGGTCTGGGTTAAGATAATATGAACCATACTTACATCATAAAAATAAAATCAAACACAACTATCAATGTAAGAGCTCCTATTTTGCGTCAAATACATTGTGTGTGGCTGCTGTTTGCAAGGTCTTCCTCGTTTCCTGCTGGCTACAATGGCAAGCAGGAATAAACTTGTAAAGCTGGGGAAAAAGCCTCCAAGAGCCACTCCCCCTACGGAGCAGCGCTCTAGGATTTTCCACTCTGGGTGCAGCAGCACCCTGGACACACAGCACACGGATCCCTAGCCTGACCTGGCTTTGCTGCCTTTCCTGAGGGAGATACAGAAAAAAAAAGTCACTATCCCACATTCTGAGTACCTCAGATAGAATGGTTTTGCTAAAACACTGTGCCTCAGAAAATGGACATTTTCCCACTATAAAAGTAGCTTTGATGTTTTATAAAGTTGCTGGGATGGCTGCATCTGCAGGCATTGTCTGAAATAGGTTAGAAGAGTCTTTCCAGCATTTCCAAAGAGGAACACGTATCACAGGGAAGGACTAAAATGCATCTACAGAAATCAGGTTCAGAACTGTCCTGGAGCCCTGTCCTCGTGATATGGACCACATTTAATGAAGATCATGGCACTGTAAGCTGTGGCTGGGATTTTGTCTTTTCCAGGCCTACACAGACTGGACTCAGCCCAAGCAAAATCTTTTCCACAGAGTAGAACAAATAGTTTTAGGACAGGTTTAAAATCTGCAATACGTACCCAAGATTCCTAATTCCAGAGTTTACAACTTGATTTCTCCAGCAATCCAAACAATATAACTTCCACTGTTTTTCTCTCTGGAGTTTAGTTTCCTTTCCATAGATAGATTTTAAGGAACATCTCTACTCCCTTTTTATTTTCCTTTTGTCAGAATGGTATAACTTTCTGAAAACATGGCAGCAAAAAGGCATCTTCATATTTAGGCAATCTGTTTACTGCTTTATTTTTATATATTCCTACAATGCACACAAATTTCTGCCTCCTCCTTCTCTCCTGTTAACACTTCACAAGTCATGTGCCTTCACACAAATGAGCACCATCTCCTCCATTCCTGGCAGCCTCCTTGGTTCTTTTCCCAGAAACCCTGTCCTGGATAAACTTCACACACCTTAAAAACCAGTGCTGACTCCAGGTCCAGTGTCTGCTGTATTAACTCACACATCAGTCCTGTGGTAGGTAAGCTGAACTAGCAGCTACAACAGAAAAGGATTACTCAGTGGAAAGCAAATGCCAAGGATGCAGTACAGTGTGATTACTGAAACATTCTCCTTAGGATCCAAAACATTATGCCAGCACATCTTGGGAGCAGGGAGGATGAGGAGAAATGGGGACAGACAGTGGACACAACACAAAGGGGACACAAATAAAAAACAAAGATTCAGCCTTGTACAAATTTCTTGTAGGAAGCCCATGGAATCCTGCCAAAAAAAAGCAACTCTTTCCAACTATTTAAGATACTCTTGGTTACAAAATTTTCCAATGTATTAGACCACCTACCAGAAGGAATTGGTTTGATAAACCAATTCTTCACACAGATAAAGACCATCCTGTCTCTTCAAAAAGGGAGAATATACACAAGCAGCAATGAGCTATTACAAATACATTATCAGCTCTGGGAAAAAGAATCATTAAGTAATTACAGAGGTTATCAGGGTCCTTATCAGTACTCACTGCCTGCAGTCTACCTGCATATTCATTTCCCTCTCCATCACCACTCTGCCATGCTCAGTTTTCCCAAATAGTTTCTTCTATTACAAATGTTCATACAATAATTTTAAAATAAATATCTGTTTATTACAGCAGTGATAACAGAGGCGGTATCTAGAAAATGAAAACACGGAATGTATTTTTTCACCCAGTGAGTAGGACTCCAAACATTCCATATGCCGAAAAGCAGCACGCACTTTCAAAATAAAACAGTGTTCAGAACAATTTAAGTGACAAAAATGTGCATGACAAATGTAATTTTTGTCTTTCAGCCTGCTTGAAGCAGCAACTGCAAAGTCTCTCTATATGTGAAATAAATTACCAGTCCATGAGCAATTTCTGTAGTCTGATCAATAATGAATGCCAAATTCAGATTAAAGTGAAGAACATATTTTTACCACCCCCAATCCCAACAACTACAAAACGCCTCAGAAATCAACCCAAATCAGATGCAATAAGCATTCTAACACAGCACAATTCACACTGAGCTGATGTTCAACAGCACGTTGTTCTACACTCTCTCTCTTCTGACACAATGCTCAGAGGGTTAATCATAAGGAAAAGGAGAAAATAAAAAAGCAGCCCAGATACTGAACCACTCACTCATGCAGGGCAAGAGCTCAGGACACAAACCTACTCTTCCATGTTGAATGCAGGGTCCAGAATTTGCTCAAGATGCTCCTCCAGCCACGATCCCAACCTCTGAAAAGCAGCTCCAAAAGCACTGCCCACAGGTCACCTGCAGGTCACCAAGCCTTTGTAGCACAGTGCACAGAGGTTTTAAACAGAAGGCTTTAAGAACACCATTATATACCTGTTCAGAGATTCCCAGTGCTTCCCCAGATTAGTGTCTCTCCTGGGAAACACAGGCACTTCTGAGAAAACATTCCCAGTTATGGCTACACAAGAGTCCATGGTAGTTCTCAGTCACCCCCGGCTTCCCCAAGTCTTTTGCAATTTGAAACATTCTGTATCTAAGCTGCTTCTAAATAGTGCCATTATAATTCCTGTAAAAGCCATTTCTATACCTCAATTAATGCTCCTTACTCCCCAGATCATTCAAAAATCATACTTAAAGCCAATCAAGTCCTCTGAATAAAAACAGCAACCAGAAAGAAATGTCATGGGGTGTTCACAGGGAATGTCTTGTTATAATTTAAGAGTTTGGGAATTCTGCTCTCCTTAAACTAATCTACTTAGGACTCACTCTGAATATGACCTGACAAAGACTGACAGGTGAAGATGTTAACAGGAAAATCACATATGGAAAAACACATAACCAGTGACCTTTCTCTTCACAGTGATATATATTCACTGAGTCTATAAGCTTTGAAGAGTTCATTCACTGAATGCACATTCAGCGCCTTTTATTCTACGAGATAATTCAAGAGATGTGGTACTTGCTACAGTGTTTGCAACTTTAATATCAAAATTAAAGATACTTCTCTTTAAGATTTAGGCTCTGTAAACTTCTTTTACAGATGCTTCTTATACTCCATGGCTGAGACAAATTCTCCCAGGCCATCAGAAGCTGTAAGCAAACTAACAGCCAACTTACAACAGCACAACCCTTCAGAGTACCCAGAGTTTATGGGCTTCCACTGATATGCACCACAGGGCCACGCCACAGAAGGAACGAGTGCCTTTTTCTCAGGATTGGAAGTGTATTTCTTGCTCTGTCTTCCCTTACAGCATGAGGGAATTAGTGTTACATGTCTGACACTGCCAAGCCAAGAGCGCTACTTGTTAATCTGCCGTCTCACCATGACTGCACACATATTTAAACACAAGACTCACACCCACCCCACATCTCGCAGGATGATTATGAGCAAGCAACATTTCACATGAGCACCTGTCGGTGGCCCTAAGCACGGCCCTTCTCGCTGTTTAACATCTCTCCCGACTGCCCCGGGGACACGAACGGCGCTGTTCCTTTTAGGCGCTCTGAGCACAGACGCTGCTGGCGGCGATGGGACCGGCAGAGGGAGGGCAGGGAGCTGCCGGAGTCGCGCTCAGCGCGGCGCTCCGGGTGTCCGGACCGAGCCGTGCCGTGCGGTGCCGGACCGTGCGGTGCCGGACCGTGCCGTGCGGTGCCGAGCCGGACCGTGCCGTGCGGTGCCGAGCCGGACCGTGCCGTGCCGGACCGTGCCGAGCCGAGCCGAGCCGGACCGTGCCGTGCGGTGCCGGGCCGCGCCGTGCGGTGCCGGGCCGTGCCGTGCCGTGCCGTGCCGAGCCGTGCCGTGCCGGACCGGGCAGTACCGGCAGCGAGGAGCCGCTGCCCCGCGGCGCCGCGTCACGGATCTGCTGCTCCCGGCAGCCAATGGGCACCGCGGCCCGGGACGGCGCGACTTCATTCATTCATTCATAAAAAAGAGGCGCAGCGCAGCTGGGAAGCGCGCCCTTCCCGGCCCCCCGCCCCGCCGCGCGGAGCGCGGATACTCACGGCAATCCGCCTCGTCGCTGTTATCCGAGCAGTCGTCGTCCTCGTCGCATTTCCAGATGGCGGGGATGCACCGCTCGTTCCGGCACTGGAACTGGTTCTCCTCGCACTCCTTGACGGCGCCTGCGAGACACGGGGCCGCGCCTGGGTCAGCGGGGCGCGCTCCCACGGCCGGGCGCCGGGGACATCCCGGGGCCGCCTCGCCGCCCGCGGGCAGCCCGGCTGGGGATGGGGGCTGCGCCTGGGCTCGCCGGGGGACAGCGGCTCGGTGCGGGGCTGGGGCTGGGCTCGCCGGGACACAGCGGCCGGGAGAGACGCGCCTCCGCGGGAGCACGGCGGCGATGCCGAAGCTGCTTTGTGCAGGGATAAAAGGGGCCATTCCCGTGCTTCCCCGCATTGTTTTAAAGGCGGAGGGAAAAGGAGCCTGGGAATAGAAGATGGTTAAACCCGAAATACGACAGACAAAGAAAAATTATAAAGCGCAGCGCAGCTGGGACCTCCTGCGCATCCGTTACCGGGGCAAAACGCACCGACACCTGGGGACGCGGAACGGGCACCGGCGCCGTCCCGGGAAAAGGGACCTGACCCAACTAAAGTTGAGGGCGGGGGGAGAACGGAGCAAATCTGCTTTGCAGACTCGGTGCCGCGCCGCTCTGACGAGGCACAAATCCCCTCTGAAAGGGATTAAAGGTGGCAGCTCCTGTCACCAGCTCTGGGGCTGCATTCGCCCCGCAGGTCGCAACCCCCGAGCGCGCCCGCAGCCCTCCGCAGGTCCCAAAGCCGCGCAGGGTACCGGGGTGAGCGGGGCCCCGCGGCCGCACACCCCGCGGTGCCCGTGCCCGCAGGACGCTCGCCTCCTCCCCGGCAGCGCCGAGGCCGGGGGATCCCGGCGCCGGGGGAGAGCAGCCGAGCCGCGCCGGACCCACCTTTGCCGAGGTGCAGCTTGAGCAGCAGCAGCTGGAGGAGCAGCAGCCGGGCGAGCGCTGGCCGGCACATGGTGCTCGCTCCCTCCCTCGGTGGCAGCGCGCCGTGTGCGGGGTGCGCGCAGCCGGCGCGCCGCTCGCTGCCCGCCCCGTGCCGACTGCGGCCGGCGCCGCCCCCGCCCCGCCGCGCCGCCGCCGTGACGCGCCCCGCTGGGCGGGCCCCGCTCGGCCCGGCCCCGCTCGGCCCGGCCCCGCTCGGCTCGGCCCGGCCCCGCTCGGCCCGGCCCCGCTCGGCTCGGCCCCGCTCGGCTCGGCTCGGCTCGGCCCCGCTCGGCCCGGCCCCGCTCGGCTCGGCCCCGCTCGGCCCCGCTCGGCCCGGCCCCGCTCGGCTCGGCTCGGCCCCGCTCGGCTCGGCCCGGCCCCGCTCGGCCCCGCTCGGCTCGGCCCGGCCCCGCTCGGCTCGGCTCGGCCCCGCTCGGCTCGGCCCGGCCCCGCTCGGCTCGGCCGGCATCCCGCCTCCCGCCGGACAGCCGCGGGGACACACCTGCGGGGACACACCTGCGGGGACACACCTGCGGGGACACACCTGCGGGATGCGCGCCCCCGGCGGGATGCGCGCCCCGGGCCGGGCTGCTCAGCGCGGAGCTGTCGCTTGGGAAGGCGGCCTGGGCCCTGCTGGACCTGAGCGGGTCAGGCCCTCGGGTCCTGAGCCTCCCTCGCTGGGCCCGGTTACAGTGACAGCCTCATTCGTGATCTTAATTTTATTAGGCCAATTAAATACACGGACTCCTTTAAATGGCCTCAAGTCACAAATTGTGTGCTCTCCTCATTACTTCAGATCTCCCACTGAGGGATTTCATTATGACCATGCTGATGTGGTCATCTCCACTTAATTGTATTAAAATTAGCGAAACAAGTACCAAGTGTGCTAAAGGTGGGCGCCTCTCCTCGTAGGGACTGCTTACCCTTCCTCCTGCCTAAGCAATGCGTCTGATCAGTGATGACTAATGGTGTCCATGCTATCAGGGGCCTTAGTTATCACTCCATTTGCACGATGCTGATGAGAAAGCAGTTCACCGTCTTTAATTAACACCGCAGCCTTGTTCATACAGTCAGGATTAGCAGTATTCCAGTAATCGTATTATGAGAAGATATTTTTCAAGAGTAACTTGAATCTAACATCGCAACAGAAGTAACATGATTATATGTGGAGTGTCATTTTAAAAAACCTTAAAATCGAGCACTAACTTTACATAAACGAATGTAACAAAGCTTTTCACTTTCAAAGCCTGAAATGCCATTGACTTAAGAACTGAGCTGCCATTTAAAAATGCACCTGCGTCTTTAACAAAAATTTTGCAAGTCATTAGTCAGCAGTGTCACTAATGCGTTTGAATCATGTGAAGAGAAGAGCTAATCATTGCGCTATTCCACTAGCAGCTTATAAAGTATTAACAATTTATTCAAGCCTGTTTGAACAATTTTTAGCGTGAGAAATGTAGCACATGTTTGTGTTGGCTGCATCAATGTGATAGATTACAATAATTGCTCAAAGCAAATGAGGTATTTATAATACATTAGGTCAAATTTCTCTTTTTTAAATGTGTCAAAACACAGATTCATAAAGCTACTGTAATTCATGGCCTGCATTCTTCTCTTTTGTAGGTTAGTTTATTAGTTTAAATTGGAAGTGGCTCCAAAGGCAATAATGAAGCTATCTGGTACAAAACAGGTGTGAGTGTGCAGCGCATCAGTCACAGCAATGATCTGCTCTGATTCCTATCGGAATTCTGTTTCATTTAAAAAAGCCAACCAAACAGGTGTTTTGGCCTGAATGCCTCTCATAGGAAACAACACTAATGAGATTTTTCTGAGTGAGCTTCTCTGGTGACACCTGAGAGCAGCAGTTTCAAGAGCCTTCACTGACCAGCCATTGTAGGGGCTACTGGTACCATCTTGTGGACATATGTGTCTCTGAGGAATTGCAGAGGCAAGAAGGGAACTACTATAGGAGAAGTAGATTGGGCTAAGGAAGCCATTTGGTATGAAAGAGGAATGAAATATCATTTCATCCATTATGTTCCAATAGTTAAGACTGTTAATTTACCTTTTAATTTACCTTTGTGGTTTATTGCTTCTAGTTGGTCACACACCACTGCACATTAAACAACAAATCACAGATCAGATATGCACTAACAGAGCAAGGGGATGCATCAAAGCAGGGAAATGTTCTTTCAATAGAGCTCCATCAGCCAGCTCTCTTGTTTGTCATCCATACCATTCCTTTGATCTATTTTACAATTATTTTTACAGCTCAATATTTTTCTTAACACAGAACCCAGACCTTTTTTCCATATTTACATTTTTAATGCTTGGTCCCTTAGATCCATATATTTCTCATGCTAAGTACAGCTTATCCATCAGAGAAGTCTCTTCAGCGTCAGGATGAATAACTGACCTCCTGCACGCTGGATTTCCTGCAGGCTGGTACTCATGCACCAGTTCTTTACTCCCCCAGGTGTGCAGATATGTGCCCTCCCAGCCACAGAGTGGGAACTGAATCATTCAGAGGCATGTGAAAACAGATACACCAAACTTATTTTAGTGGAAGTTCCTCTGGTGTTTCCAGCTTTTGCTCACTGTGTGAATACCTTTCTTTGTTTTGCAGACTGGGTTCAGACCCTCATTTCCATTTTCCCCACAACAACTGAATGTCTTTCTGCAATATATTTATTTCTTCTTTCAAATGGACATTTAAACACCTGTTCTCCTCTATTTGTATGATGGCCTTTGAAAATATGCCCTGTCCAATAGGCTGACTTTTTCAGTCTTGTCTTTCAACTAGACAATCCTTCAATCCCGTCACGGCTTTTAGATATGCTAATGTAATATGTTTTGCAAAAAGATATTTAAATTAAACCTTTTCATTTAAGTTAGCTGAACCAATGCACTAGCAGCCATGTCCCTTAAACTGCCAACTGATGTGGTAGTGCCCACAGTACTGTTTACATTTTAAAATAAAATTTTCTTGCCATAACTACTGTGAGTTTTCAGCTGTATGTACTATTGTATATTACATTTAAAACTAAAATTTATTTTCTGCTGCTTCTACTGAGGCACAAAAACCACAAGCCCAGCAGAGCATAAATTCAAGTTCATTTCTGATCGAGACTTGTCCTTCAGATTCTTACACAGCTCCTGGTTTTTACCTGCTGTGTTCAGAATAACCAACAGTTTTCACAACCTTCCTTCCTACTTTTGGGATTCACAAACCTACTTCTGCTTTTATGTTGTTTAAGTATCTGCTTTAAAATATTTTACTTTTGTATTTATCTGCTAAGGTGCTTTAGCCTTCTGCTTTTCATGAATTTCTTCAAAATCTGCCCATTTTCAACTGCACAGAAAAGGTTCTTCTGCTTTCCCTCTTTTCATAGTTTCCTTAGACTGACTTACAATTTTCCCATACTGATTTCCTTAGATCCTTCCACTCTTGTCCAGGTAGCTGTAGGAATTTTCCCTAACTCATGCATTTAACCACAGTCACTGTGGCATCAATGGTCATTAACTTCCTCCAGCCATGTGGCCTTCCTCATCTGTCTCTTTGCAATGGCACTTTAATGACAGGTGATACTACTTTTCATTTGCACAAATCCCTTTTTGCTTGTGTGAAAGCAAGTTAGGGCTCTTAATTCTTTGGTTTGGTTTGTTGTTTTTTTTCCAATTCATATTTTTATTTGTATCTGACTAAATGGTGTCTCTTTGATCTCCTTTTTCTATGCTTTATTTTTGGAACTTTTATTGTTTAAAAAGGCTTTGTTCAATGTCTTCTATAATCTCCTTTGTTTCTTAGCTTAATTTTATTCTCTTTTAACTTCAACTTCTTTACAGAGAACTCCAATCCCCTAAGTCAGCTGTTTGCTGGTTTGCTTTTCATATTTCTTACTTAAATCCATGCTCTGTACTTCTTTGCCTATTGGATACACCTTCACTTTGCAAATTTTAGGGACCTTTCACAGCCATCAGGACTTTTATTTTGTTTGTTTCATGTCTAAAAGGTCAGTTTAACCACCTTAGCATGCTCCAGGTCTTCTAATGATATTCTTATTTTTAGTTAGCTCATGGCGTAGTAAAGAAAGGAGGACACAATCAGATCTAAATCAAACTACAAACCCCATCAGTTTGTCATCCAAGAATTGTCTTTCCTGCAAGCCAGAATCTCTCACTTCCACAGCCATAATTGTTCTTTGTCCTAAAACCCACTTCTGCTTTATTCAAGCATTTGTAGCAGTATGATACAGCACTGCCAC
This sequence comes from Sylvia atricapilla, assembly GCF_009819655.1. Classification (NCBI taxonomy): domain Eukaryota; kingdom Metazoa; phylum Chordata; class Aves; order Passeriformes; family Sylviidae; genus Sylvia; species Sylvia atricapilla. The sequence continues at coordinate 29,117,676 of NC_089148.1, read as the reverse complement.
GCTGCTGGCCAGACAAAATCTCAGGGACATTTCTTGTCCAGGAATGAGCCTGCAGCATTTAGTGACCAAAGCTTCCACTGAAATGTAAAACAGTCAATAACCACATTTACACACAAAACAGGTAACAGTCCCTGCCTCACACTCATGGATTATTGTCTTCAGAGAAATTCTGGATTACAACTACTCTCTTAAATTTTACATATAACTGCAACCCAGCTTAGTCTACTTTAAGTATCACCTCCTGCTTCTCCAGCTGCAGCATTCCCCAGCAGCCTGCAGCACTACCCTGGCCATGTAAAAGCAGCTGGGAAGAGCAGCTCCCCGGGAACTGAGCTGCCTGCAGAGCGCTGTCGCATCACACAACTTTTCCAGTAAGGCATCAAATCCATCTCCATCCACTTCTTGCTCTCATTCCTGCCTCTCTGTAGCAGTTCATTCAAGGGAGTGTGGAGAAGGTAAGAGATGCTTTGAAGTCCACTGGTTTCAGTTTTTATTCACTAGCAGGGAGCTAACACAGAACTGTCCCTCTTTCCCATCCCGAGGTTGAACACCCTGCCATAGCAGTATCCCTAAACAACGAATCTCTGAGTGCAACCAAACCTACCACCTCTATAGCGACCTTTGCATTAATTTTAATGAAGGAACCAAGGAGAAAAAAAGTAAGGATTAGGTGTCTGGCAAGATCTTTTGCATGCCAGAGGAGCACTGCTATAGACTGCTCTGCTCTTTGCTGTTGTACAGTGACTAATCACTGTGAAAGCGAACAAAAATGCAGACTTGAGGCCACAGTTCCTAACAAGTACAGTGGGATTTTTTAAAGATGTCTCACTTCAAACTGTTCATCCTATTCCTGCTAACAAAGGAATCATGAACTGGAGCAAAACTGAAGCTGACAGTGTCTCGTGTGGCTCCACAGTGACCATACACCAGTGCTGTAAAGCAGCAGATTAGTACCACAGGCTGCTGTTTGCTCTGTGGCTCCCAAAGGGCTTAGACACAAACAGGGGAAAACTAGGAGCAGCCCCAAGACTGGATTTGATTTCTTTTCCCTGTTAAAAAAGTCCTGCTAGCTAGATACTTGCTCTGTTTTTCTCCCACACCTTATTTGTTCAAGCTCCAGTGCTGTGAAGTGAGCTTTTGTGTGTGGATGGCAGAAGAGGAGACAAGGTCTGGTTCTGCGAGATGCCAAATTTCCTCAGCTCCCAGCAGCCTTTGGAAAGCTCTAAGCATCTTGAAGGCTCACAGACAAATTATTTTAGCATTAATTACAACATCAATGAGAAAATAATACCCAAATGGGAATTTAGGATGATGTCTGTGTGGAATGTTTCTCATTATTTTGGTATGGATTCTGTATGACAGCAGAACACTTTAAAACCCATCTTGCTTTCAAGCTCGTGCTGGATCTATTGCCTTCGTGTTAAAGCAGCAGGCACAGTCTGTCATCCAATTTGTGAATTCTCATAGCTGCTTGACAAGGATGTCTTTCTTTATGAGGGAATGTGAACCTAATACTTGTTTTCCTTTTTAAAGTGAAAACTCATTAAAAGTGAAATTTTCGAGATTGGATTCTGAATGGCTTTTTTCTTTCTTTCTCTTTCTATTCACTAGCTTGTATTTAATAATCTTTTTAAGCTATCCCATTAAATATTGCAATTTCATCACTTTCAATTCTTGAATGATGAGAGAATGAATGGAGATTTGAGCATTACCAAAAGATATGAGCTTGGTTAGAGGGAAATTATTTGGTTTTTCAGAGTGGATAAAAATCAAATCAGCTTTTAAAATCCTCCCAAAAAGAGGAAGGGAGAAGGGGAAGAAAAGGGAAACATTGGAAGATCTATCTTCAGGATAGAAAAATAATCCAATTATCATCTTGCAAATGTGGGCCCGGTTTCAAATTTGTCCTCACATTCCATGGTGATTTGCTTAGTCAGTGCTAATATTCTTTGGGGAGTCTCTATGTATAGCTTCACTAGAGACACTGGAATCATGCAATGCAGCCTTATTCCCATATGTTTGAGAAGAGTCGTCAGTGTAACTGACTTGTGAAAAACTTGCTTTATTGAAGCTGAGAAACCTTTTCTCCCAAAAGCTCCGGCCATGTGTAGAATCCATGTGTGTGTGAGCTCCAGACGTAACTCTGGCACTCCCAGAGCCACAGCTCTTTTCAACAAAGTTTCAGAAAACATTGTCTTTTCAGATTCCCTGCCTGTTACACCGTGTTGAAACAACAGCAGTTGATGGATCAGTCCCTGTGGCATTTTGTCATATCACATAAAGCATCTAGTGATAGATGCACTTCAGAATAACATGTCCTAGAGATGAATTTCTCGAAGCATAAAACAGCTCTCCTCTTACCCTTTCTAGTACACCCTTCAAAATATTGCCCCATCCCCAGTTCTTTCACCAAAGGCAAAGGTTTCTCTCCGATCCACAGATGTGAGTTGTGAGCAGATGGATCAGGACAGAAAGGCTACAAGCATATGCATCCTTGCAGTCTAAACTAACCTAGCAATTCGGCTGGTCCTGGATTTGCTGCCTTCTTGGGCTCCAGCCCAGCAGTGATGCACTGGTGTGTCTGCTCAGCTCCTGTCAGACTCACGCACTTTGAACTTGCACAAGCACTTTCCACAGCATTTCAAAGTGCTGTAACTGTGCCTCGTGTGGCTCCTGCTCATATCACAGAATATCCTGAGCTGGAAAGGACCCACAAGGATCACTGAGTCCAACTCTGAAGTGGATGGTCCATGTGGGGATGAACCCCACAACCTTGGCATTATCAGCACCCTGCTCTGACCAACTGAGCTAATCTATTGTCTCAGAAAGACCTCATCTACCTTTAATTTCCACTTTAGGAAGCTTAAATATGTCCGAACTAATCTCAGAACTCCTGTTTATTTAAAGTAACTTCTCTGGTGCAATACAACCAGTGACAGTAGCAGAATTGCTGGATACTTGTTGCCCACTGGTGATGAAAGGCTGGTCTTGGTACTTGCACAGGAGCCCACAATGCCCAGGAGAGCAACAGCAGGCCAACACAAAGCAGTGGAGGGGAGCTCTGAAGGGCTGCAGCCAATGTCACAGCCCTGCACAGCTGGAAGTTCCTTTCCTCTGGAAAATGATAAATCCTGTGGCCAGATGGGGTTAAGGAAACTGATTTAGAGGGACTCAAATCATGGCCACACTCACCTGCCTCAAGGACTACCAGAGGTTCCCAAACACCACAAGTTTGTGTAGTTCACCTGAAACTTGATTTGGGAAGTGGATGATTTCTCTTACCATCACAAAGGAAGCACTGGAGAAATTCAGATGTTCTCACCCAAATGTTTGGGATCTGTTCTGATTTAATACTAACCAACCATGTGGGCCCCAAAAGCGTGGCACAGTGTTTTGTATCTCATAGTTCAGTGTAGAGTAACACCTGCTTTCAGTCCAAAAGTGAAACTTCAATTCAGCAAATTACCCAGCCACCACAAAGGCACAGAGGGAAGTAAAGACCACCTCCCTTTGTACAGGTTCACATTCTTATCTTTGCCTTGCCAAAACAAAATCAATGGAACAAAACACCAAGGTTTGGGCCTTTTGTTAATCATTTGACACCCAAACTCTATAAATTCATTTCCCCATTTCATTCCTTTATTTATCCTGCTGCTCTGAAAGTCTTGAGAGGACAATGAAAACTGGCCTGACTCCGGCTCTCCCAGTCAAATAAAGCTGGCATGGACATGGACTTATACTTAGCCACCCACCCACACAATTTTAGCTTCCCAGCCATCAAAGCACAATCAAAACTGCATTTTCCTGACTGTCAGTTTCTCTATGCATTTTTTAGAGCACAGATGTAATAGGTTTTACAGGGAGTCCCTTTGATTCGTGCCAGCCTTGCACATTCTCATTCTGCCCCTAATCTCTCCTTTGTGGCACGCGGGCTTGGAGCGGTGGGCATGGATCCCAGAGGACACTGATTACCATCCAAATTCCCTTTTGGAAATGATCCCATCTGGCAACTGCAGAACCCAAGGCTTCGACCCTCAGCCATTGTTCTTCTGCAAAATGAGCAGATTCAACTTTATTGCAGATTAAACATTTGCTGTATTTTATGTTTAAAGCTAATTCCAAGTTCTATGTCAAAACACAGGAGCTTTCTCTGCTGACCCTCCTGTAGGATTTTTTTTTTTTTTTTATTTTAGGGATGAATAAAAATTAAGCAGTCCAAGTAATTATTTTTTTTTTTTCAGAATACGTACAAAGAATTGTTCCCCAAGCTTAAATTTTGCATGTCAAGTTTCATCTGGGAGCAGATTCGTTTTTACAGCTCAGTTATCAGCTGTGCAAACAGGCTATTATTCATGTTCATCTAGGGTCTGACAGCATTATTGGCCTCTCAAAAATTTGCCAGGCCAGGAAAATTTATGCAGGAGAGAGGGAAGAAAAATGAGGCAGGGGTGAGCGGTTCCATGAAAGACAATCAACAGCCTTGTAGCTCTCACCCACGAGCTGAGGGCAGTGCAGGAATCTCCTGTTGCACACTCCCCACAGCAAGGTGAGTGTGGGATCCTCAGGGAGCCCTGCCCCGTGGCCTCTCTGTGCCCCTCTGTGCAGGACACTGATGGTTGGGCCGTGACCAGAGGGGACAGAGTTGGCTCATGGGCCATGGCACTGCTCTGCAGTGAGGGAGTGTGCAAGTAACAGGCACAAAACCCTCTGAGAGAGGCCCTACTGCCCATCAGCTGAACTGATCTTCTTCCCACTCAGCCCAGCCAGCATGGATGGCGATAGATCTCAACTCACAATTCACTCTCACCAAAACAGGCAAAGTGCACAAACCCAGCCCAGAGAGAAAGCGTGCATCACATCTCTGGCAGTGGTCCTCACAAGAGAAGTGTGTTATGGATAAATATAGCTCTTCTTAAAGATGAAAATCTGTGAAAGTGCAGTCCAATTTTAAAAATTAAATATAACTGTGCCTTATATGCTGCCTATGTTATGATTTACTAGTCCTAACACATATCCTAGACTTGCAAATGAAATTTGAACCAATGGCATCAATTTTCCCTTGCACATATTCTTAAGAGTTTAGTAATCTAAGGTTATTATCTTTCTGAAACACATAAAAAAAATCTGGTAATATAAATTCAAAGACTAATTCCCTGAACAAACAGAAATTCAGTAAAGTTAAGTTCTTTCTGGTTTTATCAGAAAGTGAGGAGTGGTATTTTCCTGGATTTTATTACATCATCATTTCAAAATATGAAAATTATTTCAAAATCAATGTTAAGAACCCAAAAGCATTGTATAATGAGTCTGCAAATCAAAAGTAATCTTTTGACTTTTATGCAGCAACACTAGTGAGTATTCAATGATTTTTTTTTTTAAGACAGACTGTCCTGGTGTCTTTACCATTAACACTGGAATTAGTTACAGTCCTGCTGTAGAAGTTTTTCTTTCTAGGTATCTAGAGTGAGTCTTTTGTCAGTCTCCTTATTAAAAATGCAGAAATGTAGCATCATCCCTTATCAAAAATTAAACCAGCATGGTTGGCATCCTTATAAAATTTTTAAATTGCCATTGTTTCATGTTAAGTTAAACCCTCCTAATTTGCTTTAGACATCTCTGGGAATTCATCCATCTCCAAAGGAAGCTGAAGGGGCAGGACAATGTTCCTGTGGTTAAATGGAAGAGTAAACAATTGGCATGGTACAACACAGTGGTTTGGGCTGGTTTTTTTAACCAAGTGCACAAGGATTCAGATGTAAAAGATGCCAATACTTGAGAATTTATCATGAAATAAGCCAGTGTCCGATTCCTGCACGGTACAATGTGAACTTGTCAGTGGATAAAAAGTAACGATTACCCCTAAAAAAGGCTGGAAAGCAAAATTTAAGTGTAATGGTTGCCTTTCTTTAGCTATTGCTGTGGGTAACTGGAGCTTATTGCTTAATAGCTGTTCATGGCTTGTGTCAAATCCCAAATTCTCTGTCTCCTACCAAGTGGGAAATTAGACTGGCCATCATTTTCTGGCACCTTTCTGTGTCCTCAGCACTAGTATTTATCTAGGCAGCAGCAAACTTGATATAAATCCATCCCTCACAATCACTGAGCAACATGAACACCTCTCATGAGTGACTCCCATCCTGCTCAGATCTTGATACACAGCATTGCTCACATGTAGAGTTCCCTTCAAATCCTACTGGTATTGTCCAGTATTTCTTTACCAAACCCACTGAGGAAACCAGGGAATTCCTCCTCAGTGCCTGGAGGCCAACCAGACTGCTCCCCTAGCCTTGAAGGGGGATAATGACACATTTTTCCTTCTGTGAGTAACAGCAGCATAGGACACACATATAAACAAGGCTGGTGGCTCTGACCACTCTGGCATCTCCAGTTGCTGCTGTTGTGAAGGGCATGAGCCTCTCCCGTGTCCCTAAACAGCTGTGGTACAACAGGAAACACTGAAGTTACCATCCCTGCCCACCAGTTTACATGATGGAATTCTGTTCTCATAGTATAAATAAAATTCATCCTGTGAAATACCTGCATCAGGCTCACTCTTTATTTTCTTTCTGAGTTTCAGACAAAATAGTTTGCATAATTCAGAGAACTAAAGCAGGGAGAATGAATTGTTCCCCCACATAAAAGAACAGAATAACCCTAGAACCATTCCACTGAAAAGCCTTCAGAGTCTTCAGATCTTGAAATAGGGACTTCAAATGAGTTAAAAACCATGTAACTTATTTACTGCATACAAAAACTATGCTATGCTTGCATTATAAAGGCTGCTAATCAAGCACACAAAATGGTGTGGTTGCCTGCGAAACAGTAATTCATGTGCTCGGTGCACAGGCACCACGATAGCACTGTAAATGACACTGTCACATATGCTGGTTTCCATAAGGCCCTTGCCTCATTCACAGTGCAGAATGAACAGTGTTCAACTAATGTGTAGCTTTCAATAGTTTATTTTCCCTTCATTATTCACTCTCACCAGGCATTATTTATTGCACACTATTCAGATTCTGCTTTGAAAACAGAATTATTCATTTCTTCATGGGCTTTTCTGTGGTGCTTATCAGAACAGCGTGAATGCTTCAGACATCAATGCATTCATTTTTATAAACTTTCTGGGGTGATAAGGTTACAGTTTTTGTCATTTTTACGGCACATGAATGGAGTAAGAAGTATCAGCTAAACTTGGGTGCCTAACACAAGCTGTTTAAAACCCGAAGTATTATACAGTACTTCATATATTCAAGATCAAGATTGCAGTGGCCTCAGCTGGAACAGTGATTGCTCAACAATTACACAGTTTACAACCCCAGGATCTTAGCTGTGTAGCACAAAACCAGAAAAACCCACAAGTAGAAAACAGCCTTGAAAAGTTTCATTTGATGTGAGTAGGATGCTGAGAATCAAGAGCTCTCTGGTGCATTTAGAGATAAAACCCATTTCTCTGCTATTCACCTGCCACAAGAAAAAGCCATCACAAACCCATCATTTTGCTTTCTGCAGATCCTTGCATCGCTGGTTGTTTGCCTTTTGCTTCCTCAACAGGAAAGGCTCTGGTGCTCATTCCCTACTTGATTTCTTAATTTCTCTGATTACTTTCTGGATCACATTTCATTATGCCAGCTCTTGAATGAAGCAAAGGTCCCAAGCAAAAAAGTATAGTGTGAAAGCCCATAATTTCAGATTTACAACATTCAAGTGTGTAAAATAGCTGCATTAATGCTGTACAGGAAACATAGGAAAGCTCAATTTTTGTGACCTTAACTTTGTCATTTTAACACCCCTTTGCTGTAGGTTTCCTAAATGGATGTATTCTTTATTAGTAGAAGGCATAGCTCAGCTGTTACTCCTCAGACTCCCATCCAGTGGCTGCTTTTGCCATTGTTGGGCTGTAAGAAGAGGAGGATGAGTGCCCAGCCTGACTTAAAGGATGCCATGAAATGAAACTCTGCTCTCTGCATGCAGTCAGGAGTTTCAGCAGTGATGCTCTGGAGTCTTTCTGAACTCAAATCCACGTGGATGTTGGACCATCAGCCTGCAGATGGATTTCCATGGGAAAAGTCCAACACACAGAAGTAACACTCTGGCCAGGGCTGAGAGCAGAAACAGAGTAGCTGAGTAAAAGAAGGTTTGAGTGACGTAAGGGGTTTCTTATGATACTAAGATTGATTTTTTTGTGTGTTGGTAAATCAAATTGTTCTGCAGCATAAGTGACTTTTTTTCATCATACAGTCCCTCTTGATACCCAGCCACAGGGAAGTCTGGACTGCATAAATAGCAGATGTGTCTTGGTTATGCTGGATGAGAGCTCATTTCAATGAGGGGGAGATGAGACTGAGGCAACAAACACTGAGACAAATCCTTGTTGTGGGAGATTGTCTGGGAAGCTGAGTAACACTTGCAGAAAAGGCCCAGCTGGGTGAGCAGAGAACTCAGATCTGCTCTTATCCAACTCTGTGAGTCAGAAACAAGTATTCTGAAAAGCGACCTATGCTTCTGGAGATCTTGTATTGCACACCCACCACCATCTTCTCAAACACTTTCATCGCAAAGTAGCAGAGGGGCAACCAAAAGAACAGTTCAGAAATGCCAGATAATTTCCTCTTTGCACATATTGGAGGGCTCTTGTTGGGAAACACAACAGCAGCTTTGAGCTTGATCCAAATAGCCCTTGTTGGGTGATATCAAATTTCAAAACAGAAGAGGGGGGTGAAGAAACTCAAACCCATCAATACTGCTTCCCTAAATGGCAAATGAGCCATTTAAAGTAATCACAGCAGCAAAGCTTGGACTTCAAAGCCTGGAGGATTCTCATCACTTCACTAGTTACTCTTTCAGAAATACCTTTCATGTTATGTGAGAAAGAAAATGAATTCTGGATGCATCCTTCTGCAGTGCACAGATACAGGCAGTTGTGCGTATGAGCACCAGATAAAGGGATCTGGAGCACCAGGAAATCACACTCACATTAATGGAAACGTTCCCGTGCAGTGATGCGATATTCCTGGCTGGGAGCTGGCGTGAAGCACAAAAAGGGAGCACACAGCAGGGCGTGATTGTACAGGTTGGTGTTTCTTTAGAGAGAGCAGAGGAGTGGGTGCTCAGAGGAGCCAAAAGCCGCTCAGCCTGCTCCGCCTGGACAGCGAAGGCCAACGGGACCCGGGGCGGGCACAGAGCCCGTCATGGCCCGGAGGGACTTTGTCACATCTGCGGACAGGGACAGTCAGAGAAATGGAGCCTTGAAGAACTGCAGCGCAAAGAACAACATCCAGGTCTGGGCATCGCTACGTGCTGCTCGTGCTCCTCCCAGGATGTGTGATTCTGCCCTGGGCTGGCTACAACACTGCAGATTCCAGGGCAGGCAGTGCACAGTCAGACCCGCGCTCAAACCTCGGTGCGGACCGGCACATCTGTACCCGTATTACTGCACAGCCTTCCCTGGGACAGTAGTTGGTGACATATTTGTCCAAATAAGAACTGCTTTAGAGCCAATGATTTTTTTTTCCATACAAGGATTAGTTTCTCTGGGCATATAATTAGTTAAAAATCAATTACGTGGTGTGAAAGACAGAGGCACTCCATGATGCTTACTAATTCTCCTAATCGTATGGATTCAGTCATCTCTATATTTCCTCATTTTCCATATATTGTATTTCTTACTAGAAGGTCTCAAAAATCACTTTTCCCCCAATAATATTGGTGCTTTCTTGCTGTAAAATATTGATTCCCTCCACACACATCCTCCACTCTCCATGGATATTCCTTTTGCTACTCTTTTTACTGTTTTGACCTGACTGAATACAGTCGTCATTAACACAACCAGAGAACTGTGTGTTACAGTCATGGTACACAGAGCATTTAAAAATTAAATTGCTATCTCAAATTAATTTAGATGACTTGAAACAGCCAGTTACCTTGGGTAGGAAGCTGATTTAAGGACATGGCTCCTGCACTGGGCCGAGCAAGAATCTGCACACAATATCCTCCTTCCATCAGTGGTCAGCATTTCCCCATCAGGCATTTGGGGAAAGAGCAGAACCCAAGCAATCCACAGACTGCAGAGAAACAATACTTCTGGGAATTCCTGCCTCATCGATTTTTCCTAGATCATTTCATTACTCCCACCAGTGGGTTTAGTTTTAAGTAGAAGTGTTAATTTACACAGTGTTAGGTAATTACAAGGCCTTGTATGGCAGGATTGGATGTTCCCACTGATACAAGAAAAGCACCCAAACTATAGAAACTGTTTGGCCTCCACCTGGCATTGACATTATTTTTGGAAGACTGGACCACTGTGTGTGAGGTTGTGAATAATATCCATCATCTCTGCCCACAATATCTCTGGTTTATAAGGAAAGGGTGCACAGTTTCCAGAGCTACCCAGCAGCGTTCATGAACAGTACACATGCTTACAGAGAGATTTATCAAATCTAAGAAGATTTACTATTTTGTTGTCAAAAAAGTCCCCAGAAGTCAGAGTGAAGGATGAAGTTGGGTGAATAAGGAGGCTTAGATCAAGAACTGAAACAGATGCTGCTGCTGTGGACTGCACCACCCATTTGATATGCTGTGCAGAAAACATTGTTGCTGCTATGCAAAGCTTAGAGCTCAAGACCAGGAAAATAAGGACACAACTAAAGCAGGATGGATTACTTAGACAGCAATAGAAAAGGGAAATATAACATCGTGGGTATTACTTTAGAGCCATTTCCTTTCAGATTGCAGTGTTGACATCTCAGAAATTCAGTGTAAATCCATGTAAATTCATGCCACTGAAGCATATCTGACCTCCAAACACGGGCTTGTTACAGAAAGAGCAGTGCCCAATTTACTGGAGTTATTTCAGTCCAAAGTCACAGGGCTCTCGTTGCACACATCAAGATTTAGCTGGGTTTGAATCATTCAACAGGGAGCAGGTTCTCTTAGCAATGACCACGTCAGCTCTCTGCCACATTGCATTTCATATCAGAGCAGAGCAAACACCTTTCCTTACTTCCAGGTACATTAGTTCCAGATGTTCGCATAACAGGGTGAATGTGCATCACCTGATCCATGTGCCAGCACCATTCTTGGGAATGGAGGGCAGAGGCTCTGCAGTGAAAAGGAGAGCTGTTGTTTTGTTTTGGATACTGGTTTTGGATTGTTTTTGCAGGTGGGGTGTGGGCACCTCCCTCGTGGGTGTGCCAGGCCAGCCTTGCTGCAGCTCTGAGAGATGCTGCTCCTCTGCAAGATACCCTGCATTACCAATCCAATGGTTTCAGGTTAGAAACAATGTACATTCGTGGATTTGTCTGAACCAAAGTGGAACACTGACTTATAAACAAAAGTTTGAATGACAAATAAACTCATTAAAAACAGTATTTATGAAACTGAAAATGCAGTTGTTCAGAAACACAGATGATCCCTATCAGTACATCTCTGATAATACTGCAGCAAGCTGTTCCAGATTAGATTTTCTTTCCCTACTTTATCACCCTTTCTATTTAATATTGGCCTAGATCTCATTTATATGGAGTGGGCATGCCTGGAGACTTTACTGCATTAAATTAGAAACTGTATTTCCATATTATCTGTGACATTCACATGCACCTCTATTGATATTTTTCCTTGGTTAATTAAGCACTGACTTGAGTATTAGCTCACATCCTGGCCTTCCTCTCAGAGGTGATTGTAAGCTCTACATTCTCTCCAGGAGCAAATATACACCAGCTGTGATAATAAGTGTAAAAATTTTCTTTGTATACCTTTTGCAGAGTCTATCTTCTGTCCTGTATTCCCACACCTATATTTAATATTTCCTCACCATTACATAATCTGCATCAGATAGTTGATCTTTGAGGAATCACAGAAGAGCTGAGGTGAGGAGAAACCTCTGGAGGTATCTACTCCTACTCCTTGTTCAGGGCAGAGTCAGCTAGGACAGGTTGCCCTGGGCTGTGTCTAGTCAGGTTCTGAGAATCTCCAAGGATGGAGACACCACAGCCATCCTGGGTAACCCGTTCCAGTGTTAAACCACCTCATAGTGTAAAAGGTTCTGACATTCATATGGAATTTCCAGCATTTCAATTTGTGTTCATCATCTCTTTTCCTGTGACTGGGGACCAGTGAGAGAAGTCTGCTCCTGTCCTCTTTACACACCAAGCCACATTACATTCTGTCATAAGAAGCATGTTTGATGGTGTGACTCATTCCTGAGTATCTGGGCACCTAACTTCACACCTCTGAACATCACGTGCTTTGAAACACAAAGCCTGGTTGGGTATCAGGAAGCCAGGTGAAATGTCAGTAGCCAGGGTTCTGAGATTTCTTAGTGTTCTGCCACAGAGGAGAGCTGGAAATGCCTTTGTTCCATTAGTAAAATGACATGACAGTGTTAATCTCCAAGAAAGTGACTTCCACAGAAGTGAAACGTATTCTAGTGTCTTTTAAGAGGGAATCAACCCAGAGACATTAAAGGAAGAGCCACTGTGCATAAAATAATATGGTGTTTTCCTGAAGAGCTGAAGAAACTGATCCTGATCACCATTTCCCTGGTGCCAGCATCAGATGTTAACTACAGCCAGAGGCAGCAACACCAGCTCTACCATCTCCTGAAGGGATGTGAGTACACAGCTGCCCCTCACCCTTGCAGCTAAGATCCCTGGTGACTCATGTCACCTGTCACAGTGCTTTACAGGATATTGAAACAATTATGGAACTGGAGGAGAAGTTCACCCACAAAAACTTGGATGAGTCACGTTTCTGTCAGCAGTGTTGAGCAGTGCATGGATACAAGACAATACTGTTGAGCTCTAGGTGTCTTTACCAGCTCTCTGAAATGATGTAAGGCTGAAGCTGTAAGCAGTGACATGGGCAGACAGGAATGCTTGAGCTGTGTATGAACAGGCCTGTGAGGGGAAGCTTTCTGCCCTGCCTCACTGGTCCCATGTGCACAGGAATTTGGGAGTCCCTGTCTTTTCATCCAAACAGACTAAAAAGAGCATGGCTGACCCACCCACCATTTAGCATCTCAGCTTGCTCTTAAGAATCCCTATAAACAGGCATAAAGCAGTATTAATAATGCTTTTCTAACATAGTAACGAGCAATAGCTGATGTTTTATAGCATTAATGCCTTATGATTTCCCTGTCACTGAAGGAGGTCATTACTGTGCTGCTGAACCGATCTCTGTTAGACCCCGAAGGGGTTCGTGTCGAGATGTCAGCAGTGAAATGACCATGCAAGTGGCCTGGCTGTACAAGTTTTGTTTTTTTTCACACAAGTCAGTGAAGCATAGAGTGACTGTCACTGCCCTTTGTCTGAAAACAGCAGCAGGAGAGCAGACTACATGTGCAGCTTCACAAGGCATTAATCGGTTGCTTTCACCATTTAATTACTATCTATTATTTTATGGTTTTGATAAAGTATTCAATGGAATTAAAGCCTCATCACTTCCAGCCATTGTTATCCAATTTGGCTTTAGTGAAACTGCATAAACAAGTACACAATCTCAACATATTTCAGCACAATTTCTGGCTCCAGGGATGTCAGTTCCAGGAACAATTTGATAGAAAATAAACATGATTATTAATACAAGTGATAATTAGTAGGATGATAAAGCAATGTGACTATCACACAAATATCTAATGAAATAAAAACGTATCCATTCTTTTCACCCAGCTACGCAGATTTAAAAGAGATTTCAAGTCTGTTTTAATCTTCTGTATGAATAACAAATTTACATGCATGTCCTCCTGGAAAGGACAGAATAGGTCTTCAAAAAATATTGTCCACGTTTCTCCCAGACTTGTACAAAAGGTAATAGAGGTTATACAGGAGGCTGCAGAACATAAATTTACAGTGATGCTATAAGCAAAGGAAAGGAGATAGAAGCTGGAACTACCATATAACATATTAAGGAGTAATAATGTAAAGGTAAACAGTTCAGAATAGAACACCCACTGCTTCTGCCATCACAGCTCCTGTAAACTGAAAAATTGAGTTGTTCTGAAGGAGGAAAAGCATGAGACTGTGTGACTGGCAAGCTCTTAACAGGGATTATAAATATACATCTCTCCCTGATGAGATATTCAGCAGTGAATGTGCTTGAAGATACAACTTTAATGGGACTGAACTGGACACAAAACATATTAATAATGCCAGTAAAACAAACAAAGCAGACTTCAAGATAATGTTTATCTGTCCTACAAAAAGTGATATGGAAAAACTGCTCAGCACATGAGGTTGTAGAGTTTCAAACTGGATGAAGTATGCACCATCATCAATCATGCACAAAATTGCTGCAGTCTATTTCTTACGAATTTGTAGAAAGACATCTCAGAAAAGCTGACATATTACAAATGACTACATCTGTCAATTCAGTAAATTGGAAATTTACACCTTCTCCTCCCTCTCCTCCCCATCACTCCCCGAGCAAAGGGGAGAGCTCACTTTTCCACTGAGAACCACCTTCCTTGTGCTGGTCATCTGTCAGTGCAGGGGGCCACGAGCAGCCTGAAGTTTGCAAGTGGCACCTACAGGACCGTAGCCAGAGAATTGTTCTCTGCTGTGGCCTGATCAGTAAACCTGAGGGAATCATCAGTGAGCAACAAGGGGTGGCTTCAGCATGGGAGGCACAGAAGGCTGCATGAGTAGCACCAGAGAAAGCTGCAAAGATTTAAGGTTGCCCTTGATAATTTGAAAAAGTTCAAAATTCTTGGAAGAAAGATCCTTTGAACATGAAAGGCATTGTCATTAGAACTGAGCACTAGCAGGAGTTCATTACGTTTAACCATCTATAGTTTGAACAAAAGGCTGTCTTCACCTCTCAGTGCCCTTCTCTATAAACCATGTGTATAAACCACAGTCCAAGCATCGCAATCCCTGCCAGGGGCCAGAAACCCAGCACAGCAAAGCAATTCATCAACATTTCCACAGCCTGGTCCTCACACAGCCAGAATGTGCAACCTCACAATGGGATGTCACTCCCCTCTCTGCTGTCTCACTTTAGAAAACACAAATGCTGATGTTGCCTGGGATTTCTTGGGGTTTTAGCTGTTTGTCCCACATTATGACTGACCCTCCATCATCTGCCACAGCTGCAATTGCTCATCTCCAGCACAGGTTGGATGAGGGCTGCATGTGTCCTGCAGGTCACACAATTTCCTTCACAGTTGTCTTCAGAACCCTGACAGAACGTCGCTTTTCTTCTCCTCCTCCTCCTCCTTCTCCTTCTCCTTCTCCTTCTCCTTCTCCTTCTCCTTCTCCTTCTCCTTCTCCTTCTCCTTCTCCTTCTCCTTCTCCTTCTCCTTCTCCTCCTCCTCCTCCTCCTCCTCCTCCTTCTCCTTCTTCTTCGCCTTCTCCTTTCTTTTTTTCTTCTTCCTTTCCCTTTTCTCCTTTTTTCTCTTCTTAGCGTGGCACATACATTCTCTAGTTTTATTCAAACACCCTTTAAAAAACCCATTCTTCTAAATATAATAATTTTAATTACAACTTGGTGCTTCTGTTAAAAAGTTGTGAAGATGTAGAATAGTCACAGCAGTAATTTTTAGGACATTTTAATCAGGAATAAATCAGTTATACTTTTCTGGCTTTAGAAACTGACTGAGAACTGAGACATTCCCTCCTCAGTCTTTTGCTGTCATTAACCACAATTGAGTGCACTACATGAACTCTCAGTGTCTCAGTGCTGCTTCCTTGCACAGCTCTCTGTTGATCTCCTCACACCTCGAGGTAGAGCAGGTGGGATTTTCAGCTGGTCCAGCTCTTGGGATGGACACTGGCTGTGGGTTTCAGCAGACAGCTCCTGTTTGCCAGGCATCCCTGCCTGGATATCCTTGGAAGCTTTTCAGGATTCCAACAGAAGCGCTTGTTAGCCAGGCCCACTCTGAAATGGCATATGAATTGATGCTTCAATAGGGCATCAGGCCAAGGAATTCAAGATGCTTTTCCTTTTACACCAGTCTAGAAAGTTTAGATTTCCTCAGTTCAAGCCATAAGACAGCCCTAACAGAAGGTAGGAGACAATACCAGCATCCTCTGTGTCAATCTTCCATTTGGATTCTGTTCAGAGGCAGAATTTTTCGTTTTCTTTTTCCTTTTGTCTTTTTTCATTTAAAGGCCTTTATTTGCCATCTTTTCATCTGCCTCTTTTCTCTTTGGTTCCCAGTACTGTGGGCTAATACAGCAGGATATTAGTCTCCCACAGAAAATGCTGCTAATTAGTTTATTTATGTATTCATCACCAGCTTAATCTTGTAGGGTACAACCCAGCTATCAGGCTACTGGAAGAAATTCTGCTCACCTCTATTTCTGCAACATGTTTGTACCAATCTGTCTTGTGTTTTCTTAGGGATTTATAAAAATAAAGTATGAAGACAGACTTTTCTTCTCCTGTGGTTTATCTACAGACCAGATTTTGTCACCCTTCCTCATACTGAATGGTCACTTATGACATATATTCTTTAATTGATTTCAGTGGGATTTCTCATGTAGTGTGCATGGTAAAATCTGGCTTCATAAGCATAAATAAATGCCCTTCTCCCCTAAGCAAGGAAGGGCTTCAAAAGAAAGATTCTCTATGCTCAGAAAAAGACCCTTATTAATTCCAGAAAATTAATACAGCAGCACTAGTAGGACCCCAGCTCCTGACATAGGGAACCAAGAGGTCAGTTCTATTTTCAGCATCAGAACTAGAAGGATTTAATGCCACTATTTCATCTCGTTCAGTGGCCTGACATCCTCACTTGGCTCAATTCCTCTTTATGTTATGATCCATTTTGCTTAAATGGTTCTGCCACTCCCTTCTGTTTTCATTAAAGGTTTAAATCCCTCTTCAATCCTATGGACATCCAAGCCTTTTAAAAGCAGAAGATTGCTTTAAAGTGACATTCATTGATGCTTATCCTACCTTCAAACTATCAGGAAATATGGTAGGACTCACATTATAGTCCCACTGTCAGTAGATAGCTTTTGTGATTCAATAATATGTCACTGTTTGCTACCCAGATTCCTAAAAAATATGTATCCTCAAATAGAATCCAGCCCAAAGAACCACAGAAATCCCCAACAAACAAATAAAACAAATCCCTGATGTTTTTCGGCTTCTGTTCCTCTACTAAAAGCAGCCTGGGGTGATGAGAGCAGCTGGCCCTGGGGCCACCTTTCATCAGAGATTTGGCATTTTGGCCCCCTTTAGACCAAAGCTCAGACTGGAATTTATTTCCAGTGGCTTTGCCCAAATAAAGCTCTTCAGGCAAGCAAGGGGTGCAGTTCTTACACCTCCAGTAGGAAGGGAAAGGGTTTTCTACTGTAACAACCCAGTTACTTTCACCAACGTCCAATTCTGTTCACCAATTCCACAGAAGATGTAAATTGGGCTGAGATGGGGCTGAAGAGACAAGGAAAAATATCAGTGGTTGAACGAGCAGGGTGACCTTCTTATCTCCCTGCTTTTGCATGCTCCAGAATCCACATCTCTGAGCCAGAGGAATGAAGATGCCCAGTTCATAGGAGACAGGAAGTGCAGCATTACTGGGAGGTCAAACTGTTACTGCTGTTTTCTTGGAAAGTTCTTGAGTCAGTGCATACATACAGATAGGTACTGCTGCAAGCTGAGTGCCTCTCAAGCCCAAGGCCAGAGATAAGCACGTTTGTATTGATTGAGAACCAGTATAATCTGAGATTTCAACTCTGAAGGAGTTTTATTCCCAGGAAAACTAAAACACAAGAAATTCCCTCCATCCAGATGAGGGAGGAGGGAGCTGTTAATGAGAGCTGAATTGCAGCCAGGCTTGGTTAGGTCATGCCCACACCACTGCAGCACTGCACGGGTTCAGCCCAGCACCAAGGGCCGCTGCAGTGGGGTCAGAGCACTTCTGCAGCTGCACCAAGCCTGGCAGGCACGGGCCAGGCACGGGAGGCTCCTCTGACTCCTGAGCAGCTCCGGGGCCTGTGCACTCCAGCATCTTCCTGGGACCCAGGTCAGGGAGCTGGAGGCACAGAGGAAACTCAGGAAAAGCAGCTCCAGGTGCACTGGCACTCATCTGTGCTGTGCCCTCCTAAGCAGAGAGCTGCCTGCAGGCAGCAGCAGCAGAAATGCCAGTCTGGATTATCCTCTGCTCTTGGACTCACCAGACAGGAGAAAGACAAAAAGCACCGAGCTGGCTGTGGAATATCTGGATCCAGGAATATCTGGTTCCTGCTAAACCACAAACATCTTGTGGAAACGCATATAAATGACAAGGAAAGGACAATTCACTGTCAGTTATGTTTCTGTATCTCCACAGAAAAGTGCCACGAGAGAAGGCAGAAAGCAGCAACCTAAACAACAAGAGAAATGATCTTATTCCAGGAGGTCAGTTCAGCTCTGTGTGCACCAGCCCCGGGCAGGCTGAGAGCATGTGCTGGCACAGGCACTTCTGAGACACTTTACAGCATATTGAGGCTTCCCAACAATGCAAAAATACTCTGTAAATTGTTTCCAATCATTCTGCCTTCCCATTCTCAACTGAAATAGAGGATTTGGCTCCAAAAATGTCAGTTACATGGAAATGGCTGAGATAAATACCAGGGTAACAAGCTCGGGTTTTTTAAAACCTGTGAAGCAGATGAAGAATATTTGTGCAAATACTGTAACGGATTTAAAGAATTAGAAATTAATTAGGTCAAAGTAATGTCAGTTGAGATTTTTCAGAAAATAGCATTAATTTATAGCATAGCTGTAGTCATGTTAGAATGAACATATAAAAATAAAAATACAAGACTAATTTATGACACCTAAAATTTTGTAAAGGGCAGTTGCTCAGTGCTTGGCTAAACCATATGACTTTGCAAATTTGCATTTCATACACCCAAATTAATCTCACAAGGTATTTGGAGGGATTTTTTGACCCATTCTGAATGGAATGGAAAAAAAATCATACAGACACATTTCAATAACTTTGATCAAGTTTGACTCCTTTCTTCTTTCCAGTGCTGTTTTGTGTCTCTCCCATCATACTATACCAAAATGAGAAGGGCCAATATGCAGCAAGGAGATAAACCTTGAAAAAAAACCAGGAAAAAACACTAAAATTTTCCCAAGCAACTTCTTGAGACACTCCTGGACAAATTCTTTCAGGCATCAATGGTGTGCTAATTTTGGCTGGGACAGAGTTAATTTTCTTCCTGCTGGCTGGCATGGGACTGTGATTTGGATTTGTGCTGAAAACAGAAGTGATATCACAGGGAAGTTTTAGCTATTGCAGATCTTACACAGAGCAAAGGCCTTTTCTGCTCCTCACCCCAGCCACGGGCTGGAGGGGCTGGGAGAGGACACAGCCAGGGGGGCTGGCCCCAGGTGACCAAGGGAAATTCCAGCATATGAAGCTGGAGAAGGAGGAGGGGACATTCAGAGTGGTGGTGGCTGAATTCCCAAGTCACCATTACACATGGGGAGCCCTGCTGAGCTCTGCCCCTTGGAGTGGGGAATGAATTCCTCGCTTTGCTCTCTGTGTGCTTTGCCTTTCCCTGTTAAATCGTCTTTCTCTCAACCAGGAGGGTTCTCTCTTTGCTCTTGGGTTCTTTCCCCATCCTGCTGGCAGTGAGTGAGCACTGTGTGGGGCTGAGCTGGGGTTAAACCATTGACAAGAATGATCATCTCCAACCTCCTAAAGGCTTCCACAAACCTGCACCTATGTCTATTTACAAATATGTATCATGGAAATTCTTTGAACTGATTATTATTTTCTATTATTTATTTCTTCACCACCACCAGCACATACATAATTTATCTAATGCACAGAATGATGAGCAAGGTACATGGACTTTTTCTATTTGCTGGTGATAATAAGAGATTTTTTATCTCTAGACTAATTTTTATTTCATGCTTCTGAGTTTTGGGCCTTACCATGAGCTTTGAGCATCAAAGCAGCACAGCACAGACCAGGACATGTTTGCCACACATTTTAACACCAGAGGCAGCTGCTTCTATTGTCTACTGGCTAGACCCTGTTATACAACACATGGTACAAAGAGCAAAATAGATTAAAACATTTCGTATGGAAGACAGCACTGAGGAATTATATAGTGATGGGTGACAAAATATTAATTAGATTTGGCAAGCTATTCAGGGGAATGAAAGACAAAGAACAGGCAAGACCTGCTCGTCCTTACTGGCTTTGAACTAATGACACATCAAGCAGAAGCTTACTGCATTCAGAGCCAAAGTCACAAATAATTTGACACTTCTCAGAGGACTGTTGATTTTACCAGACATTGAAGGGCAGTAAAAAGTTTTTCCTAGTGACAGAAGTGGCAAAACTGCCACTGATACTATAATTCAGGCTTCAAGTCCTGGAATAAAATTATTTGAAAGTCTTTTCTGTTATAGTTTTTTCCCTGCCTAAGTAATTATTTAACTATATTTCTTTTATATCTCATAAATATTTTATATTTATATTTCTTTTGTGTACTTCTTCCCTGCCAGCTCCTCCTTTGCAGAAAGTGGCAAAAGATGAGCCTTTCATAATGAAAGTATTCAAGTTACTAAGATTAGTATCGTTATTTGTTGAACTTTTTTCTCACAAAAACAAATTTGTGAGCTGTACAGTAAGGATAACAAATAGAAGCAAACGAGTGAGGTGCATTAAAGAACTAAATATTTTTAATCAGTGTGACTAGATTAAACAGCTTCTTAAATATTTCAATGTGGCAATCCTTTCGGAAGTGTTTATGACAAGCTTATAACAGTGCCAGGCAAAAGACAAAGTGGAATCTATCCAGGCTCATCCATATTTAAATGTGTGTGCTCAGTGCAAACATGGCTTAGGGAACAGCGATGACATCTCCAGACTTACGATAGGTGGCAGCAGGAATGTTGGCAGAGCAACCAGGAGAGATGCAGGAGAAAAACAGGGAAACTGACAGCAAAAAACCATTTGAAGGTGTAAACGAGCTCAGGAGAGAAAAACACAAAGAGAATGCAAGTCCTGGAGGCCAGGGTGATCTAAAGGTTGCCAGGCTATACCAAACTTCTTGCAAAAATTTTACCTTGGGATATTGTGAGAATCTGAGTGAAGAAAAGACACCTGCTATAAAATAATTTGGTTCTCAAAATTGTGAACAAACTATTTAAGAAACAAGAGATGGGGGGAAATATGAGATGCAAAAAGGTAGCGAAATATTTGAGATGCATGAAGAGCTTCAAGCTGCCAGGAATGAGAAGAAAAGAGTAGGCAGGAATCAAGCCCTCATGAACAGCAGTGAAAAAACAATGGAAAAAGAAAACATTTCCAACATTTTTCTTTCTGAGCTGTCCAGGTGCCGTGACTGCAGCCTGTCTTTCTGAGGTGGAGACCTCTCCCTCTGCAGTTCAGCATGCCCTGCCTGCATGGCACATATGACTTTAACAGGCACTGCAGGGACCTGGGTGTCCCCAAATTGCTGGAGGCTCAGGCCACATGCCAGATCTTCCACCTTACATTTCAGGCCAGTAATTCAGTTATGGAAACAAAGTACAGCTCATCTTTTCTGCCAACTCAATTTATTCTCTCCATCTGGAACACAGTCCAGCATTTCAATACAAGATTAGTCTTTTCCAAGATACCCATCTGCAGAACATAAGCTATCAAAAGGTTAAGTTCCATTCTGTCTCCAGCTCCTGCCACTTTTAAACACTGACAAAACCTCAATTTTTCCACTGTATCATCTTGAAACTAGCCAGTAGAACACCACTTTTTTTTTTTTTTCTCTTCCTCCCCAATAAGACCACAGCTTAGTCCCAGCCTCAGAGGGTCTCTCTGGGATATAAGCAGTTATCAGATGGCTGGAATTAGATGGAACAACATATTTATATATAATGGAGTATATCTGAATGTGGAATTGGCAAACTTTCTTTGAGGGAGACGATCACTGAATAGACAGTCCAAGATGAGGAAAAAATTGTCATCACCAGTCCTACTCTTCACAAGTCCTACTCTAGAGACCACATCTGAAATCACAGTGATGTCCTACCCATAAACAGAATTTGCCTGAAGTGGCCATTTAGTATGACATTTAAAAAGCAGTCAAACAATGGGACAAAGAGATGAACTCTCAGCAAAGCACTGGAAACAGCGTGAGCTCTAAGGAGGAGAACAACTACAGAAACACTGACCACACGTGCCAGCAGCACTGACCTAAACACAAGAGATCAGGAACACTACCATGATCCATCCTGTGTTTTGATCAATGCCAATGGGAAAAAAAAAAAGCATCTACTGCAGGGATAACTGGGATAACTGTCCAAGTTACTGGGTTTACTCTGTAAGAGGTACCAGTGTAATTGATGTGCACAAGCAGCAACACGAGATGAAAATATGCCTCAAGGAAGAAGTGAAGAGGCCAAGCAAATAGAGCAGGAAAGGAGAAAATAAAAAAGGGGGATTAGCAAATGTGCCAGTATTTCTGCTCCTTCTTATTTCCTGTTGCCAGTATTTTGCACGAATGTTCTGCAGTTAGAATAGAGAGTCAGAGACCTCACAACCCACAAACAAAACTATAAATACACCAACAATAGCATTGTTCACTTGGATGTATCTGAACTTTTAGAAAGGGAGGGAAAAAAACCCAAGAAACTTCTGAATTTGCTTGATGTCCAAGCAAAGGGGGGTTTGGGTTTTGTGTTCTTTTTTTTTTTTTTTTGTAAGCACCAATTAAAGTTTGAGGTCAGCAGTCTCATAATCCTCATTATTTATTTAGCATTAGGCACACAACCAGACACAGTTGTATCTAACTTGTGGTTTGGGACTTAGAGTTGTAGGCTTTCCACTGATAGCACTTGGGGACAGTCACCCTCAGGAATTACAGCTTCATTAGTATGAACACCCTCTCTGTAAATCGTTGTGTAATCCTAATTCTGCTTTTAAAACACTGAATGCAAGAGCTGTTCCTTACAGCACTGCTACCTTAAAAACAGATTAATTTTAATGTATGTAGACACTGACGCTTTCTTTTGTAACACCGTATGCACAAAAAACTTTTCCTGCTCCTGCCAATATCCCGATTTGCATGCTTTCTGTCACATCAAATGAAACTGCTCATTGGAAATTGGGACATAAGCTGCCACTTGCATTCATGAATATGTTCCCGATTTCCTTCAGCACTTGACATTGTAATGTCAATGAGCTCTTGAGCAGCTCTGCAGGTGAGAAGGCCAGTCCTTATCAGCAGCCACTGGAGATAAGAAATATGTGGGGAAAGCTTATCTGAACCTGAAGAATTGCCGCTTTCCAAAGTTTTTACACTATCCAGGTTCTTAAAAATAACTATGAAAGAAGCTTTTTCCCTCTCTGTTTCTAGAGATGGGTCTCTGCATATTCACAGCACGAGGATTTCTGTGCTGCACATCCACTGTTTCCTGCACTGCACTGTACAGGCTGAGGAGTGAGACAGGGTGACTCTCTCCCACAGCCACTACAAGGGGCTTCAACCCTGTTAAAAGGTGTTTCGGTACAGCGAGGTTCAGATGAGCATGTGGTCTCTTCACAGCTCCTCCACAACAGCACTAAACACTCCAAATTTCAGTGTAATAATAATAATAAAAAAGCCATTAAAGTGACCCACTGAAATAATTTGTGGAGTCTAACATAGTAATTCACTGATTTGTAATTTCTCTCCAAATGCACACTGAACGTAGCTACAAAAGCATAAAACCACTCTTCCCTTCCTGGATGAACTCCATCTCCTGTCACAGCTGCAGATCTTGCAGGATCAGCCTCGGAACAGCTCTGTGGAAGTGGAGAGGCTTCACCAGAAGATTGTTCACACTGGGTTTGCTCACACCATGGGCACAGATCTGGGTTAGAGCCTTGGGCTCTATCCACTGCCTGTCACGTGTGTCTGATCAACTCGGTGGTCGGCAGGGTCATATTGTATTTAGCTTCATCAATTGATTGAGCCAACTGAAAGGGCTCTGTCTGTATTGACTGGGAAGTTACCTGGTAAACAATGCACAGCCATTTCCACAGGAGATCCTGCTCCCATGGAAGATGGGAATCAGTCCCACTGACTTCAGACAGTTCAAACTCAACCTACCAACAGTTTGGCCAAAAAGAATTAAATCTTGTGTTCAAATCTTGACAATTCAATTTTACACCTGATTTTTATCTTTTCTTTTCCTCAGCGCTTTATTCTTTTGTCATTGTTTTTTCCTGTCCCAGCAATAGTTTTTCCAAGGAAACCCATTCCTCTCAATGCTTGTGAGACTGACAGGGCTCATCAGCAGCTCACAGAAATGATGGAGATAAACAACATGCAGTTTATTCAGATTAATGGGTGTGATGACACTGAGCTCATGGCAGGAGCAAACAGAAGGCCTTTACAAGTCGATAATGACTATTGCTCTGGTGAACTGTGAGCAGTTTCTACAGACTGGAAATTGGCAATTAAAAGATTCGTTATCTGGTAAGGCATCTATTAATAACAAGCCTTCCTAAAGCAAACAGGGGATTTTGAAGACAAATTGTCAGCCACATCTCCTTCATCTGGGTGCCTCAGGAAGTGGTTCTGCCAACAGAGTAACCCAGTCTGCAGCAGAAAACAGCTTTCAAATAAAGGAATGGTTCTTGAGGGGTAAGGCTTAGCCTGCAGCTGAATATTTCAGGATTTCACATTCTGATGGAAATCATTTTATTTACAGTTTGATGGCACTTCAGGTTTGCTGGGAATAAAAACAAACACATGGAATGAACTACTGAGAAGTGATTTTATGTGGCCATAATACCTCTGTGGTACTACTTTGAGGCTGAGTTCAATTGGATGGCTTTGGATTTGTATCACAGCACTATATTTTATTCTCATTTGAACTGGTATCATTCTCGAGTAGTTTGATTAACAACAAATCCAGATTTGCATTGAAGGCAGGTTGCTTTTGAACTGTATCATATGAGCAGTATGAACTAGGACAGTGGCTAAACCATGGCACCCAGCTCTTTACAGCATTCAGGTGAGGCATCAGCAAGGACTAAGAAACCTACACAAATAACCAGCACAATTAAAGATAAGATTCGGTTGTTTACAGAAACTTTCCAGATTCACAAGGATTAGAAATATGCCAATGAAAACTATATTTTTCTTATTGTTTCTGAAATCATTAATCATGGTGCTGCATATAAAACCTATCATTTAGATGCAGCTGGAAAAATAACTTATTCACAGTGAACTGGAACCAACTCCTTAGAAATCAGTAAATGAGCAAATTTTTAATCATTACTAAGTACAAAATTATGCAGAAGTGCTGAGGGTTCTCAGACTACATTCTCTGCAGCTGTGTTTAGCAAATGGGTAAGGGAAAGGAGGAACAGATTTCCACTGCAGCTATTGCTGTCTGTGGGTTTCTCTCTTTACCCAATACACCATGACTCCTTATTTTGTACAGAGTATGGAAGGATACTCCAATGCAGCCTTTTCAGCCCTACAGATGCAGAAACAGACTGTGTGCCCACGTGGAGATGTTCTTCCCTGTTGTGAGGGGTTGGCCTGGCAAGGTTTTGGGGGGCATGGATCCAGGGGTGGCATCTGTGAAAAGTGTCCCCTATGTCCAACAGAGCCAATGCCAGCTGGCTCCAAGACAGACACAGCAAGGCCAAGGCTGAGACCATCAGTGAGAAAGGTACAGCCTCTGGGATAATGGATTTTAGAAAGATGGGGTGAAAAAACTGCAGCAGAAGAGCAGCAGAGGGAGGAGTGAGAGGATGTGAAAGAAACAGCCCTGCAGCCCCCAAGGTCAGTGTGGAAGGAGGGGGAGGAGGTGCTCCAGGCACAGGAGCAGAGATTCCCCTGCAGCCTGTGGTGCAGACCATGGTGAGGCAGCTGTGTCCCTGCAGCTCCGTGGTGGAGCTGAGATCCACCTGCAGCCCTTGGGGAACCCCAGGCTGGAGCAGGGGGATGCCCACGGGAGGTGTGACCCCATGGCAGGGACCCACTGCTGGAGCGGTTTGGGAAGAACTGCAGCTCCATGTTGGAGAATTTTGTGGAAGATTGTCTTCCATGGGAAGAACCCCATGCTGGAGCAGGGGAAGAGTGGGAGGAGTCTTTCCCCTGAGGAGGAAGGAGCAGCAGAGAGAACTGTGATGAACTGACCACAGCCCCTGTTCTCTGTCCCCTGGAGCTGCTGGCGGGAAGGAGAGAGAGAGAAAACTAGGAGTGAAGTTGGGTCTGGGAAGAAGAGAGGGGTGTGGAGAAGGTGTTTTAAGATTTGGGGTTATTTCTGATTTTGATTGGCAGTGAATTAATTTAATCTTTCCAAGTTGAGTCAGTTTTGCCTGTGACAGTAACTGGTGTGTGACCTCTCCCTGTCCTTATCCCAACCCACAGGCCTTTTGTTATTTGTCCTCTCTCCTGTCCAGCTGAGGAGAGGGGTGGCAAAGGGTGACTTTGGGGGGCACCTGGCATCAGGCAGGGCCAGCCCACCTCGCCTGTGGTTCTTATAAAACCCCTCTAACACTTCTCTTTGAAAGCAGCCAGCAAACTCAGCCTGTCCAGTGGAGATCCAAGGCAGCAGCTCAAACAAGCTCACAGAGCTGACAAAGCTGCACAGGGATACTCTGTCCCCATTCCAGAGGAGAGAAGAGATGTGCTCAGTCCAGCCTGTCATTACAGCAGGCAGCTCTTGCCCTGTGGCAGGTTGCTCTTACTACATAAGCATCTAAGGGCTCCTTCCTGTGAACAGTACAGCAAGACTGTATTTCATGATCAACCCAAATTTAGTTTGAGAGAAATGTTGCTTTTATTCACAAAAAGCAGCCATGAATCAATAGTAAGTATAGCAACACAACTCCTGAAAATGAAGATGATTTTCCTGAGAAATAACAAACTGAACAGAAGTGCAATTTTACGATTCTATAATTCTAAATTTTCTTTGAAATGTAACTTAATTGTACCATTCCAAAGTATTTATTAGATATAAAGGTAGTAAAATGTACTACTAAAGCATTAACTTGAACTCTATATAACACACTGATGGAAAGCTCCATACTTTTTAGAACAGCAACCTATCCACGAGACGTGGCAAGCAGCAGATTTGTTTTGGCTCTTTTACAAACACTGTTTGTTTGCTAAAGCACAACAAATTGATATGTTGCTCTGTGTGCTGTATGCTGAGGATTTCACAAAATGAATAACAAATCAGACCACATTTAATGTTAGAGGAGCACCATTAAAGTGCCTTGCAAATGTCCGTGTCACAGGTGTTTTGCTGCAGATTCTGCCCCGATGAACACACAGCTGGTTATCATCATATAAGGTAGAGTTCAGATAAAAGGAAGATGCGACATGTTGGTTAATCAGGGAGAAGACAAAAAGAAAAAAATTATGCTTCTGTCTCTAACTCTGTTTTCTGCATCACTGAGCACTGAGACACAATGTCATTTATTTCAACCATATAAACCATGACCACGTATTTGCAGATGCAATTACTTCAACTTTATATTCACTAGCTTGGAAACAAGCCCCATTTGTCTCCTTCCTCGAGGAAAATAGGAGCCATAATGCAGAAGTGCAGAACAGAGATGTCACATCCTTTCAATTCACCCTCGCAGCTTCCTCATCTCCAATACCAATCACTGCTCCTGAGTTTCTGGGGACAGGTTTTTATACATCTCACAGGAACTGATTTGTAGTAGGATCAGTTTTGTGGCATAAAGATATGAGGAAACAGGGAAAGATGAAAAGGTTTCGAAGTGGACAAGCACCAGAATACAGATTCAGAGCTTCCCTAAGGGGCAGCTCTTGGAGATGAGCAACACCTCTAAGGCTCTTTGCCAACATTATTCCTCTGCTGCTGGCTGGCTAGATAGCCACCTGAAGGACATTTTACTCATTCAAACTTTCTCATAGTAGACACTTGGAATTTCCTTAAGAGTAGAATACTTCAAAACAGCTTTTTGTGCATGTTTCCAGTCATTAGCAACAACACTGTAAGCCTCTCTTTAGACAAATAACAAACTTATGGAGCACTGAATTCCCTGAAAATACCAGAGCATGTTCTCAAGGAGGAATAGAAGAATTAGTAATTGCTCATGTGAAATTTCCAAACCTCACTGAGCTACAGGAAGGCAAAGTCCAGTGTCAAGGTCTAGATTCATTTTATACTCAAACAGTATTAGGATAGTGAACAAAATTAAAGACTAACAAAGGGAAAAAATCAGTCTAAAACAAAATAAGAATAATTTTCCTAAAAAGAATATTGGGGAAAACAACCATTATGTAAATGCATCATGAGAGATACCAGGGCAAAGCAGTTCAATGAAGCTGGATGCACCTGCAAAAACCATACACATACTAGTCCCAGGACAGTGACAGGAAATTATTTTAGTGTCTTTGCTGCACAGATACATTCTTAACCTATTAATACTTCAAAAGCTGAAAAATTCATAAAAACACACACGAGGCATTAGCATTGTATCTCTGTGTTGAAATGCATTTTCACATGGTCATGCTGATAAAAGCAGATTATCCCATTAATGAGATAAATAATTGCAGATGCACTTCATGGAAGAGCATGTTATTCTAAGAAAATTGCTATAATTACTGGAGTGCCTTGCAAAGTATTATCCATTCCTAGCTGGCTGAAGCTTAAAACTTTGACTCAGCTTTTAATAAAATATCCTAACTAGAAATGTTAGCTATGCTCCTAATAAATAACCTTGAAAATAAACAGCTAGTTTATAAATGAAGGGCACTCTCTGTCTCTGTGCAGACAACTCTGTATACTCTGGACACAAATCCAGTGCTCATCAGATAAAGAGAGGGCAACTTAATTGCCGGAAAGTGAGTGACAAGACATGGAAAAGGAAAATCACTAATGCCTTAATGGGTGTGGATCCCAGAATGATCTAAGCAATACCATAAAATAAACAATTAAAATTAATGTGAAGAGCTAACAGGCCACATACTAACAGCATTCATAACTCTCCTGTCTCTGCTGAGTTAGATACTTGAAAGTAAGTATGGGAAACTTCTTTTACTAGAGGCAGCTAAATACAAAGTCTAATTCCAACTTTGATATTTCCACCACAAAGTCAGTCATTTTGACTGAATTTCAACTTTAAAGCCATACTGCATAACAATAAACAGCAATATACTAATTTTCTCTGTCAAACTGGCCTAGAAAAATGGGACTTATTTGACATCCTCCTATCTATTTAGTAAGGAAACTAATATAAATATTTTTATACTGTAGATGAGCAAAAAAAGCTAAATGCTGCTGTCTAGAGATATTTCCTTAGAAGTCCAATGATAACAGAATACTACTGACAGAATACAGATACAAGAAAGAAGATTCTTATTATTACATAGCAATTTGTTTCTCTCCTCCCTACCCCCATCAGCCCCAACATGGTTGGACCATTTCAAGTTATTCAGTTTTTCCTCAAAGCTATGGTTTTTTAGATCTGTGATCCTTCCATCTACCATCCTTGAGGACTAATTGATCCAAGTATTTCTTAAGTGCAAGGTGCCAGATGGGTCAGACCATTCCAGCAGAGGAGAGGGAAGCCTGGGGCATTTACACACTCACCTGCAGGGCTTCAGATTGGACAGCTCAGGTGGGGTTTGTTATTTGCACAATGTACAGCACTCCTGGCTGAAGTGCAATTCAGGATGTGCTGAAGTTCTCTAGACTCCTGCCTGCAGAATTTTCTCATTCAGTTCTGCTGCTGCAGCCATTGTTCCTACCTGGGCTGTCCTTGTTCTTATCAAGATGTTTTCACATTTATTCTGCTTATTTCTCTAATTTATAAACATAGCTTTGAATACTGATCTTATCCTCCAAAATGTTTGCAGCCCTTCAGTCCTCGTGTTAATCTGCAAATTTAACAATCACGTTCTCTAATACCTCAGTGAACCATCAATGAAGTTATCAAACATTTCCAGCCTGAGTAGCTCTGTTTGATGTAGGGATGTGGCTCCATGTATGGCAAATTTAAGCTTCCTGATAACAGGGTTTTCAACTGCCTTTTCTGGTCCTCCAAGTTGAAGCACACTCTGCAAGAAATTCCTGACTCAGCTCCAGCCTCAATCCATGTGTGTATCTTTTCTCTCACAGTGAAGAGGTAGTAGTGTCTTGTTTTCAGTCTTGGAGTCTTTGTTCCTATAGCAGAACCACTGGTGCAATTCCAGGAATTAGTGCTCAGATAGGCAAGGAATTGACAATTCAAAATATTAAAGATATTTTTGAAAGATTCAAAATTTGCTTATGCCAGTTAGATAGGTGGTCAGAACACTAACATTTCTTCTCTTTCCTGTCTGGGAAATTCTATCTTGAACTGTTATGTCAGTTCCTGGTGTTTTAATAATTTTTTGCAAGTAGCACATATCCTGAGACTAGAGTAAACATATTTATTGAATAGAAAATAAAATACTCAGAAATCAACAAGTTTTATATATCACATCAGTGAAGGAAGATAAATGCAAAGGACTTACTACACAGCAAAATGATGAATTGCACTGCTGGTTATTTCTGCCAGCTACAGGATCTGTGATAGCCAAAAAGCAAGATGCTGAAAACGTACAGTACACTCTGCAACTATCTGCCTTCTTGTCCACTAATCCCTGCATTTTTATGGATCCTGTAACAGCTGTGCAGGTTCTTTCTGTGTTGCAAAAGACCTTTTTCTTTTTTTGCCCAGTTGCCACTTCTTTACTTTCTAGACATAAACCTAAGCTATAAATGCACTGATATGTGCATCTGTACCCCCGGAATAAAGGGCCTTACACATTATATGTGTAAATTCTGGAGTCACTCCGTGTCAGTCCCTCAGGCCATGTACTCTCCCCCTGTCTCTTCACACATCCCTGGTGTGAAGGTCTCAGTCGCCCGGCATTGACTCACACTGCCAGTGGCGGGCAGATGACACGCTTCTCTGAAGGGGAGGATGGCAAAGTCTCAATTAATACCTTCATTTTTCTCTTCCCAATATGCCACCTCTCAAGGGCTAGCCACGACAAACCCTATTTTATAAGCCCTCTGCATTGGTATGCCTGTGGTGCAGCAGCATTTGGAACATGTCCACGACGTGCTGCATGCAAATGGCTCTCCCGTGAGACTTTCAAAGAAACCCTTCTCCACTGGCACATGAAGACGAGTTCCAGGAGTTCTGTGACAGGTGAAAACCACTTTTGCTCTGTGGTGATAAAGGAATGAATAAATGCCTATTATGGCAGGAAGTCAGACTCTGTCTTTAGGGCTCTATTAGCAGTGAAAAGGTTTCAGTGTAAGAACTGTGTTGTTTTGCCTGCATCTGCCCCAGTAGAAGCTGGTCCTTTCTTTACAAGTCTGAATTACCTGCTGTTGCAGCTCAGTGCCACTATTAAGGATGGCTTTGGCCAGCGTGCTGAAGGGAGAGAGCCTATGAATAGAAAACTGTCTTGACTCCAAGCAGGTGTGAAGTCTGAAAGATGCAGATGACAATTTGATCAGGCATCCTCCTTCAGGCTGGTGCTTCATGTACTGGAACAGACTTGCTCCATGGAGAACTCCTACTGCTGCTAAATGGTTATTTACAGACACATAAATAGCTGGAGCTCTTGAAAATAATGAACATAAACACGAGAGGTTTTTTATAGGGCCCCCTATTCTATTCCTCTCACAGGGGCTACAAGAAAGACTTTGTAATCTCTGTATCTTAATCCCTGGAAAAGCAGAGAAAAAAGAAAACCAGTCAGTGACACCAAATATGCCATAGCAAAGGTTCCCTTTGACTTCCAAAATGTGTCTCATGTTTTGGGATGCTTCTCTTTTTGAACATTCAGCTTGAAAGACAAGAGAGGGACTTTGCCTTCGAAAGTGCTGAGCATGCACTGTCTATAAATCAGATCCTCTTTAAGGAGGTATGTCAGGCTAGATCTGAAATTTTGAGATCAAAGTTTCATTGACCCGCTTTAAAATATCACTTTGTGGTAAGTTCCTGCTGCAACAGAAAAACAAAAGTTGTAACTAAACCTTCCTAGAACTTCCAAAGATGAGAATATACAGATTCAAACAGAAATCTAGGAACAAGGACAGCTAATTATCTTTTTCAAAGCTGCCCTCAGATGGCATTAACATATTGAATCTTGACTTGGATTTCACCTAAATTTTTTTTTGCAAATGACTCAGTCCCTGCACCTAGAAGAATTACACTTCAAGGCCAATATACAGTTCAAATAATTAAAAAAAAAAAAGTATTTTGTTAGTAGAAATTTTGAATATCATGTGTTAGAGGAGGGAATATCTTTTGTGAATATTAAAAACACCCCAACCAACCAGAGAAATTACGTAATAACTTCTGGCATAACTGTGTTTGTCTCAATTTTTCCATCTCTCTGATGAGGAAAATAGGATTCTCATACTTTTAAAGCAGGATGAAAACTCTGGGAAAGTGGGAAAAAAAAAAAAAAAAGATATCCAGGTATTTTTGAGAAAACCATTTAAATAAAGGGCTAATGCTTTTTAGTTTCTTTTCTTCCTCATCCCTATCTGCTCTCTTGTTCTCTTTCCTACACATACATGTTCACACATCCTTGTGTGAAGCCAACACTGGAGAAAACAGAGCAACAACCAGGCAAGATCTCAGCAACTACACTTTTAAAGCAATGAGCAGAGACATCAGATCTACTTCCCGAACATGGAGTTGAAATGACACATGTGACCGAAGACAGACTGTACAGTGGAAGCAGATCTAATGAAAATATGCAATTTTGGAGCATTTTGGAGCTGCTGTCTAGTAAGAAAACCTTTGTGACCCAGAATGGGCACAGACAGGTTTCTCTGCTGTCCTCCACTGGCTGGGTGTGATCTCTCCCCATGCTCTTGAGGGATTCCACTCTGCCAGAAGGCATCTTTCCAGCTTTGCTTTGAGTGATGGCAGTTTTGTAGCAGGAGACTTCAGTGACATAAGAAACTCAATTCAGATCATTCCTTATGATGCTGTGTTTAAGGGATGTCCTCAGGGCAGTTTTCATGTTTGTACATTGTAGTAATCACTGCTTTGTTCTACTGAACTGTTTCTGCTGACGATTTTATGCATCACAAAGTTTATTCTTGTTTTAACATTCTCAAAAATAGGTGTGAGATACAGGATATGTTATTAAAGTAACATTAAAGTTAGTCAGTAACTAACTTTATAATTTATATGAATTAAAGAAAAGCCAAAATATGAGTCTGTATTTTTGCCACTATGAATTTTCTTTTAGAGTGACAGAGATACAGATACACATACAAAAATCCTATTTTTTTTAATCAAATTATCCATCAGTGGCAGAAGTTGAGTTCCCCCTTCCCAATTTTCCATGTTGTACCTCAAGTCAAGCTTCTCTTTATGCCCTTACCAAAAATACAAGTTATTTTCCACAATTATGTGAGAAGGATTCAGTTAAGAGGAGTGTCATATGAGTCAGTAGTTCTGATGCCCAGACAGAAACAAGAGTTGACTGTGACCAGTGAGTTGAGTCAGTGAATTAGAAATTAGAGACTAGAATGAAGGTAAGTGAACTGAAGAACTCATTTATTCCCACTGAGAGGGCCCATACTGCACCCAAGGGATGTGGAAATAGTGCACAGGTTTTTGCACAGAGTGAAGTTTGCTGTCAGTGAGCAGACTCTGCCTCACTGGCCATGCTGAGCTCACTCTTCCACTGGTTTTTCCACTGAGATTTCCATCCTAGCAGCTTCAGAAAGAAGTGTGACTTTGCTTTGTACATGAACATTTCTGTCACTTTTATCATTGTTCATTGTGTCAACACCTTCACTTTTGCACTATGGGTGAGAGGAGAGAAAGGCACAAAATAATTTCTTGCTTTTGCAGATGATCACTATTTTTTCTTCCCTAAATCAAGAGTCTGAGATGTTCATGCACCTCCAAAATTTTATGAAGCCCCTTTGCCCACTGAGAGGGCCAAAACAACAGGATCAGGCATTTAACTATCATTTTAATAATATGAGATATGATATTGTCCCAGTACTATATACTGAGAATGCTGCCTTAGACAGATGTAGGCCAAGAGAAAAATGTGAATGATGGATTCTTGCTGCCTGCAAAGGAAATGAAGTAAAGGATATTATGGCAGTCAGCAAGACCTGCATCTTATCAATAAAACATTAACTGTGACAGCTGCAGGTGGAAATACCATTCCACTGAAGTGTTGTTAGTTTTTTCCAAGCCTTCTCTTCTTAAAAATGCTTACTGATTGTTCAAATATTATCATCATTAAAGAGCCCATAAAAACACATATTAGATCCCCTCCTAGGGATACCACACAGAGTCTGCAATGTTGCCTTATTTTCAGCAGGATTTGTGCTTGTCTCTTAGAGGGATGATTTTCAGCCACTCCAAATAATTCAACTTTTGAAAGGCTCCTGATTTTACTTCTAACCACATACTCCAATTAGAAAGAGGAAATATATTGCCATGAAATATTGGGAAATTAAATATCACAAAGACCAGATAATCAGCAACAGAACTTAATGCTGTTGACTTGTAGAATTCTTATATCGAAGAAAGGTTTTAAATTGCTGTTGTTAAATCCTTGGGTTTAAGACTGATATTGGAGACTGTTTCTTTGGCCTGACATCATCTTCATTTTATGCCCACCACAGCAAGTGACAGACTGTGATCCTGACATCCTGCCCTGACTCCCAGTACAAATATGGCACTGCAGCCTCCTTATTTCATCAGTGTAGGAGGAGAAACTCCACTGAAATGAACGAAATTATGTGATTGCAGAAGTTGTGCAATATTAGAGGTGGTTTGAGAGCACTGCAAAACACAAAAAAGCAAGTTTTCCATAAGCTGATACACCTGCCTCACCTGGTGTTCTGCTGTATATTCATGTGTAGCTCTGCCTTTCAATCAAGATTGTTATGTATAGTGCCATTTCCAAATAAAAGTCCTTTTCAAATCATGTGTAAATGAACTTTTAAAGGTATGAATTCTGTTTCATGACAGAGACTTTTGCTACTGGCATGAGCCAGACTTCAAATAAGACTTTACCTGAGAGTCCGAGGATTTAACAAGCAGAAGTATTAGCTGCTCCAAAAAAGCATTGGCACGAGATGAGCTGTGAAACAGAGCCACTGTCTTTGTGGTGGAACTGTAAGTGTGGCTACTTCAAACCTTTAGTGTTGCTGAACTTTCATTGTGTTAGGCCTGAGCACTGACCTGCTGTTGTATGTTATGGGCTGTGTACAAGCTGGGATCATCAAAAAATGACCTTTGGTTTCCAGTGTTTCCTCATTCTAGAATCACAGAGAGTGTTGAGTGAGCATCCACAGAAGTTCAGGATGGGAACACAACCACCAAGAAACCAACAGCTGTAGTTATCCTGCCACTCCCAGATACAACCCCTGGATCTGCTGCAGACAATCCTCTGCTTTCAGCTGTATTCTGTATTCCATCCTGGGAGAAGGGGGAGTCAATGCATTTTCATGCTGCACTGGTTCCACTTTCCCCTTACACTGTACGTTATTTTTGTCACCTACTTGTGTTTCCTCTGACTTCCTGCAAACTCTTTGGGGTCTGAGCATATTGTTTGCTGTTCACATGTAATACCATATGTGCTGCCACATGCCTGTACTGCACACTAAGCAATGTGTGTTTTGTATTCTGATCCCTCCAGCAGTGCTCTTGTTTTAGCATTTAACTGTGAAATTACAGCAAAAGAAAGCGTCTTATTTTGGTTGGCTCAGAAATCTGGTTGTATAGGTACAATCATTAAAAACAAGCATTCTATGGCTGGCAACTGTCTACCCACAATTTACACACAACAAGTATTTTTTGAACTGTAGAGAAGAGCGAAGGTAGTGCTCTCTTACATATCTCTGACTGTCATCCCAAATCCCCTGGTGTCCATACACAAAGATAGTGCTTGATTTCACAGATACATTTTGTATCTTTGTTATTTGAGAGACTGAGCTCATACTCTAGGAATAAAGTACTGCTTTCTGAATTTTGACTGCCAGCCACTTCTGAATTTTAGACATGCTTTCCCATTATTTCTTTTCCTATTCATTGCATTCTCCTTTTCCAGAGTTATTTGACATGCTAAGCATAGATTGCCTTAAGATGAACAGAAAGCTAATCAAATATTTACATCATGGTGATTTGAACATATGCAGTACTAAGACGCTGTGTGTTTCTCACTGGTTGAATTAAAAACTTCTCTTACAGAGGTTGTTAATTAAAGAGGTTTGCTAGATGAGGATTGATAAAGAAAAAAAAAAGTTACTGGTATCTTCCCTATGTGGAGTTGTCTATTGACTGTATGAAGAGCTGCTCACAGGATTACAGCTGACAATGCAAAGGGAAAGTGCATTTCAGCTCCTCTGCAAAGGGAATTGAGAAAAAATTGATGGTGGTTTTTCTACATCCCTGATGATGGGAATTCTCTCTTCTTTAACGCTGGGGGAAGATGAAAATGTCCAATGTTTAATGGTTTTCAGAGAGCTGCCCTAGCAAGCAAGCTGTAAAGACAAAGCCCTCACAAGTGGTAGCTGGAAAAAGATACAGCGAATTCTCTCTGTTCAGGGTTTTTTATTTGTTTAGGATAATCAATTTACTTGAGAATTTATTCCCTGAGCAAAAAATAATTGCACAGATAAGCATTTTTATATCCTATCTGCCATATCTCAACAAGATCTAAAGATTTAAAAGCTTCACATGAATGATAAAAGTCTTGCTTATGCCTAGGCAATTATTTTTCAAATTTAAATGTCTCTGTTAATAATGTGTTTTTTACATTCCTAAAGGGCTTTAGCTAGTCTGAAGAACCAACTCACATCAGATTTCCTTTTCTAAAATAGAAGACAACTATAATTTAAAAATGCGGTATTTGCTTAGTTCTCATTTAACTGAAATTTGATGTATTTAGAAGCCTTCTAATTTATATTCAGGATCACCATTTCAATACCAATGATCAGAATTTCATACATATTTGTGCTCGGCAGCTACTGCATGCATACTGATGAGCCCTTTCCAAGGCATGCCTGTGGCACTAACATCTGCAAATGCTGTGCTGACGCGGTGGTCATGCAGGTACAAAAACTGCACGTAGGCACGCAGTCCCCAGACCATTCCAGTGATACTGTCAGTCCAAATCCAAGATAAAGCAGTAAAAATGGGATGCAAAATGCAGGAGGGGGCACAGTCTCTACAAATGCCTGTGCTTGCAAGCCTGTATCAGTAAAAGCAGGTTCTTCTCCTTTTGCTGGAAAGCGAAGTCGTGGCAGTTTTTGCAGAGCTTGTTACACATATGATTGAGAAGTTTGTATTTCGTTAAACACGCTTCTCCTGAGAAGGAAAAATTCAAGGCTTCTCCCCAAAGGGAAGCCAGTTCATGTTCCACTGGCCTCTGATCTTTATCACCTATGTTTAAGAAAAGCGCTGAGTATCACTCCTACTGCCTTGGGATGAAACAAGGTCAGCCCGTTCCCCCACACCCAGCCGGGCTGCTGCTCTGGATTCCAGTGACACACCGGTGACACACCAGTGACACACCAGTGACACACCAGTGACACATGGAGCCCCTGCTGAGATCAGGGCCTGCCGTGGGAAGCCAAGCGTGAGCACACCGTGACTGCTCCCACCGCTGAGAATTCAGCCTTCTCAGATGAGGCAGAGAGGAGTAACTGTGAGCACCTCCAGGAGGAATTACTGCACAGTTAGAGGAGGGCGTCTCGGAGTCACTGTCACAGCTTTTTGAAGCTCACACCAGAAGTCAGCAGAGAGGGGCACTGAATCAAAAGCTGGATGGATTGTAGGCACTTGTGCCCTTGCCACATGACCTATGAACTGTCTGTTAAATCTCCCTTCCCCAGACCCCACATTACTGAAGGATCTCTCTCTTTCACAGGATACTGCTTGTTAGAATTCACATCAGAGTGTTTAATGCTTACCTAAAATAGAGAATAATTGCATACATTTTTTTACTGTTTCAGGCTCTGCTGTGCAGAACAAAGCCAAATCCACTTTCTAATACTGTAATTTCAGCTGCACTGTAGCATACACAGCTTTGCACTCTGTGGTTCTGCTCCTCATGGACTTACATATCAGCTTACCATTGAATCACAACTGGAATGCTTTTTAAATTCTTCTCTCTATATATATATTCTACACAAAGAACTTAATAAAGGACATCAAGAGGCAAAAAACATCCTCAAGATCCTTTCATTTTATTTACAGAAAACGTGATTTCTTCAGCCATACTAATTTCTAATACAGAGCTGGGCTGACTGCCTGTCATTTTTACTTTATTTTAAGGAAAGGCTGGTGAGCAGAGGCTGGTACTAGGAGCTGCAATCCAACAAGTTCACTCTTACAGTAAGAGTGCATATTTCCCAAGGGATGGCTCCTAGGAAAACCATGCTGGGGAATTCTGCAGCAACTGCCTCCCTGTCACTCAATGTCTCCTCTCAATGCCAGGGCCAGGGGTGCCCCTAGATGGCT
This sequence comes from Sylvia atricapilla, assembly GCF_009819655.1. NCBI lineage: Eukaryota > Metazoa > Chordata > Aves > Passeriformes > Sylviidae > Sylvia > Sylvia atricapilla. The sequence goes on along the minus strand of NC_089148.1, from coordinate 29,079,251 downwards.
CTGCCCCAAGACTGCTGCTGGGCCACAGCAGAGAAACATTAAATGTGCCAGCAGAGCTCTGGTCTTTTGCAATCCCTGGCTGACTGTAACCACAGTGACAGGACCCTTAGGAGCTGCTACACAACGTTGCAATTTTTTGTTTTGTATTTTTTTGTTTGTATTTTTTATTTTGTTTTGCAGAGGACTGCCACAGTACACTCCCCTACTTGCACATTTGCTGCTAAAAACTATTTATTACTTTCACAAAACACCTAAAAATAACAACACCTATAAACTGTCGACCTCTTTAATAAAAGTATTTCTCCAAGCATGACATTTGTCTTCAACAGCTCCTTCTACAGAAACTGTTTAGGGCAAGGGTAGGAAAGCATCTCTTGTTTTTGCTGAGGATCTTCAATTGCAAAGCCTCTCCACACAAGTTCATGAGTCCTTTCTCAGCAAAGTTTGTGGATCTGTGGATTTTATCCCTGTGGACCTTTCACAGGAAGACGGAATGGTCTGTACATGTGATAAGGCAGAGGATATGGGGATTCATAGTGCTCATTTAAAAAAAAAAAAAATCCCCATTTTAGCCATTTATCAGGACTCTACCAGATTTTCTCAGTCCTGTGTAGCTGCCATATAACAAATTCTAACTGCATAGTTACTTCTTCAAGCAAATTTTGCTGGTCTGTCTCAACAATTTGCTCTGTCTTTCCATTCCCTGACATGCAGCTCTGCTGACACCACACAAAACCTCCTTACAAATTGCCTTGAGTAGAGTGATGGGCTCTCCTCAATGGTGCAGCTCATCCCTCTGCTCTGGGAGGGGATCAACACTATTATATCCTCCATTTCTGGTTCTATGTACCAGTAGGATTTATACACTGGAAAACTGGTTAAAAAAAAACCTCTATTGATCCTAAGCCATGATATGAGGTTTTAAAAGACCACTAAATAAAAGGGGAAAAAATCTGTGCAAATAAATAAATTCTGGATTGCAGCCTTAGCAAGAGTCATGCTTGTATTTCTTTGTATACCTCACTATTGTCCCCTTCAGCTTTATTTTCACTAACTCTGCCTTTTCCTTTCATTTTGTACAGTCCCTTCCCTTTTTTACATTGCACAGCTGTTCTGGATACTGCAGAAGCCTTAAACCATGTCTCAGAGGAAATAAAAATATTCCTATAAGATTCAGCAGAGGAACCCTGCCAGGTAGGGGGGCGGGTTCTAAATACAAGGCAACACAAATTTATTTTTTTCCCTCACAGCTGCAATGGTAGGGATGAGCATGCACCTGCCCCCTGCTTCAGCTCTTTTGACAGTCTGGGATGGAAAACCCCCAAAATACCTGATCATTCAGTCCTGAGTTTAGAGTGCCATTCTCAATTCAAATCCAATTATTCTGCATCTGTCTGTTAGCCAGGCAAAATATTTTAATGTCTTTGCTTCAGCTTTCTCCTCTCATATGAAGTTCTGCCCTTGTGTTTCTGGGCTTTTTGCTTCCCTGGGAGATGCCAATTTAATAGAGAGATTTTGAAGGATATGAATCCAGCTGTCAAATAGAAGGATCAAAGCCTGGACACCTGTTTTCATCTCCTGGTTCTATCAAATGGGCACTCAATCTCTTCCCATGGCACTTAGCCAATAAGATCATCAATGGGTGACTCAAATGTCAGCATCTGAGTGTGCAGAGCTGTGTGTCAGCACAGCTCAGCAGGTCCCTCCTTGGCAAAATGAGATTTTGGGGAAATGCAGCTTTGAGAGGACCTCAGTGCAAAGCTATCAATGTGCAAATGCATCGATGCAAACTCTAATGTAGTTTGGAGTGCTGTAAAGTAGCAATTACTGGCATGTGCTGGGAATAAGATACTCCAGTTCTTACCAGCTGAAATATGCATAGATTTGGGTGCATGTTTCCCCTCTTATTTCCCTGGCTGCTTTTTCAGTGGTAGTGCCTTAGCTTTTTAGCACTGCCTTGGGAAACTACCTAATAACTGCTGGATTGCTCACCTTTGGTTCCAGTCAGGGGTTAGTTTCCTATGCACACTTCTGCTGTAAAATATTTGCATTTCCTGATTGATACCTTGAGGATCTGCAAAATCAAGGTCATCAACATCCTCTTCCCTGAGTGCCAGAGCTCCTGTTCTCCCTCTTGCTTTCTATCTCAGCATTCTACCATGTAAACAAGCTGATGAAGAGACCACATAAAACAGATTTTCCCTTGCAATACAGAGAAGCATCAGTTTGTAAAAAAAAAGCCTTATCAGAGACAGGAACCTTCTCATGCCAAGAAATTTCTGGATGCTTCAGGAAACCAGAGCAGTTCTTTAATAAGGAGTTGCAGTGCTGAGTTCACAGTTGAAAATCAAATTTGCTGCATCTTATAGGGCATAATAAGGGAGCAAATTCCCAGACGTCTCCAGGTGAGGTCTCTCCTTGTACCTCAAATTTACATTTAGGAAGATGTGTAGGTAAGTTTGTGGCAGGCTCCACATGGATCTGATAAGAGGGATGTGAGAATAGGAGGGAGTGTTCCTGCTTTCTATTTCCTGATGGCCACTTTCCTATCAACTTCCATTAATTTCGATTTTCTGATTCCAGCCTGGGAGCTGCAGTGTTTAGAACAAGGGTTCTGGCAGCATGAGGCAAACAAAACGAGGATCAGATTTTCAAAATCATTTCATATCACAGAGATACACATCCAGTGTCATGCTTTTCTAAACAGGAAAGTCTGAGAGTCAGAGAATCACAGAAACCCAGAATGGGCCAGGTTGGAAGGGGCCACAGTGGGGCATCTGGTCCAACCTTCCTGCTCCAGCAGAGTCATCCCAGAGCATGTGCACAGGATTGTGTCAGTTCTTGAGTGTTCTCCAGTGAGGGAAAGTCCACAAACTATCTGGGCAATCTGTTCAAGAGTGCTGCCTGATTTTGCTTGGACCTAAATAGCTCCTTTCTCTAAGCCTGGAAAAAATTTAAAATTTACCTTGTAGCATCTAAGAACCACTGCAAATTTTCTCCATTCTACAGCTGATTCAAAAAAACTCAAATATGGGCTGAGTACATGGGGACAGAGACTGATGCTTTCCTAGAGTGACACCTCCCTCAAGAGTGGGTAGATCAGGGAATGGGAGTCTGTCAGGATTTTCAGTCCAGCACATTTCCTTTTGTCTTTTCTTTTGTTGGAAAGCACTGACTTACTTACTTTTACCTGGAGGCTTAGCCTGCATTTCTCACACAAGCTTGTCTCTCTTGCCAGCACATTTTCCACTCAAAAAGATAAAGCTTGTGGGGATGAGTGGGTTGTTACAGCAGAGCTGTGCTGCAGGGTCTCCTGTGTTCTTCCAAGTGTTCTGTGGTGGGTGTTTGTTTTTACTTCTTTCAGAATCCATAATGACTCCATCCTTTCTGCTTTTCCCCAGCGTTACCCTCTGCACATGAAAGCAAAGTCAATAAGATCAGTGGAACTAATATCACACTGAGTTCCTGAGGATAAGTAATCAGAATTCAAGCCATCAGGAAACAGCCTAAAAAATAAGATGCTCCAGAATATCTGGCAACAACAGGCCTTCACGGATACAAACAAATAGCTTTTTTCCCCCTGTGTTTTGAACACGTTTTGTTTTAATCTTCTGTGGACCAATATGTAAACCCAATTATCGTTGGGGAAAAACCTGGATGATAAATGGTCTGATGTCAATTAAATCCTTACATTAAGATGCTACTATGATGACTCTTCTCTAACTGGAGTGAATTGGCCTCCTTGTTTATACCAGGAAAGAACCATTGTGAAAGCTTTTAATCATCTTCCTAAAAAATGCTATGTATTAAAATAGCAGTTCACTGTTTGAAGTCTGGTGCAGAGGTTCTGTCCTGATTCTGAACTATATGGATATTTTTGCATTAGGATTTCCTCAGTATTTTTCTCCTTCCCAGGATGGAGAGGATTTAATTTAAACTCAAGCAGTGAAGATTTTAATGCAGAATTCCGACCTGGTAAAAAAGCAGTGGAGTAGACCCACGTGATGAGAGAGGAAGGTTACAAAGTCTTGCCTTCCATTAATGGATGAATTTATACTTCCCTGCTATTTCCAGGTTTTACTGATAGGACTTCATCCCTTCCAGACCTGAGTTAAGTGGGCCCAATCTATCTGTGGTGGAGGCCCACTGAGACTGTGGTGTGACTGTTCTGTGACTGACATGCTGCAGAATCAGATTAGGCACCAACTTCTCCAGTGGCCCGTCCCATGAACTGTCATGCTGCCACCCAGACTTACAATCCCCTCTCTTCCACGTAGGACTCCATTTTACAGGGGTCCTGCAAATCAGCAGTTTGGCTTTTTACTGAAATGAGCAGAACATAAGCTATTTTTCTCACCAAAATTGATGTAATTTGTACAGTACACTCATTATCTATAGCATAGCTGCATACAAAGTGTTTAATTGGACTTTGGGACGTAGGAAGCAAAACACTGCCCAGTTGGAACACAGCTTGAAAGACATTTTCCTGATTAGGATTATAACTGAATCATCGTTCATTAGCAGATTTCTATCTGGAGATGGAATCTGGAGAGGTAGTTTCTAAATGATGTGGTTTATATTAAGGCTGTCTAGCCAAACAGACAGTCTGGCTGTATCTCTGTAAGTGTTATCACGATCTCTGACAGAACAAAGCCTGAGTAGGTATCTCTTAGTAATTACTCTGCAGAGCGAGAGCTGAGCTCTTCTGCTTTTTTCTCCCTACAATTTTCTCCTGAAAATGGTATCATTTTACTTGATCTTTTCTACTGCAAAGTTCCATGGAGTTTTTGATCAGCCCTTTTATGACACTTTCTCAAAAATGAACAGCTATATTGCATTTTTTTTATTGTTCCGAACTGTTTGGAATCATTTGATAGACAAATTTGTTTCTCTTTCATTATGTCTCTCTTGTAGATTACTCCTTGTAACAGCTTCTGCCCTCTTACCACAAGAGCAGGACCTGCCCTTACCTCTCTCTAAGAAATGAAGTGCAGGGGATACTCTACCCAATTATGTTTTCACAGGATTCAATCAGTCGAGCTATGCTGATTTCCACTAGCTGAGGTCTTGGATGACTATCTCTGAAATAAGCTGTCTCCTTGGTCAGAGAGATTTCAGGCATATTATTTTACATGGGTGGTTTCTCCAGTAAATGAGCCTTGCTTGTCTATCTTTGAAGTTTTAGTCTAAAGTGGATCATTTCCTGAACCATTCACTGTATTATCAATGCTATTTCCATTTAAAAAGCCCCTCCCATGACTGTAAGTCTTATCAGACCATTAACATTTGCCTTGAAATTCCAGCTAAAGCTTAGGCCAGCCTGCAATTTATGAGAGGAGCTAGAATTCTGTAGCTAGATTTGTTTCCTTATTGCCTTGCCCTTCCCTAATTCCTTTGAAACCTTTCCCGGGAGAGATTTCAGTAGTGCAGGATGATAAATGAAGACTTCAGGATTCCCAGGCAGAGGCTGCAGAGAGACAAAGGAGGGAGCAACAGTTCTGTTATTCAGTTTGTGCCTCTGCTCTTCGCCTCTTTCTGGCCAGAGAGCATTCAGTGTCTGTGGCCCCTGCTGAAAGGATGTAGGAGATATTTGGGATATAGTGTCATTTTTGCTGCTCTCAGTAGCACAGGGGTCCCCTCCCCTTAGTTTTTCCCTCTTGTTGCTGCTAGATTTTGGCTCAGCACTCACATTAACAAACATGTAAAGTTCCCTGAAACTTCAGTGTCTATATCCAGACTGTTCCCACTCAAGAAAAGCTAAATAAGTTGTACTTGGTTTGAACACTTTTGCCTGGGACCACGTTTATAATTCTGGACAGATTTAGCCTTGGGACAGGTGGTGCACTGAAAAAAACTGAACATTCAGCATCTTTCCAGGAGAATTTCTCCTACAGCACTGCTTATAATGAGAGCTTGCTACTCTGCTGGTTTATGCCAAGTGGAAAGGGAAATGTCAGACACTCCTGATTTATTCTATATTTCCTTTTTACCTGCAAAGCTTCTTCATATTATTCTTATTCAGCTTGCTTCTCCACTTTGTGCAACCAGACTTAACTTGAAGCAATGAAATGTTTTAAATAGAAATCATTTCACGATCCACTTTTCTCCCTGAAGGTGCTGTTCAGCAGGTACACAGAGACTGAACCAGCTCTGATCACAGGTTGAACTCACCTGTGCTGGCTGAAGAATTCAGGTTCTGTTCTGCAGCAATTTCCTACCACAATCATATTACTTCTCTGCTTAAACTTCATCATATGCATGTCTGTCCTTTCCTTTCTTCCAAAAAATCCCAGAGGGTTTTAGAAGATGGAAATTTCACCATTAATGCATTTCAGATCTCAGTTTAACTGACAAGCCATGCTTCTTAGCTCTCATCTAAGTTACAGTGTTTACCTTGATAATTAAAAATAACAATCAACACTGACAGGATTTCCGAGGGTTGACAACCACCTGTGAGACTGGACCATTGAAGGCAAGCCCAAGGGCTATTGGATTCTGCAAGCTGCTCCCCAGCCAATGCTCTTTGATGAGGTTGCTGTTGCTATTTTAACCTCTTTCTTTTAAAAAAAGAAATTCAATATACATGCTTTATGTTATTCCCAACAGAGCCATCTCTCCTCCAAGGCATAACGCAAGAATGGGTTTTAATAGCAGAGCTGGACTGCAGTAAAAAACATTGCTAAAAAAATCAGCCACAGTCCTGATTAAAGTTGCTGCTCTGAGTACCAAGGGTTACACTTATATGGAATTGAATTTTCAAACAGCAGAAGGTGTTTTGCTTTTCCTACCCAATTAATTCCCACCCCCTCCCCTTTTTTTTTTTTTTTAGTCTTCCCCTTTGAGGTCCTTTTTTTTTTTTTTTAGATACTCAAGGATTTGGTGAAAGTTAACTGCGAGTTGGATCAATGGAAATCCTGCATGAAGTTCTCTTGGGGATTTACAGATCCTCACAAGCTCAGCCAAACATTTCCATAAATATTGCAAGGAGGTCACAGCAGGTGAACTCTGCAGAACCTCAGAGAAAATTCCACTGCAAAACTTTAGCAAACAGAGCTCCTGCCCAGCTCCTTATGTGCACTGACTCTGCAGGATCACCCAAGGCCAAGGGAAGGAGGAGCTGGCCCCTGAATCGCTGCCACTTTGCAGCAGAGACTCGGAGCAGGACAAGCACCTGCATTTTGCTGCTCACCTGCAGCAGGGCCTGCAGCGTGGGGGGAGCAGGGAGCTCACTGAGGGCTTCTGTCCTCTCCAGCTCGGCACTGTTCCCATGGGAAGAAATGTTAACTCAACTTCCACTGTCAGCTGTGCACTCTAATGAATGACCTGGCTAAGAAATATTCATAATAAATCTGTGTCCCGTCATTTTCACTGTCAATCTGCTCTTCTCACGCTGGGTTTCATTCCTTCAAGGGAAGGTAAACTGCAGTGTGAGGTGCAGCCTTGGCAAAACCACCAGAGGGAATTCAAGGGAAGACGGAAACAGGTCCTCGGGGTGTGTGATCCATCATGTCAGCAATTCCTGCTGCTGGGATTCACAATGCTGGATGCCAGCATCTTCCCATCGCCTTCCTAAAGTTTACCATCCCTCTGTCTGAGTGGGAAGAAGCAAGAAATCTTCCCTGTTGCAGCCAAAGTTCAAAGCCCAGCCTATTAGCTCACATCACTACTAATTTCAATTTACATTAATATATAATATGGCTAATGCTTCTCTGTGGATTTCTCACATGCCAGAAGAAGCAAACACATGTTGAGTTAACTAACAGGATCATAAATTAATATAGAGTAGCCCTGGTTTCACTGGTACTGCCAGAGGTTATCAGAGAGCCAAATTCAAGACAAAACCAGCAGCATTTCCCATCCACATTAATTCAGACTTAATCCAGGTTTCCTATAAGAGTCAATCCTTATTTTGTCATTGATCTCCAACGTGAGTGCCATTCTCACAGTCTCCTAACTCTTCCTAATTTCACTTACCTGGAAAGAAGCTGCATGGCAATCTTCTTACTCTGTGCTAATTAGTTTCTACCTCTCTGGCAATTATTTTACCAGAACTCAAATTCTCATAAAACAAATTGGCATTCCTGTCATATGCTCAGTAATTTAATTAATAACTTTAAGACCATTTGTTTCATGGCCTGACAGTTTATCTTTTACTGCTGTCACAACAAAAATGTTGTTGGACAACTGTATCCTGTATAGGCAGCACAATTGAAGGTGGCAGTTCTTACTGTTGATGTTTCTTCTGTTATCAGGAACTCAACAGTCTCCTCTTCCCAAAGTTTTAATGGATGCAATTAAACACTGGGAACAATTAGCATATATGTGAAAGGTAGAGGTCTGAGACAGTTTAATTATTTTGAAAATTACCCTGAAGTAGAGGGTCAGATTTTTGAACAATTATTATAGCACTAAATGTAGACTGCAAATTGGGATACTAAGGGCCACCCCAGTAAAGCAGGAAAACCACAGAAGTCAGTACTACTTGTCCATATTATATGGGAAAAAATGCGGTGAATTTAAGAGGGTTAAAAATAAAGCACATTATCATAAGCAGGTTTCTATAAACTGGATTTCTGTAGGCAGCTGAAGAAAAAGCACTGCAGCCAAGAGTACATGTATGACTTTGGCTATCATTCAGTCTTCTAAACACTTGGAAAGACACCAGAGAGATCTGGCAGAGAGGCACAGAATTAATTTTATTTTTCTCTCTAACAAACCTCTATGTATGTATGATAAGATTTAAGGAATAAGATGTATAAATCCCAAGTGATTATTTAAGGATATCATTTAGCCTTGTAATTACTGTGGTCTCTCAACAGCTGCTAGGTTTAATTGATTGCAATGCTTCAGGGCTGGAACGATTTATCTTGGAGCTCCATCTACTGATCCGAAGGCGGCACGACGTTGTTAGGAACCACCCCGCAGCCTTCAGAGCCGAGTTCAAACCTGGGTAAATCCCAGTGTAAGGAGGGACAAAAATTCCCCTGAGAGCTGCTGGGACAATGGGAGGGCTATAGGTGTATCCTATATATCCTATACCCACGTGTGGTTGGACAGACATCGATCTCAGCCCTCTCTGGCCCCTAACCGCATGTCCCCAAAGCCACAGGCACACCAGTGCAGCCACTTCCCAGAATTTCCAGGAGCACGGGGAGCTGATTCCGACAGTGTTGGTGTGTTTTGGTCCCAGGGGCTGGCACAGCACACCCACCCCAATTCCCCACACTGCCCCTGCCCCCCAAGTCAGAGGAAAGCACCGCCCAGACTGAGCACATTACAAGTGAATTAATATCTGTCACACACTTTGAAGCTTCTTTAGAAAATGAAGACAAATAGATCTCTCTGTAGAAATCTAAGTATCTTTGCATAAGATTTTAGTCAGACAGCTCCACCTTCACTTCAGTAGGACTAAATGAGATGTATCAGAGTAAAGCCATTGTTCTTTGGTCCATTATCATTTTCTGAAAATATATTCAGCACTCTGTTTTAGAAAACAGAAATCACTCAAGACTTCGTCTTTGTTATTCAGCATGAAAAGCAATCAAAACAGGTTTCATGTGAGCTCTCTTTAAAAAGAACTAAATTGCTTTATCAAATAAGTTATGTACCAGATTGTTACAGAGGGACCAAGGAAAATTAAACCTGTATGAACAATAACGAGGCATTTGGAAATAAACTACATCTGAAATTCCAAATACTGGAAACAAGGCAGAAAGAACAAACCCTTCCTTTGAAATTAACTGTATTGAGACAAAGCAGTGGCTGCATACTGAGATTTGGAAATAAATTTCTCTTATTGTCTCTTTATTCTAGAGAAAGGACGGATGTGACTTGTGCCTCCCTGATGTGGCACCTTGCACTGATTAGAGAAGTTCTAATCAATTCATTTGCTTGCAGCCCTATAAGCAAAATGCCCAAATGAACTCAGTCTTTTGCCACCTTGAACACAGCTCCCAGTGTTAAGAGTGCTCCCCAAAAGGAATATCTATCGCTGCAGGAACAATGAAGGGATGGACAGCAGCAACACTTTCCTCCATGGCCTGAGGCACCCTGATCAACTCTGAGTTTTATGAGGAATCCACTGCAGGAGAATCTCTGGGAATGCTCTGGCTGTGCGAGCACTGCACACAGCTGCTGGCAACAGAGAGAAAAGGGGATGTGTGGGGTCAAAAATATTCCGTTTTTCCAACAAAGAGAAAGAATGCTACAGGCAAGTGCAGTTACACCTGTCAGCAAAATGACCCAGCCTGGCATCAATTGCCCTAACCTCTGTCCAAGCTGGATTCCCCTCAGAGGAATAAGAATATTCATAGAGAAAAACTAGGACATTAAAAATCTTCTTTGGAGATTCGTCCATACAATAAAGCACAACAGAAGTCTTTTTTGTGGGATTCTATTTCTATCCTGAGGTCTTTACTGGCTATTAATTAAAAATGTATTGTCTGCTTAGATATACAAAGATGTTCGGGAGTCCAAGTAGAAGATAAGGAAAATACACTCCATATAATTAAAAAGAATTCTGAAATATGTTTAATCATGTGTTTTATCCTCTCTGAAAAGCAATTTAAGTACGTTTCCTTTGCTATCAATAATGACATTAATGAGACAGTTTTCAGCTGTCTCAAGAACCCAGTAAACCAAGGGCCCCTGGGGCACAAATACTGTACTCTGAAACCCAGGGCTGTGTACACAGATTTTGCATGCACAAAACAGCAGCATGCAAGCTTCTGGACATGGCTGCACTTCCTGAAGCAGTGCTTTCAGCTCCATCCTCTCCAAATGTATTGCACATGTACAATTTTTTTTATTGTTATGCCCGATGCACTGTAAACATTAAAAGCTCTGTTGATTTTACAGGTCACTGAGAACACAACCAGCAATAGGACAAAGTTGTCACTGCAGCCTTTTCTTTCTCCTCACAAGTTTTGCTTTGGCTCTGTCCTTGCACAAGGAACACCCACCTAATCCATAATATTCTGCTAATTATTCCTTGCCAAGAATACTTTTATCCCTATGAAAATTCCACCTGCCACTGCGACAGAGACAAAGCATAAATGCCTGGCATAAAGAAATAAGATCTAGCAGGAGCTTATAACATTTTCCTGACAGAACTGCCTGGTTTCGTTTGAATTTCTAGAAAAAGCACTCTGTTGAGTGCACCCACTCCCCCTGCAACCCATTCCATGGATTCTTTATCTAGATCCACCCGCACCACAGAGAAATTTTGTCACAAGCTTTCAGAGGCTGCAAGCAGCAGCACATCAGCTCCCACCAGGCAGAGCCCTGGCTGCCAAACAATGGCAATGTCATGGATAAAGCTGGTGGTGCCAGGCTCCTGAGCAGGGCTAGTGATGCCAGGGCCTGGTAGCCCTTGCTGCCCTCCTGCCCCTTTCATCCTCAAAAGGGTTTATAACCACAGCACAGAGCAACTCTGCCAGTGCTGAGGAGGCTGAAGAAATCTCCTTGCCCAAGGGCTGAGGAGCAGAGGGCTTCACAAGACTTCTTTTTTTGAGAGGATGTAACCCCCTAGGTTTAGCCTGGTTTCCTCTCCCCGTGAATTGCGGTGAAAAGAGCCACCACGGCCACATACTGTTTACCCAGGTACTACAAAAACAGCGGGCACCACGATGGTGGCTGCAGCCAAGAACCCTCACAGTGCCAGAAAAGCCTGGAAAAAGAAACACCTCAGTTAAAAAACCTGACCTTTTCTTCGGCAGCTTCTTCCCCTGAGGGCTGGGATCGGGTCGGTCTGGGCCTGCTCCTCTTCCAGGGCTGGCCGTGTCGTGCTTCCCCTAACACAACACCTCCTTCAAGGATGGGCTCCTGCTTCCTTTGTGGAAGGAATGCAAACGTCCATTTCAGCTACTTCATATTTTGTGTCTCTTCTATTTCTTCCTCTGTTTCTTGGGTGGTTTTTTTTCCCTTCCAGGGTGCCACACCCACAGCTGCAGCGGCTCTGGGCTCCCCTGAGGTGACCGTGTTCTTTTCCCCACCTCAGCCCCTCCTGAGGCGCAGGGAGGGTCCCGTTAGACTGGCAGGTGTGCACAGGAGCAAGGAAACCGCCCTAAAAATGTCCCTTGCCTCGCCCTGAGGTGCACAAAAGCGTCCTTTGCCTTGTCCTGAGGTGCAGAGCAGCCTAAAGCCAGAGAGGCTCAGCCGAAGCCGTGAGGGGACGGTGCTCTGCCCTCACACCTCTGCGCGGCGAGATGGCGGCAGCGTGAGGGAGGAGGGCAGAGCCCCTGGGTAACACCTTCTTTAAACAGAAATCCTGCATCTGTTTGTTCTAAAGCTTCCACTGTGCAGACACCGAGAGCGCCCGGCCTCAAAGCTGCGACACCGACAGCGGGAGCTCCGCTATCCCCGTGAGTTTGAGCGGCTGAATTCGGGGAGACGACTGCCCGTGTGGTTCCCTTCACGGCGTTCGGACTAACAGTCCTGCATAACCTGCGCCAAATTTCCTCGTTTACAGAGTTAATTATTAATAAATATGGATGTTGATCTAATGCCGATATCCAATTATGACGGACAAAGACTCTCTTAACGGTTTAAAGGTAGAAAGTGTATGTTTATTACGTTTAAAGTCAGAAAGTGTGTGTTTAGCACGACGCCGGGCAGTGTGTGGGATAGCTCCCAAATACACACTGCAACTCACAGCTGATCCCAGGGCCTTTTTATCTACAGGAGAATTGAATACCCAAACCCAAATGCATATTCATAACTTTGGGACATCCCATTCCCCGCTTCCTACGGTAATTAGCCAAAAAGCCATTAAGCATGTGTAGTTTGTTCTTTGAAATGGGTCAGTGGTCCTTTTTATGGGGTGGAGTCTCAAAATGATCAAGTAAGATGGGTCTTCTTCACTTTGACTTTTTAACTTTTTAATGTTGTGTGACAACTGAATCTTGTTTTTCCAGGACTGTTTTGATTTATGATTATATTGTATTCTTGGAGTCTATCGATTAGTCAGAAAACACAAACATAAGTTGACAGGCCTCATGATTTATCGGTTTCTTAAATCTGGCTTCTGCTAACAAAGGGAAGTTTATTTATCTTACTTAGCATAAGATAACTGACTTTATCTTTAGCAATATCTAGTTTAACTAAAGTCCTTAATTCTTCAAAATTAATGTCTTAATACAACCTTTTTTTTCCTTTTGGAAAATGCCACAGCTGAGGATGTTCCTTGTCTTTGCAGTCAAGTCACTCTGGTACACGAAAAGATTTAGTGGAGCATCAAAGTTTAGAAAAAAGAAAACCTGAGCAAATACTGAAACTCTCCTTTTAAGTCTTCTTGGAAATGATGCTTTTAGCAGTCACTATTTATGCCTATTACATACAAACAGCATCTGCCTGCACGTGAACATCTGTGAGACAGATTCTGCCCTGCTGGAAATGCACACTGCTATGATTCTTCCATGAGTTGTTTTGTCGGTGTTTTGTTTGTTTGTTGGGTTTTTTTCTCCTGACAGTACTGATATCAATTTAGTGCAAGTTTATTAAATTTAGTAGAGCTTTTTTTTTGCTCTACTGAGAAGTGAGAGCTTTCTCTTCTGTATTATGTCAGTCTAAAATGATCATACGTAAGGTCAGATTTTATCTTTAATCATGGTTTTTTAATTGTCTTTACTGAGAAGAGATAGATATCAACTAATTTCTCCTTTCTTCTGGTTTAACACTGCCTAAACTGCATATCCACAGCAATAGAACTATTATACAGTATTTCTTTGCTGATTGCCAGCTAGACAGGGGAGCTCTTTCTAAGTAACAAGTCTATTATTTCCTTTTAAAATTTATTTTTATGTATTTATTATATTCCTATATTCTGGAAGTCTTCTTATGACCATAAAGAAATTAAAAATACAAATTCCCTTCTCCCGCAGGTCCCCACATAAATTTTATTTTTTATTAATCATCCACTGTAATACTGATCTGAATCAGGCTGATAAACCCTGAGCACAATATGTCTCAATTTCACTTCAGTCTGTAAATTCTGTAAATAGCCTCCATTACTTTTTCTGCCCTCTCTTTCAGTTTTTTTCTCAGACACAGTTTTTCTGTCTAAATTATTTTAATTTTACTCCGTTTTCAGTCTGTCTTCCTTCACCACATACCCTGTTCTTCATAATTTTGTTCTCATGCATTTCCCCCTGTAAACCTCACAGTCATCATGGAGACCAGTGTAAAAGGGAGACACTTTGCTTTGTCATTTTTCATCTACAATCGCCCAGAGTTTAAACTGAGAAAATTGATAACTTTGAAACCTGTGTGTAGTTTTGTGCCAGGTACACGGTCTTGCAATTTCTCCTTATGTTATTAAGGATAAAGCATGTAAACTTTGTACATCTGTGAAGTTTTGTAAATTCTAAAAAACCTTACTCTGTCCTGTGGGGCTTGGAGGGATGCAGTGCAGGCTCCTGAATGAAATACTCTGACAACAGAATGAAATCCCTAATCCTGAAATTAATTTAATTGCAGTGTTTCCCATTCAGTTCTGCCATTTGCACTTCACAAACCAAGTTATTTTCAGATGCATTTGTATTCTTAACAGGGCATGGTCTGATAGTAGTGGCATTGCCACAGAACTATTACATTACATGGATGTGTAATTTTTTTTTTCTTTTCATGGTAAATTTGATATATGAAATTGGCTGTAAAAGCCCACAAACCCTAAAACTATGAGGGTTTAATTTATTTTGGTAAAGCCCTAATAATTCACATAGAACTATCGAAGTACCTTTATTACGAAAATAAATCCTAGTAAGATTTTCTTTGTCAGGAACTTTGCAATTAAAGATAAAACTATCCACAAAAAAAAAAAAAAAAAAAAAAAAAAAAAAAAAAAAAAAAAAGTAACATGTAAATGAGAATGTGGGTATCGAAATGGAAATTATTATATGTGAAGTGAAAAGAAAAAAAAAAAGAGCTTAAAGCACTGAAATTGGAAGGACAGGATAATCCCTGTCCCTGGGTTCTGAAAGAACTGGCACATGAAATTGCATGTCCAGCAGCAAGGATTTTTAATAAAGCTGCTGACTGGTAGCAGAGCACTGCTGAAAAGCAAACCTCTCACCAGGAATTCACAAAGGGGAAAAAAGGACAACCAGAAAACATTAGAGTGACCTCAACAATATCCAAGCATCTAGAAAGTTCTTCCTTTAAGAAAAAACATCCATGTGAGTAGGAAAAAAAAAAAAAAAAAAGGAAAATGGGTCAAAAAGCAAGCTAAGTTTACCAAAGGTGAAGCAGGCTGAGTGAATGGATCGACTAAAACCATTGCTTTAATCAGTAGAAAGTGATGCAGATAAAATCTATCAGGCTTCTGCAGAGAAAGTTGTGAATAAAATACTAAAGCAGGCAAAGCCCTTGGTTGTGCTAGAAGAGGAATTGCTTTCTCAAGGGAGGATATTATTGTAATTCTTGAAGGATCAATACTGGAATCTGCCTTATTTAATATTTGCAGTAATGACTGCCACAAAAAAAAAGTATGCTAATGAAATTCTGCAGAAAGCAAACACTGAGAGATATTACTAACCCAGAAGAGGATTAAAGGCTCAAACAGGAAAGAAATAGATACTGTGACAACTGGAATAACAGAAATGGAATGAAATTTAAAAGCATATAATGTATGTATGAAAAACCAACAGCAGGAGCTCGGCACTTGGAAACCAAACATGGAAGAGATGCATTAGTCAAACAGAGGCTACCTATAAGTCACTGCTGTGAAGACAGCTGGCAAAGCTGAACAGAGTCCTAAAATATTTTAGGTTTGGTATTGCTAATAGATATATGGAAATATTAATACAACTTTACAAAGCATTCTTGAAATCTCACATCGAACATTTACTTTTATTCTCCATGTCTGAGTGCTAGGACAGGTGGAAGTGTGCTGTAAAAATGTAAACGCTTCTCTTACTGAGATAATGAAGATAGTTCATCTTCTTTCCTCAGACTTATTATCAAGCCATTGATATGCTTTGATAAAATCTATAATATTCACCAGTTCACCATTTTAATCATAAGACTGCTGGATGGATCAATGTCATGATAATGTGGTCGATAAATCAACACTAAAACATGTAATTTTGCCAGGATGGTTGCCTAATTATTTTCTCTTAAAGATCCACATTACACTTTATTTACTCAAGAAAAATATTAATGGTAATCTCTATTTTTTACAGCATGGGAAAATCATTTAGGTAAGATTTCCTAGAGATAATGATGTTTTTACTCGCTTTTTAACAATTTGTTTCTAAAAGGGTAACACTTAACAAATAACACTTGAGAAAAGTGAAGATTAAGATCTGTGTACTGACTGAGACTTGTCTGAATTAAGACTTAAACACAAATATTTGATTTTAGTTTTGATGTCATCTTATTCATTTATTAAAGAAAAACAATTATTTTTCCTAACATGTACCTTTTGTAAAAAATAGATATTGTGTCCAATTGGTGCATGTATTACATCTACTCTTCTGTCTCTGGATAATAATTTCAAATGCAGTACAGATTTGTACAGCACAGGCATGTATAGATTTTCTATTAAAGAGCAGGAAACCTTTGGATGCCTGCCAGTAAATATTCTGTGAACATTTCTGCCAACTGCAAATAAGAGTCGCTATCATTAAGCTTAAGAATACAGTGTGCTCAAAAATACCAAATTTGTTTGGGTTTGTATGAGTTATGAGGTAAAGAATGCTAAAATAAAATACAAATATCGTTAATATGCAATTTCAACAAACTTTGTAGATACACACTTTACTCAGGAACACTTTATGTGAATGTATTAATTCATTTTATTACGTGTATTCACGTTAGTGCTTTCATTCCGTTAAATATTGAAAGATAAATCTTTTATTAAATATGTGAGGAAGTTTATTATAATATCGAAAACCAGCGTGTTAACATTTTCAGATTCATTATCCAGGGAAAACAGACATCATATGTTAAAGGAATCCAAATAAACCTGCAGACAACAGCCCTGTTTTGTGCAAACTGATTGGAGTGTGAAATCCGTGTGCTCAAACTGCTTTGAAAGGAAACTGACCTTTGGGAATAAGAACATTTCTGGTGGTAGAGGCCGAGGATGCTGAGGCAGGGCACCCGATGGATGGGACACTGCTCGGAGCCCACTCCCCGTGCTGGGGTTATTGCCCTGCAGTGTCAAAGCTCCTCCTGCCAGGAGTGCAGCTCCTGTCCTCAGCTTACCTGTGCCATTGCGGTAACATTTCAACCCTCCAGTATTCCGTTTTAAATAAACAGTATGTGTTTGCTGGTGCCGGTATTTAAAGACGAAGACACACATTAGAAAGAGACAACTGCTGCTGTTCTGTCAGAACTGGTGATCGTGGAGTGATGATCGCTCATCACCAACCGGCAGGAGCCATGACTTCCCACCACTGCTGGCCTCGTGTTTCCCGTAATTCCACACGCACGGGAGAGGCTGGGGAAGCAGAGGTGTGAGAGGTCCCTCTCAGCTGTGCTCTGCAAAGGGCGATGTCCACACATCCTGCTGCCCTTCCCCTCCGTCCTCCCGCTGCCGTGGGCGCCCAAAGCACGGAGCTGCTGCCCAGGAAAGAGCTGAACCGGGGGCTGCCTGCAGCAGCCACGGCTGTGGAGGTCAATCCTTCCAACAGCACAACCCTGCAGCTACAGGCAACCTTTTGTGACAGCTGGGTCCCACAGCTCCGGGGAAATTGGAGAAATGATTAAGTGTCTTTTTCTGTTTGTTTCCTGGAGTTGATCAAAGTAAACTTTCCTGACTTAAAATCAAGTTTGGTTTAGATTCAAAGGAAATAACTGCTAACAGCCTATTGTCTGATTCTGTTATTTCTACGCTTCGTAATAACTAATCTTGCAATTATTTACATTTGTTGGGATGAAAGACAGTCTGATTTCATGATCGCAAAGTATGAAATGCCAAGGGAATGTGTCTCTTTGGTTTCCCTCTTGTTTCTGCAGTGAAAATACTTTAGTATGGCTTCACACCCGTGCATGCTTATCCTTATGTCTGTCAAAGCAGCTGCTCAGCTGTCTGCTACCTTCATGTCTTCTTTGTCCATAATCTCTGCTGCCATAGGTGATTTGCTGTCCACTGTTGAATGAGTGGATTTATTTTTTAATTTGATGCTTCAAGGAGGGAAAAAGGAGGATGGAGCCCTATCAATGCATTGATTTTATTTCCTATTCCACTGTTTACTTCCTACATTGTGTTGGTGGACTTGGAAGTTCCAGCTGAGGTAGCTCACCAACACATTTCATGTTGGAAAGAGAGAAATGCAAGTTGTCTTAACACAGCAAGAACATAAGTCTGTCAGGGCAAGAGAGCTTTATTCCCTCCATTTGGAGACAGACAGGCATCATTTCAACTTAACTTTTTATGTTCATATTTGCAAAAGTCCTCTCATGTGAAAATATATCTCCATATATGTAAATATACTGTGTATATAATCTACAAGGTTCTATCAAATTGAAAATATTGTCATTGTCTATAAAAATTTTTATGGAAATAACAAAGCGAAGGAATGCTTCTTAAACAGCATCCTTCAGTACACCTGGCTGGAATGAGCTAAAGCAAATTCATCACTCTTGGTGCTTGCATTCTCTTCCCCCCTACAAACCAGTTTCTCTCTGACGTACAGGTTTAAGGAGCCAGCAAGAAGCTTTATGATCTCACTGGGAGTCTATCAATTCCCAGAATCATCCCCAAAGACCAGATGATGTTCTGTTGGTGTGAATACCAGAAATCAATTTTAGCAGGCATGCCAGAGATTAATCATCACTACTCTTGTCTGTTCGGTCTCCAAGCCAAACATTTTGTGATAGTCTTTCTTCTATGCTGGTAAGTAACTACTATTTGGTAATTTCATTTTATTGGCTTCACTGAACTATTTGTGAAGAGTCCAGGCTGAAGAGGAAGAAATGATGGCAAACAGATGGTTTTATTTATTTTGCATTGTTTAAGTTATTTCAGAGATTCTGAAATCTAATTCAGATGTGAGGTGGAGAAATGCATTTAGAAAATTTGGGATATGTACCAGTGTTGACAATCACAAACGGAATCCTGCCCACAGCAAGTACACTTGATGTTTGTAGTGGTCTTTCAGCTGTCTCCTGCCTTATCCATCTATTAGCATTGCTTTAGGCTTGCTGACAAGGTAATATGACAATTTCAGCACAAAAGAGGTGCTAAGCAAAGATGACTCTAAACGGGCCACCTACTTACTGTGGAGAGCGTGACTGTTTCTGCATGAAATCCTTTTTTTGCTCTTTGGGAGGATTCAAATGTGATTTTCTGTTCTTTGTGTCTAAGGTAATATGACAAGAACTATAGCTGAGGGGAAGGAGAATGAGGACTCTGGGTTAGAAATGTGTTTATTTCTCTAGGCAGAAGACTGATTGACAAGCTGAGTGGTATCCAGCATAAAACTCACTAAATTCGGGAGCTTGCTAAAGTAAAATGGTGCTGTAACTCAGGCACCCCTGCAGCTGCCACAGCACTACCAGAGTGGACTATTCTTTGGGTTTTCAGTTACTCTTTTTTTTCTATTAATGCCTACAAAGCTGACCTGCTAAAGAAACAAAAGATTTCTTCTGAAGGGATAATTATTTTCTTAGACATGGAAAAATAAGCAAACAATCAGACTTTGAAGATCCAGTGATCCTTATTTATTGCAAACTGACTGAACATCCCCCATAGGAGTTTTTTACAATGGATCTATTTTCTTCTAGATAAGGATCTTTAAACACTCTATCACTTATTTGGGAAAAGCATCCGTGTGTGTGTATTTATATCTGTCTCACTCTTTTTTCCCTTTAATGCATTTTATTTCCTGCTTATGTGAGAGGTGTATTGAAGCAGAATAAGAGCTGCTACATTTGGTTTCTTTGCTGGGGTTGATTTCTCTCCAGGTGCACCCCACCCTTCTGGAACTCATGAAATAACCAGATCCCAGAGCTCCCAGTTTAATCACGATTTCTTTTCTCTTAAATAAAGATCTTGTTACAATAAACAAACAGCAGTGTTAATAATAAAGTCTCTGCTGTTAATATTTAAGAACTGTTACATACTAAAAAGATACTCAATTCTAAGTACTCAATATTTATTTTAGTTGTGTTTGTTAAAGAAACCAGAAGGGCTGATATAACTTTGATACATTTTTAAGACTTTAAAATATGTATAAACTCCATCTAATTTTCTCTGATCACAGCATAGAGTTTCACCTTTTTGACACAGCAGATGAAAGTCAACATCTAATTGTGCTCTGGTTAAAACCATTTTAAGTACAACAATAACTCACACACACACCTCGGTGGAATTCCTGCTTGCATTACAAAAGACAACATTTTAAAATAAAAGAATTGATGCTGAAAGAGAATTGAAAAGCTAAATCTGTTTATTTCAACTTGAAGAACTTAACTGCAACCAGATTTAAGAAAGGTGTCACCCAAACACATTTCAGACATTTCAAATTTTAAGGCAGATAGAGTATAATCATATTGCACTGTTTCTACACTGCACTTCTCACATTAAAAAAAAAAAAAAAGTTTACTACAGTACAATTTCACCCTGATTAGAAAAGTGGAAAAAAAACAGCATCCAGAAGTGACTGGAAGAAGTTCATTCATTGTCACGAAGGCTTGCTTTGGGCAGGATCAGACAACCTCATGAGCTTGTCAGCAGAGAGCTGAGCCCTGCAGCTCTGTGGCAGCACTGATGGATGTGAGCTCAGCAGCAAGAGGGGACTTGGTACTGCAGGTCAGCCAGAGGATGTCTGAAATCCTTCCATATTTTTTTATAAGGAGCTTCTAACTATGAGGATGCTAAATGTGCGACTCCTTAAAATGATATTCTGGGACAGGTGAAGGTGAGAGTTCTTCTTGGGCAGTTCTGCCTCTGCAGGTAAATCTCCTCATGTAGATTCTGCCCTGACTGAGCTGTGAACACAGTTCTACACACTTACAATGGAGAAGACCTGATAATTGTACTGCTACATCAATTTTTATAAAAGGACTTATGACAATCCGTACCACATACTTCCAAACTGCAAAGATAAAAACCGGTATTTTTTTAATAGAGGATTTTACTGTCATATGTGATGTCTTAAAAATTTGAAAGATACTCAAGATACTCTTTGATTTTTATTTTTTTAAAAAAATGTAATGGTTTTGAAACAAGTGTAGAAATATTTATCAGTGGAGATCTCAGATTGAACAAATCTCTTGATTAAGTTGCTATTGCTTTCTGAAATGTCAGAACAATTTTCTTGCCAAAAAAACATTTACTGTATGAATATTAGCTGGAAATTCTGAGAAGGTGGAAAAAACCCCAAACCCCAATTTTCTGCTATTCACTTTTATGGCAGTCTTTTGATTTCTTCCCTTTCAGCTAAGTAATAGTTTTTCCTCACTGTTTCATGTACAAAGCAAACTGCATACCAAACCCACACACTTTATATGATTCAGAAGCTGGAAAAAAGTAGAGATATTATTGCTATTTATTTCAATAACATAAAGTCAGCAGGTTGCCTTCCTTTCATTTTGGCAAGATATTAATTCTTATAAATGCTACTTTAATACACAAATCTTTACACATTTTATGTTCTGGTCCCACCATATTTTACATAAAATGCTAGAGAAAACTAAGTTTTGAAGAGTCTTTTTTGGGTCTCATTTTCTTTCAAATATGAACAAACAAGAAAATTATAATAGACATGAAGTTGCATCCACATACAAGTCTACACTTCATTCCAAAAATGTATTTTGAAATTGTTCTGTTTTCTCTCTGTTATGCTCTTACAGTGTGTGATTAGGCTAACTTAAATATATATACAGAAACATAACAGACTTGGAATAAAAGAATTCTTTGAACTGCCTGCAGAAATAAGGATTTACCTCGCAAGCAAAATAAAATGTTCTCTTTTCCACAAATAGCAAGTCTAGTTATGTTTGAAACAAACTATATGGAGACTATGATATATCCTGAATGTTTAAGTGAAAGTTATTCAAAAGAAAACTCCACATGACTTTGAAAGATATGGTTTAATTAGTGAAGAGAATGGTACAGCCCGTGGCTGGTACACTCTTTTAGAAAGAGAAGAGATAAATTTCTGTGTATTTGAGTAAATGTCTTGAAGAACAGTATTATGTGACTCAAAATATAAAATTACTGGAGAAAATATATGTAGCCTACCTTTCTCCCCCTCTGCTCAATTATCCAAATGGACAGAGTTTGGGTATCTATGAAAAGATATAATTACTTTTTTTTTTTTAATGTGTCATCCATCCTCGTTCATTCTACAGCTCAATTAGCACATCTCAAGCATACGGTAAAAATATGGAGCACAAAATTAGGAATATTTTATCTATCTATATTGAATACAGAGTCAATATTTAAAATGAGTGTGAAGATCAAGGCCTTGGCACAGGGAAGCAGCACTTCAGGACTGCATTGAAGAGCAGCTTCTATTGAAGGCACATCAAGCAAGTGCCCTTCTGAACTGGGCAGAAATGGTAACACGCACATGTCCCTGCACATGAAGCTGCCTCTCCACACCAGGCTTTAGAAGCACCAGAGAGCAGCTGCCAAAGGCTCAGCCTCTGTGACTGAGAGAGGGAAATCTGCAGCCTGGGATTGGCACTGAGGGCTTGAGTGCATTTAGGATTTGGGTCTGAATTGCTTTCGAGAGCAAGTCTGGGCTCCTATGCTGGTACTGCACTTACAAAACATCTCCCCAAGAGGCAAAATCCTACAGGAAACCTGCAAGACTTGGGTGCAAAGTCCTACTGGGTCTTTTGCAAAGTGAGAAGCCTGAAATCTTGGCTGAGCTTTGGGGGGCACAGGGGCTGGCTGCTCACTGCGAACAGTTGTTGCCAAACCAAATGTTGCCAAATCCCTAACGGGCCTGCTCAGCTGGGGCCTCCCCCTGCAAGGGGCTGAAGGGTGCCCCAGGCTCTGCAGGATGATTTGCACCAAGGGGAGGGCTTCTGCCAGCTTCTGTGAAACGAACTCAACTGCAGTTAGAATTGTTTCAGAGCAAGCAGAGAGATGTTACCTGGTTGTCTTGAGACTTAGAAAGCTTCACTACTACATGGTGATTAATTTTTATGGTGTTCTCTTTAACATAGAAGTTATTGCCACCTTAAGGTTTTAGAACAGCTGTTGTATAGGTGAGAAAATTCGGCAGGGCTGTGCCTTACCTTGCATAGTGAGGAGTTTTCTCCTGAACTGGGTTACTGTGTAAACCATGGGTTTGCAGCTGCCAGCTGTTACCAATTTATGACCAAAAGCCAATTATGGTTTCCAATTGAAATTTTATTAATTACAGCAAGCAAAGCAAAAGCAGTTTCAGCGCTGGGCGACAGGTGGGCTCTTCGTCCCACAAACCCGCCGCGCCGATCCGGGGTCTCTGGTGTCCTCTTATACAGTTCTGTTCCTTGTCGACGTGACTGTCCTCGATGTACTCTGCGCATGTCCATCCTGTGTTGCTAGGGTCTTGATTAGCCTTTCCTCAGATGCAGTTAATCATCGCAATTAGCGTGTCCCTGAAAATGTTTATCTCAACAGGAAGGGGTCAGTAAAGTTATACAATTTATCTATCTCTTGATTTAGTGAGCAGACATTCTTTATCTATCTCCCTTCATCCTTGATTTAGTGAACGGACATACCTTACTTATCTCCCTTCACTCCTTCTAGTGAACAAATGTACTTTATTACATCTATATCCCATCACCCTTCTAGTGAACAAATGTACTTTATTACATCTATATCCTATTACCCTTCTAGTGAATAAAACATCTATTTCCCTTCACCCTTCTAGTGAGCAAAGCATCTATATCCCTTCACCCAGATTTAGTGAACAAACACACTTTATCACAATCCCCCCTTTTTCTTTCAGGCTATTTTGTTTTGTTCATTAAATCGCTTTAGCTCTTGTCTGCTCCATTCTAATTCTTCTTCCATTTCAAGTGGTTCATACTTGGCTCTTACTAACATTAGGTGGGCTGCTTCTAGTAATGTTTGGGAATTGTCCCACCTTATCAAGGACCACTTAAACGGTTGATGTGTCGGTTCACCCCAACATCTTTCAAATAAACTTAACATGATAGTCATCTTAATTGTCAGCCTTAAACTAGTGGTCTCTCCTTTGTAATAACAGGTACGATTTTGGATAGGAGGGTCATTCCCACTCTTGGGGCATTTCCTGGACCATAACCTCTTGATTCCACTGATATCGGGGCGACCTCCTCCACAGTCTTTGTCTCCTCTGCCTCGCCCGTCGACTCGGTTGCTTCGAGCCACGGGGTGTACCATCTTCTCGGCAGCAAGAGTATTCTTCAGGAGGGGAGTTTTGCCCCCTTCGGGTTGTCTTTTGAATGTAAGTGTTCCAATTATGGTCTTTGACCTCTGGAACGTTACAATTGATGCTCTTTGCCCTTTTGCGGCACAGTCCTGCTATAATGTGCGCCACGAAAGGCACTGGTTCGTTTGAATGATAACAGTAAAGGTCCGGATTAACCCCTTCTGCAAAAATATTCCACCATTCATTAGATCCTAATATTAAGTTTCCAGTGGCCACCCTCTGGGCCAATGTCCAATTAGTTATTTCTCGTTGGAGAGACCAACAGGAATAACAAACTCCTTTTGGTGGGTACCCGTTATTACAATGGGTCCACCACCTGTCTTTACACACTAAGCATTGATAGCATACAAATGGATAACAGGTTCCCCTACAATATAAATCCGTACACTTTATTTGCACATCTTGTGCATATACATTCCCCTTATCATCCCTTCTAGCCCCAGGTAAATATTTTATTCTAAAGGTTCTATGCTTATGTTCCCTATCCATTAACCACTTCTCTTTTATTCCATAAGGTTAAACAATATATATGTATCCTTTGTATGTTTCCCCAATGTCTGTATTTAAAAGATGTAGAAGTCAAGAGGACCAGAATCAGTCAGATTCAATCGGTGTCTTTCTCAAGTGGGGTTCCCCCCCCTTTACGAGCCAGTTTAAGTTTCAAGTCTCCGGCTGGGCTCTTGACCTCCCACTCGTCCTTGGGTATAGGCCCTTTTATGCGGCTGGCATGAGTCCACCCTCTCTCTGCAGTTCGCACCGCTGTATTGGTGGTCAATAATACCAAGTACGGGCCATCCCACCGAGGTTGCAGAGTGGTTTCTTTCCACGTTTTTATAAGGATCCAATCTCCGGGCTTTACCTGGTGTAAAGTAATATCAAGAGGGGGACGCTGGATTAATTGTCCTTTTTTCCATAATTCTTGTCTGTATCTCATCAATTCATTAATATATGTTTGAATGATTTTGTCTGTAATTCCAGGGTGATCCTGTGGTATTCCAGCATCATAGGGCATTCCATATAACATCTCAAAAGGAGATATTCCTATATCAGCTCGAGGTTGGGCCCTAAGATTTAATAAGGCAAGGGGAATACACTTTATCCAAGAGAGCTTGGTTTCTATCGTTAACTTGGCTAATTGCTTCTTCAATTCCCCATTCATTCTTTCTACTCTTCCAGAACTTTGAGGATGCCAAGGGGTGTGTTCATCCCACCTTATTCCCAAAGCCTCAGCAAGGTTTTTGACTATCTTGGAGGTAAAGTGTGGTCCCTGATCAGAATCTATAACCTCAGTTACCCCGTACCTAGGTATTATTTGTTCCAACAAAATTTTAGACACCGTTTGCGCAGTTGCTCTAGTGGTAGGGAAAGCTTCAACATAATGGGTTAGGTGGTCTACTATAACTAGTACATATTTATATCTTCCTACTTTAGGGAATTCAGTAAAGTCTATTTGAATTTTAGAAAATGGTCTGGTAGCTAGAGGTCTCCCCCCCAATGGCAATTTTCTTTGTACTGATCTGTTAACTCTCAAGCAGGTGGGGCATCCCTGGGTAATGTGCTTAGCTAAGTCGTGCAGTCCGATACACATGTATTTGGTGGCAAAATGGTCTATCAAAGCCTGGCTTCCCCAGTGTGTTTGTTTATGTAACCTGGTTAGCACTCGAGTAGCTATTGATTTAGATAACACCTCTCGCCCATCTGCTAAGTGCCACTTCCCTTCTGCGTTCTTTGAAATACCCATCCGGGTCAATTTCTGTTCTTCTTGTGTCGTAAATAATAGGGCCGAGGAATCCTGTCTGGGCTCCTCTTGTTCTTTCTGAGTTACAATTAACTCTTTAAATGCTGCCTGTTTGGCCTCTTGATCAGCAGCGTTATTCCCTCTGGTTTTAAAATCCACTCCCCTTTGATGTCCTCTGAGATGTACCACTGCTACCCTTTTTGGCTTACGTAGAGCTACTAACACCTTCTTTATTAATTCTTGATGCACCAAATCTTTCCCCTGTGAGTTTACTAGCCCTCTTTCTTCCCAGATTTTTCCAAAAGTATGTATTATTCCATAGCTATATTTGGAGTCTGTGTATATTGTTCCTTCCTTCCCTTGTAATCTGTTTAGGGCCTGCAATACAGCATATAGTTCGCAGGCTTGGGCTGACCAGGTGCCACTCAGGGGTCCTGATTCTAACACTTTAAGGGTTTTCCCGTCTATCACAGCATATCCCGACTTCCTTTTGCCTTCCACTACTCTGGAGGACCCATCTACAAAAATCCTTTCTCCCTCTTCTAATTCTTCTTCCTCTAAGTCAGGCCTAATTTTTGTTTGTTCTTCTATAGTCTGGAGACAATTATGTACTAATTTTGTGTCATCTGGTTCCCCATACAAAAATTGTGCAGGATTTTGCAAGCTGGTAGTTTCTAAAGTCAGATTGGGGGCTTCTAGTAAGATACTTTCATACTTTAAGAGCCGAGTATCCGATATCCATTTCTCAGCCTTTTGTTGGAGTACATTCCTAACATTGTGGGGAGATAGTACTTTAAGATTGCTATTGAAAGTGATTTTTTTTAGCTTCCCCTACCAGGAGGGCACATCCTACTATTGCCTGTAAGCAAGTGGGCCATCCCCGGCTCACAGGATCTAATAACTTTGACAAGTATCCCACCGGCTTCTTTTTCCCTGCCCAATCTTGGGTTAGGACCCCATAAGCTGTACCATTATCTATGTTGACAAACAGATAAAAGGGTCTTTTTAAGTCTGGTAGGCTTAGGACCGGAGCGTTAACGAGATCCTCCCGTAGCCTCTGTAGTTTTCCCTTATCTTCCTCACTCCATTTTAATAACCCGTCTGTGCTAAGTTTCTGGTACAGGAACTTTACCTTGCTACTATAGTTCTCAATCCATTGCCTACAGTACCCTACTAACCCCAGCAATTGTCTGATCTGCTTCTTATTCCCCGGAGTTGGTAAGGATAATATTCCTTTTATTCTTTCCGGATCTATCTTTTTTTCCCCCTTACTGATATAATGGCCCAAATATCTCACTTCTTCTTCTACAAACTGTAATTTCGTTTTTGATACTTTAAGTCCTTTCAATCCCAAAAAATTTAACAATTTAATGCTTTCTTTTCTGACTTTTCTTCCTCTTTTCCTGCAATCAATAAATCATCCACATATTGGATTAATGTTATTTCAGGGTGGGGTTGATATTCTTGCAGGAGTTGCTCCAGGGCCTGCCCAAATAGATTGGGTGACTCCGTGAAGCCCTGGGGAAGAACTCGCCACCTTAATTGTTGTTTTCTATTGGTATCAGGATCCTCCCATTCAAAGGCAAAGTAATCTCTACATGATTCGTCCAGGGGGCAGGCCCAAAAGGCATCTTTTAGGTCAATCACACTATACCATAAATTATCAGGTCCCAGTTTGCTCAGTAGGGTATATGGATTCGCTACCACCGGGAACCGGGAAACCGTTCGCTTATTGATTTCCCTTAAATCATGGACTAGTCTGTATGTCCCATCCGGTTTTTTTACTGGTAAGATGGGAGTGTTAAATGGGGACATGCAGGGTTCTAGCAATCCCCTGTTTATTAATCTTTCTACTTCAGGCTTTAATCCTCTCCTACCTTCCAAGGATATAGGGTACTGTTTTAATTTTATCGGGATCTCAGGGTTTTTAATTTTGACCATAAAGGGAGGTATCTTTAATTGTCCTGCACTTTCAGGTGTATACCAAACTTCAGGATTTATTTCTTGTTCATCTTCTACTCTAAGAGGACAGAGTCTTATTTTCAGTTCTTTTCCCTTAACTTCCAAATTTATTCCCAATTCAATTATCAAGTCTCGTCCCAATAGATTAAATTCAGCTTCGGGTACTATCAAAAAATCCCCCACCCCCAGTTTGGATTCTGCTTCTATTAAAATGTCTTTAGCCACCCCGGCTTTGAACGGAATCCCACTCGCTCCCACAACGAGGGCTGTTTCCCGTGATGAATTACACCCGGGAGGCAGACTCTGTAAGGTGGACCTTTCAGCCCCCGAATCCACCAGAAACTCTACCTCCTTAGCTTGGGGACCTAGTTTTAATTTTATCAAGGGCTCTGGATGTTTCGGGGTCCCCAATATGTAGAGCCCCTGACTCCCCTAATCTTCTTTAAACATTTTTTCATCCTGTATCCTGACTCTGCAGTCTCTTTTAAAGTGTCCCCGTTTACCACAATAGAAGCAAGTCTTTTCTTCTTTCTTCTCTACCGGTCCCCCTTGCTTTGGGGGTGGTCTCCGGGTTCTCTCCCCCTTACCCTGCCTATCCGATTCTCTACTTTCCCTGACTGCAGCCACCATCATTCTAACTTGTCTCTTATGACCCTCTTCTTCCCTCCTAACATATACCCTCTGTGCTTCTCTTAATAGCTCATCCAAACCTCTATCTTGCCAATCTTCCAATTTTTCAAGTTTCTTCCGAATATCCTCCCATGATTTTGCTACAAAATGTGTTTTTAGTAATGCTTGTCCTAACGGTGTTTCAGGGTCTAGGCCCGAATACAACTGCAGATTTTTTCGTAATCTCTCCAGCCATTCCGTGGGGGTTTCATCTTTCTTTTGTCTTTCATTGAATGCTTTATTAATATTTTGGCCTCTTGGAACAGCCTCTCTAATACCCTGGATGATAATAGTCCTAAGGTCTTGCATGTGTCCTCTATGGTTTTGGTCTTGATGATTCCAGAGAGGATTCTGTAAGGGCCATTTGGTATCGGCTAAGGGCCCCTGGACATGCTGGGCGTCCCAAATGCGCATCCCAGCACGTCTGATCATATTCTTTTCCTCTGCGGTAAATAATATGTTCAGAATGGACTGCAACTCCTCCCATGTGTATATGTTAGGTCCTAGGAATTGATCCACTCTTTCTGCTACCCCTAAAGGGTCTTCCAGGATGTTTCCCATCTCTCTTTTAAAATCCCGTACGTCACCTGAGTTAAGAGGTACGGATATAAATCCCATCTGTGGTTGGGGACCCCCCATCGGCATTTCCCTTAAGGGAAATAGGTTATGTTGCCGGGTTTTGCTACGTGTTTGCGGTCCCTGCTCCAGTTCCTCCTGCTCACTTTGCTCGGGGTGAGGCGGAGGGGGAGCCAGTGGTGACGGGGGTATATAAGGTGGGGGTCCCATGGGAATTTCTTCCTCTTTTCGAGCCTTATGTTCCTTAGATCTTTTTTCCTCTGAAAGTTTGAAAATAGCGACCCCTGGTGTCGTCAGCCAAACTGCCGCATAGTCACTTTCCTCCTGACTGAAAGGGGTTTTGGAGTTCACCCAAAAGTTCAATAACTGCTGTACCCAATCATCAGCTGACCCATACATCGGCCAACACACATCTTTTGATATTTTCTGCCCTCCCCAAACCTTTACACAATAATGTATCATTTTAGACTTATCTTTCTCCCTTATCCCGGGATAATGTTCCCAATTCTCCAGCATGAATCCTAGCGGGGAGTTCCTAAGTACTGGAGGGGGCTTTATGGGTGGAGGGGGCTTGCTTTTCCCCTGTCCCATCTTCCGGAGTGCCTTCTTTTCACACGTATTCACTCGCTTCCCCTGGTTCGTGGCTCACGCCCTCGCGGGCAATGAGAAACGCACTACTGAGGGTCCGCTCTCACTTGGGAAATCCGGCTGCCGGTTTCCCTCTCACGCACACATCATACGTCACACTCCGGGATTCCCGACCCCGACCGAACGGATTCCCCTGCTCAACGGGCAGTACTCACGCGCTCCTGCGTCTTCGTCCGGACTCCTGTGCACAGAATTTATAGGGTCGACCGGTCTTTTCCCTGCCTTTGCTTTGAATTTCGGATCGTCGGTGGGAGTGGGGTGAAGACCGGGAGCCAAGGCCACCTATTATTGTAGGTGGGGCGCCTCCTCAAGCCCCTCACGAGTCCACCAGCATTCCCATCCGAGTCACGGCACCAAATTGTTACCAATTTATGACCAAAAGCCAATTATGGTTTCCAATTGAAATTTTATTAATTACAGCAAGCAAAGCAAAAGCAGTTTCAGCGCTGGGCGACAGGTGGGCTCTTCGTCCCACAAACCCGCCGCGCCGATCCGGGGTCTCTGGTGTCCTCTTATACAGTTCTGTTCCTTGTCGACGTGACTGTCCTCGATGTACTCTGCGCATGTCCATCCTGTGTTGCTAGGGTCTTGATTAGCCTTTCCTCAGATGCAGTTAATCATCGCAATTAGCGTGTCCCTGAAAATGTTTATCTCAACAGGAAGGGGTCAGTAAAGTTATACAATTTATCTATCTCTTGATTTAGTGAGCAGACATTCTTTATCTATCTCCCTTCATCCTTGATTTAGTGAACGGACATACCTTACTTATCTCCCTTCACTCCTTCTAGTGAACAAATGTACTTTATTACATCTATATCCCATCACCCTTCTAGTGAACAAATGTACTTTATTACATCTATATCCTATTACCCTTCTAGTGAATAAAACATCTATTTCCCTTCACCCTTCTAGTGAGCAAAGCATCTATATCCCTTCACCCAGATTTAGTGAACAAACACACTTTATCACACCAGCAGTAACAAATAACAAGTGCTTTCAAAGCAACACTGGAACTGGAGCATTCCTGTATTTCTAATTGTAAGCCTGTCTTTGTTTCCAGAGAATAAGGAATTCTGAGAAAAGGAGACAGGTCTTCGGAATGACATACGCTTTCCACCTTCGTCTCAGTACCTTCTTTTGAAAACCAGAATGATGAAAGTGTTCTTTTTCTGCTGAGGCAGTCACTCCTCCTCATCAAGAGAAGCATGCCGCAAATTGGAAACAAAACGGGACTGTAGGCCCGTGCATATTAAAAGCGAATGCATGAGGGGTATGAAAGCGGGCGCAGATGTTAAAGCGTCGAAAGGGAAAATTCTCTTGTAGGGCACTTCGTCAGGGAAGCGCACTGGTGCCCGTGCAGGCCGGGCCCATGCGAACCCCCAATGCGGGACAATGTCACCAGCCGTGGGTGCGGTCCCCCCGCGGCTCCTGCCGGCCCGGGGCCGTCCCCGCCCGCTGCCGTGGGCTCTCCTGCCGCCGAGCCGCTTGTTACATGTGGCACAGCGCCCTGCCCTATATAAGGGCCCGGCTGGGGGGTCCGGGCCCGCTTCGGGCTGCCATGGAGGCGGCGGAGGCCGCGGCGAAGGCGCTGCGGGCGCCCAAATGTTCCCGCTGCCGCAACCACGGCTTCGTGGTGCCCGTCAAGGGCCACGCCGGGCACTGCCGCTGGAAGCTGTGCCTGTGCGAGAAGTGCTCGCTCATCAGCGAGCGGCAGAAGATCATGGCAGCGCAGAAGGCGCTGAGGCAGCAGGAGCCGGAGCCGCCGGCCAGGCCCGGCGCGGAGCCCGCTCCGTCGGGCGAGGCCCGTGCCGCCGCCGCCAGGGAGGACGGTGCCCCCGAGCCCGGCGGCCACGACGGGAAGAAGGGCGCCCAGCCCGACGGCGGCGGCAAGGGCACGGCGTGCTGGGCGCCTCCGCCACCTCCCTTCAGGGACGACGGTAAGGACCTGAGATGGTAATTTTAAAGAATTAAGGACTTTAGTTAAAGAATTAGACGTGGACTTGCTGACGTAGACTTCCCTTCACATTTTGAAGAATAAAAGACTTTAGCACGTAGACTCCCCTTTTACTAACTAGACATTGCTGAGGTAAACTTCCTTTTTTTAACATAAGCCGGATTTAAGGAACCGATAAATCAGGAGACCTGTCAACTTAATCAATAGACTCCAAGAACACAATGTGATCGTAAATCAGATAGTCTTGAGAAAACAGGATCCTGGTGTCACCAACACTAAAAGGTTAAAAAGGCAAAGCGAGGAAGACGCATCTTACTTCATCATTTTGAGACCCCACCCCCTAAAAAGGACCACCGACCCGTTTCAAAGAACAAACTACGCATGCTTAATTGCTTTTTGGCTAATTACCATACGAAGCGGGGAATGGGATGTCCCAGAGTCATGAATATGCATTTGTGTTTTGGGTATTCAACACTTTTGTACATAAAAAGACCCTGTGATCATCTGTAAATTGCGCGTGTGTATTTGGGAGCTATCCCACACGCTGCCCGGCGTCGTGATAACACACACTTTCTAACTTCAAACTGTTAGAGAGTCTTTGTCCGTCACAGTTGGATATCGGTATTAGATCAATATCCATATTTTTTTAACAAATCAGACCTGTCCCCAAAGCCTCTTCCCGGCGACTTCCTCGGTTCTGTTTCCCGTGTGGAATGTGCCACTCGTGCGTGTCGCCGGTTGCTGGGCGGGAGCAGCGTGCCCGGCCGCCTCCAAGCTGAGGCAAAGGGGCTTTTCACCGGGAGGGGAATCGGTCTGGGACTGCAACCAGACTCTGTCTGCTCCACATGTTTCTCTGAATGCTGTCACCGTTTTTATAAACTCACAGGTACGAAATTCCAGCAACAAAAACGCTAAAAAAGCTCAGAGATGGCGTGTAAATAGGTAAGGTCATGCTGCAGCTGTCCGATGTAAGCATTTTATGCTAGCACTGTAAAAGAAAAAGACCTTTTTGCCTTAATTCATACCTGTAGCAAAACCTAAATCTGGCTGGCATGACTTGATGTAAGTGTATTTGGTATTTAAGAGCAGGGCATAAACTTCTCAGGTGGAGCAGTTGTTTGGTCTGTCATATCTTAAATTGTTTCCTTGAACATTCTTTCATGGGACTTGTCTAGTTTATTATGGTAACTCCATTCTGTTACTATAGGAATGTTGCAGAATTTCTTACTGACTTCAGTAATGAATCTGAGCCTCTGGAAGAGTTGGTAGCCTGCAAGACAAAATGTCCTGAGAAGCCCAGGGAAAAGACTTACTTTGGACATCTGTAGTCCCCAGAGAATACTGTCAATAACTTCCCTTTTTAAGCTTTGTTTTGGAATAAAAATATGTTTATAGATGACAGTAGCTATACAGACATCTGTCAGTCCTTCCCTTAATATTTCTAACCTGCTGACCAACTTCAAAAAAAGATTAGGCACAAATTACATTTCTGCAGAAGTAAACCTTTCAAAGGAAATTCTTTGCCTTTCTCTGCCAGTCGGAGGATGGGCAGACAAGAAGGACCCTATTTACATTCAAATAGCCACTCTACTTCTTTTCCTGAGACTTCAGAGAGGCCATATAAGATTCAAGATGCAAGATAAAAGTGAAGTAACTGATTTCTGCTTCTGAAGTTGTTTGTGTATGACCCTAAAACTGAACGTACGTAAATTCACCTAAGAAGTGACAGATAGGACTGCATTATTAGTACACTAGAAAGTTAGAAGTCTGCTATTTCTGTGGAATTTTAAGTACCACTAGAGTCAAAATTTAAGGTAGTTTCTTTTGCTCTTGCTGATGTACTGAAAGAAAAAGATTCTGCAGCCAGCTCTTTCCTAAGGACAAACTTTGCAGCATACAAGATAGAAAAGAATGCAAAATAACTGCATTACAGGGTCATCTGCTGCACCTTTCCTTAGTTCCTGAAAAAAATCACAAAATCAATTCATAGGGAGCTAAACATGAAACCAAAGGCCCAGATTCTCCTGTGTGAGAATGGAATTTGTTCCTGCATCTATTTCTACGTAACTCCATAAAATTGCACGGATAATTTTATTTGTTCTTCTCTCATTCTTTCCTAGCTCACCCTGCTTTTCCTCCAGAATACAGTGTCAACCCAGAATACCTGGAGAGAGAAATCCCCAAAGTGTACCCTGGGTGTTCCGGGGTATATCCTTACCACCCATTTTCCCTGGGATTTGCCATCAATGAGTCAAGCAGTGGGGAAGCACCATCACCTCCAGGGATATCACTTCAGAGAGGATTCCGACACATCCCTAGCAGCTATGTGCCAGGGAATGCAGCCACTGTATCGGTGAGTGGCACGTTTTTTAATTACCTGTGCTAATATTGTTTTATTTTAGCTGCCTTCTCTCTGCTGAAGTAACTATAGGAGAGTCATCCTCCTGACCTGTTACTTCATAGCATTTTGGTACATTACACTGAAGAAGACATTAGCAAATGATGTTAATAATCCTACCTGCTTTCAGTAGGAAAGCAGAGTGATCTGCCTCAAGACAAGAAACAATAGATTTATTATGCTTGTATAGAAATTCCCTGTCTCGTTTTAAGGGTTACCAAGAAAGAGAATGGCTGCTCCTGGTTTAAACAGACTACTGCAATGAGATGCCAGAACAGGTGGCAAGGACTTTAAAGGCCAGTTTTGCTCTGACATGGTCTGAGAAGTTCTTGCTCTTCAGTTGCAGCACGTTACCCTGTGCACAGGCTTTCCACGTGCCAATACATGCAGTGACATGGCAGTGTATGGACAAAAACCCAGAACTGGTCTGATAATGCAGATGTGTCCTGGGGAGAGTCTTTAGATGGAAGGTGATCTGCTTCGTGTGTTTCCACAGGTTCCAGATGGAGCTGGAGATTTCCCTCAAGGATACTACACTCCTCTGCATCAGTTCATCCCACCAAGTTTTCTGACAGGGATTCATTACATCCCAGCTCCGGTTTCACTGAACATCCTGGCTGAAACAACCAAGGAAGTTCATGGTAAGGAAATATGAGATAAGCCCTGAGAGAGTCACTGTTAAACTAGTTTCAGTATTTAACCACAGAGATGGCAACCCAGGAGACCCTGATGCCAGCTAGTTTTGACCTCTGTGATTGAAGCCAGGCCTGAAGTCCTGACTCTGCTCTGGGAAGGGCTGACCTCAGGGAAGGCAGCCTGGCAAGTTTGGGCTTTCCAGCTGACAGCACCTCAATCCCAGGCAGGCCTCAAAGGCCCCAGGACTCAGAGCTACTCCACAAAATG
This sequence comes from Sylvia atricapilla, assembly GCF_009819655.1. NCBI lineage: Eukaryota > Metazoa > Chordata > Aves > Passeriformes > Sylviidae > Sylvia > Sylvia atricapilla. The sequence goes on along the minus strand of NC_089148.1, from coordinate 29,044,044 downwards.
ATCTGTTGGTGTTCTCAGAAAGAAAGTGTATCTCCACATAGCTAGTTTGCAGGGCTTATTTTAAAAGTTATTTGGCTGTTTTTCAATTTAGACAAATCGTTAGAAAATCATGCAGACTAACACTTACAAGGAATAATACTGAAATTTCTTGCTCATCTGAAAATCCTAGATTTTAATTGCTGGAAAAGAAAGATCAAATCTTCAAAATCCCTGATTGATTCCCACAGGATTTTAAATTTCTGTCATAGATTAAGTCTTTGTGCCCCTCTATTCTAGGTCTGTTTTATGTACTGTGCCTACATGTGGACATATTTGTGATTATATTCACAATATATTTTTCATTTGGCTGCAGCTAAGCTGTGACCACAAGAGGGTAGAGCTGCTCAGAGAATTAACCACTAATACTGGATGTGCAGATAGCCAGGTTTATTTAATTTTTAATTTTTTAATATTTTTTTAAAATGCAGATAAATAAATATAACTTTTTCTCAAACATGAGAACAAAAAATCGATAAGCTGTTTATGAAATAGATGACAATAATCACCCACTGAAAAATCGAGAGAGAGGAGGAATAAGAGAAGGAGAATGATCTCATCTGAACTGAAAAGATGGTGGTGGTGGTGATGTGAGACAAAATACAAATTGGTGGTTTTTTGGCCTGATTTCTCAACAACATAAGGCTCATGCAGCCTCATTTTCTGTTAATGTCAGTCCCCTCCTAACTCTTCAACCCATTAGCTATTTTCAGCCAAACGTATCTGTTGTGATCACATGCCTACACAGTATTGATGTGCAGGGGAAGCAGATGCTTCCCACTGAAGCATTTGCTTGTTGTGATGCTGGGCTGGCTGTCACTGTGCACTCAGTCCCTGCCTGGGGTGTGTGTCCCTGGGGCCTGCCACTGATCCCAGCAGTGGGGACACATCCCCTGAGCACTGGGGGCATCCCTGCTCCTGCTCTGGCTGGAAAGCCAAAAAAGAGGAAGCAGGAGAAGTGGTGGACAAGGGGAATGTGGAGAATATGGCAGTGTAGGGGTGTACACTGTAGAAATGTAAAGTTACATTAGGATGCTGATAAAGGCAGTGTGCAGGGGATACTGGTGTGCTGGAGGTGGAGTAATACAGGCTGAGTTTGAGGGGAAGAGAGGAAAACAAGGGCTGGCCTGCAAATCAGGATGTGCGTGTGAGGATTAATGGGCTTTGTGATTTGGAAGGGACAAAAATCTGGGGGATGTTGCAGTGGCAGAGAACACACAGGGAGCTGTATCTTTTCTGTTGGACTCTGAGGGAAGGGGAAGGAACTGGGAGTAGCACACAAACACGGGGGACATGGAGTGAAGTTACCATAGTGCATGAGGGAAACAGAGGAAATCCAGTCCTGCGCTGGTAAAGTGAACTTGTACTGGCCAAAAACTGATGAGAACAGGCAACTGGATAGAGAAGAAACACCAGCAGAGCAGCCTTCCCCAGGGAGCCAAGTGCCATCTAATGACCTCAGCCCTTAACACACACCAGCCCAGGCACAGAGCCATAGGAAACAATGCATCATGGATTGTGTTGCTCAGAGAACAGTCCAGTTTCCTTAGTGCTATGGAGAAAGTAGAAATTAATTCTACTGCATAGCATTTGTGCTCCAGGATATGTAGGAATTTGCAATTGTAAACCCAGTGAGGGGGGATAATTCTGCATGAGGTCACACAAAATAGCCTGGCAGCAGAAGATGCAGATGTGGAGGGAAGAGTGAAACAAATACATTCTTTCTGGAATTCAAGATGCTTGAAACAAGAGAAAAGCTGTAATGCATGGTGCATAAGGATGTGTTAGGATTGCATGATGTCTTTTTTATTTTTCAAACTGGAACAGACTCTAACCTGCAGTTAAACTTGGGAACGTCCTTTCTCCAGAAATCTTGAGAACTGAGGTGAAATTGGCTTTCTGGCAAAACTGTTGCAGGATGATGGATATAGAAAGCCCTAGCAAGGTGACAGCTGGTGAGGAGAAGTGTCTGTGATATCTGCCCCAAAGGAAATCTCAGATAAAAACAAAAAATGAAAAACTCCAAGGCTTACCTGTAAAAGATGCTCCTAGGGTAGGAGATGCTTCCAGAAATATTTGAGCTAATGAGGCCAGTTCGGTTCAGAGGGGTGGTGTGAAGTGTAGACGTGTTGTTACACAATTCCTTGAAGTATTGACTGGTTGTGTTACAGAGATTTGACAAAATAAACACAAGGTATGTTCAGTGAAACAACCAGTACAGCATCTGATGGTAGACTGATTGCAAATGACTGACTTTATAAAAGAGCAAGCCACAGAAAACCAAAGCCCAGGTTGCCTTTGAGGAGATGAGTCAGTTTTTCGTGGAAATTGCCAAGTAAATACTTTAGAAAATAAAAATCCCTAGTTGGATTTGAAAAAGGGATTATGAATCAGTCTGTCAAGGCCTTTGAGAATTCACAGGAGTGTTAGAAAGGCATGGAATAGCTTCACTGTGGGTAAGTGGGCAGAAGTCTCTGCCTCAGTTCTATTCCATTGCAGCTTCAAATGTGGAAATGTGATTGATTCCAGGTGTCACAAGAACTGAAACAGAGGGTTTGGTTGTTTTGCTTCTTTCTTTGTGTTTAACTCTGACATTTTCCTATTCTTCATTTTAGCTACTGAAGCTGACAGTGAGGATTCAGGGGTGGTTCATGAACGTGGCCAGCCTCCTTCTTCCCTAGAATAAACAACAGACCAATCTGTGTATTAAACACAGAGAATGGGCTGGAGAAGAGCTGAGAGCAGGCAGCACTGTTCTCATTTCTGAGGGTTAGTTAATGAGGGTGGAGTGATGCTTAATCACTGAGCAGCCACAGCAGCTAGAAGGGGATTAGTCCCCTGCCTCACTTCATGATCAATGTTCCAGCTGCCAGGCTCACAGCTCTGCCTCCCAAGCACTACAAAGCCCATGTTTCTAAAAGGTTTTCCAGTGGAAGCAGAAAATGATTATGACTCCAAATTTGTTCCTCTGCTGAGTTTACCTGGCTCCCAGACCGTGGTCTCTGAGCCATGTGCATTCTGCAGCATTTTCATGTTCATGACAGTAGTCAGAAAGATGTTGTTTGTATCAGTTTGCTGTAAAGGAAATCTGGTTCTGAATGTTACAGAAGAGTTAAGTGATGTGGAGCCTGAAGACTGCATGAGAGGGGACGTGAAGACAGCCTGGGCTGCCTAAGAACATGACAGAGGGGAAGGGAAGGGTGGGTGCTGCTCTGGAAGGGCTTGGCAGGAATGTGTGGAAAGGCCTGGTGCCTCCGCATGGTTTCTGCGTCCTGTAAGGCACCTTCTGTGCAGACTGGGCACAAAGTTATTTGGAATCACCTCGTGTCACACAGGCTTCACATCTGACATGTTGAAGGTCCTTGATGATTTATACATGATTTCAGTGTTGTTTAACTCGTGACAGCTGAAGCTGAGCAGTACTGTTTGTTTCTAAAGGGCTCCTGTAGACAGCTTGACACGTGTGTACTGGAAGTGCACTGTGGCGTAGCCAAGGTGTGGAGAGATTAGCCCAGGACAAAACACCACTTCTAATAATAATAATTAGTCAAATCCATCCGTACTATGATTGTCAATTATAATCTTTAATTAAAAATGAATGGTATATTCCTCTACTGTTTTGCCTGGATGAATTTTGTATCAAATGGATCAGCTGTTAATGTTTGAATAATTGGGGTGGGACTTTTGTATAATTAAAAAAGATACATTAAACTGTTGTTATAGTTTGATGTGTGTCTGCATGTAATTTTTCTAGCCAAATGTCACATGTTGCCCTAAACAGCTCTGTGTAACAGACTTGTCTGGAGAGAGAATTAGGCCTCAGTATCTTTTTCCTATGTCTGTCTGCTTCTGTAGAGATGAGCCCAGTAAAATAAACAGACTTCTTTTCTGATGCTTATATTAATAATTCCTTGCTCAATGCAAGAAGTAAAGAAGTTCTGCTAAGTTGAATATTTATCTTTTGTTTAATGTAGTAGATGATCTGCAGGAATGCTTTGCAGCACAGTGGTTTGGGGCAGAAGTGGAAATGGCAAATTTAGAACTGCCAAGAGAAAAAAAAAAAACAGAAAAACTCATTTATCTATAGCAAAGAATCTGATGTACAACTTGTTATATTTTAGATTTACAATAGGATCTTTGCTCCCAGGAGTGTTCCAGAACTTTAGTCTGCTTGGAAAGCTCTGGATACCTCTTTCTTTTCAAAACAAAATAATCTACAAATAGGAATACCAGCAGTGCCCACAAAGCATCTTCCCTCTGAAGATGGAGGGTTTGGTTTTCATAACATAATGATTTAAGAAAATAGTGATATTCAGGATGAATACTTGAACCAGCTCATTCCCAGATATTTTTCTTAAGTCATACTCAGTGTTGTATTACTCCTTAAATCTCAGAGCAAGGTGGATTGCAGCCCATTTCACTGACTGTAATGCACAGTCACTGCAGATACACTGTTTGCTCTCTGGTTTACTGGACCAGTAACTGCTTCCAGATTGCCATGCCCCCTTTTTCTCCATCTTTCTGAATTACCATCAGGTGAACCAAAGCCCTTACTTTGGCTGTCTGAAGGATGGTCTGGCTCTCCACGAGGGGCTCCCTGGCTGCAGATAAATTGGCATCTCCAGAGGGAAGTAGTGAGTTTAAGCAAGAGCCAAAGAAAGGCAACTAAACTGAAAAGATGGAGAAGTTCATTACTGGGGGAGTCTAAAAGTAGAGTGTTCAGTTTTAGAACATGTCAGGTGTGGCAAAGCAGCTGTAAGACCATGACCAAACCTTGCTGTTTTATACATCTGAAGGACAAGAAGGTGACTGTGGCAAAAGGTCACCTGTTTTTCACAGAATCCCAGAATCACTGGGCTGGAGAAGACCTTTAAGATGGAGTCCAACCCACACCCTAACACCAACTAAACCACGGTACCGAGTGCCACATCCAGGCTTGTTCTAAACACATCCAGGGATGGTGACTCCACCACATCCCCAGGCAAGAGGACTGCAGTACTTTATCATTCTTTCAGTCTAAATTTCCCTTGGCACAGCTTAAGACTGCGTGTCCTACAGCTGCAGGAAAACAGTGGGGCCAGTCCTGCTTAATATGCTTAATCCTGTCATCAGTCAAACTCTGTGTGGTGTCATTTCAGACTTGGACATTTCAGGAAACTTGGGCCCAAGTTCTTGCACCTGCCTAGAGATGTAAATGTCTTGGTAAGAGAATTGAAAGTGGGTAACTCTCGAACTGACAGGATGAACTATCTTATGTGGATAATTCAAGGTTTCATTCTTCCACTTTGTGGTCAGCTTGTCCTTTTTAACCAAGGAAAAAAACATTCCTTGACAACTGGTGGTGTCATACTGTGCACTTAAGGACTTCAAAGTGAGTAATTTTAATTCCAAACTTAGTGCCAACCAGTGTTTCCAATAATTAAACTCTGTGATCTCTTCCTGACTCCATTTATTTAAATAAATGACTTAGGGATAATGAAATCAGTTTGGATTGAAATGGAATGATTTGGATTAGACAAGTCACTCAGAGGTTGTTCCAGCCTAAATCATCCCAGAATTTTATTGGTTTTTATTAAGGCTGAAGCCACACAGACTTTGGTTGAATTAATAGAATTTGTGAAGGAAAAGGAAAGGATTCCTTTTGCTTCTGAAGTCTTTATGCATGCAAGCTGCTACTGGCTGCAGTAGGAAATCTGCATATATGCAGTTGTCATCATCACTATTTTCAGATTTTAGAGGATTCACTCCCTTGAGCTGAACTTCTGAAGGTGTGATTCCTTACAGCTGACACATCTGTCAATTCTCTGTCCTTGCTGCAAGTCCCTGTTTGTTCCTTGAAGGAGAAAACCTGGAATTAGGAGCCAGCTCTTTAACATTTACTACCACCACTAATTTCATTACTGTCAGTGGAATTCCTTGAGAGGGTAGAGAGTGGACAGCACTGGTTAGCTGTGCAAGTTTAGGATCCAGATTTTATACAGAGGTGTCTGTGACACTTTAAACCCTCAGATTATTGTAGACCTGCTTTTTCCTTTTTCCTTTTTTTTTTTTTTTTTTTTTTTTTTTTTTTTTTTTTTTTTTGGTAGGAGCTCTGGAAAAATGAAAGCAAACCCAAGAGATTCTAGAAGGATAGTATAATATGTCCATTCTGCAAACATATGTAGGATTCATCTGTCATTTCCCTGCAGCAGACTGCTCAGTGTTAACACTCCCGGGCTATTGGCTTCTACATCTGGACTGAAGCAGGTTTTCATATGACAGTAATTATAATACTCCTTCTAGGGTTTGTTTCTTTTTGTTTTTTTCTTCTTGGAATTAGATGCACCCAGTTGGAAACCTCTGAATCCATAGCAAGACTATAGCTGGTTTTTCCACATTAATGAGTAATTAATTTTGAACTGCAATCCAAAGAAGTATTTAATTGCTTACCAATAAAGTCAGCTTGCAGCAGAGAAAAATCTCCTTCCCCTTAAAAAAATAGTTTTCATGACAGAAAAATTCTTTACGATGTGAAACATAACTACTTTAGAACAGTGAAAACTTTAATTAAATCATTCTTATAGGCAAGTGGGTCTGCTTTTCCCATTTTTTGCCCAATATTTTACTACTGCAACATTAGCGTTAGTCACAGAGTTATGTCTCTGCTTAGCTTGCCAGAATGTGAGGGAGCAATCCAAATGTAAAGAGAGATCTTGTGGAAACTGTTCCTGAAATCAGAGAGGGACTGAGTGCCTGTTTTACTGCAGCCCTGAGAGAGCTCCAGATCCACCACAGACACCCAGGCAGTGACGTCTCCACACCTCACCTTGTGCATTTGACTTTTCCATATATCCTTACAGGTACATCTTATCACACACAAGTAAGCTCAGCTTCAACAATTCTGAAAAGAGCCCCCACAAAAAGTAGATTTATTTTGGCATTACTTTTAATTACAGTGGGTAACATTTTTCTCATTTCTTCTTACTGCTTCTTTGGGTATTGTCCACAGCCAGGCAATATTAGTGGTGACCTTGCTGCTGATTCCATAAGGTGATCCCCTATGGATCTAGCTGTGATTTCACACAGGTTTTTTTAAAATTTATTTTACACAACTGCCTTCAGTGAAGGCATTTCTGGTTTCATTTAATAATTACTGTCAGGGGTTTATAGCCTTATTGGCACAAGGGACTCAAAAGTGCTCAAGCCACATAAGCTACAGCAAATACAAAACATTTCTTTTTACAAAATTTTTCATTTTTCCAGAGAATGTGGTTTAAATAACAGTCATCTACATAGTTCCCTGGGAGAACCTTCCCAGTTTATTTTTTTTTTTACAAAAAGGTTCTGTTTTCCATTAAGAAATGTATTCTTTTGATCAAGGTGCAAATCGACCGTTTCTCATGCTCTTCCAACAGCAAATACACACTTAAATTCCAGAAATTCAAAAGCCTCGTGTACCTGCAGATGGCTGATTTTTTACATCCCCTTCCTCGTGGAGTGCCTCGTGTTGTGAAATGTCCCTTTGCTGCCGACGTTCCTCAGTCCTGGGGTTACAAACCCTGCCCTGTGAAAAACGAGATTCACTTATTTTGTGAATTTTAAGAAGTAGGTTTAATAAAAGATAAGACAATTAGGAGATAAAAAAGCAAAGTACGGCTGGCCGGGTACGAGTTGGCATTCAGCATTCAGAGACTTTCTTTAAATACCCTTTCTGTTGTATCAATCTGTTGAATATTTATATTTTTCCATAAACTAGTTTCCATATTCCAGGGACTGTTTTGCATGGCCCCTCCTTGGGTCTGCCTTTTTAGAGCTGCGTGTTTCTGGGCTGTGTCTTCACCATCACCTCCAGATTGGGCCTTGGTCTGTGCTTTTTTCAGATGGAGATGCCGATAGCTGGTGTATCAATAGCAGAGTCTTCTTCACATGTTCACTGGATGTTATCCCAGACAGTTTAACCATACTATATCACTACTACCACTATGCCTAATTTTCTTTACTAACCGCAGAAATCAGAACTTATATCCTTACCACAAAGTTATTAATCCTAGAGCACACAATTTGCGAAAAGCCAGCTTTATAATAGGCATTTATACCGTGCCCAAAGTCTCCAAAGGCACTCCAAGGCTGGAGGTTTACAGGGATGTGCCTGGGTCACCTTCCTCACTGTCCCAGGCGGCAGCTGCGCTTTGTGTTCCCTCACGGTGTTTTTTTAATGGTGGCCAGTGCAACAAAATGACTCGGAGGACGGCGAAACCTGGGGAGAGAAAAAAAAAAAAAAAAAAAAGAAAAGAAAAAAATCAATCACCTTCCAGAATCCCGATTCATTTCCTTGGAGTTTTGGGGGCGATTTACGGGGGGAAGAGGGAGCGGGCCTGGCCGCAGCCATGGCGATGGACTGTTCTTTCATGCCTCAGGGCAAACAGGTACAGGCTCGGCTCTCTGGTTAAACAATAAAACATGTACTATTTCAAATGTGTTATTTATAAGGCACTTTTGTTTGTAATTTGTTACATCTTCAGAGTTATTTAAATCACTTGACTTACATCAGTCTACTCTGCAGACTGTGCTATAAATTCACAAGTACAAGCGAGGGAAATTACTCCATATATACAGGAAAAAAAAAAAAAGGATTTTTACAGACTAGACCCATTTTTACCTTCGTTTGGGGTTTTTTGCTTCTTTCCAGTACTAGATGAGGAATGTTAATCTTGTTCTCTGTTCACTCCCGAGTCCCGTGGAGTTTTGCTGCCAGGCATGGTGCGGAATTCCTCAGCGAGCGCAGAGGTGTGGGTAGAGCTGCCAGCCCCAGGCTGGGCTCTGTCCTGCGCTCCCTTCAGGGCTTGTGGGCCCCTTCCAGCCGGGAATATTCCATCGTTCTACAGCCTTGGCGGTGCTGAGAGGAAGAATTCCGTGGAGAAGGTTGTCCCGTGGTGCCTTGGCGTTTGTTAAGCAGCGCAGAGCCCCGTGACAGTGCTCCAGTGCGCCCAGGCCAAGCTCGTGGTGGCAGCAGGATGGCAGTGAGTGATAACTACTGTTAAAACCAAGGTGTTGTGGTTTTGAAAACAAACCAAGTAAGAGGCTCTAAGTCAGAAATAAAATTTAATGAGAAGAAAAGGAAAATAAAATAGAATAAAATAAAATAAATACAAAAAGAAAAAACCACTGACAGAGTCAGAATACAACCTGATCAGGGTGATGGAAACAGTCCAGACGAGGTGGTCTTCCTGAAACAGAAATCTTGTAGAAAGGTCTGGTAGCTCCGGTCCTCTGGGAATCCAGTGGGTGAGGGCTGCTTCTACTGTCCCAAATCCCAGCTTATATCCAGGTGAGAATGCTTGGCTCTTCTCCATGGGCGGAGCATCTCACAATGGGATGATGAGTCATGGAAGAGGGCCTTGATGGCCCATTAAAGAGAGAGGTAATTCCCAGAGGGAGTTATCTGTGAGTCATGCAGAAGGCATTGATGGGCCATTAACTGAAGATGGTGATAGAATACATCCTAAACTACAACCCAGGACACAAGGTTTGGACAGCATTTACGGGATTGGATTGTACGGTATGAATCAAGCCCAAAACACATTACCCATACTTTATACAGCTTTACATTTGACACCCATTTTAAAAAGTTCTTGCTTTCAGACTGTTGTTTCAATTTGAGAAGTCTGAATATAAAACTCAACAAGCCTGTAGCATAAAAATAGGAAAACGAAACATTTAAGAGTTAACTCAGAATACTTCTATTTTTTAAGTAATTCAACACAGTTATTCATGGCTTTGGATTCCTTGGACCTAAATTTAGCTATAATGGGTGTTTAGCCCTAATGAGACTTGTGCTGATTCATGTTGAACTTCAGTCTAAGACTCGAGGTCAAATGAAATCTGACTCTTTCAGACCAATTTATGTCCTTACTGTGTTTCATACAAGTTTGGTTTGTTGACACCAGTGTCCAAGTTCAAAAGTGAAAGTTTAGAGGAAGAGAGTTAACCAGGGAAACAGATTGCCAACAGGGTGGTGTAAATTTCCCATTAATCTGAGTCTAAACCAAGTAAGCAAGTTTCTTTAGAAAACATGCAGGTGGATTATGTTGAAGAAACAGGTAAGATGTGTGTTTCCTGCAATAGATAATCCAAACTGCTCTTGGAGCCACAGAAAAGACTGGAGTTCAAGAAGGCACTTGCCTTCTGGAGTAAGCAATTTTCAGTCTGCCTGCTGAGAGGACCCAGTGCTATTAGGGCACTGCAAGTAGGAGAGTGCTATGCCTGCAAGACTGTCCTTTTGTTTCAGTGTGATTCTGTTACCTTCAGTTCAGGTCTCTGTTTTTGAGGACCTCTCTGCATGAGAGTTCCACATATTTATGTAGCAATATAAAGAAATTAACTTCTTTGTGTAACCGTAGGAAAAGAATTGGTCAAAGATATTTTTATACCAAGTTTCAGGCTTTCCCCCTCTAAGCCTAAGCTTGTCAAATTGATTAGTGATTATTACAGTGTTTAAATCATACAGATTCTAAGTAGATGTTAAATAAGCTAGCTCTTAGTGGGTGATTCATGAGGCAGGCTGCTCTAGTAGTTGAAGCTGAGTCAGGAAGGCTTTGTTCAATACCTGACCTCAGTCCTACTGAGTAAAGTCAGGCAGTCAATTCTCTTCTTGTCCTGGTTTTGTCAGACCAATGGTCTTAACCTTTTTTGGACTTGAAATGTTTGCAGAAAAATGATGTCTGAGAGCTGTTTAAATTATAGTGACCTGTGGAAGCAGAGCCTGTGTACAGACTTGGTGTGCGTGGTGTCCCTTGTGCTAGTGTTCTAGAGCAGCAGGTTATAATTAAAGGCACTTTTAATTGGGTTTTTTTTTCTTTTAAGAGTATAAACCTCCCTTCCAAGAAAAAGGCATTCTATTTTGAAAGTTGAGTGAGAGAATGAGGACATGAAGAATCTTTGCAGAAACAGAGCTAGAATGTATCCCAGTGTAGTGGGATCTCCAGCAGGGAAAAAGAGAGAAAACAGGACTCAGAGCCTACAAAGAACCAGTGGGGACCTTGTAGCAGTCACACAAATGTATTTAGTATTGGCCACAGTTTGCTTCTCCACTCAATGTATTTCAAGGGTGATTTCCTACATTATGTCTCCTGATACATTCAAGCACAGCAGTGGTACAAGATTGACATTCAGGACTTTCTTCCCTTGAATACTAATCTTTTACATCTGACTAAACGAGAGCCACAGCTGAGAGAAATAAATTTGGTGAAGAAACCAGAAACTTGCAAAGCAAATTACTGCAGTTGGAGGGCCAGTATTTCATCCAGTGAGTGTAGTTCCTTTTGAAGAGATGTGCAAGATACTCCTTTTGGAGAGAGGCAAGGAGAACACAGGCTAGCTCTCAAAAAACACAAGGAAAACTGTACATTGAACTACGATCAGAAGGCAAGCTCAGAACCTTACAAGATGTTTGTCCCCTAAAGGAAAACAACCCACGTGTGATCCTGAAAGCAAAATTGTAAATATCTCTGGTAAAGGACAGAGGCAATCTTTAGCTGGAATATCCCAGCAATGTTTCTCTGTAATGAAGACTCCAAACAGAATTTCCCATTTTCAATGGAATCCTTTCTAAAAGCATAAAACACACGTGCAGGATGATGGTGAGGGGCAGCTTCTCAGCAGGAGCAGGAATGAGTCAATCTTTGGAGAACACACAGTGAACTGATGCAGTCAGAAGGGTCTGACTTTGTGTGAGCTGCATCTTGTCACAGAGTCACAGACTGGTTTGGGATGGAAGGAACCTTCAAAAGGTCATCTAGTCCAACCCTCCTGCCATGGGCAGAGACATCTTCCACTAGACCAGACTGCTGAGCAAGTAAAATAATCCAACTGTGTTTAGAGTGGATAATCTGTAGGGTTTTGAGTGACTGGGGATAAAATTGTTCAACCTGAGCTGTAACTGAAATGAAGAGGCCAGACTGGTATCTTCTCTAAGGATAATTTCTGGATCATCAAAAGTTAATTCTTTATTCTCCACGAAGTGATGCATCCTCAGGGAACAGTACCTGTGTGAATAGGTACTGTGTATATTTTCATAATTAAGCTCATGTTTGAGAGGCTGGTTTTAGTGTCCTGGTTGGGAAAATAAGATCTTTTCCAATAGGTGGTTGATTTTTCGTGTGTGTGAGCAACATCAAGTAGCAAATTTTATTCACCATTTTAGAATGCTACCCATTAAACAGAGCTACTGTATATTTTACAGCTTACAAAACTGTCTTGTCAGGCAAGCAGATTTTTTAGCTATCTTTCTATTCCTTGCTGAGGAGCATTTTACAAGATATAAATGTGTTAGGAGTAGTGCACTGAATAATAAGTGAGAAGTGAATTTAAATGGCTTTCCATTTGCAGAAATAACCATTTTAGGCAAATATTCATGAATTATTCTAATGTTTGCAGAAGTTCTGACTGAATTGGTTGTTGTTCATTATATTAATTTTTCTGGACCTTGGTTTTACATGAAGCCAGAACTCTGTGGCCTTCAGAACATTTTTTTCTGGAACTGGTGATTTAAGTGCTGAAACACTAAAGGACTAAGCATTTCTCTTGGTACTCTGCCTTTTCTGCAGTGAGCAAACCAAAGTCAGTATCCCCAGAACAAACTGGATATTTAATGCAAAGTTTGGTCTAAGCTGGAGAAGGATGTTTCTTCCTGTCTACAACAAATTTATTTGTGTTTAAAAGTAACAAATTTATTTGTGTTTAAAAGTAACAACCTGGAGCTAAGGGAATTAAATTCAAAGCTTTAATATGCAGTTTATATGTATGTGTGTATATAGATATATTTACATACTTTAGTCTGCCCCTCTCCTTACCCCTGTGTAATGAGACTCCCAGGGAGAATGCAAGAAAATGCTTTCAGAAGTTTGGAGTTGAACCTGTTTGGGATTGATAGTAGATGCACATTACTGCAGAGAACCCAGTCCCTTAAATTTTGCCCATTTTTTGTTTGTGTTTCACTCGAATGTGATGATACCTGAAAACAGTATGAGAAATCCAGGCCCCTTCTGAAAGGAATATACAGAAATACTGATGATGTGTAGCTCAGCACTCCCCCACTGCCCTCCACTCCTCTTACAGATTCATGTTGCTTATTCTCTTAAACAGGTGAGGACTTGGCAGCTTAATAAGCCTGGCAAAAATTCCACGGTTAAATTGAAAATAATAGCCAATTCCTTCAATAATTAATCACAAGAAACATTGGCCTTTCTCTGAAAAGACTTTTCCCAACTAAAGAGAAACGTTTCAGACTGATTTCCCACAGGCAGAGACACAAATGCTTGTCAGGGACTGGAACAAGAAAGACCTACTGGTGTAAAGAGCAAACTGCAATATGCTCCTATTTTAACTTTTGAATGTTTGTCCATTCATGCTGATTAAACAGTCTGGAATATTTTGTCAGGTTTTCCAGCATTGTTGAACTGAGTAAAAATGTAATTGACTTAAAACAAATAGAAGAAAAACCCTCCTGTAATAAATGTCAGGTCCATGCTGACGGGAAAGAAAACACCTTGTTCCTGCCCTGTGACCCTGCGCTTGTGTTAAAGCACAAAGTCTCCAATCATACAAGTGGAACATAAAACCTTTCACTATTCACTTTCTCCATGTCACCAGGCAGGTATGTGGGAGAGCAGGCAATATAAGAAGCTGGATTTTTATTTATGTAGAAATTTGATAGTGCACCTTGCAGAGGAGCCTGGTGAAGTCTCAGCCAAAGATAAGACTCTTAACTGAGGAGCACCACGGTCCAGATCCTGCAGAGTCACTGGTTTGGAACATGGGACAGACATCTCTCTGCAGGTGATGTGTGGCTCTCAGAGCTGTGGCTCCTGAGCTGTCAGGGCTCTTTCTGCCTGCCCTGGTGTGCAGCCATCCCCTGCCTTGTGAGCCATGCACCTTCCTGCACCGGAGCTGCACAGCACTGGCAGCGGTCACAGGCCTCAGGAAACAGGCAGGAAGGTGATGGCCACGATAACAACACTGCCACAGCTGAGCCATGTCTGGTGTTGCTGTGGGAGATCCCCTCCCTAACAGGGAATTTGGTTTTGCCATACGCTGGCACAGTTTTCATGGCAGGGGTGGGCAGTGCCTGTTCTTGACTCCTGTTTCTCCTTTGGGAAGTGTAAGTGTCCTGGGTTGTAGTTTAGGATGTATTCTATCACCATCTTCAGTTAATGGCCCATCAATGCCTTCTGCATGACTCAGAGATAACTCTCTCCGGGAGTTATCTCTCTCTTTAATGGGCCATTAAGGCTCTCTTCCATGACTCATCATCCCATTGTGAGATGCCCCGCCCATGGGGAGGAGCCAAGCATTCTCACCTGGATATAAGCTGGGATTTGGGACAGTAGAAGCAGCCCTCACCCACTGGATTCCCAGAGGACTGGAGCTACCAGACCTTTCTACAAGATTTCTGTTTCAGGAAGACCACCTCATCTGGACTGTTTCCATCACCCTGATCAGGTTGTATTCTGACTCTGTCAGTGGTTTTTTCTTTTTGTATTTATTTTATTTTATTCTATTTTATTTTCCTTTTCTTCTCATTAAATTTTATTTCTGACTTAGAGCCTCTCACTTGGTTTGTTTTCAAAACCACAACAGTAAGTAAGCATCCACGCCCCGTTTAGTTAAAGTGGGTCTTTGGAGACCGGGTGGTTCCAAAGAAATCCACCAAGAGGCGTGGGTTGAAGCTGCCCTTCAGTAGCATCTTGTTGAGGAGAAGACTAGACCCAGATTTCGAAGAGAAGATTCATCGAATGAAACTTTCAGTGGGACTATCTTCAATCCTTGGGTTTGACCTCGCTCTCCAAACCCCTTGGTGTCTGAGTGTGGTGGCAGGCAGGTTAGTTTGCCCTCTTGCTGTCAGTGAGGAATGTGTTGGTCCTGTGGCTACCCCGCTGGGTGCTTTTCCATTTTCCTTTCAGTGTCTTTTGCTTCCAGCACAAGCTCCTGACCTTCACTTGTGCACTCTGCCTTGTTGTGCGCTCTCCCCCTGCTTTGCGCTTTCTATTTAGACAATAAAAGGACCGAAGGGAAAACAATGTTTCTTTATGTTAGAAGTACAGCAGCCTCACATGTCAATATTTCTTTTCCCCCTGTGCACTCTGACTCCGTTTATTTTTTTAAACACTTTGGCTTCTTTTGAGGAGATTCGAGTTCCAGAGCAAACCAGTTTGCACAATGTGCTCAGCTTCATGTTGCATTGAACTGATCGCATTTGTTATGTCTACCAGCTGATACAGTTTTCTGAAAATATTTAGCTTGTAATGTAACCCTCCCTGGTCTTCTGTTTTTATTAGAAACATGCAATTAATCACCCTAATTGTTCCAATTACCCAGAGGCCCGAGTGATTATGATAAAAAATAAATAAAGATAGTGATGGCGTAGTGTGGCTGCAGGAATGAGCATTCAGCACAGCTCAGGAATCTTCCACTGGCTCTTTTATGTCAGGGTAGATGTCCTGGATGGGTGTCCTTGATGATGTGCATATCCTTGATGCACATGCTGGGTGTCACATAATCCAGCCTGGATAATCCCTGCCCTTCTGGTGATCACTGTGTGCTGCTGCACAAAATGTTCCTGCATTTGGTACCAACAAAAAGTGTGAACTGATAAATAACTGCATGAGAAAGAGTTGAGGAAATAGGCACATATTGGCTTAGAAAATTATGTTTAAGAAACACTTGCATTGACAAGATCAGTATCATTTAGAGGTTATCTCTATATAGCTATATATATATAAAATAATTCTAAAATATCTGCAATCAAAATTGGGCCTGTTTCTGTTCTTTGTAAATTAAAAGCAGTGCAGATTTTTCTCCCTGTCAAATAATTCTCATGCTAGGAGCTTGAGTCTATAATAAGTTTCACTTGTTTGGCACATCCTCAGGCCCAGTTAAAAAATCCTTGGAAATGGTTCTAAAAGTAATGTCCAAACACAAACCTGTGAGCACTGATGCTGGTTGGTGTGCCAGGGAGAGCTCTGTGCTTCCAAGACTTCTGAAAATTTCCACAATGACTCTGAGCAGCTCTGGGGAAAATAAAGCCAACCATAGTCTGAATTTCTTCTCTTAAGAAGGAAATGGTGTTTTAATGTTCCAGAAAAGTGCAAACTACATGCCTTGATTTTGCTACCGAGAGGCTATGGGAGGAGTTTGCAATGTTCCCCAAGGAATGTATACATTTTATGTATTTATTTGTGTGTATATACATATGAGGATATAATTCTTAGCTCATATTAGCATTACATCACTGTTTTATCTATTCTAAATCTGGGTCAGTGCTGAATTACATTGCTGTGAGTGCAGATGGAGCTTGGACTACAGCACAGGTCTGAAATGCTGTTTTCTAATAGGATTAGTGAGTCATTTGTGTCCAGATGTGCATTTGTCTGGGGGAAGGGCACGGAGGATGGTGATGTCCTGACTTCAGATCCCCCCAAGAGCCGTGGGAATTTTCAGCACTTTGTTCCCCATCCCTGCAACTCTTCCCGAAGCACAGGGAGCTGGAGACCAGAGAGACAGGCAGTGTCAAGAGAGTGTTTCCATGCTAGGAGGGATTGAGCTGGTTATGGCTTGAGCCCTCAGAGATGTGGGGATGGATGTAAAAGAGGTTTACAGAACCCTAATCACCAAGGAGTCAGCAGATGCAAAACAAACTCAGTTGCAGAAAGTCGGGAGCCCCCAGGGTACATGCTGTTGGGTGGCAGAGGATGAAATTATTTCAGTAGGAATTGGATAAAATAAGAGGGAGAGGCCCACGAGAGCTATTACACACCAATATCCAGAGCATGAGAACAGGGCACTGAACAGGAGTTTAACTGGTGTGACTCTGAACATAATGCTGACGGTGCTTCTCCCTGGAACACTGGTTCCTTGAAAATCTTTCTGCTGGGCAGGTATGGGCTGGCTGTTAACATCTGTAATTTCAGTGTTGTTAATGAAGTGGGCAGAAGTCAGAGGGTACAAAAATCCTTATTATATAGGTTTGTCTTTGCTTGTACTCTCTAGGCATCACTTGCAGTCTGTGCTGGCTGTAAGCAGCTAGTCCATCATCTGACAGAAAAAGAATAATTATATCATTAATATGGACATGTATATTTTTGGGGGAAAATTAGTATGCCACCCAGTTAAGTAAATATTTACCAAGATCTGTAGCCTAGAAAATGCTGAGGGACGAAACAAATGCCAGTTAATTCTGTATACTTTGGATCAGATTTCAGCTACAGTCAGTGCCAATTATAAAACTGAATGGAGTGGCACAGTATATTAAGGAACATACAATTTGTCATACAGTGTCAACATTGCTGGCATTCTATATTTCTTGAGGTAGCACTTTTGAGCCAAGTCTTGTAAAGTGCCTCAGGATCTCATTTAGCATGTCAAAAAGTATATTCATTGTTAATTCTCTGAATGGTGGAGGAACAGCCATTGTGATTGACAGCTTTTGACAATCATAGCTGGACTAAACCCCTTAATGGTGGGATTTTGCCTGTTATAAGTATGCAGTGTTTGAAGCCAGCCCTGCTAGAAAAGGCTCTTCCCTGCAGTGACTGAAATAGCATTTTCTTGGAATAGTGTGTGGGTAACTTCAGACTGACCTGCTTAATCTTAAGGCTGATCACTTAACCTTAAGAAAGCCAAGACAGAACAAATCACAACAAAATGGGCAGAAATTCACATTTTCTAAGAACACGGAAATTATTCTTTATTTGGTGGTTACTAGAATTGGAACCTTACAGTCCTAAATGCATCCTGCTTATAGCTGAGACACCTTTAGCATGAAGTGTTTGACACTGAGGTGGCTTTGTTACCTAGAGCTGGGCAGCTCTGCCGTGTTGTGAGAGTAAAGCACCTTTCTGTGCTCCTTTTGTGCTCTAACAAAGCCTAAAGGCCAAGGTCAGCTCCACATCTCCAGTGATGCTCAGCACTGGCAGGGGAAGGCAGGCAGGGGACACAGCACGCTCCTCCAGGAACTCTGGGAGGAAGGGAATGGAATGGAATGGTGCTTGCTCCTCCAGAAAAGAGTGAGCTTTTGTATTTTTTACACAGCATTTTATTTGGAGGCTTTGTGACGTGTCAGAAAGCATCAGCTGGCAGCAGTGACCACCAGAGTGGCTTTGCTCATCCTGTCCTTTTCCATCCTCTGGCACTCCTGACTCTTTGAATTCACCTCTGCTGCAGCGTGATTTCAAGGGCTCGGAACATACCCGTCCTGCACAAGCACAGTGAAATTGGATACTTTTCTTTTTAATTAAAAAGATGAAGCTGTTTTGGCTGCAGTAAAAGTTACGAACGATGTTTTACAATGAGGGAGAGATGTATGACATGCAGGCCTTTTTGCAGTGTACCGTTCTTGCACAGCTCATTAGAGGACCTAAAAGCCCTTTGTATTCTGGGCTAAGCCTGATTGCTCTGTTTCTCCAATATAATATTTTATAAATGCCCATAAAAGAAAGAAACACTAGACTAAATTAATGTTTTGAAGTACTGTGACTTTGACTGCAAATGAGGAATAGGACTTCGACTACTGCCTCTAAGTTAGAGTCTAAAATGTTATTTTACACGCTATCCTATGCCAAGGCTTATTTTAAAAACAAGCTTTTGACAGCAGAAGTAAATTCACATGACTATCTGCATAAGGTTGGATACATTTTGTGTTGATGGTTTAAATTACCATCATCTTTTCAGCACCTCCCAATGAAAGGAAGCTTTCTTCACTGCTTTTCAATGCAGAGTCTGGCACACTGAAATATCAGCCACACTTCCTAGGAAGATTTTCCTGCAAAGCAGCTACCTGTAAGTGTAATCAATATTCCAGAGCTTTGGAGAATTCAGAGCCTACATGTCCTGGCTGTGCAGATTCTTCCACTGAGGCCAAACATGGCTTTTTGCATAAAATAACTTTGTAAACCACAGGATTAAATTCACCAAGTTACTACTTTGACTGTGTTTTGTGCTTTCTACTTATGCTCCATATAAAAAAGATAATTAAAAATTCAGACAAAAGAATAAACCTCGTAACTTGGATCAGCTTTTATTTCATTTTTGAAACTTTTTAACAGCCTGCTAAATGACAGTTAGCAGGAGTTCTTCCTTGACATGTGCTCTTCGAAATCACAACTGAATGTGGGTCCTCGGTTTAAGGAATTTTTACTGAGTTTTCATTACTTTTTTTAATTACTCTGTTACTTTTCTGCTTGGCTGAAAGGAAAAAGCTGGTTCTAGTCAAAACACTGTAATTAAACGTTCTGTAATGCAAACTCGTGCATAGTGGGAAGACCTGGCAAGTAGTGAGACACTTCACAGCTTAACGTTTACACTTGGCTGTCTGCTTATATAACAACTGTACCAGACACTGAACCAGCTCAGATATTGAATGTACTGAAGCTTCTTTGAGCTTCTGACTTTTTTTTACATCACTGTGCAGCCCAACCTTTATGCACATCCTGCTTATGTGCCCAGCTCTCCATTAGGTATAGTAAAAACCTCCCAGAACAGAAAACAAAACCCCTTTCAGATGATAAAAAGTGGAGTTAGTTGTGGGCTTTCTAGAGATTATCCCTCTGGAACATCGAAGGCGAGACCATTGCATCACTCAGTGTTACCAGACACTGTGAGGAAATCTGGAAGCCTGAAAATAGAGATTTGCACCTCATCTGTGGCCAGGAGTGGATCATCCATAAGACACTTGCATACCATTATCATAGATTATTATTTGTGTTACAGTAGTGTGCACTGAGAGCAATTTTAAGACTCAGTTAAGCCACAGCTGCAACACCCAACATCCTTTTGCTCTAGAAAACTATATTGGCAAAATGAACAAAGCCAGCAGAACGCTGAAGAAAGGAACTGGAAGCAGACAGAAATCCCAGCAGGATGGTGAGAGCCAGGGCAGCTCTTTGCTGCCTGGATATCACTTTGGGCTTTGTTCTGCATGTAGTTCTGGGAGTCTGCTTTGGGAAGAAGGAGCTAAGGTTTCCTTAGGGTTGTTCATCAGTTTGTTTCTAATGCAATTAAAGACAATTGCTCTTTGTGGCAGCGTGCACACAGCGAGCTGTTGCCAGCCTTGGTCAGGGAACTGACACTGCATTTCCCTATGCTTTGGATTCACCTCTTTGGCTTTTCCCTTGGTGAGGCTTCTCTGTCTCTTTTCCCACCTTTCCCCTCAAGCTTCTCACAGCATTGCAGCCATTTGGGGCAGCTTGTGATTGTGTTCCTGCTTTTCCCTGGCTCCAAACACCAATGCTGCATCCAAAGGACTTATCCCAGGGAGAACCAGTGCCAGCAAAGGACCCACATTTTCTCTTTGGCTCTCAGATACATCTCTTCTTCTTTCATCCCATTCAGTTCTCAACCTGTTACCAGCATTGTCATCACTCCGTGACTCTGCTGGAGCTGCTGGTGTCTGTGCAGCCCTAAGCCTGGTTCATCCAGTTTATTAAACTGGTTTTGCAGCTGATTCATTTCATTTTAGAGGCCCAGAACTGCTGAGCATGGGGCAAATTGCTGTCAGCCGTGGAGAGGAGAGCATCACTGCCAGCCAGGGTCTGGCTGCTCTCCCCTCCTGACACATCCAACAGCCCATGAGAAATCACTTCTGTTCAAATTTCTGGTGAGGAAGAATAGAAGCTGGCCAAGGCCTTAAGATTAAAATTCGTCTTTCTTACTTTCTTTTAAAGTACCATGATGTAATTGCTGAAAAATAAATGGTCAAGATTTTGGTTGTATTTCTTATAAGAAAGGTTGTCTTTCCAGCAGCTCAATTTCCCCAGCACCAAACTGGGAATTAGTTCAACACAAACATATGAGGAGAGTGTCATATTCTGAAAAGCTGCCTGCAGAACCTGCCTTTTCTTTTCTGGAGGGTCATGGAGTTGGGTGCTTTTTGTGCACATTCTGAATAAACTTGAGAAAACCTGGCTTGTGTCTAAAGAAACTTTAAAAGCCCCAATCCCTAGTTTTAGCTGAGCCCTCTGCTGCAGGCTGCCTGGGAAGGAGGGATGGGTCCTTCTGGATGGTTCCTCAGATGCCCACTTTGCAGGAGCATCTTTCTTGGTGCTACACTAATTCTGTTGCCTCCAGGTTTTGGACAGTTCACATTCAGATCCTGCTTTTCTGCTTGTCCTGGCTCCCTCCAGCTGCTCCAGTTGACTTTCCCACCCTTCTCCCTGCACCAGTGTGTCTGCTTTGAGCTTCCCCTGCCTGTGATGAGCCAGGACTCCTCTGGCACATCCCACTCCTCCAGCCCCTCCACATCCTGACTGTCCCTTCCCTTCCCAATCAATCAGCTCAGTGGCTGCTGCTGCTTTATCTCAGATCACATTTTCTCCTCTGAATTTGCCCCCTGGGTTTTCAGGGAGGAGCTTCACTTTTCAGTTTTGGTGTTTAAAAGCTACGAACCTTCGGGGCCTGCAGAGCGTCAGTTAAGATAATAAAGGCATTAATTAATTGACAAGATGTTTTCACTCCAGTTTAATCTGCCAGGATTTAGTTCTGCCTGGAGGACATAAACTGTCTTCCCTTTCCTTTTGGTTTCTACACCTTCCAGTTTTAGCACTTGTTAGGCTTTACTTAGTCTCGTGGTTATTGCTGAGGTAGTTTGAGCAGCAGTGTGAAAACAGACACAAGTATCAAATGCATCTGTCACCTTTTTCAAGGTGTCTTTGTGTCTTTTGCTTTCTGCTTGAAAGGAGCACGGTCTGACAGCAGCATTTCCATGCTGTCATGTTGTATTTCTGGCTGTTTCAAAGACTTTCCTGTGAGGAGGAACTTAAGAGGAGTATCATAGCACTAAAATATCTTTAGCAATATTGTTTATTTTCCCACAACTTCTCTGGGAACCTTCTTGCATTAAATTAATATTAACTTGCTGGATCTGAAGCAATTGATTTAAGGATAATTTCTGAAATACAGCTATTATGTAGTTGTGTTTAAGCGTTGTCTAATAATATATTCATTAAAGAAAGCTGTTAGCTAGACATCATAAACACCCACATACCAATTCCTGGCTTCCTTCCACATATCTGTAATCCTTTTTCCTCCATCTCTTTTGCATTACCTTTAATTGCCTCTTGCATTACCCCCAATGCCAATCGTGTCTCTTCTCAGATGAGCATTCAAAATTTGCCATTTTTGACATTATACAGAGTGAATGACTTTACCTGTTAAGTGCTTTTTTAAAGGTGTGATGAAGTAATCTGAAATGATTCATTATGTTAATAGTTGCTGTTTATATTGATAATAATTGTATGTGGAAAAGCAATCTCTGCAGTGTTACCCATTTCTCACTAAAACCCCCAGAAATCTGCTGCTGTAGAGAAGGAGACTTATTCACATTACAAGTTTTTAACCTTCCAAAATGCCACCTCTGCTTCAGGTAGGGGCCACATGAAGATTAAATGCAATGAACATGAAGTAAATGTAGTATATTGTACGGGATAAGCAAAGGCTGTAGTGCACATCATGAATGTAATGTGGTTTTCATTAGAAAAATATCTAAAAGCGAATTGGAAAATAACATTTAACAAGTATTGCCCTGAAATCAATCATATTTTTAATTAAATAAACACAAGCAGCCAGCTGAAAACGAGAGCTGAAATCTTTAGTAATGAGCACCATAACCGGTAAAATACCACATCACTGTTGGTAATTCATTAACAATACTGGGAGAAATCATATAAAAAAATGACAGTTTCTATTTCAGAAAGAAGTCGATGAAATGTTGGAAAATATGTGCTGCTGAGAGAGGGGGGATGTATCCCCCTGTGGCAGCAGAGTGACTAGGATTTTCAAAGACCCAGATTAAAAATGAGTCCTAGCTTGGGGCTGTGCCTCAGGCTCTCTACCCAAATCTCTGTCCCTCACTTGCTTGTCCTGGTGTGCTGAGCCCTGGGCTTGGGAAGGAGCCTTCCTCTGGCCCCTGCTCTGCTGTTCCTTGCCCCCAGGCAAGGCAGATGTCTCACCAAATGCATTCACTACAAGATCCAGTTGGGGAAAAAAAGCCTTCCAAAATTAAAACGTGCTTTTTTTTGGTTGTTACTGAGTGTCCCCAAGCGGGATGTCCAGGTATCTCCAGGTATCCTTCACCCCACATATGGGCTGTGAGGTTTTTCAGTTTTCTTCACTGTCACTGGCAAAATGAACCTTAAAAGTGCTAATAAAAACCCTCATGCTCCTACTAAAGGCATTTTTTAGAGTCTAAGAACAATCCAGAGATAAACATTTGCTGCTGATGTACAGCTTAAACCACCACCACCTTAGGGGCAGAAAATGACCCAAAGGTGAAATATTAGGATCCTGTAGGTGGCTTCACAATCCAAGGGGAAAAAAAAATCTCTAGAACCTCAGAGGAAATGAGAAAATAAAAGATGAAATAACAGTAGGAAGCCATCTGACTGTGTACAGCATACAGGAATGCCAAAAATACCAGGGAAAGGAACCACGGGTCATGGATTTAAGTATCTGTTGCTTTTTAAAGAAGAGAAAAATCTAGGACTGAAGTACTCTAAAAGTGCATGAAACAGTGAAAACTCATTTAGCTGACACCAAGCTGAGACCAAGTGCCTTACACCTCCATCAGACTGGGAGTGGGATTTTGTGCCAGGAGCTTGTTCAGAGCCCTGAACTGTCCAGCCTGGGCCATCCTGGCTGTCCTGGGCCAGGGGAGGGATGTCACAGAGTCCTGGCAAATCCCACGGCAGAGCCAGTGCAGGATGGGGCAGAGCCAGGCTGACTCCCAAACAATTTGCAGACTTAGCAAATGCCCAGGCTGAGAATTGTTTTTTTTTTTTTTTTTTTCCAGGCACGTTGCCCTTCTTCTCCTGGGACAGGATCCCTAAAGGCTCAGCTGGGCGGTTTGGGGGAGCACTGAGCAATCTGCTAAGCTGCATTAGCTGTAAAATCCCATATATAGAGGGAACTTTGTGTATGCTTCCTTTAGTTTAGCCAGTGCAGAGCAGCAGGCTGTCCTGATTACCCAGCATTTCCCCTGACACAAACCAAATGGCTTCCAGCTTGAGGAACTGTCTATTGAGTCCCCTGTTTATTATAAATCCGGGAGATGAAAAAATTATTTCGGTTTCTATGTTTTTTACAGCATTTCTCACCAGAGAACACTAACAATTGTAAAACAATAAATGCTGTAGTATAACGTAGCAAGACTGTAAAATGCTGAATAGTAGATAAAACTATTTACAAAAGACCGTTATGGTTTCTTTTGGAGAAATAATGCAGCATTTAATTTTAAGATACATGTGGTGGGTGTAATTTTTAGATGCTACAAAAATGAACATAAATACAAAAGTGCAGTAAGGTACATTCACAATTTTACTTACTTCTCTCACTAAAAATAATTTGCTTTGGTGATTGATTTAATCTCTGCTCCACCACTTTCGGAAAAGCAACTACTTTGCTCAGCAATTCAAGGGGAAAACATCAGCATCAGAACTTCAGTGTCCCACTTGGGCTGATTTTTAAACAAGATTTCATGGGAGGATCAGGTATGCAGAGGATCAGAGGGAAAGCTGTGTTGTTTTGGTGCACTGGATGGGTCAGGGGCATTTCTCCAGTTCGGCTAATTTGTTCCCTGACGAGGTTTTTTCCATTCTTGCTGTAATACTGAATTCCAGTGCAAATGCTGAGTGCTGCTGTCACAGGATGGTGGTTGGAAGGGAGAAGCTTGGCAGTGCCTCCTGTTGCTCATTGTGCAGTCGAGTCCGAGCCAGCTTGAGAGATGGGAAAATGCACATGAGCATGAAGGAATCTAGTCCTGAAAGCAGAGCATTCAAATCCATCACCTGCCTGTGCATTGCAGCCTCTTTTCTCCTGCTTGCTCTAAAAACGAAGGCCAGTGGCTCCAATGGCAGAGAGGTGGTAGCTGTGCTTCAAAGGACACTTGAACTCTGCCAGCTTTTTCTATTGATGCTCCCTGCAGATGAGTTTCTACCTCTGGAAAAGCAAAAAAGGGAGACCCAGCACAACAGGCTCTTACAGGACTTACACGGGCAGGTTTGCTGATTGCTCCTGGGGAGCAGTTCTTCTCACCAATGTAATCCCTAAAGAAAAACTGAGGTACCTTCAGTACCACACTAGAAAATAATTTCCCAGCATAACACATCTGGATTTGCCAGTTTTCCTTTGATTTTCATTGCATCATTAAGTAAACAGTGGTGCAATTTGCTTGGCCACGCTGCAGCTTTACCTGGGCCTGCAGCTGCTGGGGCAGTTTCCATGGATCAGAGTGTGCTGGGAGCAGTGCTGGAATAGCCCAGCTCACATCAGGGGTGTCCCTTCAGACACAGTCAGGGCACTGCTGCACACTGCTGGGGTAGGCACACAAAGCTCTCCTAGCCAGGGAATTTTTCTGGATGAAATACACTGGAACCTCAGCGTGGAGCTGACTGGAATTCAGGTAGCTGCTTTGTCACATGCAGTCAGCCAGCTGAGCCTTGCCCCAACATTTCAAACTGGGAGGGGAATAAAGTGACTCAATATGAACTGCAGAACTTCCTTTTCTTTCTTTTTTTTTTTTTTTCTTTTCCCCAAAGTGAGCTCTACCCTTTTCTATAAACTTTGATTTTCTATAACTGCTAGAACCACTTTGGCAAAAAGTTCAACATTTGACAGTTTTTATTTAGATGTCGACATGTGGTTTTTATATTCTTAAGTTTAGAGCGATGGTGAGTTCTGTCATTTTCAAATGTTCAGCTTGTAACTGTTGGAATCTGCTGGGTGTTTAAAATGGATTTGAGAAAGGAAGTAGGGTATTAGTTTTATTGGGAAAAAGAGAAAAAACATTTTTAAAGTTCATTTAAACGACTGTTTTTCTTACATAATATAGAAAAATTTATTTATATTGATTATAGTGTTTGATACTGCATAATATAAATGCCAAATGGGAAATACTGCTGCGGCGAAATATTCTATATTTATTGTACAATAAATGTTCCACAGAAATCGCATATAATGTTCAGAAAAAATAAAATAGGATTAGAGGGAATCTATTGCACGGCTAAAGCTTTTATGTTGTGCTAACAGTACTTCAAAAACCATTTTGTATAAAATAGACTATTGCATTTGTATTTACCATAGAATGTGAACAATAGTTTTAAAGGGCGACTTTATCATTGTCTGAAGAAGCCTTTAGCCAGCGCCGAATTCATATTCCTTCTCACAGTTAATCGCAGTCTTAATTAAACAAAGCCGAGCTGAATACGAAGGCAGCGAGATAATTTTAGACCCTTAATCCATGGATATGAAATCCTTAATCCACGGGTATAAAATCATTTTCTGACCTCGGGGCTGAGCACGGGCAGGGAAACTGAGGCAGAGCCGGGCTGTTGGCTGAGCCCGGGGCGGGGATGCTCCAGCCGCGCTCCCCAGCCTCTGTGCTGTTAGCGAGCTGCAGCCTTTGAACAACTTGTTTTAATTATGTGAGGAGCACGCTAGCTTTCCACAGTCGCCTTTGAATGTCTTTTATATTTCTGTTCGCACTCCGTGGCGGATCCGCGCTGCGGTTCATTAGCGGCGCTGGGCTGGTGCGCGGGGCGCGGCTCCTGGGGGCCCGAGCAGACCCCTTACCTCAGTCAGCCTCAGCAAGGACGGGATCCCTGGGCTCGCAGGTCACAGACAATCCTAGCAGACCGATATGTTCGCGGCACTGTGTCGCTCGGAATTAACCGAAAGGATCCCCGCGGGGTGATGCCCCGCTGTCGGTGGGTGACCCGGCGTGTCCCGCGGGAGGACACCGCGTGTCGTGTGTGCCGCCCATCACATTCGGTTTCTCTAAAAAGTCGGAGCTGCCAGAGCATCCCCTTGCCCAGGAACCGCACCTGGTTCCAGCCTGGCATCCCTCTCTGCCTCACTGGAGACACTGGGGACATCGCTGCGGCGGCAGCGCGCTCCGTGCCTTCGGTCTGTAATAATTCCGGCATCAGCAGAGGGAGCCCAAGGACACGCCGCCTCAGCTGCGGGTTCCGGACCGACGCGGTTTTCTGGGTGCTGAGGTGTTCCCGACATAAACTCTCTGCCTCTGAGTGCGGCGATAATTTATTTTTAAGCCCCCAAACTGTGCAGAGGCTGCGTGGGGCCGCCTCGGTTGGGCTGGAAGGAGGAGGGCTTAGAGGGAGAGGTGTTACTAATAGGAATTTCTTTGGGGAAAGGAATTTTTTCTTAAAATTATTGATAATGAGATCAGCGCGGAAATCCAAGGTGTGCCACGTTGGCCCTCTGGTGCAGCAGTTAGCTGACCACACACCTGCCCATAAATCTGGGTAAGAAGCAGGACTGGATTTGGATAGAGGGAGGTTACTTTAGCTGGGATCC
This sequence comes from Sylvia atricapilla, assembly GCF_009819655.1. NCBI lineage: Eukaryota > Metazoa > Chordata > Aves > Passeriformes > Sylviidae > Sylvia > Sylvia atricapilla. The sequence goes on along the minus strand of NC_089148.1, from coordinate 29,016,669 downwards.
ACTGTGGGGTCTTTGCATTAGAAAAATACTAAAATGAACATTATAAGGATTATTGGTAGTCCTGTTCTCTAAGTCCATTTTATTCCTTCTGATTGATCAGATTTCACTGCTCAGCCATAACACCCATCTGATTTTTGAGGGGAAAAAAAAAAAAAAGTTTTTAGACCATCACTGTGTTTTCTGGCACTGTTCAGAACCATCAAACTCACTTGGAAAAATTATTAAAATGGCAGCTTTCTTCATCATTGAAATTCACGTTGATTTTCAAGTGCTTGTTGGTGGGTTTTTAACTGCAAAAAGAGCCCTGCAGGCCTGACCTTGAACAAGAGATGGGCGTTTTCAGAGGCAGCAGGGGCTGGGTAGGACATGTTCATGTGGTTATGCCAGAGCTCCCTCTTGCGAGAAAGAGAAATATCAGGAAAGTCCGGGGCTGTCAGCTGGAAACGGGCAGGGAAGGTGGTGTTCAGCAGGGCAGTAATTCCTGGTAGCCTTTCCTGTAAGTCTGCACACACCTCCATCCACTGGGACAAGAAAACAGGGGATTTGAAGCTGCCAACTTGCAAAATTGGGAAGTGGCACCATAATTTGTACTTAGCTGTGATGTGTCACTGAGTTCTGACGCTTGATAAAAATGTAGGAGTATTTTTCAGTGGTAATAATTCCTCCCTTCTACACCCCCCCCAGTGACTTTTGTCTCTGGCAAAAAAAAAGAGCCTAACTTTATGTCAGCTAATAAAAAGCAGAAAATAAAGGAATCTGTCAGAAGTGATAAATACTGTTTGCATTTTTGTGTTCTCTGTGCTCAGCTTCAGCTGTGATGAATTGGTGACTCTGCTGCCATGCTCAGCACAGAGCTCCAGAGCTGGGCCAAGCCCATCTCCCGTGGGAAAGGAGCAGTTTCCAGACGTGCACTGGGTGCTCGGGGTGTAATGGGATACATTATCCAGGAGAACCATACTGGAGACCCTGGAGATGTCTGGAGGTGGATTTTAGCTTGGGAACATTGACGGAAAATACTTGGTGTTTCGTGAGATCTGGTGCACTTCAAAGGGGGAAAAAAACTGTTTCAGAAGTATTTTTATGAGCTTTAGGATGAAGTCCTTTCTGGCAGGGGTGATTTAGTGGCAGCCAAAGGGGTGACAGTCACCAGCAGCAGCGTGACTTCACTGGGGAGAGCTGTGCCCATCCATCATGAGAGCCTGGGAACTGGGGGTCCTCCCCCCTTCTGCTGGGGTCACACCTTGCCCCGTGCCCACTGCCAAGGAGGAGCCGCTCCTGACAGAGAGAAAACAAGTGTTTAAAGAGTCTTCTGCAACATTTGTTGGGTTTACTTTGCTGTTGATAAATAACCAGAGTTCCTGGGTTAGCCATTGGTGCAGCTGCCAGGACTTTTACACCAAAACTGAACAATTTTCTTTGCTTCTTCCCACCCCGTCCCCACCAGGACCTGTCACCTCTGTCCCTTTTTCATCAGGGAAAGGACAACTCCTGCATCTTACAGACTGTGCCCCAAAACCAGGGTGCACCCAGGTGGTGGCCCCTCCAGGGACTGTCACTGCTTTCCCAGGATGTGATTTATTAAATCAACCTCTTTTCCCTCTGCATGGCAAGAGTTAATAGTGCTAGCATAAGAATATTATTCCACAGGATTATTTTTTTTAAAAAAATCATTTTTTCTTAAAGCAAGGAACATGTCCAATAATTGATGTGGGAATATTAATGCAATATGTATGTTATCAATTTAGAAAAGCAGAAGACATATTTCCTTAAGCTTCTAATCATTTATACATATGACCTTCATTTATGCAGCAGAAGGGCTCTTCCAGAGAGCTACAATTTGCTTCAGATGTTTAGCTTGGGTATTTTGCTTTACCTTTTAACTGCCAAGTTCGGGATTATTTAGCAGTAAAATCAGAAATGTGGATTTGAGCATGTACCAAAGTCCTGACAGGTGTTAATGGAACTCAAGTTGAATATTTTATTCTTTAAATAGTAAAATGTAAACCTGCATTTGTTTAGCTTTGCCTTCCTGCCAACTGTATCAGGTATCTTGTGTGACTAGAATCACTGTTTTCTGTACATGGTCCTCATGGCAGTTTCCAGGGCCCGTTCCCAGCCCAGCCTGTATTTATAATCCTAACAGATTTCAGCTCCACAGAGAATTCCTTAGGCAAATGTGTGATTCTCAACTCAAAGAGATAGGAAAGAAAATTCATAATGCAGCATAGCCCAGCTTTGAAGAATATGCCAAAAAATGCAAATAGACACCTAAGAGGATTTCTCAGAAGGAAATAAAATCCTGGAGGTGAAATTAAAGCAATTTAAGGCAGTTGTGTTAAAAACAAACAAGCAAACAAACCAACCCAAACCACTTAGCCCTTTTTTTCATTTTTAGGCATTCAGACACCTTTAAAAATCTGTTCCTCAGCCCATGGCGATTCAGCAATGTCACTTAGGGCAAACTCTTGGCTGAGAGGGATTTCTCTTGGTCCCAGTGTGTCCAGGTTTGCTCAGATTGCTGTGTGGGGAATGCTGTGAGGAGCACTGGGAATTCAGGAAAGGATGTAGGATAGTGGCACAGCCCAGACTCAGCCTTCCTTATCACAGTGTTTATTATATCTGCATTTTGATGTCCATTAATGCAGACAGTGGCTCCTCAATACCTTCCTGACACCCCCTTTGGAGGCATCTTTTCCTTCTTAGTGCCTGAGAGGAAGGCAAGGTGCCCACTCATGGACACCTGGAGTAGGGGCAAGGAAAGGAAGGAAAGCCTTCCCTGAGTTACTGAAAACCTTGGATGAGCTGACCCACACACGGATCCCGGGTGCTGGGAGGGGAGGAGCTGCTCTGGGGCTCTCAGGTACCATTGCCCTGAGGATGGGGATGTCCTGCTGCCCTTCTGAAATGAAGGGAACAATGAAGTGTGGGAAGATGGGTCTAATGCTCCAATAAAGCAGTGTAGCGAGCTCCCTTCCCAGCCCAGTGTCTCCACAGACCATGTCTCTGTCTTGTCCCTGTGCCCAGCAGCTCATTCTAGTCCAGTGTCTGCCACAGGGACACCTGGAGGGCTGCAGACTCTCAGAAAGGAGGAAGAAACTCTGAAATCAAGAAGGCCTAAACTTGTAAAGAGTTTTGAAAATTAGCATCATGCTTTTCTTGGTGTCCTTGATGAATTGAAGAGAACTTCTGTATAACACAGGGCCAGAAATGCACTTTTAAAGTTGAGTCACTTGGTTTTGAATGAGAGTTACTGGTGCTGCCCAGAAAATCTGTATTTGCACAGAAGAATTATTTTATTTTTCCTCTGGCTTCGCCACCACTACAAAAATCGTTTTGTCAAAGGAACAGGCAAATTTCATCTCAGTAGGGATCCAGTAGAAAGCTCAGTCTTCTAAGGCCTTTGGCTAGATTGGGACTTTGTACAGTTTTGATAATTCAGCCCACAGAGCTGAGCCTTGCAAGGCTGTGACAATCTGTGGCTACAGCCCTCCTGCTTCCCCTGGGCCATGGACCCCCAAATCACCTCGGGGAGTTTGCAATCTGCTTTGAAACTGAAGCAGAGAGGAGCTTTCAGTGTAACTCTGCAGATCTCAGAAGGGCTTATCTCAGGAGGGAATATTCCAATGGCTTTGTGCTGTCAGTGAATTAAATTATATAGGTTGGCTATTTTTTCATCTTCTGTTGCGCTGACCTAATTTAATACAAATACATTACTGAAGAGCTGAACTAGAATCATGTAGGTCTTAATCAGATCATAACAAACCCCATTGAATCTTTTTCTCTTATGCAATTTAAATTCAATTTACAGTCACTGTTTATTTTCACATACTTGGTTGTTGTTTTAAGCACTGGGTTTTTTTTTTTTTGCACTGCTTGCGTAACTTAGAGCTCTTGCAGTATCGAACCGGTGCTCTCAATGAGCTCTGGAATTTGGCTTTTTGGACTTTTAACATTTAGAAAATGCATCCAGTCGGAAGGACGGTCCCAGAAGCAGGGCAGCCTTTCCACAAGCAGCAGCTGTTCCTGCTGTTGGGTGTGCACATAAGAACAGAAAATGATCAGAGAATGCACTCAGCGCCTGTGTCCTGTCCCTGGGAGCACATCCGAGCCCTGAGCAGGCTGCAGCCATTCCTGCTGCACACCTGAGCCTTTGGCCGTGAACATTCCTGTGCCCCGTGGTGTTTGGTCATTAAATGCCCCACGTTGGACTCGATGACCACGGAGGTGTTTTCCAGCCTGAACGATGCTGGGATTCTGTGGGCACATCCCTCAGCTCACCTGCACCCTCTGGAGCACGGCAGGACCGTCACCGCTGGAGCTTGTGAGGTGCTGCAGCAGGATGGGAACAGAACGAGAATTTTGGTCTTCTATACAGTGAAAAGCCTGAGCTTGATTATATTAAATCTTTGAAGTCGTGCTGAATGTTTGGCTTCCAGCCCAGCTGGTGGAGAGTGCAGAGAAGTGCCTTTGCTGTTTCAGTGTCAACTTGAAATTAATTTTCTCTCTCCCAGCTTGATCAGCAACTGAAGGTCATCTTGTTTCAGTTGTTCCTAAAGCATCCTGCGTACACAGAAGACATGCATGGGGGTAAATGGGGTTTGCATTCACTGGGGAAATGATTTGTAGCTTTTATCAAGTGGTGTTGTAATTTATTAGTTGTATTCTGTTGCTTAGATTGAAAAAGTACCTGACAGTCAACTGGAACCAGCAGTTTTCCATTTTAATTCCGCAGGGTAATAATTTTCTACTATTATATATAAAGCCTTACCTCAGTTATTATACATATTAGTTGTTGGGGGTTTTTACAGCACCACAACGAGAAACTTGCCAAGCAATAAATCCCATTGAAAGGTTTCTTTGTGTCTTTAGGAAAAGCTTACATGAGATACTTCCCTACTTACATGTAATAAAGGGAAATAATAAGGTACACAGCACATTAACTTGTGCTATTGTGTATTTTACTGGCTTTATTATTATGGATAACTTTCCAAACCATACAGACTCAAACAAGTGCCTTTGCATTTCTCTGAATCTATCCTTTTAATTTACAGAAAACCTGATTCACACAGATTGTGGAATTAAATCATCACCCCAGCTGCTACGCTTCAAGTTTCCCAAACCTTTGTGAATCATTGTGTGGTTTTGAACAGCCTGGTTGTTGTGACATAAGAATTTTTGTAATTGATCAAAGATGTTTAGGATTGGTTGGTTTGTATTTTTAACCAAAAAAAGAGAAGTTGTTTTTAGAAGAACTTATTTAATTTTTAGGAAATTGAATTAATCTTGTTTTTAAGCCACAGTTTCCTTTCTGCGTTTCCAACTAATTGCAGCACGGGAATTATTTTGATTTTTATCTCAGACATTACAGCTTTGTTGGGCTTCAGATATGTTTCTCTAAGTCTTCCTTCAGAAGCCCTGGTTCTTCCTGCTTGGCAGTTGTTAAGCTACCTGCCTCCTTGTTTAATGTTCTGGGAGAGAGTTCCACCCACTTACGTCTGGGACCAAAAAAACCCCAACTATGAGGCATCAGAATAAATAAACAGGACAGAAAAACCAAATGTGGCTGTGATCAGAAACAAAGCCACGTGTTTAGGCTTAGAGCACAACTTGGAGCCTTCCTGCATTTCAGTCCTAGGAGAGGAATGATGAGGCAGTGCTGCCAGGGCTGCTCAGCCACCATGGGTGGGTTTGCAGCTGGCACCCAGTGTCCTGGAGAGGCAGAGAGCTTGAGGAACCCTTGCTAAAACGTGGGTTGGGTCATGTAACCCCACGAATCTTGTTCTGTAGTGACTAAAGCTTCCTGAATGTCTAAGTTTCATTCAAATTTCTTGAGGACAGAAAGCTAAATTGGATACAGAGTCCTCTTCAAATGCACTCAAACAAGGTGCAACCAGGCCCTGGAGAAGTGCGTGCACCGTGTAGGCTCTGTGGCTGGCATCAGCCTCGGCACCGAGGGAATTTCTGTGTTTGCAGGGGCTGCAGGGGCTGAAGAGAGGCACAGGGGACGTCAGGGATCCTGATGCTGTGGGGTCATGAGACACAGGCACCCTGTGGGACCTGAGCTGCGTCCCACATTTCTGGGGAAGAAGAGACAAAAAAAGGGAAGTAATATCCTTAGCCACAGTTCTGGGTTCAACCCAGCCTGGGTTTTCCAGCGGTGCCCTGTGGAGCAGACATGGCCTGATGCAGGGTGTGGACAGCCCCTATTAAGCCCAACTTGCAGCGGTTTGTAAATGAGAAGTTCTTTTTCCCCAGTTAGTTTTTCCTTGCCGTTCTCCCAGAGCGCTGGGGACACTTGCAGGAGCTCAGCTCTAACGGGCTGTCACACGCTGGGGACACCTGGGCCCTCGTGCCTCTCCCAGGAATCACCCCTACACTGGGCAGTGCAGCCAGTGGTCACAGTGACAGGGAACCAAACCACTGCAGGGGACCCCTGTTCCACTGGAAGCCCCTGGGTTTCCTTCACATAGCGTGGGCTGGTTTAATGTCACAGTGACTGAGGTGTCACTGCTTTGTGAAAATCCCTCTCAGGCACGTTAAGAATGAAGTATCAGGGAGCCCAGTGGTGTTAAGAAATGACAGTACACTTGTTTCCAGTTTTTAATGCTTTCTTGTAAAACTGAAAGTACAAAACCAGCCGAGCAAATGTAGATCTTTATATACATGAGGTCTCTGATTAAAAAAAATCCTTTTCGTTTAAAAAAAAAAAAAAAGAGAAGACCGAACCAAGAAGTTAAATGAAAACTGATTAAAGGGGACAACATTCTCAAATTGAAGCGTACTTTCCAAGAAGGAAAACATCTTCTTTACAAGTTTATTATATAACTTACATTTACACTTTACTGAGAGAACTTACAAAACAAGCTGCTTGAAATGCTCCTCATTCCCTTAAAGCATGAATTTCAAAGTGCCACAGCAAAGGAACAAGTTCCAATATTACCTTATACAGACTATTCATGTATAAAATGGTTTGGTAAATGTGAGGTGTTCATTTAAATGAGCACATATAGGGATACAGACTAAATAAAAGTACTTGAACAACACCTTTGTTATTACATACTCAGTTATAGGTATAATAAAGGAAACAAGGCCAGCACTGCTCTTAGGTATCTGTGTAGATGGAAGGAATGTGATTCAAGCAGTGATCAAAGGCACTGTTCTGGAAGAATCCATTTTCATCCGTTCCATTGGAGACCATGTCTTCAGACACACACTGGGCTTCAGAGATCCCCTCGTAGCCTGGAAGAGTGACAAGGGCAAGGACACGAGTTAATGCCACAGCGCAGGAGAGGAGGGAAGCACAGCCTGGGGCCTGGGATCACACAGGGCAGGACAGCACAGGGTTAATGGAAAAACAACACTCTTCAGCATCAAGGCCCAGGGGAGCACAAATTTCCTTTGTGGGTGTTTGTGTCATCAGGGCTGGTGCTCCCATTTCTTCCTGTGCGAAGCTGTGCACTTGCAAGTGCCAGTATCAGAGCACAGCTCTCTTGGGACTCAGTCATTATCTGAACAGGGCATCAAAACAAGGAGTGGGCAACGATCCTGCTAAGTGTGCACTAGGAGTGATGCAGTCCTCTTGGTTTGTGTTTTTCCTTTTAATAGCACTTTGAGAAAACATTCCATGTTTCTCTCAGCTGCTCTTAAGACCCAGCAGAAACCTGGATCCTACATTTCCTGGCTCTCCACCTAGTGCAGGTCTGAGGAAGCATGGCTGGGGCAGGTCAGGCTCACAGGACACGTGGAAGGAGCTGTGATCCTCAGCCCACCAAAGCCCACCAGGCTGAGCTGGCTGCTGCCTGCCAGGCTACCAGAAAGCTATGACAGTAGGGAAGAATTTCTCTGTCCTTCTTTCATAATGCCAAACTTCCACAGCTATTACAAACCTCCTGAGCTGCACATCCTTGTGGAAAGGAGCAGGTTTGCCATGCTACCGAATACTAGGGCAGCTGGAGTGCCAGGGACTCTAAAAAAGAGATCTATTGCCTATCCCAAAGGACACAAAAAATTCCTATTATGACCCACTACAGCCTGCTTTTGCAATTGGCCAGTCAAGGCCCACATGCACATGGTTCATTCTGCTGCTCCTGCTCACTTCCCCTCTGCTGTGTCTGCCCCCTCAGCATCATCCTTTATACATACTCTGGTTTCCTTTATGCCACCTGATGTGGGTTGGGTCTTTAGGAAAGCACCTGTGTGAACTTCAGCACAATGTCCTGACCCTTGGACTGAGCCCCCAGGGTTCAGAGCCCACCTTCCATGAGTGGAATAAGCAGCAGAACAGCTGAGGGAGCACAGGGAACAAGATGCAGTTTAGCACATGCCTGTGCAGAAAGTGGAGGCCTTACAGAGAGTGGGGACTCCACTGGGGATGGCTGATCCTCGTGGTTGAAGCTCCAGGCTTGGCTCCGTTCTCTGCCCCACAGAGGGGTCTGTGGGGTCACGGGGAAATGATCCTTTTTTCCCGTGCCTTGGTGGAAAATGAGGCGATTCCTTCTCATTTGCCTTCCCCTTGTCTTTTCCACCTGCCCACACCTCTGCAGGCAGGTGTGCCTGGGTGGGGCTGAGCCAAACCCTGCCCAGGCCCCTCGGGGCTAAGTGGCTCCACACCAGCAGCCAGGGTTGGATCCTGCATCCTACACAGCCAGTCCTGGCTGCAGGAAAACCTGCCCACTTCACTGGGGCTATTTTGCTGTTAGGTTATTTTTTTACTATTGCAGATCAAATTCTTACATTGCTGCATTTTCCTATGACTCGTTAATTTACTGTCGGTTTACAGGTCAGATTCTGCTGTCTGCAGAAATCTGGCACACACTGAATGTCCAGAGGTTCTGGAGGACGACCTCAGCTTGTTTATCTGTGTCGGGCCAAGTGGAGTGACCAGTATTTTGATAAGTTTTGCGAGTGTTTATGTTATGCTAATTTCTATTTGATGAGCCTGTATACAGGGTGGATACACAACCGCAGATGGATAAAACCCAAGATAAGCATACATCCCAGAAATCATTATTAGATTCCAGATAGAGTAAACTATCCGAAGTCCTGAACAGAAAATAAAAATTTATTGACTGTTAATGTGATTCATGGAACAGCTGTTTGCCAGTCACATTTGGCATTCCTGCGAGATGAGATCTCATTTAATATTAATGGTGCTATAAAAGCCTGAAAAAAAATTAATGCGTAGCCTTGATGAATCTTGCAAACCTGAATGGTTCTATTTTACACACTAAAAGATGAGATGAGATTTATACATTTCATGCATGTTTATGTTTCAGCCTTTTAAGTATTTGCATGCCTCAATAACCACTCTAAAAACAAAAATACTAAACAGAAACATTTCATGATAGTTTAGGCCCAGACAGAAAAATCAACTGTTGTTGAAGTTGGTGTCTTGCCACAGTATTATTCTTTACTGCTACAATTTCTTTTGGAAAGTTTATTTAGTCTGTTCCTTAAATATTGCAGGCTGTCAATCTAAGCTTGAAATTTGATGTTAACATGAAAACCCCCTATGTTTTAGTCATATCAAACTTATGAGTAATACTAAAGAATTCAAAGTTGAAGTTGAAACTTCATCTTAAATGTTTCCCTTGTGTTGGTTACTGATGCATGCGCTTCCCAGAATGGAACAGCAGACAAATGCATGCACACTTGCTCTGAACAGAGTCTCCTTTAATACAAAACAAACAGGAAAGTCAACTCTAATTTTGTGGTCTGACTCAGGCCCCAATTCAAAAAGCACTTAAACATATGTTTTCAGTATCCTTCTTAAACGAGGTGCCCTTCTGAGTGCAGACATGAAGAGAACTTTCTTGGAGATATGTAAGTAAAGATCGCAGCAAATGGTTGTGTTTTATGGCTCTGAAAATGCTCACATTTTGTTTGACTTCAGCAATTCTGTCAATCCTTAATTTTAGAGGTAAAAAGAAGAAGAATCCTGAAAGACTGCAGTACTGCAGTAATGTAGCCATTATAACTTTCACCTGATTGTAAAAGCCTGCCTGAGCACACCTGAGATGTGCAATGAACAGATCACACAAAAAATGTGGGTAGCGCCTCCTCAGCTCTCCTGAAGGTGGGTGTTGCCTATGGCATCCAGCAGAACGGAGGAGACTTTATCTACCAGTCAAATACAGCAGCATTAAAGAAAAACAAAATTACTTTCCTTCTGGGGTTTTTATAGATGAAAATGAATTTCAGGGCTATTTTTTCCACAAACGTGTTTTTGTCGTAACACTGAATATAAAATGAGTTCTTTGCCCCTCCTGCTACAAACATCATTTGGGTAATTCCTGATAGGTGGAATAAATTACCTGTTGAAGCTAAAGGTGCATTGAGTATGTGATAGCCATTCTGCCTCAGAGGATTGAAGCAATGGGATTCCCCTGTGAGCACATCACTGCTGACAGACTGGTCCATTGTTCTGTAGCAATCTCCGTAGTGGAAACAGTTTTGTATGGAGTGAAAGCTGCCTTGGTAACCTGAAAGCAGATATTGCACACAATTCAATCCTTCTGCAATGGTACCTTCACTTGTGTCACAGCACTGCTGGGGGGGATTATTCCTCAGTTTTAACTATGGAAAAATGATCATCCTGTTCTATAAAGTGCAGTTAGAGAAGAGCCTCTTCATCAGACTCGGTTCCCCAGGGGGCAGTGGACCGTGAGCCCCATCAAGCAGGAATCTCAAGGATGGGCTCCATTTCCAGCAATAGATTAGCTGAACACAGTCAACAGCACACTTGGTTCCAAGCTAAGTAGTGAGCCTTCCACTGGATCAGGTCCAGGATGCTCAGCTCCTAAGGGAATGTCTCTGTAACAAATCACTGTTAATTTAAATACAATAATGCAGTTTTGAAATGAACAGCACTGCTTTGTTTCCAGTTAAGTCAAGTCTTCTCCCATCCAGCGTGTGCTGTGCGCTGCTGGAGACAGCGTTATTTATCCTAAACACCTTTGCAGGTTCCTCAAACTTCTTTCCCAGACTGCTCTTGATTCAAAGGAATCCCCTTTCACTGGACACAGGGGGCCACAGTGTGCAGGTAAAATTGACCTACAAGTGCAGGACAGACTCCAGGTGGTTGTCAGGTGAAGACTGAGTTCAACCAGAGGCTCTTCTGCTTCTGGAAAGTGCTGAGATAGATCTCCATGGTCTCTGCTTGCCTCAGTCATTCTGCTTTTGGGGCATGTTAGACTTTCATCCTACACACATCCAACATTTCTTAGATCCTATTTTTTCCCCCAAGTATTGTATTATCAGTACCCAGCAGTTTGGGTTTTGCCATCGCAAGTTGTGAATGAGCTCTAGACAACAAAAGAAGATATTTAACAGTAAAGGACAAATTAATTGCTAAGGAAGGAATTTTGCAATTTTAAGTTGTTCCAACATCTTAAAAAATAGTAATTTGTTCCCATAAGGATGATCTCAAAGTATGTCACAATATTTAAACCAGCCATGGCCTGATTTAATTCTCTTCCTTCCTCCTGCCTCACAAAGCTCTTCCTTATTCCAGGTGCATTGCACACGAACTGCACATTCCTGTGAGCCACCCCTTTTCCTACCTTCTCTGAAATGATTCTCCTTCCCTTAAAGTCAACCAAATTAGGCTTAAAGTCTAGCAGAATGTGCTTCAGGATTTTCCTCTAATTGCCAGAAAAAATATAGAGCTGTTGTCTTTCTTCCCTCAGTCTTACTCAGACTGAAACATTTCCTGAGGAACTCCTGCAGAAGCTCGGGGCAGTTCAGTGACTCCCAGTCCCAGCCCCATTTCCCCATTTCCAGCTGACAGCTCGGCCCCTGCTGGGCTGCCTTCAGGCTGTTTGTCCAGAAATTAAATCCCTGTGCCTGTCCCCTGGGGCTGTGTGGGGTCAATGTGTCCCTCACAATTCCTGCAGTGTGCAAGCTCTCTCCTGGTCAGTGTTTTCCCTCTACCACCGAAGTCTGACCAAGCAGACAGTACCAGGCAAAGCTCGGGGTCTGGTCACTTCACATCTCCTAAGGTGGCAATAAATAAGGCCAAGGGAGGCAACTCTTGAGTAGAACTGGAATAAAATCACTGAGTGGTGAAACATTTGCTCTGAAGCTTCCCAGTTCAATAGGTGCTTTGGCAGAATCTGCAAGGATTAGATGATTGATTTCTTGAGAACGTATGATCCACTACAAAATACCAAAAGTGTTGATGTCCATGATTAGTCAAGTCCTAATGGATCACTCTTAGATGAAGACACCACACTCTCTGTACCAAGGCTGCTAGGCTGTATTTGCTGCTATGGAGAAGGCAGCCCCAAAATTTGGAAAGCTGAGCATTAAATGATGCATGTCCTTCCTTGGAATAAACAGCCAGGCACCTCTATTTACTGCCTGGAGAGTCTGGCTCAAAGAACCAAGGAGCCCTTATGAGAGGTAGCACAGCCCTCTTTTGATGTGGTTTTATGTACAGTGCATTACTGATTGGCTTTGATAATTATCCTCACTTTCTGTTTACAAAACACCAACTCTTTGCTGCTGTAAGCCTTCTAAAAATACATCCTTTTGAGATGAGCAGTGAAAAAAAGAGACACTTGGCTTCAAAGAAGGCACAACTGGTTGCAGAGAGCACTTAAGACACACTGCTAGAGAAAAATAAATTAAAAAAATGAACCTTTTCCAGACTGTCTGCAATAGACATCACTCCTAGGGAAGGCATGACGTGTACTTTCTCTATCCCTGTAACTGCTGTCCTTGCCTTGTGCTCCCAGGCTTGCCTTTGTTATATCAATTAAAAACCTGCATGATCTACAGAGCTGGCACAGTGGCTTAGAAAAGCAGAGAGCAGCCAAGCATGACAGAACTGGATTGAAACTAGTCGGGTCCAGGCTTTTCCCAAGACCTGTGGGGAAAGGTTGTTTTGAAGTGTTTTAAGTTACACTGTCTGGAAATACCTGAAGCAGAGAACTGCCTCAGAATCAGTCTGGAAAAGAGCTGCCATAAGCAATGAAATCCTCTTTTGGATTGCAGTGCTTATCCCTCAGCACCACTGTGAGATAATCTGAGGAGGCAGAGGAAAAAGTGTTCCTGGAGCCACCCAGGGAAGAGAGGGCTGTAGGAAAATCCTGGTGCTACTGCCTTAAATTCACCAGGTCCTGATTTCTGCCAAGTGCTTCACAGAGAAAATACAGAGAAATGCCCTTTCCCTGCTCTAACATGCCTGCAAGGTGGGATAAATGCAGGTATAAAACTAAAGAAAAACCATGGAGTGAGGAAGGGAAAGGGTGCAGCAGGAACACAAGTCAGGTAGAACAAAGCATGACGCTAAAAATGGCATTTCTGACCCTTTGTGTTCATTGCATTTAGTTGTGGTTCCTTTCGATTTATTTAAATGCTCCACTCAGAAAATATGGGGGATTAAAATATGATTAAAATCCCATAACTAAGTGTTCAGTTAACAACCACATACGGCTGATTAGAGTAAACTAATCAGGGAGCATTTTTTACAAGTTCCTAAAAAAGACTCCCTTCAGGGGTTAAAGCACAAAGTCAGCAGGAAGGCTGGTCCAGTGCAGACATCCCTGCTCCTTCTGGAGTGCAAATCTGTAGTACCAACTTGGCAATAAGTGTTCCACCAGTATTTTTTTTGCCACATGGATTTCAGGTTTTCCTTCAGTTTTGATTTAAATCAAGAATTTTCTGAGGTTATTTTCATATGAAGAGTTTACTAAAAAGCCCTGTCAGTTTAAATGATCACTGTTAAATGTTTTATGTACAGTAGATGTAGAAATATAACAGCTCATAAAGGAATAAACTGAGTTCCAAACATAACATTTAGTTAAATTTTTTCTTTGAAATAATTTGTGGCAGAAAAGCTGCCCTTAACCACTTCACACAGTGCACTGGCTGCCTCTGCTTCTCCAAGGCACAGCCTAGAAAACTTCAAGCAGCTTTAAAATGAATGATGTAATGAGCAAATAATTGGAATATGCCTATTAAATGCTGTCTTGTTATGTCGTGTCATTTACATGCATTTGCAAATAAATCTCAGCGTTTCAAATTCCATAAAATTTCTGACAAGAAATCATGTCAGGTATAAATAACTACAGGATTCCACTGCCTGCCAGATTCTTTCAGCATGTAATGATTTCCATGTGATCTTACTACAGCTAGGTTAAAACATATAAATAATGTCAGCTTGTTCTTTCATTATCAATATTTCTGCTACCAGCCTGATGAAGCTGCCATCTCCAAAAAAAATCCACATCCACACTGTTTATGTGCTTCTGTACAGAGGCCTGGTTCCACGTCAGCTTTATGTGGTGTACCTTTTCTTGGCAAAAATTCAAAACTCCCAAATTATTACAGATTCCATTTGAAAAACCGTGCTATTAATGAACTGAGAGGCAAAAAAAAAAAAGAATAAAAAGTAGAGCAAGTACAGCTAAGTACAGGTTACAGATAATTGGTTTCAAAGGCTGCTAATCAAAACTGATTTTGGAATGACCATTTCCATAATTAATTTATAATAATACTTCAACATTTGGCCAAAGTGGAAAATTATTGCTTTTTCAAAAACCACATGACATAACACTTAGAAAGCAACAATTCATTCAAAAGGAAATGTGGTTTTCTTAAGGAATAAAGTCAATTTATTTAAGTGGTTCAGAACTTGTTCTGTCTATGCATTTGTTTCTGCTGTAGTAATGAGCTGCTAAACTTTCCTCTTGTGGCTTGTAGTTATTTAGCTCATTATAGCAACATAATCATAGATCATTATATGCTATCATAAATCTGCCACTTCTCCCTTACAGAGTTAATCTTTTTAAATTGAATAATCTGTTGAGCATCAGGTTGAGTTAGTTTTTCCTTCAGCACAAATCATTAAATATAATATGCTTTAACTTTTCAGACTAAGCTTGTCCAGCCAAAGAGCAAAAACACTGCTGAGAGAACAAGGGGCTGAGGGAATTTTTGGGATACCCAACCCCATCCCAGCTGGGAGCTGCTCACGGGTTTGTGCTCAGGCTCTTGCAAGCAGACAGATGTCCTGCACACTTCTTTATTGGGAATATTTACCACATTTTAGCAGCTCACCATCTGGATTGCATAACAGATTTCTGAAATATGCAAGCTCCTGTTACTGGAAGAATCTGTGATAATAATATCTCTTGCTAATTTGTGCCTCAGAAATTTCAGGAACATTAATTAGTTCCCACAGTAGAATTCCAGAATAGGTATGTAAGCTCGCAATTAAAAAGGCTGAGTAATTAAAAAAATGTTTTAAATTAAGCTGTGGGACAGCTGCTTACTGCTCCTATTCCTGTCCTCAAGTCCCACGGGCACTCGACAGTTGTACAGAGCGTATTTACATCTTACTACATAACATAAAACAAGCTAAACTTCCAAATAAGAAATGAAAAAATGTTTGTTTTCTTTGTCTAATTCCATGTCTTGTGCATCACTGTGAGTGGACTGAGCAGGACACTGCCAAGGTGTGCCTCAGCCCGTTATTTTGGGAGTGGATGGCTCCTGCAGGGTCACTCTCCAGGCTGGATGACCAGTCAGGGGAGGTGCATGGCCAGCAGCCTTCTACTGAAGGACTTGAATAAATGCAATAAATCTGCTCTTGGGACAGCTTTCCCCATTATGATGACGTATCACAGCATGGACCTGTCTGAAAATTTCCATCTGTATGCACACCAGTCCAGTTTAAAAACTGGAGTTCCCACTGAAATGTTAATGACAGTGTTAGCCAAATGTAAAAAAGAAAAATAAAATCTTTCTCTCCAGCTAGAAATTAGAAAAGTTGCAAAAAACAAGAAGAGGGAAGAGTTACCTTGAGATCCCTGCTGTACAGACTGGTTGGGAAATGGGGCGTATGGTGTATTTGGAATCCCAGAAAACTGCTGCCCGGTGGGTGACTGGCTGTGGGATGATGGAGAGCCGTGTTTCTGCAAGAGGGAAGGTGGAACTAAAGCTTTCAGGGGGCTGACAAGTGGAGAGATTATGTTGGGAGCAAGCCTAGAAAAAGAAAATACAGAAAAACTTCACATATCACATCATAAGATGGCAAAATGAAATACTTGAATGAACTATTTCCATAAGGGCCAAGCTATAGAGAAGTCTGTTTTGCAGGTACAAATTATATTGAAAAAAAGGACAACAATGCAGTGCAACTTCAGATATTTGCTAGGAGGCAAGAGAGTTAGACAAAGAATGCTGCTCCTTTATACTGACCTCCTGCACTTGCCATAAGGACAGAATCAAAATGACACCACTCCTCAGTGAGCAACTTAAACACAGCTCAGTTTGATTTAGGATTTTGTGACCTGAGATACATGTCCAGAAACAGAAGTGGAAAATGTAGTTAGAATGAGTAAATGCAAGTAAATTGTTTAAGTGCCTTCACAGCTTAAGGGGGTAACGCTGTAACAGGGTCAGGCTGCAGCCAAGAGAAAGAAAAGCCTTGGTTTCCCTCTGCAGATGAGCAAAGAGTGGATCTGGTACAGCTGTGACAAGGGGCCCCGTGCTCCACAGCCCAGTGCTGCCCTGTCAAACAGCACAGGAACCATGAGGAGTTTAAATACACTCTCTGCTGCCTCCAGAGCTTTTGCTAAACCTAAGAAGGATCCCTCTGAGCAGCACCAGAACCTTCCGATGTTGCAAAATCCACCTCACTGAGAGCCACCCTGTGGAAACTTCCCAGCTACAGAACCTCAGGAAGAAAACCAAAACAACCTCTGCAGGTTGTAAGAGATGTCACCGAGCTTGAAAAAAAAAAAAAAAAACTGAGCACAAACGGTTGGAGGCAGACAAAAATTAACTAAATAAAAACTTCAATCTCTCACTGGTGTCTTCCTCTACCCCTGCACAAGCTGTTTAAACATCATAAACCATCACTTCACACGACGGCTTCTGGGAGCAGCTGGACTGACCCTGGGAGCGAGGCTGTGCTCCAGTGAGGGCTAAGCACTACATGGAGTGTGCAGGAGGTAAACAGAGGGGAACTGTGAATAAATGGTGACAACAGCTTAACCAAATTTAACATGAGAGGCACAGGAACGCTGCCAAAAGCTGTCACAGCGATGCTCTAAATATTAGAAGGGGTTTAAATCAACCGGTCTAAGCCCATCCTATGCCCAAATAATTCCATCTCCCAAAACAAGGAAGCAAGACCTATAATGCAAACCACAAAGACTGAAATCTCCCCAAGCTAAATCGAGGAATTAAACTAGCGTTGTTCAGTGGGTGAAGGCAAAGATATTTTCAAGTCAAATAGCAAGAACAGGGAAACAATTTTTGTGAGAAAGGTACTCCCTGCGTAAGTGCTGCTCAGTAATATGTAAAATAAAGAGGGCTACTGTTGAATTAAAGGAGCCAACAGGTAAGGAGAAAAATATCCCGTTTGTTCTGGTTTGGAAAAGGCCTGGGGCTCCAAAGGTGCCGGAGAGGAGCGGGGGCCGCCTGTGCTCGGCTCAGGTCAGGGAGCAAACGCTCCGCGGAGCCCGCGCTGCCGAGGGGCAGCTGCAGGGAAAACACCGGGTTTATTCGCGCAGCGGCAGCCACAGGCCAGGGGCAGCTCCCCTGGGAACGCAGCTTTCCCTGCAAGGGCTCCGTGGGGCCGGGCTGGACTCGGGGAGCTGCCGTGAGCCGCGCTCCCTGCGAGCGCTCTGCGGGCCCGTGTGTGCGGAGCTGTGCCAGGCAGGGCGGCCACGGCCGGCTCCGGCACGGCTGAGGTACGGCACGGCTGAGACCTGCCACGGCCGGCTCCGGCACGGCTGAGACCCGGCACGGCTGAGACCTGCCACGGCTGAGACCTGCCACGGCTGAGACCTGCCACGGCTGAGACCCGGCACGGCCGGGCTCCGGCACGGCCCAGATCCGCCACGGCAGCCATCGTCCACAGCCGAAATCTGCCACGGCCGAGACCCGGCGCGGCTGAGATCCGCCACGGCCCAGGTCCGGCACGGCCCGATGTGCCACAGCCGCGATTCTGCCACGGCCGCGATCGGCCATGGCTGGAATCCGCCACAGCTGAGATCCGCCACAGCCGCGGTCCGTCACAGCCGCCATCGGCCACGGCCGAGATCCACCACGGCCGAGATTCTGCCAGAGCCGCGATCGGCCACAGCTGCGGTCCGCCACAGCCCGATCGGCCACAGCTGCGGTCCGCCACACCCCGATCCGCCACGGCCGAGATTCTGCCAGAGCCTCGATCGGCCACAGCTGCGGTCCGCCACAGCCCCGATCCGCCACGGCCGAGATTCTGCCAGAGCCGCGATGTGCCAGAGCCCCGATCCGCCACGGCCCCGATCCACCACACCCCGATCCACCACACCCCGATCCACCACACCCCGATCGGCCACGGCCCCGATCCACCACACCCCGATCCACCACACCCCGATCCGCCACACCCCGATCCACCACACCCCGATCCGCCACACCCCGATCCGCCACACCCCGATCCGCCACACCCCGATCCACCACACCCCGATCCGCCACACCCCGATCGGCCACGGCCCCGACCCACCACACCCCGATCGGCCACGGCCCCGATCCGCCCGGCCCCGATCCATCACACCCCGATCCACCACACCCCGATCCGCCACACCCCGATCCGCCACACCCCGATCGGCCACGGCCCCGATCCACCACACCCCGATCCACCACACCCCGATCCACCACACCCCGATCCACCACACCCCGATCCACCACGGCCCCGATCAGCCACGGCCCCGATCCGCCACACCCCGATCGGCCACACCCCGATCCATCACACCCCGATCGGCCACGGCCCCGATCCACCACACCCCGATCCACCACACCCCGATCCACCACACCCCGATCCACCACACCCCGATCCACCACGGCCCCGATCGGCCACGGCCCCGATCCGCCACACCCCGATCGGCCACACCCCGATCCATCACACCCCGATCGGCCACACCCCGATCGGCCACGGCCCCGATCCGCCACACCCCGATCCACCACACCCCGATCCGCCACACCCCGATCCACCACACCCCGATCCGCCACACCCCGATCCGCCACACCCCGATCCACCACACCCCGATCCGCCACACCCCGATCCGCCACACCCCGATCGGCCACACCCCGATCCACCACGGCCCCGATCCGCCACGGCCCCGATCCGCCACAGCCCGATCGGCCACGGCCCCGATCCGTCACACCCCGATCGGCCACGGCCCCGATCCGCCCGGCCCCGATCCATCACACCCCGATCGGCCACACCCCGATCGGCCACACCCCGATCCGTCACACCCCGATCGGCCACGGCCCCGATCCGCCACACCCCGATCCGCCACACCCCGATCGGCCACACCCCGATCGGCCACGGCCCCGATCGGCCACGGCCCTAATCCGCCACAGCCCGATCCTCCACAGCCCGATCCACCACGGCCCCGATCCACCACGGCCCCGATCCACCACAGCCCGATCCGCCACAGCCCGATCGGCCACGGCGCTGTCTGCGGCCCTGCCCGGCCACGGCACACAGGGACGGGCACACAGCGCCCTCCACGCGCCAGCAGCGCCCTTAGAAAGCCTGGAAATGCTTCCATGTGGAAGGAGATTAGAAAGACTGCAGTTGTTTTCGTTGGAAAGATAATAGCTAAAAGAGCTCATGATAGTGACATTTATATGGGGAATGACCACACACGCGTTTAAAAGAGAAACAAAAGATGTACTAAAAACTCCGATGCGGGGATGAGCCAGAAACCACTCTGAATAGGGGAGGGAAATGCTTCTGGGGAGCGAGTCCTCTGCAACTGCCTGTGTTGGGTTTCCTCTGCCTGCTCTTGGAATGTCTTGTCCCGGCTACTGCTGGGAAACGCAGCACGCCATAGAGACCTGCCGGGCTGCTCCCAGCGCTTTGTCAGGATGGGCCATCGTGTTGCTAAATTCTGTGCTTGTCGAACAAAAATGGTACACTTAGGTATCCAGCTGTGGGAATACTGCAAACCCCAGCTTCCCTACCCAGTTTAACTACTCCCAGAGGCTACTTAAATCTTAACCACGGGAGAAGAATTTAAGTTTTTATTGTTATTTTTAAAGCAGCGCTTGTCCCCGCTCACACTCTTGCATTCCTGTTTTTCATGTGTGTGAGCTCAACAGGGTTCGTGCCTCGAAACCTCTGAGATGAGTGTTTAAGGGTGGTGAGGTCCCTGCGAGGGCAGAGGGGTGCAGAGCCTGCTCCAGCTGGGAATGCTGAGAGTTGTGGAGCTGCCAGCTCGCTGCTCCTGCCCCAGTGCTGTTTGCTGCTCAGCAAACATTGCTGCCCGTGGGCAGCTGTATCCTAGGAGCAGGAACCTCAGCTGGAACCCCGACAGCTCGGGGTAATGCCTGAGCATCGCCGCCTCCTCTGCATCAAGAGAGTTTCACAGAGTTGGGCAGCTCACCATAAAAATTGGCTATGTTCTGCTTGGGCTCTCCCAACAAGGAATTTAATATGTTTCCTGGAAGTTAAGGCACAGTTTTCAGCTAGGAAAGAATTTTGCTCAGCAGAAGAATCTGGCTGTGTTAGCACAAGTGGCCATCATGGGGATCTGTGTCCTTAAAAATATTCATCACAATCCCTGCAGCTCAAGCTGGTCTCTAAAATATTACCCTGTGTGTGTGTGTGCATGTGTGAATGTGCTCTGGCACGCTCAAGGGGAGATTTCCATCAGTGAAACTGTCCAGTCTCCAGTGCTGTGTTTTTAATTCTCTCCTGAATATCTGCCTACTAATTAGGTTGCTGTGATACTCAGCTTGTTAAAAAGGAGGAATCATTCCTGGTACAAATGAAACAGATTATGCATTAGAGCCTAAAAGGTGATGCCTTCTGTGTGGAAGGTGAAAGACTGAAAGACTTACAGCAGGAACTCAGCTGGATACACTAAAATTCCCAGGCAGTAGCTCAGGCATGTGTGTTTCAATAACTAATAGTCTGCACATTTCCTGTTAATACTGTACTACAACCACAGTTTGCTTTGGTTTGGATAGTAATAATAAATATATACCATATATTTTACCTTAATTGTGACTTGCATAATTCAGTAAATTTGCAGGTCCTTTGGGGCCTTTTAATATATATCTGTGCCTATATATAGCTATATATAAAAAGATATAAATACTCTCACAGGCATGAAAAAAAAAATTGTATCCTTCCTTAATTCATTACATTTGAGGGCTGCTGGCTCTATGGAATATTTCTGTTGAGGGCCATACAAGGGTGTGATGGAGGAGCCTTCTCTCCACCCTGTCCAAGACACAGGAGCAACAGGACATGTACCACGGCGAGAAGGAGCTTGGCTGGAAACAAAAGGAACATTTTGCTCACACAGCATGCCCTGGCTTGTGCCATTCACAGCCACAGGAGCCACAGAATCAAACAAAATACCTATTTTTTTTACAAAGGGACTGAAGAATTTAATGGCCAAAACCAACATTTCCGTGCTAAGCGAGGGGTAGTCACATCTTGTGCTTCAGGATGTAAAGTGATCGCCCATGGAGGCAGAGAGGAATTCTGCTCTCTTCCCTCCCCACACGGCTCAGGGTGACTGACCACGTACTGGAGGCCTTTTCCAGTTCCCCCTGAAGCACCACTGGAGGATGGTGCTGGAGATGGAATTCCTGTCTGAGGGAGCCAGGATTTCAGGGGGGATTGCAGGGGCAATGCTTCCTTCTGAGGAGGCATCAGCAGGTAATCAAGGGAAAGGACTACTCAGAAAAATCTTACGTGATTCATACACACAACCAAATGGAAACTTTGGGAAAGCTGAGCCTAACTCAGTAACCACCCTGTCTGTGGCACTGTGCACATTTCTGCACCAACACTGACTGAAAATGCCCAGCTCACAGCCCTTCCCACAGGAACTCCTGCAGTGAAGTAGGATTCTACCCACAAAGAATCATGAAACCAAGTGTCACTCATGGACAACAAACCAGTTCCTCAGTTCTACTGGAAAGCGTTTGTCACTCCCATCAATGGGAATCCTCAGAAATCTTGGTGGTAATGCTCAGAAACCTTGGTCCTAACAGAAGGACTTTTTAAAATGGGAAGATTAAAAGTCAAAACACACAAAAAATTGGTCTTCCTCTCCCTTTCTAAGTGCACACCATTAAGAATCTCAAACAAATCTCAGTAAAACTTTTTATATAAACTTTCTTGTGATCATGCTTTAACAATAGATTCTGGATGGTGGAAGTTTATATTAAATTGTAAGTCAGGCTGCCTGTGTATGAGCTGTCAGTGACCTACAGGAAACCTTCCTAAAGGCTGCAAGTATCACGACTTTGCTTTAGAATCACTGATCCTGTCTGCACTCCCAGCCTCCCCAAGCAGCAGGGATGTTTAAGGGTCTCTGTATTCTCCCAATGCACAGCAAATGTCCTGCTGCAATACCAGTGCAACATAAAGAACCAAAAAAAAATAAATACAGATGGACATGGATTGTTCTGAGATTTCCATCACTGTGTCTGGATAGGTGTTTTCTATATATCCACAGTGCTTTTAGTCTGAGGAAGAAATAGATTTGCCCTCTGCTTTAGTCTTTGTTCAATACTACTTCCAGGACAAATAAACAGAAGAAGAAATTATAAAGCTCCTTTCAAAGGTAAGAAAGCTTGACTAGACCTTGACTGCCAAACACTACATATAGTATACTTAGTAAATACTGAGTGGAACTGAAAATTGGAAAATAATGAAAATACATTCAAACTAAGATTTTTTTAATTATAAATAGGAATGAAGTATAACTGCAAATGGAAGTATGTAAGACAGGGATGTTTCCAATATGAAAACTGTCTAGATTTGTTTTTTTTTTTAATGGCATGATGGCTTGATTGGCAGATTCCTCAGCTAGGCAAAGAATCTCAACCCATATCCCATTGAGTTCAGTGGAAACGGGACCAAATCCAGGCTGAAAAACATCTGTCCTTTATGTCAAATCATTTTTTGTATATTTTGGGTTATAGGACCATTCTGTAACAGTTCCATGCACAGCAGTACTGCCAGATCAAACAATTGGTGATTTTTGAGAATCGCGTTTTAACTCAGATTAACGTGAAGAAAAACAGCAAATAAAGCACCAGAGTAAGAAGCACAAACCAAAGCAGCTCCACATTTCATCTGAAGTGCAGCACTGTAGCCACTTACAGGAACTGAGAGTTTCCATGAGATGAGGTTCTCCCATAAAACCCAGCACACCAACCAGTTCATTCATAAAATCTCTCCCCCAAGCATTATAGTCACTGATATTGTGAGAAAGTCCAATTCAGTTCCAGGACCAGGAGATTATTTTTTTTTTTAATGGAAAAAAAAGTTAACACGGATTTTCATCTCTTCCCATAATATTAAAAATGATGTGTAAAGCTCTGCTAATCAGGTCCCTGGATAGAGCCCAATCTCTGGCCACGTGTTTCTGTTCTGGGTCTTGCCCTACGGGAATTTCTGTCAGCACGTGCTCAGGAAACAGTTACACCGTTCACTCTTTTGGACTTTTTTGTAAGACAGACTCTATCTGAAGTTTGGTGAACCTTTGCACTAATCACTGCCAGGTGCCTCTGGCTATGTTTCTGGAATGCAAAGAATCTTTTCCTTCTCTCCTTTTCCCCCCCTCTCCCTGATTTATAATAAATCCTTCAACACACATCACCTTGCTGGGCGTCGTGGCATTTCTTACCTTTTCCTGTAAACAGTGAGCACCCACGTCCTGGGGCTGTGACTCCAGGGTACAACAAGGCACTCCAAGGTACCACACCGTGTCTCTGGTTTTCCCAGGAGCACGGCCAGAGGCTCTGTCCCTGCTCTGCTGCGGCTGCAGCCTGTGACACACCTGGGTGTCACACCCTGAAAGTAGTGCCCAGGCAATGGCAGCCTTTTTCTGGCTTTTACACAAATACAAAGGACTCATTTTCACTCAAAATGCTGCTTTGGGTTACCTGGATCCAGTTCTGCACCTTTGCTCGCCCACACTGAGCCGAGTCCACAAGTGCAGGGGCTGCTCAGCTCTAAGGAGTGGGAGGGGCTGCATCAATATTATGGAAAATGCTATCCACAGGAACTTTCATGTGACTGAAGAGCTGTAGGTCATTTAATTGCTTTAGAATATTTTTAGTGATGCCAGTAACAGTGATCCAAAATAAATTTCATGTTCAGAATCACAAAGGAGCCCTAAGAGTCCTCTCCTGGTACACGCAGGGGTTTTCTGTGTGGGCCTGCTCTTGGGCCCAGAGGGGCTTCCTGAAATACTGGAATACTCCCTGTCTGCTCTAACAAACACATGTGTGAGTGTGGCACAGAATATGACTGTTTGTCACACTTTTCATCCTATACACAAGCCCACAAAACACACAAACACACTCGTTCTGTGTCACACGAGTATCTCTACAATTGTTCTGACCTGAGATGCACAATTTCTGCAGAGCAGTTCCTCACAGGGATCATTATGGGAACTGTGCCACTCCAAAGGATGTGGGTATTTATAAGGGTTTGTTTAATAACCTCTGAAATGAAGCTGATGAAGCGCTACAGTGGAAGTAACTACACATGAGTGAGATATGAAAAATTATTCCTGCCGACAATCTAGCAAGAAAAGGTATTTTGGAGTGAAAGAAAAGCCTTATTAATATGGTCAAAGAAATATCAAAACGTATTTAAATAAAGAGCAGTGCCTTAGGTTCAAGTGACTGGCAGGAAGTCAATTATGAAGACATGTAATCAAACACAGAGACTGCCTACTCCAGATTATCTGCCATGTGCTGCATGCTTGACTGATCTATCTTATTTCAGTCATTTAAGGTCATTATTCTCTGTCAAACAGGCAGCAAGATGCTACCAGGTGGTTTCTGTACAGGTACTGATGTCTGCTGTCTTCAGGTTTGCCAGGTAGAACACACTACCCAATAGTGGGAGATGTTAAAATAGCTTCATTATTTTTGTTACACTGTGATAAACTCCTGTGTTTGCTGTATATGGTTTGCATCAAACCGCAGCAGTTTTGCTTAAAAAAACAAAACAACGTTTGGAAAAAGAGAGAAAAAGCAGCTTTACAGATGTTAAGTGTAAATTTAACTACGGATAAATCCAGTAATGGCTAAAATCATTAATGTAATGCAGAAGAGCTCTGGCTAAATCCATCTGAAATGCTTTCTGAGTTACTCTGAGCATCTCCTTTAACCTCCCACTTTCTCCTGTAACCCTCTGATTTCTCACTCCGTTTTCCTTACAGTGTCTCCTCTGGGCAGGCACCACAGCCCTTCCTTTGAGAGGCACTGCTGGAAGTTGTCTCCTGTCAGTCCAGACCTCTCAGAGACTCAAATGAACAGCTGCCCACCTATTTCTGCTGATGGACAAACAATATTTACCCCAGGATCCAGCACCAGGTTATCCTTAAGCATGTAACTGTTGAATAAGCCTATGCTAACGCTAATTTTGCTTTAAGGGGAGGAAGGAACCTGTATAAGCCTATCTGGACATGATTATGAATGAATTCTGATCACATTTTCTACAACGAGATGAATGACTTGGGATTTGAAAGCAGATGCTTTTAATTAGTGATGTTCTTTGTTTCGTGGGGCTCAGTGCAGCACCTGTACATTGTTCTCTCTGGACAGATGTACTGATGCCCCTTCTGCGTGCTCAGATCCCTAACACTGAGATAAATTATGAAGGGTTCTTGGCTTCCTCCATTGAAAATGTTTTCAGCTGTCAGAGATATCTGTTTCTTGTTACTGGTTTTAGTGCTTTTGAAGGGAAGACTAAACCACTGACTTGTGTATTCTGTTATAAATGAAGAGTATTCTCCAATGGAATCCACAGAGAATGAGGGATGGATCTCCTTGGTCTGTTAGAAAATCTCTGCAGGTATTTAGTTCTCTAAAGTACTTCTAGAGAGTAAAAGTTTCTTTCCTACAAAGATTTTAACAGTGTGTCCGTTCCTAGTCCACTGATTTATATGAGCTCACAAACTTAATTTAAAAGATTAATCAATAAACAGGATTAATAAGAATCAAGTGTAAGTGGCTAAGACACCTAACTGTCTCTTAAAGTAATGAGAATTAGGAGCATAAATGTGTTTTCCTACCTGGCCTGGGTCCTGGCAGCTCAAGGAGATAGCACAGGAAAGAATCTCCCCCATGTAACTGACAAGATTTTATCTGTGTGTTTAGTTTCAAGCTTAAAAATATCAGGGATTTCAAATCTGGTGTTGGGCAGAAGGGAGGCTCTGTGTGCCTCGTGTTACTTCACGTAACGAGAAGTGAAGGACTAAGTTTTTAACAGAGAACTCTTTACACTGAAGTATTCCTGTGGTATTTGAAATAACAGGTGCTAAGAAGCAAGCAAACAAAAACTCTGATGTTTAAGCACCGCGATTAAAATGTCTCTTTTCACTTGATAGTTCTTAAATCCCGTTCCTTGTGATTTTCTGTGGGGGTCAGTGTCACTTCAGGGGGGTCTGGCCCCTGGTTTGAGCTGGCTGCAGTTGGCTGGGGAGAAGTCCAGGCAAAGGGAGCTGTGTGAGCCCTTCACTCTAACCTTGCTTAGAGCTAATCCTTTATAGCAAAGGCTCACCAGATTTGGCTCAGAGTCCTCATTAATCACCACCTCTGCACATCACAGATGTCTTAATCCCACTGCTTCTTCATTTACTGGTGTGTTTACAGAGCAGAAATGACCTAAATTACCACAGCAGTATAAAAAAATGGTCTCACTTCCCTTTCCCTTGGAGACACATCACCCTCCCAATCAAGTCATTATCTGTCAGTGGCCCAGCTCCTGTTGGGAACAGAAGTGCTGTTTGTCACAGCAGCACAAGTGACAGAGAGCCTCAGTCACACACACAGGGATCGTGTTCAGGCCCTACAAAGTCACCTTGTTGGGCCACTGCACTAAATTGGTGCAAATCCCAAACTTGGTGCCACCGCTCAAACTCACTTAACTTCAGTCAGATCAGTTTCATTAAAGCTGATAATTTATCACATTGAATATTCTAAATCGCAATTTACGGAGATAGTCTACAAATGAAACCAAGTGCATTTTTAGATGACTTGGATAATAACAGCTAAAAAAATAGTAGAAAGCAAGCCAAGTGTAACATTCACCCAAGATTTAATACTAAAAGCTGTTTTTCTGTCCTCACTCTGCTACAAATCAAAATAGACTATTTTTGCAATGGGCAAAATGAAACCCAGTTTGACATTATACATGGCAAATGCTACAAGAAATGCTAAAATAAACCCTTGCTACCTGAAATAAAAAATAAATATACATTTTAAGCTGGATCATGCCAAACCCACTTTCTGCATGCTGAAGTATTTCTCAGCCAACCACTTTTAGCTAAATTAATATCAATGTAAGTAATTTTTTTTAGTGTAGCATACACTTCATTCCAGAATTTGAAAAAATGTGCTCCATATTGAATAAAGCCAGTATAAATACATTTGGTAATGAGGTCAGATTCTGTTAGAACATTTTCAAGTGAATTAGATAATTTTGTCAAACTATTTAAATGTCTCAGCAAACCATTTGGGAAAATTGACTGCTGCACTTGGTATTGACTTTGGCAAAGGACAGTGTAACATAGGGCTTTTTTTGTTAAAAAAAAAAGAAAAAAGCCTTTAAATCAAATTCTGAATCTCATGTCAAACTTGAGTAGACTATTTGTACTCTGCCTCATGTAGTTTTTGGCACCTTGCACATTTGATGACTCAGTAATTAGATTTCTTGATAGTAATCACTTGGTTCCTGCCACAGACTGCACGATGTGATCCAGCCTTGTCATGGTCCTGATCCACAGGGCAGGAATTCTGTGTGTCTGCTCAAACCCAAACACTGACAAATGAGGCCAAAGCCTCAGTGTGTGCCAGAGAGCTGCAGCAGTGCCCAGGGAGGGGTTCCCTTCCCACTGCAGAGCTCCTGTATCCTCCAGGAGGGATGGCACTGCCAGGCCAAGGGGGAGCCCCCTGTAATCCAGGGGCTCCAAGCATGTGAGTGTGAATTTGAACCGATGGATGCTTTCAACAAAACTGTGCTAAATGAAACTCAAGGGCAATTAATTAGTTCACACAAAGTTTCTGCACTTGCAATTTAGATGTCATGTACGGGCTGCATTTCAGCAGTCATGAATAATGTAAGCATAAAGTGTTAAATACAGCAGAAGGATCTTGGACTGGGAATGATGATGCTGAATGAAGATTCTTTTGAGTTTAGAAAATGGTATTTGAGGTGCTGAAAAATTCCAAGTGGCTATGTCATGTAACTGGATGCCCTGTTTTAAAATAACTATTCAGAAGTACATTCCAGTCTCCATTCCCTGATGTTTGGCTCATGGGTAGGAATCTGTTATCTCACTCCCACATTTTGTCATAGGATATTTGGGCAAAGACTTCACTTAGGTACATGAGCACTGAGATAAGAATTCAGCACTGTTGTCTCCTCTGAGAAAGAACCCACGCTGCACTGAGGCTGGGATTGGCAAGACAATTCTGATGGAAACTCTGGGGTGTCTGCAGCAGGAGCTCAGTGACAGGCTCAGCCCACTGACCATGCTGCTCCTGCTGGAAGTGCTGTGCTCTGCAATGGAGACACCAGGGGCAGCCATGAGAATTCATCTGGGAGCTTCCAAACCCCTCAAACTGGAAACTTGTCTGTTGCTCTCACCATGGTCAGGCCTTTGCTTTCATTTCTTATTAGCAGCACCGGAACACCAAGTGCCTTAGGAGCAAATCCACCTTCCTGACAGTCTGCTAAATCCTTCCCATAGCATATCCTTACTTTATTTCATTCTTGGTTGAGATTTTTTGCCTTAACTCCCCTAGGACCCAACTCCACAAGGAAACAGCTGAGCAGCACACTGGGAGCAGTCAGAGGGAGGGATCCCACTCTAACAGGCTCAGGCAGTCCCATCCTGCAGGGAAAGCTCATGGACAACCTTCACTTTGGAGTGTCTGTCTCCATTCCTGCCTTCTCTGCTACAGAAGGCTTCCTATTTACGTGGAGTAACTCCCAGTGCCTCCTGCTGGCTGTGGCTCTGCCATGGGAATGAGTGTGCCAACAGGAAATACAAGGTCGGGAATGTGGCAGGGCAGGGAAGGAGATGGGCTGGGCACAGGCATTTTATGGGACAAGGACAGGATGAGTGTGTCCATCAGACTGGGGGGGGACACTGGTACCTGCTGCCAGCCAAGGTCAGAAGAGAAGGCTGAAGGAGCAGAGGGTACAGAACCTCAGCTTGCTGGAGAACTCACCCCCCCAGTTAGGAAAATAAGGACTAGTTTGCTCCTAACTGTATTTCCTCAATCAGACTGTTTTCTAACCACCCCAGGTGTAAATTTCCTTGCTGTACCTCTTCCATGCCACACACACTCTACCTTCTGCCCTTTGCTTAAAATCCTTCTGGGCTTTCCTTGCCCCATATAAAAGAAGGGAAAGGTCAGTCACTGGACTAGGATGGGAAAACTCTGCATTTAATTGCTGTATTTGCTAAAGGACACCAACATGTTCCTAGGAAAAGAAAAGCCTTTAATCTCTCTATCTTAAATTCCCATCAGCAAAGCCAAATCAGAGTCCTTTCCCCATCCAAAGTGCTGGGAAGTGAAACTGTAAGTATGAAGTTGAATTTGCATGAGGTCACGCACCAAAAAAAAATTCTGAGTAAAAAGGTTAGAGCAGAGTTTTGTGGCTTGCAGAGATTCCTTACTGTTGAGAAGATGTTATGAGAGCCTTGAGCAAACGGTGCTTTAGAAACATCACACCCTGTGGCCATGCAATTGTATCTGTGCTGTAGCAGTGCAATCCATACAATCAGTGGGATTAAACACTCTTCCCTGATTAGGATCTGCCTGGGTAAAGCCTGCTGCTCAGAGGTGCATTGCAGAAAACCTTATCAGAGAGCAAGGAAGTGAGAAAGCCCGTGGCTCTGACACCGAGTGAGTCTTACTAAGGCAAACACAGCCTGATTCCTGAGTGAGTCATAGTTCGGGTTTTACCCTTGGAGAGGTTTCTCATGTTAGCTGAGAAAAGTTCTCGGTGCTTATCCAAACCTACGAGAAGTCATCCAGCAAGAATTAAAAAACAAAATCAAAATCTAAATGTAACTGCATGCTATGAAGAAAAAAAAAAAATCCCATTGTGTTTTGTCAAAGACAAGGACAAGGCCCTGAACGACCTGATGCCCAAGTTTGCCCTGCTTTGCACAGGGCACAGATGACATGACCTCCTGAGGTCCTGTGAAAACCAAAATAAGTCCTTGATTCTAAAACAAACAAAACTGCTTCCTTTGGGCCAGTGTTTTCTTTTGAACAGCATCCATGCAAAGTAAAATAAACAATTCATCATCCATTATCATGCCAGACAGGCCCAGCACGTTTCCCATCACACACATACCCGTCCCTGGCACTCTCCAGCGGCGACTGGTGGTGATGTGGGCTGGACAGGGCAGAGTCGAGGGGAAGGTGCCTTGAAGGAATGTCATGAGGAGGCGGCAGCACAGCTGGGGAGGGGCCGTTGTGGTTGGTGCTGGATCCACTGTACATGCCTGGGAGCACACAGCAGTTGGTAAAACAAAATAAGCAAGGAAGCATCAGTAAGACCTGCAGAGTCTCCAGCTCCTTCCCTGTCCCTGAGCCACAGCCCCAGTGTGTCAGTGAACACCCCTGTGCCTGGGCAGCACTCAGAGCTGTGCCACAGTACTTGGACACGTGCGTGTCTCCTCTCTGACCTGCCCAGGTGCTCCAGGTGTTCCTGGACTCTACAGAGCTGTAGAATCCTCCTGACAGCCACGAGGGCTTGAGGGGACTCCCACCCTGCCTTTCTTCTATTTGTGAGAGAGAACTTGCAGTGCTCAGGGATGGAGCTCACACAGCAAAACAGACCATGGTACCCTGGGGCTTTGCTGGTCATTTAAACCCTCTAATTTGACTCTCCATTACTAAGGTGCTGGACATCACAGACCATTTACAAATATCACACACTGATACAAATGAAACCCCCATAAATTAAATGCAAAGGACAACAAAGAGAATTTTTTAATGAGATCATGAAAACAGGTTCACTAGTACAGAATTCCTGAAGGGGTGTGGATGTACCGTTTTTGGGGACTCTCCTCTACCATGGCAGCAAGGCACCAACAGCCAAGTGCTCACCATGCCCTCGAGCACACCCACTGCTGGAGAAGCTTTGTCCAGGGCTCTTGGATGAAGATGTTGGAATTAAGTTTTTTTTCTCCCTTCTGAAGGGTGACCATGCACCAAGACAGGCACTGCCTGGGCTCAGGGCTCTCACTGTGACTTTTGGTGTGAAGGCTGCACTGAGGGCAGGTCTCTGTGGGGACAGACATCACAGGAGTGCAAGCATGGAGTGTAAAAATGCTGCTTTACGGCAGAGGAAAAGGGCTGGCTCCTTGTCATGCTGTTCTGGGAAAAGTCTAGTCCTTGTCCTTCTCTTCCCAGTTTTTCTGCCTTTCTCCTCTTCAAGTTTTGCCCACAACACATCTGCCACAGTTCTGTCCCACCCTCCCAGGGAGTGTGCACATGGATGAGGACCAGACCTGCCACTCACTGGGACCTGAAGGCTGTGAGCAGTGAGGTCTGCCAGCTCCCACGGGGTCCAGCTCTAGAGCACAGAGACCCCCACACTCCCTCTGGGGCCTTTCTTTGCCATCTCTGCTCCTGTACTACTCATCTGTTCCTTGCCACTCCGTGTGGGCAGAGCTGCACACCAGGACAGAGCCATGTGCCAGCTGTGCCCAGCCCTGTCCTGTGTCACTGGCAGGGCTCTGGACTGCACCCCTCCCAAACCCTCCCAGTGACACAGAACAAACAGAAGGCAACATGAAAATCCAGAGCTGTGGGGAATGTGTGACACCCTCGGGGTGGAGAAGCAACATCTGAATGCCAGCATCTGTTTCTGTGTGTGACTGAAGAGCAGAACCACCGAAGCAAGATTCCAGCCACCTTTGTCAGGGGCTTCTGATGAGTCAAAAACCCCTCATGAACAATGAGTCCTCAGCTGCTGACAGATCTAAAGCAACAAAGCTGAACCACATCATCTCCGTCTCCAGCTAGACAGAACATTTGTCAACCAGCCAGTGAAAACAACTTGCTTTCTGCACTGCACACCAGACAGAAGGGGCTTTCAGAAGTCAGATGTTCCCAGGTGATGCGAGGATTTATTTGTCAAAGCCTCTTCTGGTAACAGTAAGTCAGTAGCAAGGATGCTACATTGTGGAAATGCTTTTCCACTGGTGGCTTCAGTCCATTTCATAATACAACAGTTTCCACTTCCCTCAGATCCTCGCTGTTCATACATTTATTGTCAGGCTTGAAAGATAAGCCAAATTTGACCTCAACTGTTCAGTGTCATTTTGCACTTCAGCTCTACTTCCCACACCACTGGGAAGTTCAGGTAAACTGACAGCACAGCCTGGAGGAAACTGCAGAACCTAAACCAAGCTGTTCATGTTCTAAGGCTCCCACACTGTTGGCCCAGCAGTAACTTGTGCAAAAAGCTCAAAAGCCCTCAAGAAAAGGTCATCTTAGCAGTGTGGTGGCCAACAAATACACCCCTGAACAGTTCATCCACGTTTGATCTTTCAATCCCACCCCTGAACAGTTCATGAATGTTTAGGATGTCTCTCTCCTGGCCCGTTCCTTGAGGTGATGAGAAAGAGCAGCTGAGTATCTGCAATCAGCCTGAGTCCCACATGATCCCTGCACTCAAACCCACCAAAACCAAATAAAACTAGAATCCCTGTCACCCCCAATTTCTGCCACCCCCAGCCACTCTGCAGAGGAGTTTACCCATCTGTGGAATTGTTGTTGTGGACACCAGGTGTCCACTGCTGGGCTTGCAGAGTTTCTAGCTGGGGACATCCTCTCCCAGATCTATCTTTTGACTTCCTGGTTACATTTCCTCAGGGAAAAAGCCCCTGTTTGGACCTGTGCACTGAGGCTCGTGGTGTTTGTCAACTGTGGGGTTTGTCAGCAGTGAGTCCTCCTCTCCCTGCATCTTCTCTGCAGTTTGGCACGTGGTGTCCCTTGTCCCCACACCCCCAAGCCATCCACACCGTGCCCTGTGCTGCCTCACCCCAGCTCCCTCCCCAAAATCAAAGGGGGAAGAGCAGTTGCCAATCCAGTCCCACTATAAATTTCAGTATTTCCCAAATTTCTTTCCTTTTACAGTTTTTCTTCCCTGTTTTTTGTTTTTTTTTCAGCACTGAGCACTGATATTGTGTACCTGAAGTCACCCTTTGGAGCTGCTGTGAATGACTCCTGTAAGTGCTGCCCACTCCAGGCCTGTGCACCTTGGGCCTCTTCATACACTGACCATCTCAGCTTGTCAATAGAAGTCATCAATCAGTATTTTAGACGGCTTGGCCTTTAACCTTAACATCTCTGGCCAAAAAAGTGCTCTGAGCATCTGTGACCAGCAGCCTTTTCCCCCTCAGCTTTATGCTGAGAGCAGGCAAACAATAATAAAACCCAGAGAAAATGCCTGAGTGGGACCAGAGTGATACAAGCTCTTGTCCACAGGCAGAGTTAAATGTGTGCAGCCATGAAGCATCTCAGTTATGAGGAGGGAAAAAGGAGGAAGATCTCAGCAAACAATGGGCTCCTCTGACTGCAGAAACATTCCTCTGCTCACTGTCTTACCTGCTTTGAAGTCAGACACAAGGGATGGGGCCTTTTTTAATATTTCGGGTTTTTCTGTGATGGGCTTTCATCCCTGACATATTTAAAATGTGCTTTAACTTGGAGAAAGACAAAACTGAAATTCTCCAGGAATCCAAGTGATCCCTAAAGCCCAGAGCTCTGCACATTAATAATGTGGTTTCTTTGGAAAAAAAAAAAAAAAACCAACACAAAAACCAATCTCCAAAGCCCAAACCATGAATGTTTTTATATTTCAAGTGGAATCTGAGGACATCATACTCTGCATTTATCCATATATACAGTATTATAGCCGATTTCTCAAAAAATATTACCTCAGCTTATTTGAAAGAGCAAATGTGCAATCACTGCAGACTATAGGTGGCAGCAGGAATGTCCTTATGCTTTAATTCTGTAAGGATCAGCACTTTGGTTTATATGCCCTAAATAATGACAGAGGAACAGTTTTGCCTGTGGATTGTACTGCACATAAGATGAAGCAACTTCTGTTTCACTGCAAAAGAGTCTTTCAAGTCCTGATTTATTTTTCCCTGGCACTCGTTCATACTGTGCATTGATGGGGTCTCATATGGAGCGACCCGATGGAAGTATCAGGGAAGATTTACAGGTTTTTTTACAACATCCTGGTGATGGATTGATATAATCAGCACAGAAATCATCTCAGACAAAGCCAGAGTTACAGACAGATAAAATCCTTTCTTTCACAAGAGATTCTCTGAAATGACACTGAGAGGTTAGGGATGGTCTGTTTATCTGTGAGCTAATAACTCTTTTCCTGTTTTATTGTTGTCACTTGAAATCTGAGGCTGTTTCTGAGGTTCTGAAGTGCAGCCTGTTCTGAGGAAAATGTCACTGCTCTTTCCTGCCCTG
This sequence comes from Sylvia atricapilla, assembly GCF_009819655.1. Taxonomy (NCBI): domain Eukaryota; kingdom Metazoa; phylum Chordata; class Aves; order Passeriformes; family Sylviidae; genus Sylvia; species Sylvia atricapilla. Next base: position 28,982,157 of record NC_089148.1, on the reverse strand, counting down.
CCTGGAAGGGGGAGGCCAAGTCACACTGCAGCTACACGGGGCTGTCACAGGGACAGCACAGACCTTGCTCAGGACAGCTGGCACAGGCAGCGACTGGAAATTAACCCCGAATCCCTCCAGCTTTCTCCCACTTTTCAAGGAGCCACATGTAAGCCCTGAGTGCAGCTTTCCAGGGAAAGCAAATCAAAATGATGGGGTATTTCCCCTTCTACACCACTCTGTTACATTCCAACATTTTAATGCAACTAGAACTAGGAAAGAGGAGGTGGAGATGTCAAGCAAAAAGCGTCTTTTGTTTGGAAGATTTGGAGTAATCAAAAAAAAGCAGGAGATTCTTGCAGAAAGCAGATTACAATTACACTGCTGGCCTTTGGGAGAGCCTCTCTGTGCTGCCTGAACACAGAACCTCACAGTGCACATCCCTGATCCAGGATCCTTGCTGGGGTTCAAACATTGTGAATCTAGATCTTATTTCCCACAGAAAGGAATGGAAGCTTCTTTTTCTCTTCCTATAAAATGTACAGAAGTGTCTAAGGTCCCTGAAAAGGGCCAACTCTTGGTCAAAAGACAAGAACGAAAGAAAATACAGAAAGAAAGATGAAATATTAGAAAATATTATTAAATGAAGGTTTGATATTCCCAATTCAAGTTTTCCTCCCATTCATGTAACACCATGTTTTTTGTTATGATCCAAAGTGCATCATAACACTCAGCCTCATCAGCCTTCCTGCAGCTGCTGCAGAAAACTCCTGCTGGGAGTCTGTGCAGAGCATCCACCTGGGCTTGGCACAGCTCCTGCACCTGCCCTGAGCCCAGGCCAAGGCCCACTTTGAAAGGAGAGCAAATGGATGGAGACAGACTCTCAGCAGGGCTGCCGCCCCCTTCACATGAAATCAGCAGGTGCTGTTTCTCTGACTCATTCTGAAAAACCAAAAAAAGCAACTCCGAGATTTATTTCATCTTATTTGTTGGTCAGGAGCTTTTATCACCGTCCACAGTGACAACTTTTTTCTGGTTTAAATGCTCTGTTATATGACATATTTCCCACCACACTTATTAGAAGTGTCCTTACCTGTAATTAAATCATGGGGACCTACAGATCTGCCACACTTCCCATCCAGGATGTGCTGTGAAGATGTGTGGAGCTGTTGGATAGCTAAACATTCACTGAGTACATCTTGTTCAATATCAGTACAGGACTTTAGCTACAAGAGGAGGATAAAAGAAACACTGTGTTACATAGTAAAACCAAATTATTTATAATTAATTTCATGTATCTCCTTGAGGATTATACAGAGAAGGAAGAAACGCCATTCTTAGGAAAGCAGTGTAATTAAGGATGTGTGTAGTACTTGGTACTTGTAATTAGAGATAATTTTGATGGTTTTCTGAAGTGCTCAAGTTAAGTGTGCTAATCTCACATCAACAACCAGTCTGCTTCAGAAAATAATGTACCCTGTGATCCTTCAAAGCTTCCTGAGTAATTGAACCGCACATTTTCAGGCTTTCTGTAGTTTCTTGTACTCTGTGGCAAAAGGTTTGCATCACCCTGTGACACTTGGAAAGACATTTGATATTGAAAGAAAAGCGTTTGTGCTTATCAGATTAGAACTGGCAGAGCGAGGCGCTGTCGGTGATGGGGAAGAGGTACCACCCACGTGTCAGCTGTGCTCCATGGAAATTAAAGCTCTGGCAAAAGGGGCTGCAGCAAACTCTTGAAAACCACAATGTCGATCATATTAAAAACAGCAGGAGAGGAGAATTAAGAAAGAAAAGCATTTCTAATTCTCTTTCAAACATGCTGATGCTGCCAAGCTTTTGTCATAACAGAGCGCTCGCGTTACACAAACAGCCATCATATTCTACAGCCATTAATAGTTATTGTCCTTATGGGTACAGCCTCACATACCCATCTCCCCTGGGCCTGGGTATTCTAAATAAAGGGCCCAGGCAAACCTTCTCAGAATTCTGCTCTACAGCCATTTGTGGGTTCGAGATAAACATCTGACATTTGGATCACAGAGTGCATCTGCAGCCAATTAAACTACTACTAAATTAACAGCTAACTTTCTCCTGTTTTGTTCCTGTAAAGCCCTTCAGAACAACCAAACATCACCACTGCACTAATCCTCCAAGCTATGAACTAAGGGCTCAGGATTCCTTTGATACGAGTCTAAGCTCAGGCATTTTGTTTTGTATCAGAGATGGCTCATTTTGGTAGCGTATCTCAACCAAGACATGTTGGCAGAACAGTTTGTTAATTTTTCTTTCTTGGCTAGGTCATTTCCACTCAGAACTCTTGGGAAGCTGATACCAACAGACAACTGCCCTTGCTGAGTTATAACCAAAATCGAGCAAGTGAGTATAAACAGTCTTTTCCCCTTTTTGCCTAAATCTGAAATCCGAAGGCTCTTCAGTAACACTGGGATTTACTTAGTGAAAGGTGTTGGGGTTTTTTAATAGATTTAAGCGAAATACTTAGGAAGGGTTCTTGTTTCTCTATCAGCCAGATTTGCTTTGGTCCTTTTTAAGAGAGCCTGACCAAAACACACTTAAAATCTGCTGCTTTTTCAGATGCCTTTTAGTTTGAGGAAAAAACGGTCAGAGGATCAAGTATTCATAAAGTTATCATGGACAAATGAGACAGGAAATCTGAAGATGATTTCAAACCACTGGAGGAGTGCACATTTAGACTGGTCTACCAAATAAGGTGTGGGAGGCAAGTTACTAACAGTATTTTAAGATAGATTTGATAAGTCTATATGAGGCTGTGTATATGCACACTGGAAAACTCCTCAAGGCAGGAGATTAAGTGATATGAAACCCTGGATATTGATGTCTTGGTGCATCCAAGCAACCTGAGTTTGCAGCTGGTGTTAAATTTGTCCTGGATTGATTCTGCACTTCAGGCCTCCTGCTGCTGGTGCAGGAAGTACTTTGTGCCCTTCAATGCAAAGTTTGGGGGTTTTTTCCCACCTTGCTCTGTAGAAATGGAACGAGGCCTCAGGAGGTGACAAGGTGTAACAGTGGGGACTGTCCCATGTTAATGCATTCGGCTCAGTACACAGAGCTGAACAAATAACATGTTTGGTGTTAGGAAGTTATTTCTTCCTTGTTTCTCTGAAGTATGACAGAGACCACAGGAAGGAAAAATGAGGAAGTTCTCTTCTTTGGAATAGGGAGCACAGTTGCTTTCCACAATCTGCTGAGAATTTCATGTAAGAAACCTTCCTTTTGCAAAGATCTTGCAATTGCAGAAGACTCTGGTGCCACAGTCACCTTTTTTCTGACACAGAATTAATTACATAGAATTAATCAATTACTGATTAATTATGCCATTATGACTCTTACTTTCATTACGTAGAATTAATTACGTAGAATTAATTACATAGAATTAATCAATTATTGCCGTGGCACTCTGACTCTTACTCTCATTACAAGCTAAAAGTTAACCTAGGGAAGTGTTGGGAATTTTGTCACCTGTGGGACACACATGCAGAGAAAATCCTGTAGAACCTTCTAAAGCTGAGAGCTGTAGGGAAACGACGAGGCCTGGTAACACAAAACTGGGATGGAAAACTAGGCAGTGGCCAGGCTAGATAAAACCTTTGACTGGAGCTGATGTGTGCAAAGACTTGATTCCATGGACACCTGGATGGTGCTGGGCACGTGTCTCCCCCAGGCACAAAGCTCACCATGCAATGAGTGATCCAGGAGCATTTGACACAGCCTGCAGAGCTCTGGTCACTGATGTGCTGGGAGCTGCTACTCAGAGTGCACACATCTGGCCCAGAGAAGGGTCACAGGGAGAATTAGGGGACACACAGCTGTCCTGGGAAAGGGCACTCCGTGTTCAAACTGCTGAAAGCTCTGCAGGGGGAAGGGGGCATGGCTGACAAAGGACATCTCTTCTACTCCATGTCCTCTTTTCCTACATTTCCATTGTAGCCTGGCTTAGTTTCATTTGTGTTTAAGATTATCTGCCAACATGTACTTCAGTAAATACCATCAGCTAAGTGCTGACTGCAGAGACACAATGCAAGGATATTTTATGTGAATGACAGCACAGTTTGTGCTTGAGTATGAAAGATGGACAGGAAAAGCGTGGGGCAAACTGAAATTAGAGGGGGCAGCCTTTGGAAGTACAAATATATCAAGTGGTCTGGTTAACAACAGTGATCAAACCCCAGGAAAATCAGCTCTATTTAAGTTTTCTTCTGTGACACCGCAGAAAAACTGACCTGAAAATAAATGAATCAAAGGTAAATTAAAAATGACTGCACTGAGGAGCTCTGGGGATGCGCCACTCCTCGCCTCTCTTACCTTCTTACGCACCTGCTGCTCTTTGGCCGAGTGAGCCTTGACGTGCTTGCGCAGGGAGCTGGGGTCGGTGTAGCGCTTGGAGCAGCCGGGGATCTGGCAGGCGTAGGGCTTCTGGGAACGGGAACAAAGGGACAGATGTCACACCCCTGTGCCCAGGCACCGGGAGCGCCGCAGGATGGGCAGAGCTGAGCCTGAGCTGCTCCTTCTCTTTGCTGCGCCCGCGTTTGCTCTGAATCCTCTGATTCCGCACTGCTTTACTGGACCGAGCTAAACGCTAGTGAGGTGGAACTGAATGGGTTTTGAGAGCATTTCTTTATTCCCTAGCCTTTATTCCCTAGCAAGCAAAATTATCATGGGATCACCCAGTGTAAAGACTGACATTTTGGGTTTGAGTTTTGATTTACATAAATTTTAGAAGGATTTCTGGGCACTGGTGAGAACCCACCTCGAATGCTGGGTGCAGTTTTGGGCTCCTCATGACAAGAAAAGCATTGAGGGACTGGAGCATGTCCAGAGAAGGGCGAGTTGGGGAAGAGTCTGGAGAACAAGGAGTGGCTGAGGGAGCTGGGGGGCTCAGCCTGCAGGAAAGGAGGCTCAGAGGGGACCTTCCCAGTGACTGAAATCCACACTGGATTCTTCTTGTGGCCATTCCTATTCCCAACAAATGGAACGCTATCTCTGGGTTACAGAACAAACTCCAAATGAAGGTGCAATTGCCAAAATGAGCAAAGGCACTTTTTATTAAGTAACCACTGGCTTAAGAGCCAGCAAAATAGTGCTGCATGGCACAGCTCACAAAGCTTTCCAGTGGAATGGAACATTCTTTTGCCCTCTGTTTCCTTGCCTCATCTATCAACATTACCTCAGCCTTCTCACTAGGACTAGCAAATCCTTTTGGTGTCCTCTCAAAGGCAGAACACTGGTCTGCCATGACCTCGATGTCACGGGATCTTTAATCCCCTTGGTTTCAGAAGGAGGATGCACAGAAAGGAAAAAACCCCACCAGTTTTGGGAGGGAGTGACTGTGAGGTCCTTTAAAGCCAGTTGCTCTGCTCCTGGACGAGTGCTGATGTGCCCTTTTTATCACAAGGACAGACAGGTTTCCTTTGTTCTGCTCCTGCCTAGGAGAAGGATCTACTTCCAGATGATTTAGTAGGGGTTCGATCAAACTAACATACACCAGGAACTGAAATGATTTACAGATTCTCCTTTGGAGAAGATAAATGATGGAGTGACCTACATTGAGAAACTTTAAAACCAATTCCAAATGCACTCAATAAGGAAAAACCAGCCTATATAAACCCCTTTTCTTTGTAAGTACCTCCAGAGGATAAGTATTGCTGCTCTGTCCAGCCAGCAGGAAATTTCTGAAGGAATAATAGAATCATTCACCAATTCCTGACCTTACAGGCTAACACAGCACCTACCCAGAAAGTTACAGGGCAAAGGAGATTTATTGAGAGTGTCTGGAACACAGAGAACTGACACCTGAGGAAAAGCTATGGAAAACTTTAACAAATCCCTTGGCAGAAAAACTAGCAGAGTATTTTTCAAATCACTGATGTCATTCAAATTAGTGATAAAATCAGTCAACTCAGTCACAGGGAAACTAGATGAGAATCTGAGCACCCTTACAAAGGTTCATGGCTATTTGCTCTGACATTCCAGGCAGTTGTTTGGAGCAGCAGCACCATCCTGTAGCTCTCCTATTTTTCATGTTCACATAAGCACACAATTCACTGAGCATAAACCACAGGGATTCAATTAAACCAGGTAAGTGGAACTCAGTTACTGTGTGCAGGACTACAGGAACAGTTTTACAGAACCTGCCATGGAATAGCACAGAGGATGTTTTTAGATATTTAAGAAAGTTATTAGAAAATGATTACTGTACCTTTTTCCTGATTTATGAGCATTTCAGATAATAAAGACAGAGATAAAGGGAGAAGAGAAGAAAATAGAAAGTTAAGACATTTGTCTTCAATATTGCACAGACAACACATACAAAGAATTTGTGCTCATTTTAGTAACCATATAAGTTCTCTCTTAAAACTAATAGATGGCATTTCATTTGTGAATTTGGCTAATAAAAAATATATCTACTAGATTCATGCAATTAAATTTAAAAGCTGTATGCAATTTAGAATATCCACTTTCAAAAGAGATGCAAATTAAAAATTCAAATATCTCAGGTTGACTTTCAAATAAATAAAACATTGTTATTTTAAGTGTGCTTTGGTTTGGAAAATGTGACTGACTTGCTTCTCTTACTTGTTTGTTTTTGCAAGGCATAATGTACATTAGACATTCCTTAATGCTGCACTGTCTGAAATGTGTAACTGCTTAAAAAGTAAATATCAATTAAACTCAAAAGTTCTGCCCCATAAACACTCGGCCAAACTAAACCATATATTCACTTCTTTGAAAAAAGACAAAGGAACAACTCTGCCTTGTTATTCTTTACAAGCTTTATGCTGAGGACATGACTGGTCTGCAAAGCTGCCTCATTGCTTTCTTTCCCCATGATCTGGTGATTTCATCTCAGTAGAGCCCAAGACATTTGACAGGGGCTCATCTTGTCTGTGAGAAAAGTGACAAGAGCTGCAGAGCCAAGCCAAATCTCCCAACTGCAGAGAATAAAAGAGTGTGTTTCTCACAGTTCATTCTGAGGGAGGGTAGTTATTATAACTCGATTCCAGAGAGTTATGAGACAGATTCATTTTCACTTTTACAAAAGTACTGTCCGAAACTGAGGTGCATTTACCTTCCACTGAGAGGTCTGAGCAGCTTTTGCATTCACTCAGAACACTCACTGAAGGGGACAGAAGTGAGACAGTGACACACATTTGGCGCAGCAGCAGTGACTCAGCTTTCCCTCAGCCACATCTTATTGAGCTGCTGCCTCCTCTTACTGGAACAGGAACAATGGCAGAGTTTGCTGAGTAACTGACTCCTCAGCATGACTAACACAAACGAGCCGCCTCTCTGCGAGCAGGGCTTTTTCATCTCTCAAAGCACACTTCAAACCAAACGCACTTGCTCATAGCTGCGTTTTCTACGACTCTCCTGATGAACAGGCCGAGTCCCCCCGCAGTGGCAGACTGTGTGCCAGGAGCACAGGAACAGTGCAGCTCCAGAATGGAAGCACACTTACGGTGTCCAGGTGTGTCCGCTGATGCTTGGCCCGGTCGCTGGAGTTGCTGAAAGCTTTCTGGCAGCCAGGATGCTGACACAGGTACGGCTTCTCCCCAGTGTGACTCCGCAGGTGAATCTTGAGGTTCTCAAGCCTAGAAAATGCCTTGTTGCACCCTTCAAACTGAAAAAGGCATTAAAAAAAAATATCGTTGTAAGGTTCTATTAAATAAACCATGCGAAGCCACAAGGAGAACAGTGTAAGAACAGAGTTGGACACGCAATAAATCAACCAACATTCAAACATCTGTTGAAATTTATGGATGAAACACAACATATTGTGCTGTTCATTTAGTCTGTCACCAAAGACACAGTGTGCAGCTCAGTAATAATACAAGGATTATAAATATCTCACACATTCTGTCTGAACTGAACACTTAAAAGGCACTGTGTCAGAACAGAAAAATTTAAAGAAAGAACAAGTGTTCTGAGGAGTCCTCTGAGATGTTAACTGGCACGGGAGCCACTGTGGGCAATAACAATTAGCTGCTACAGACAGAGAGCAAGAGAAGCTGGCGGGTTAGAACCAGGTTTCAGGTGTCTGAAATATTATACACTGGAGCAGATGAGCACGGACTATTACAGGAAGACCTGATCCATTCAAAGATCAATCCAAAGGAACTCTGCTGTTATTCTGCACCCTTTTCTTTACTAGCTGTATCATTCAGAGCTGTTCTGAACATTTATACAACCAGTAACCTGAGCAATTCTGACTTCTAAGCACCCGTTTCATTAGGGAGCTCAGCAATAAAATGCTGCATAGCCTTCATAACAGAAGTCACTGTTTCAAATTAAACCTGAATAAATAAGTAAATAAAATTTTCAGCTACTAGGCCGAGGGTCTTAAGGGTCACCTAGTTCCAAGCCCTGCCATAAGCAAGGGACATCTTCCACTATCCCAGGTTGCTCCAAGCCCTGTCCAACCTGGCCTTGAGCAATTCCAGGGATGGGGCAGCCACAACATCTCTGAGGAACCTGTTCCAACCATCGTTTCTAGAAGCCATAGCTTTTTCTTGCTCATAAACAGTGAAATCCTGACTCTTAACAAAATCAGCAAATGCTTTGTCACTTCCTTTTGCCGAATCAAGATTTTGTTCAGCAGCTTTCCAGGAACCTGTGGCTCCTCAGATGACATCACAGAAATCACCCCCTTGCCAATCCTGTTTGTCACACACACATCAGTGCAGGCAAACTGCAGGCTCAGCTGTGGCATCCAGCAGTGCAGGGGGAGATGGGGAGGGAGAGCAGCTGCAGATGGAGGAGCACTGAGGGTGCTGTAACCTGGAGGTTCCTGATCTCCCAGCGCCTGCCGAGGGCAAATCGCTGATGGAGAAAGGCCCATCACATCCTGTTCATCCCAGTGTGCTTTGGAAATACCAAAACACAGCAACCAAAGTGATTCTCGAGCCAGCACTTCATGTTGCAGGCTGTGTCCTGGCCCTGGATGCAGATCAGCTCTGCACACTACAGGCAGAGGGTTTTCTGGCACTTCTCTGCCTGTCCCAGCCACTCACACATCAAAGGATCAATGCGGCTTCTACTGCCATAAATATTTCAGTGCCCTGAGCAGTGACCTGTCTGAATGGCACACTGGGTATGTGTACAGACAACTATCTGATGTGTATGTATTTTCCATCTTTTCCCATCACAGCCATTGTGAGAGATCCACAAAATCACCTGGAGACATGCAATTTATGAGTTCAGAAGTTTTGTTTGGCCACGACCCACCTCTGAACACTTGAGCTGGTGCAAGGAGGCAGGGGGGTTTTGGAAGTGACCAAAGCCACCAAGGCTTCAAAAGAAACAAGCTTTTTTCACAATCATCACAAAAAATCTGACAAAGATTCAGGACGAAGCAATTTGAAATGTGCAAAAATGCTGAAGTCTATGAAAAATAGAGCAGAGTTCAGCAAATTCACAGTTCTCATAGGACATTCCATAAAGCTGAGTGGATGTTCTGAAGTCCTAAAGATCACTTTTTTCCTTTTTGCTCCCAATCTTCCTCCTTTCCAGCCTCCTTTGATTAGTGTGCCCACAGTGTGGCATTCCTTTGAAGTACCCTTTCATCTTTCTTGCAGGTCCCCTTCAAGCACTGAGAGGCTGCTCTAAGTCTCCCCAAGGCCTTGTCCAGGCTGAACCAGCCCAACTCTCTCTCAGCCTTTCTTCTCAGAAGAAGTGTTCCATCCCTTGGAGCATTTTTGTGCTCCTTCATTCCCCAGGCTGTGTTGATACCAGGGGCTGCCCTGAACCAGCTGCAGGACCCTGGACTTGGCCTTGCTGAAACCCCATGGGCCACGTCTGGAGCTTGTCCATGTCCCTCTGGATGCCATCCTGTCCTTCAGGAGTGTCAACTGCACCACTCAGCTTGGTGCCACCCACAAATTTGCTGAGACTGCACTTGGTCCCCCTACAGACCCCCAAGGGACACCGCCTGTCACCAGTGTCCCATGTGAACACTGAGTCTTTCACCACTCTGGATGTGACCATCATTCCTCACTCACTGAGCACTCCAGCCATCAAATCCACCTCTCTCCAATTTAGAGAGAAGGATCTTGACCCTCAGAACGTTTTTCTAATGGATTAGCAGTCTTCAGTTCCATATCTAGGGCCCAACGCAAAGCAGGAAGATACACAGAATAATCCAAACTCATTAAAGATCCAGCTCCATGCTCATTGATGTCAGTAGCAAAAATTCCAACAGCAAATGTCCTAAACCATCTAAACACAAGCTTAATTTAAAACACATGAAAGCACATATGTTTAAGAGTTTGCTGGATTGACACTTCAGGGAGAGAAGGAGGAGGCCCTACCAGAAATGCTCAGAGCTACAGTGTAAGCAGCAACACTCAAACAAATATGGCCTTATTTACAGACCCTTCTTCTGTGGTCAGCTGCCTTTTCTTGGTAAATGTGTCCAAAGCCTTCAGCAGTAAGGTTCCTCCATCACCATATATGCTTAGACACTCACGGCTTTTCTTATTGATGTTATTATTTCCTAATTCCCATTATTTGTATTACCCAGCTCTATTAAACTGGATAACAGACAGTGGGGTGGTCCCACTGCAGCGATAAACTCAGGATAAACATGTCAGGTGGAAAAATTCACCAGCAAAGAGAATGATGTGACCGCAGTACTCAGATTTTCAAGTTGGCAAAGGCTGGGTTGGTGAAACAGGAATTCCTTTCAAGAGGAAAGCAGAGGGGACAAGAACCTTGAGCAAGTGATGAGAAAAGAGGAAGCTGAAGATGAAAGGTCTGAAAGGGAGGAAGGAATGCAGTTGGTGCAAAGAGCTGAGCAGAGTGGGCTGAGAATCCACCCAGGGCTGCAGAAAGAGTTACACTTTGAAGGAAACCTTTTTCAGCTCTCTTGTTTCTGGATCTGCTGCTGTGTCTCTCACAGTTTCTCCCTACAGAAGTCCACACATGGAAACAGCTTCCCTGAAGTGGAGTAGTACAACAACTTCAACTGGGCTGCTGTTGTTAAGACAACTTTATAAGGTATTTCTTGGGTTTAATTGCTACTCACCAACTCTTTTTACCCTTCCACCTACTCTTGCTACTTGGAGTGTAGCATTTACATTTACACTGTATAAAGTTACTCTTGGAAAAATGGGGTGCTCATTCTCCTTCTTAAATACCCTCCAGGAAGTTACAGCCAGCCCACAAGTGTCTCATCTTCAACTACAAAGAGCAAATGCTCAGTTTCAAAAGGGCTTCAGGATGGTAAGAGCTATTTTATCAACTGAGAAGGCCACTTACGGGATCTCCCAGACATCTGGCCCCAATCTGTCACTGCTTAATCCTACAATCCTAAACATTTTGTGGACGTTTGATGCCTGGGATAACTGTAACAAATGCTGCATGATCCTCAAAGTCTGTAAATGTCAACAGAGCTCTTAAACAAGTTTCATCAATAAAAAAAAATAAATAATTATATTGCAATTACTACTTTTGTCTTTGCTGTGAGATCGTTAATGCCGCGCACACCCAAGCACAGACACAAAACAATGCCACATGATTACAGGAAGAACACAATGCAGTTATTGGGTTTTATAACTACTGCTGCTTTCAGAACAGGGCTTCTACCAGGAAAAAATACCTCGTAGAAATTTATGAGACTAAACTGTAGTTTGTTGCCATGTGAAAATACATTTGTTATCTTTATTTCACACTAAAATCTCACTGCAGTGTCGCTGTTGCAATATCATGCATTCAAAAGCGTATTTATAAAAACATTGAATTATCTCACAGTGATCTAAACACATCACAATTTTCCCAACAAAACAGTTTAATCTAATAACTGTAATTGCTTAAAATGTTTTTTCTTTGCTTCCAGATTATACTTTGAATGCACCTGAGAATGTTGCCACGCAGAAATAACAGCATGTTCCCAAGAGGGTTTATATTATCAAATGTTTACCATTTTCATAAGCGTATTTAATCACGGCCATGTCTAGAATATCTGTCAGTGGTACAGATCAGAAGAAATAAACTATAAACTAACCAGCTCAGACCATAGGGTGAAGCAATAACTGACATTTTCTGAGGAAATGAGTTATGACTGAAAAAGAGAAGCCTTCACAGTCGTAGTGCTAAATAGGTCCAGTGTGCCATTAGAGCAAGCTCATTAATATACACCTCTGCTCTCTGCTGCAAGAACAGTTAAACAAGCTGCCTTTTATTTATAGACCTAAAAGGGAAAGAGCAGGTCATATTGGCTGCTGACATCTCAGACAGCCTACAGATGGAAAACCCAAAACATTTCATTCCAAAGCGTTTAATGCTATCAATAGGAAATCTGATGTCTGGTCAAAACATCCACAAGCCTTACGAACATTGTGAAATGTTCTTTCTTCCCAACTGATTACAAAATTGGGAAAATTTTACCGAAAAACACGTTACGAGAAAAAGGATCCTGTGAGGCTGCGTATCCCTTCTGGAAGGGAGGAAGCAGCCACACCACTCTTTAAATAGCATCAATGTTTTACAGCACGCTGAGGCCAATGTTGGGGCCGTGGCTGGAAGCACACGGGGCTCCGAACTGCTACGAACCTCAGGAACTTAAAACACATGAGTTGTTCCACCCCACAACCGAAGTATCTCTTTTGGTGCTTTGTTTTTCCCAGCTAATTCCTGATTAGATTAATGTTCAATTCGCTGTTGTAGCTACAAAGTAAAGCCCTGAGCCTGCAAATAGTTGCGCATGAGTAACATGGCTCACACAAGGAGTTTTCTTAAACTCAACAGAACTATTTGAGTACTTCAACTTTAACATCCTAAAGAATCCCAATTTAGTTAATCAGATTCAAACCAGCAGATTTTTATTGTTGAAGCTATTTTGGGGTTTTTTTTCCCCCCCCTTTGTGATTACAATACAGTAGAAGGTAACTGTAACATAAAAAAGACCTGCCAATTTCCAGGTTTGGTTTTATTTCTGAAGCCTGAACAATTTATGTTTACAAAGTGACATTACATGCTATTTCATTTCAGTCTTGGGCAAAAATGCTTGTACTTTTAATTATCTGTATTTTAAAAAAGCATTTAGGGCTTTAGCCAGAGTGTTGTACAACTGCTGGTGTGTAAGAAAAAAGCTTAAAAGGTTCAGAACAGGACGAAGAGAGACTTAGGAAAGTAAGCCACAGTACAAATGCAATATATACTTCACATTGTTGGGGTTTAGGGTAGTTGTGGTCAACCATTTGACATCCACACACTGTCCACCACTAGTTCATTTTTCTTTATACTGTTATTGTGTATTCCCTAATTACCACAAAACTGGGAAATACCGATACACTGAGAATCCCTGGAGGAGGTGATCTGATCATCGCTGACTTCAATAAGACTTTGAGTTGTCTCTTTTATTTCAGTTTCATGAATTTTTACAATCCCCTAAGGCCACATTCCTGAACCCCCTGAGGCAGCACCAGGAGTGATGGATCCATGAGGAATGCAGACGCAGGAATCCTTTAAGTCACCTGGTTCCAAGAGTGACCAGGTCTGATTGTGCCCACGAGGTGATTCCCTACACAAACCGACCCAGCCACCTCCCTGCCAGCATCCCCTGCACGGGGCAAATGTTGCTTCCAGCACTGGAATATCCATACATTTATTTCTTCTAGTGCCAGTAAGGTCACACAGTTCAGTGAGCAAACAGGACTTTCCATACATTTTCCAGCAAACCCAAAATATCTTGGCAACTATCGGAGCATCCTATCCTTTTCACAAGACCCGATTTCTAGTATTAAAATCTCTTTTTAGTAATCCTTCTTTAATCAAGCAGAAGTATAAACATTTGTCAAAACAGGGGTAGCTGCATTTGTTTGGTACAACATATGAGAATGAACCAGGAAAGTTGGGAATATTTTACTATCAGCAGCTTGACAGCCACAGATTTTGCCATAAGGTTTTGCTAAATATGTCATTTGGAAAGCAAACAATTTTCTGAAACCTCATTACAGTTGGACTGAATGCAGTATTATGGCTTGCAGGCAAAAATAACATTACATGAGGCAACATTTTAAAGAACAAAACGCAAAATTCATAGGGTCATGTAATGAGCAAAGAAGACACCCCATGTCAGCCCCTTTATTTCCTCAGATGTAATTAGGAAAGTATTCTTTATTTGGGATTTTTTGAATAGCTTACAAGCTCTTTGAAATTAAAGGACAGCACACAATCCAAGATTTGCTGTTCTAATATCTGAAGCCAGATCTGTTTGTTTTGGGGACAAAATTAAGATTGAACAAAGTCAATTAAAAACCTTCTCCATCCGTGCCAGCAAAGAACCACAGATAAATTAAAAGGCTTCCCTCCAGTACTCTTAGATTTTTTTTTAATAAAAAGTATAGTTTCCTACGTGTACTTCAAAAACTTGTTTCTCTGGATCAGTAATTCATTGTCTTAATTTCCAAGGAAACGTTTCCATTTCAGTTTGCATCTGAAGTATAATCAATTTGCACCCATCTCAATCTTTAAGGAACCCTCTTGTGCTCTTGGTCTGGGGGGCCAATTTCAGTGCAAACAGTTCTGTCCTGACAAGCAAGGTGAAAAAGGTGCTCATAATCTACTTACAGGTATGAGAGTTTGAAAGTTTGGAGTGAAGAATTAATTTGCTTAACATAAAGAATTCAGCCTCAGAGCAAAGAGAGAATCCATTACGATTGAAGTGGACTAACCAGTTGGAGTAACAAAAAATAAAACAAATAGAAAAAAATAAAATAATTGAAGAGACAACAGCAGAAAAAATGGGGGGGAAAGTAATTATAAAAAGAAAAAAAAAAAAACCTACCCCAAAACTTATGGCTGATTAGCATAGCCTAGCAACTTAAAAGGCCAAAATACCACATGTGTGGCATGTTACAAAAGAAGATTAAAATAAAGGAAAAAATAATCCAGAGAACCATGAAGTCTCAAAACATCTGGAGTTTTATAGTAACAAGGAGGAAAAAATCAAGAACATAATTGAAAAAAGTTCACTGCGATACATTATTGTACAATGAAGCTTAATGGAATTGAAAGGAGAAGAGATGAAAAGGCAAAATGAGAGGGGGCAAAGAAATAAAAGAAACAAGAAAAGGCATTTATATTTTAAAGATGTCACTGAGGGTTTTTATCCCAGTTATTAAAAATTACACACCCTGCTTCTGTAAGCTGTTCCTGTAATGTGTTGAGCGCTCTCTTTCAGCGTAGGACATTCATGCACACTGGGGAACTCAGCAACCCTTCTGTGCCCAGCACAGGGCACTTCTCACCCCTGGGTCTGGGAGAGACATCTGCAAAGAGCATGGCAGAGAAGCCGCCTGTCCTGGTTTACATTCTGAATCCAATGGGAGATTGGAAGAGAGGCAGGACAAACATAAATTAAGAATGTTTGCTAAAAAACAATGCGCACATTCAGGAATTAAGCAAACAGTCTTAAGCTGTTATACTGGCATCAGACACTACTGAAATACTCTGAATGTATTCACTAACAAACACATGGAAAAAAAAAAACCAAAATGAAAAGCTTCCCTCTTTATTTCATATTTTCCTTTATTTTTAATGAGCCAGTAAAGGAACAAAAAGATCTTCACATAGTCCAGTCTGCCTTTGTAACATGCCAAGAGTGTGTCTAGGAACAGGACGAGTTTCCAGTGCAGCACAGACAGAGCAGCCCAGGTCTGTGCTGTGTTTTGTCTCCAGTCACAGGAAGATCTGACACCAGCGTGTGACAAACCTGTGTGTCACAAACACGGTGTCATCTGCCAACAGTGAGTGTCCATCCTAACTTCCCACTCATCCCTCCTGGACTCCTATTTTTTGATCATTCTGGAAAACCCAGCTCCCACCTTTGTCAAGACCAATAAATAAATACGTTTTACAGTCATGGCTTGTCACATGTCATCACAGCTTACAATGTGGCTCCTGCCCCTGGCAGATCAAACAGAGGAGGATCCTGTGGATGAAATCTGATCTACAGTGGGAAATTGCTAGCTACAGCTGACTAAACTACTCCAGCACAACCAGTTCTCTCAGGAAAGATGAAAAATAGCAGCAAGGTAACTCTTTGCCCATCTATGTAGGTTTTTTTTGTTGCAAATACAACTTTCTGTACGTGGTTCAACACAGCCTGTTCATTTTCCTCACTAAATGTTTCACGAAAGTCAGTACTTTATTGCTGGGGTTTTCTCCCCTTTTAGTTAGGGTGGATTTTTTTAAAATCTTGAAACCTACTGTCCTTCTCATACTCTACCCATTCTCATTTCCACAAGAGCATAATGGAGCTTTTACCTCAAGTTATTATTTCTGTGAAGAAGAGTAAAGTTTCTCTGCAAACTGACAAACTGCATGAACTGCAGCACGTTGGCACGAACTTGCCAACACTGGATTAATCTGCACAGAGCAATGAGGAGAACACACAATTTTCTCCAAGGCTGTTCTTGGCAGTGGGGTAGAAAAGTCAGTGGGACTTTCAGTGCTCAGATGGGCTCCTGCTCTTTCTGTGTCATGCTGGGCCAATCTGATTATCCATAAGTGAAGACTGAGGTGCCACCTGTAAGCCAAGGCAGGCAAGGGATGTGCTAAAACGACTGTACCTGACCCTCCCTCATGTGTGTAAAGCTGAGCTCTGGCAAAGAGCCCTACCAAAGAGGTGCTGGAGAACCCTTGGGAGGCTGCATGAGCTGGTGGGAGCTTGTTCTCATTGCAGGGTTGGTTACTTCATTCTGCTCTCCCTCATGCCCTGCTTGTGGAGCTCTTGGGCAAAAATGCTTGTACTTTTTATTATGTGCCTTTAAAAAAAGCATTATTTGTCTTTAAAACATTAAAGCACTGGAAACTTCAAGCTTGAATGCTTGAAACATTTGTCTTTAAAACGTTATTATTATTTTTTTAAAAAAGCAACCCCAAGAGACAGCTCTCTCCTTCACTCACAGACCTGCTCATCACATTACAGCATAATCCCACAGAGCTCAGAGTAACACACGGAGAAGGACAATCTTCTCTTTCTGAGAGAACTGGCTCTTTCTCCCCTACAAATAAGGAACTCATCCTCACTTTACCCTAAGTCATTAATTTTAGTCTGGCAGTGTTTGCATTTTGTCTTGTTTGGCCATGTTCATTACGTGAGGGAAAATCTGAGAGGTTTATTCCCAGGAAAATGGCTTCAAGACCTCACCTGCTTTAAAAGAAGTCAGTTTTCTCTCCAAAGGGGATGTTAAATCAAGATTTTGCTAATGAACACCCTGTTGCTACTCTTCACTCAGGGTGATTTACCACACCCACTGAACTGGAGTGGGCATTGACACCCTCCTCCAAACCCTGCTCCAGTTTCAAGTGCTGGAGCTGCCTCCTGAAGCCTGTTGAGAAGATGATCTGTGCTGAAGAGCAGTGCCAGGTCCCTCCATTCTCTGCAGCACTGTGGGATCCTCTGGATAAAAGGCTGTATAGCAATGTTCTTTTCTGAATAGCACTTAATGTTTTCCCACAGTCTTATTGTTTACAGGGAGTTTAGCAAGTCACTTCACTAATTTAAAATAGATTGTGTCCCACATGGGTGGATAACAATAACACATATTGGTGAATCATATGGCTTTCAAATGATATGTATGAAAAAGAAGTGCTACACATATTGTCTGAAATTTTATTGTGTGAAACCACAGCACTTAGCTCCCTACCAGCTGTGTCAACAATTCAGTATAATAAACTAATACAATTGTAGAATAACAGCAAGGTTAGTTCTGCAAATTAAAAGCTAAGTTTGAGAAAGAAATGCAAAAAGAAAATGTAAATGAATACAGATGAACATTATTTCAGGTGGGAAAAACCTGCTTCGCAAATGATGCCACCTCATGGAATTTATATCCCATGGCACAGGTTGCAGTCTAAAAGCCCAAGAGGAAGAGGGATTATATGAGTGAAATGATTTTTAAAAGGGACAAAGAGTAGGTTTTGATATCTGAGGAATCCGGTATATTACATTTTGTGTGACCACTGCAGAAGCATCTCATCTTACTACAAACTACGCACCCTGGGTCAGCTTTAAAATGAAAGAATAAAAATCTTCCCTGGACTTTGTCCCAAGGTCCAGAGCAGCTTTCCATCCACGCGGAGCAGTTCATAGGAGCTGCCTCACACACATGACGCAGCTCCCGAGGCCACTGCCAAAGGACATTCCTGACATACTTGACCAATGGCAGCCCGTGTACAGGAATGGCTGAGTGGGCCAGGCTCAAATAACAAAGCTTCATATTGAGCTGTCTCACGTAATTTTTAATATGCTGCTAAATAAATAAAAAAATAACTGAATAAAAGGCATTTTCTAAGATAATATTTTGAGGGAAAACTGGGAAAGGAGCTCAGCGGAAATAGGTTTTAAATTGAAACGTTGAACTGTAGCCCAGAAATGACAAGAAAATGAAATCTCTTTTTCTCCTGAACCCCAATAAAAAAAAGCCTTAAATATTCTCGGTAGACCACAGTTTTGAAAGAAATGAAATTATGGTATTGTCATGGATGAATATTAGAAGGTATCTGCAAGGTTTTCCTGAGAGTTATCCCTCTATCCCAGAACCTAGCAGGAAACCACAATCACTTCTGTACCTTACGTGAAGGACTTTGAAATGAAAGTGCCTCAAAATCAAATATAAGCAGCTTTCAACATGTGCATTTAATCTTCCTAGGTTAAGAAACACCCTGTGGCCACCACACTAAAGAACTGAAAACGTAAATTGAAGAAATTATATCCATATGATTAAGTAAGATTCTTAAAGAGAAACATGTTGTTAAGTACTTCATTCAGAATAAAATGAAATGCAGTAAAATAGAAGCTATTTGGAATAAATCACTGACGCACATGCTTTCTATGCAAAATGGCAGCGTTCAGCTCGGAGTGGACATCTGGAGCAAATTAGCATTATGTTGAGAATAATATAAAATTAAAACATTTCGTTTCAGCTTCTAAAATTAAATATAAAATCAGAGACCACTGTTGCGTTGGACAGCTCGCCTTGTGGCTCTGATAGCAAGAGTTTATTTTGTTCTTCTAGTTGTTTATTCCTCCTATCACCGTCCTGGGAGCCCTGATGCTCCCAGGTACTTCTGCAAAAAGCACCAGGCACAAGAGTTGTGTCTCACAAAGTCTGCCAAGTCCTGTTCTAGGGCTCAGAATGAGGAGTCTGAGGCCAAGCGTGGGCCAGAGCAACTTGGGCAAATAAAGAAGAAATGACCCAAAACTACATGGAGAACTTGGACCACACCCCAGCCAAACCTGCCAGGAACGGAATGGTTAATTTTTACCTTTGCATGCTGACTCTAACCTCCTGGCTCTGGAGAGGTCCAGGTGCTGAAGGTGCTGGGTGACTTCAAGCCCTTGTGCAGCCCCCGTGAAAATGTGCTGAACTCCTTCTGGCTGCTGATGCCACTCAGAGGTTTGGCAGAACCAACCCACGGGAGATCTCCCAGCTCCTAGTGAGGTGAGGGAGGGAAGCCTCTGCTCCTGCTGGGACCTGCCCTAATTGTTTCAGGGTCAGTGGCTATTGCAAAGCTATTTCCACACCCAAAGCTTCTGTTCCAACTCCTGTCAATTCTGTGTGCGAACTTCAGGTGCTTAAGACAAGTGAGCATTTGTACTTCTGCTCTTAGCTCCTGGAGAGATTAACTGGGATAAAGGAAGTGTAAAGGGCTGTAATTCCCTATAATCACTCTCTTCCTCACCTGGGTCCTCTGTGTCACTTGAGGGAAAAGGCACTTGAGCTGCCTACAGCCTTGGACTTGTTATACCTCAAAATCCTGCCTGTCCACTTGGGTACTGAAACAGGAAAAAGGAATGTGTCTGCTTCCTTGGGGTGCCAGCCTTGGCACTTGACAAGAACTTCAGGAAGACCTAACTTTTCTACTGGACATCTTTCAAGGCATCCAATTGCAGCACTCTGCCCCACACAGCTTTCCAGAATTTACTGGCTTATAAAACTGCCCATCTCCAACTAAACAAAACAGCCACTAGCAGCAGACTTTCTGAAATGCAGAAGCCATCAGCACCCCTGGACACTTTTGAACAATTCATGCCTGGTCCAGGAGCTGTTCTGGCAACTGCTGTCATGCCAAGTGAAAGCGGGTGACCCTGAGCAAATCACTTCAATGCCCATGCAGAGTTCGGGCCTTTGTGCATTCTGTACTCAAACATCTCCTCAGCAGGGACTGCATCACCACTTGTGAGGTATTTTTTGAGTATCCTGACCTCACCAGTCACCGGGATAAAGCCTCTGAGGCAGGAGCAGAGCTCTGGAGAATCAGGGCTTCCAGCAGAAGATCTATAACCGTAACACTGGAGAGAATGCTGGACACATCATCATCTTTGGTTAGTTTTTACTGCGCTTTTACACCCTCTAATATTCTCTTAGTTACTTGAAATTCACATCCAACAAGCAACCAGCACGTAGTTTATATAGCATAAAAATGAGCTCTTTATAGTATGGCTTATCTCCTTTCTGATACAGCTGGGAGCATGCCAACCTTGCCACCTGTTCCTGGGCTTCCTTTAAGGTAGCCCTTTCAACATGAAACCTAAATTGGATGTGCACAGCCTTGCTCCCGCACTCTGCAGTGTAAACACCTGCACACATGTTTTAAATAGCCTCACACCTCTCTATGTAACATTTCAGACACCTGTGAATTGGCTTTAAACAGCCCCACTGGGTTTTGTGGATGGAGAACAACTTCCAGGTGCAGATGAATAAGGTTATTTCAAGGGCACTGGCAATGTACAGCCTCCAGTCTGAGTATGTACAATACTGTATTTCCAAACTCAAAGCAAGACTTTTAATTGTGCCGTCTCTGTCACTCATTAATCATCTACAAAATTCAGAAATAAATGCATTTGGGTCTCTAACTGCCTTGTACTGACCTTTAATTCACTGGGGCTTTATTTAATTCTGTAAAGCACCTTGAGATCTCTGCACTGGGTGAGCACTCCTGAGGTAAGGACAGTTCCAGCCTTGCTCTTCATACAGCTGCCCAGGAAAGGCTCATTTTCATCAGCTTTAGGCCACACTGCTTTGTGAGTCTTCTGCAGGGCACTTTCTTTCCATGACTCTTTGTTGAAACATTAAAAAGATTCTGTTCTTTTATAACTGTTCTACCAGCACCTTTACAGCAGAACCTCACAGCTCATTTCTTATTTCAAAATTTTGGTCTGTTTTGGCCCATAATTTACTCATAAAGAATTCTGATAAACTTTTTCAAATGATAGGCTATGTGAATAAAGGCTGGAACTCTGAATTAATCTACAGCATGACTTTGTAAAACCCTACCTGTCCTCTTTCTTCTTCAGTCACCTCATAACTGAGAAAAAAATTTTAAAAGTTTAATTTTCTGTGTAAGAGATGAGTTCTGCAGAAAACTCACTTTGATTTCACGGTGATTTTTGTGACCACAATGCGCTCTTTGAAAAGGAGAATGAACTTTTTCATTTCATGAATGATTAGACTTCACCCAAAACCTGCCAACATTTTTTTTAAAAGCCGTGTCTTTTTCTCCTTCCCCACAAGAATATCCAAAACAACCTCAACTTTCCATAGCAAGCAAACACATATTTCAGTGACAGTGAGGAAAGGTTTGCTGGGAGAAAGAGTACCTTTTATTAGCCCAGCTAATACAGCTGAAAAAAGACAGAGAGGCTCTCAACAAAAAAAGCCTTTCTTTGGAGATGATCTTTAAGATCCCTTCCAACCCAAACCATTCCGTAAAACTCTCTCCAGACTGATCACAAGGAATTGTAGCCAGAGAAAGAAATTACACATGCATCCAGTTTCCACACTGCTCTACAAAGAGAGGTCTGATGGGCACGGGGGCCTTGGGGACATTTCCACACTGGCCTGAGCAAAGAGTGGCAGAGCTCCCCTCTGCCTTTCTGAACAGCTCATTAATCCAGACTCAGGACACCACAGCTGGGACAGGGAGCTTCCAGCTGTGCAGCAGGCAGTTCCAAACCAAAGGGGCACCACCTAATGCAGAGACACACCATGAACCCAGGGAAATGCCTGCTGGCAGCCGTCCTCTGGGGTGGAATGGGAATGCCTTGCTTTGGACAGGGCAGGCCGTGTAAAACAGCCTCTGCCTAGGACCGCTCCACTTTGTTTTTCACTTTTTACCCTTGGCAGGTTTTCAGATCCCTCTTACACCTACTCCTCTCCCAATGACTGCAATCCTGGAAATGCCAGGGCCCATAGGAATGGAGAGATGCAGTCTTTCTTTCTGTCCAAACAATCCTGGATCAACATTTTGTGTGGACAAAAACCTTCACCTTCTTTCTTGCGAGCTTTGTGTGTTCCTTTCTCACTGCCAAACATGAGCATATGAAGGAAAAACTCTCTAAATTTTATACTGGAGGGTGGTGCCTTTTTAATCAGTCCTTACTTACAGAGAAGCTAAAGAGCAGACAGGCAAGTTGAAGTTGGAAAACATAGGCAAGAAAAATAAAAGGGGCAGGCAGGAGTGACCAACCTACTAGCCTTTCCTGTTCCCATTACTTTTATATACACATGATCTCACCAATTACATGATATGACATCAACAGGACCATTCTCTCCACACTGAATGTCTTCAAAACATTCCTGGCCAGAGAAATTTATCTCTGAAACCACCCACTAGCATCAATCTTTTGCATATCCTGAAACAAGGAGTGCACAGTCGTGCTTCTGTCATACGAGCAGTGTAACTGGTTACAGAGCCCTTGTATGTGCGACCACACACACCACTACTGATGCAGCATTAAATAACTCTCCTGAACTTGCCTCTTTCAGTAGAAAATGTGCAGAGATCTGCTCTAAAAGCTGAGTCTTGAGCTACAGGCTGGCAGCCTGCTACAGGAACACTGAGAGCTGGGGTTCAAGCCAGCACCAATATTATCCCCTGCTGAGACATGGTGCCACAGGTGTTCAAACTCGCTGCTTCAGCTCTGGTTTGTCTGCCACTAAAGCATAGCCAGAGTGATGGACTCCTTAAATTGAGAGTGGCTCATCACCATCAGAATGCCTTTTCCTAATGCCTGATCCTCACCAGGAGCCAGTATCTGCACACAGCCAAATAATCCACCTCATCAATCTCTTCACATTTTCCCACCAAGCCAGGAAAGCAAAAGAGCTCAGTTTCACAGAGGAAATAAGGCTTGAAAGGACAAAGGGAAGAATGGTGGCATCCCTCTGGGAGGACAAGACCGAAGCCTGGCTGGGTTGGAGGGCTGGGAAAAGCAGGGCATAAGGGGGAGTTTCAGCTCAGAAAATGGAGCAGTTCTCAACAGAGTCAACTGCACTTGTTTTTACTGGGGGTGGGGGTCACCAAGAAAACCAGATTGGCATAGAAAAGCAAGACAAAAGAAGCAGAACAAATGCTGAGCAACCCATGGGGCAGATTATGCCCACTGAAAAGATTTCAAAATCAGTGACAAAAAAAATTACAAAAACAGTACAGAATACTCCTTTTGCCTCTGAATCCTGTGTACTGTGAGTAACATGCCAATGATTTTGATGTGTAAACCTAGTTCTGCTCAAGACCAACCATGTCCATGCACCTAAATACCCCATGTCAGGCAGCACAAAACATACCCCAATTTTCTGTTACTTTGTTTGGTTCTCCATTGATATTTTCCACCATAACTAACACATGATTTTTCCCTCAAAACTCACCATGACAAAATCACAGCTCTTAAACATAAGAGTACAGCCCGCAGGCTGTGAGTTAAAGCATGCCCTGGCACAACAACTCAGCCATACTCATCCAGGACATACTCAGCCACAAAGGATTACGCCACAGTGACCAACATTTGTGCGCTCACCATTAAAAGCCACACACAGCAACCTCTGGCAAACAGTGCCAGGGACAATGTAAATGATCCTCCATCAGGGCACAGGGAAGATTTGGCCAACAAAGGAGAGCAGCCCTCTGCAAGCATTGGGTTAAACCACCTTTTCCCCAGGCTGGCCTTCCCTGCACATTGGCTGAACCAACAGAGCGTGTCAGCTCCAAGTGTAGGAAGAAATGATTTTGCTTTTACCAAAAGCACGTAATTATTGTGTTCGTTTGCAGGTTGTTCTGAAAAGTCAGGTTTGTTTCTTAGCAAAACAAGGTTTGTGAATCCTTTCTTGTTCAAACAGTCAAGTTACTCAGCTCTCCCATCTCCCACAGACCAGGATGAATTGGGTGCTAACTCACAGGTCTGGCCTCTTCTCTGTCTGGAATCCCACTGACAAACAGCCCAGCACATAAAAATTGCAAAGTCCATTGGTCCACACACAATATCAACAAATGCAGGCTCTCACCAGTTCACCTGGGATATCCTGCCTTTCTTCCCTTAAAACTGAGGGCTTGGACTGTTAGTAACAAGTTGACACAGCTGTCCAAGATACAAACCCATTTGCACTTCATCTGATATCTTAAAGTGACAACAAACAAACAAATCCAAAAAGTTTTGATGCCAACCACAACAGATCAGCTCCATACATGCTAACATTGGTGGGAGGATTTGGGATCTGGAGGCAGGGACCACAGTACATTAAAAAAAAAACAAACAAACAAAAAAAAAAAAAAAAAAAAAAAAAAAAAAAAAACTTTAAAAGGTTTTTTTTTTTCTTTTAATTCCAGCTGGAAAGTTGTGAAAAACTGGTGAATTCTAACCTTTAGCCACAGCACAATGGTGTCCAAATTTCATGCCCTTTCAGTGCTGGGTAGGTGATGGAGCATGTAAATGGCAATATAATAATGGTGAAGATAAACAAGATAAAAAGATGCAATCCTGCAGAGGAAAGAAAAGTCATTATGACTCACTTTATACCGTTGGCCACTGTTCAGTAACTGGCAACTGAGCCACGAAGGAGCCCACGGATCTGTGATGTGTCAGGAACAGTTCTCAGCTGAAACACACAGTTACTGCTATTCTTTCTTTGATCTGCTCTCGTGTATGGGACTTTATGCTCTGGTTGTGTGCACAGCAATCCCAACTGGGAAAGTGTGTGCTCTTAGAACACAAGGGCCATACACTCTGTGCTGTAGTGCTCTTGTTCATTTAGAATATTAACTCATCTTTTATTTTACTCTAATCCTCCAAATCGACACTACCAGCACACAATATCCATGAGACACATTTCATCTGGTAGCAATCTTACTGCCCAAAAAACCCTAAACTCCAAGTAATCTGAAAGTCATTCTACTACAGTGATAGAATCTGCAAGAAATCCCTTTAGAATTTAGACCAAAATTTGGACAATGATTTTAGTTATTAAAAATAATCACTCTTTGGAAAAGAAGTCCTTACTAAGGTTCCTCATTAACTGTTTTACAACTCCAAGTTCATTTGAGAAATAAACTGAAACTGGATGAAGAGAGTACAAGCAACTTGTCCATCAAATCCTCTTCCAGATTAACCTAAAGCTACACCTCACTTCTTTTTTAGTAGCTTTATTGTGCTTAAGAAAATCTAAGGTTTTCTTTCTTGAAGAAAATTATTTTCTTGTTCATGTTTTTCCAAATGATCTCTGTGGACCTAAAAGCTCAAAACAAAAAAAAATTGCTTTGTTTTGCTTTTAATGAAAATGTAGATTCTGCCAACCGTATCTGTGCCAAAGGATCTGGAAGCTGGCATAGGAAATTGCCTCGTTGTATGGCTACCTCTTAAGTGCCTGCCTCTGGTTTACTTATCTCACTTCTCACTTCTGACCTAGCAATTGCTATTTCAACACATTAATGGATCTATGTGTAAAAGAGAGAAAGAGAGATGTACATATTTTTGAATCCAGCCCACTATGAAACAATCATTTTCAATTAGTATGTCCTTAGATGAATACAATAAGCCAGTGTTTTTCATTTCCAATTTGTTTTGTTCCGTGCAAAAAGAATTGAAGAGATAAAGGACATACAAAGACTGGTCCCAGATGCAGCTGTAAAGCAAGATTTATCAATTAGTATGTTAGAAATATCACGCTGGCCACCATGCCACTTGGATTCCTATCTCTTAGTTGTATCAAGTTTTCTGCTTTTAATTAAATATTGAGCATCAGGCTGTTTACTTGAGATAGCATCAGAATAGCAGCTGCCCCCCAACACTGTTCAGCGACTGCTACATTCAGTGTGATGGAATTACAGGAATTTACATTAACCACCACAATTAGAGGGAAGAGAAGATGCACTGAATAAAGGTCTCTCTAATTTCACCTCTAGAGGGAGGAGCTTCAGAGTACTAAGTACACACTGTTTTATGTTTTCAAATAATGCTGTTACCTTCAACACCCAGCAAAGCCATCCCATCACTGACACTGCAAGTCACACTCAGCACTGACTGGTGCTGAACGTGGGATTCTCTCTCAGAGCAAATACAGCCTGGATGAGCTGCACTGAACTGAAGTCAGCTGTATTTGTCACATCTCCAGAGGATGACAGAAATCCACTGTAGGTGTGGCTCACCTCAGCTCAGGGCCCAGTGTCACAAAGCAGGCACTCTGGTACCAATGCTGACTTCAGGAATTCTTGCCCGTTTTTTACCCTTTTTCACTCACTCCTCCATTGTTTTGCACGCCTTCAGCTCAGCCATGGCAAGTGTTTGCAGAGTCATGCTGTGAACCAGACCAGTGGCGTTCCCAGAGTAAAAACCAGAGAACATCAATTTTAATCATGTCTGTTCAACTCGAACTGTGGATCCCATAAGACAAATAATGGAAAGAAGGGACAGCAACATTCAAACCGTGGTGCATGAATAAACAGCCAGGGAAAACTTTTTAAACCCTGCTGAAAGCCCATGCACTGAGAAACTGTGTTTGGAGTAGCAACGGCCTAATCCAGCCAAGCTTGCAGGGTGCTAATCGAAAGCACAGGGAATCACTCCCCAATCTCTTAAATAAACATCAATTATACAGTAAAACTGCAGCCTGCTTAACGCTCTTATCCTTGCTTAGCTCTCTGTGATCTCTCTTTTCCTACCCTAAACCACCAGAAGTCTCCATGCCCTGCAGTGTTCCACAGACAGTGTTCCTGACCTGGGCCGTGGTGAATCTCAGACTTGTTGAAATTAGTCTCGACACAGATACAAGTGATTGTTACTTTTACAATTTCCATTCATTTTCAAGACCTTACATTTTCACAGGTACACAGACGTTAGATTTCCCATCCTTTAGTATGCACAGATGAGACATGTTTGCTAAATTAAAAAAGTCTTAGTAATATTATCATTCCACACAGTAATACAGAGAGAGAGAGCATCTCATTACTCTGATACAAATCTTTGCAAATAAAAAGCATTTAGTCTGGCCCTAGTATTTGCTGATAAACTCTTTGATGCTTTCCTCTCAGCATCACCTGAAGAACAGAGCCAAAAGGAAAAAAATTCATATTCTAGAAACCAGAAAAAAAAGTGCTCAGCAAAGCCATCCTATCTCTACCCTCTCTGTGCAGTGGCCCTCAGAATTCTTGAAGCAGAATGTGCTTTTCTGTTCGAGCGAATGCAAGTGAGCTGAGCTACAATGAAGTGAAGTATACAAAGGCTGAGGTCTGCCCACAAAAACGACCCCTAGGGCCACAGAACACAGTGCCCAGCTGCTGAGCCTCCCAGGCAGGAGGAGGCTGGGACAGCCCTGCTCACACTGCTGGGTCCTGGGGGAAGGCAAGCCCCAAGCACAGCTGCAGCTGCCACCTGCCTCCCAGTGCTGCACTGGCTGGGGAGAAGACGTGAGGCTGTAACCCTGACCACGTCCCTTCAGTGGGAATGGACCTTCCCAGGCTGGCAGCTGACAGAGGGAAGGCAGGCAGACAATGCCCACTGGCTCCTGCCAGCTCCTGTGGGACAGCTCAGGCTGTGCTGGAGTCTGTGTGGGCCATGGACCTTCTCAGCCCAGCTTACATTAACTTTCAGAAGCTTGTGCTTACCTGAACTGGGTATTCCAGAAGAGAACAGCAAGTTGCCACCAGGTAACTGTAGCTCCAGGTTAACTGAGGTTCATGTTGGCAAGTTGTTAGTTTTGTTTTGTTTGTTAATAAAATAAGGGGAGGGTGGTGCTGAACGGCTGAGACTCAAATGTACATCTGCAGTGAAATCCTCCTGTGGCTACAGAGATCAAACTGCTAAGGAATTCCACATCCCTGTCCTCTCTTATTTTAAAAGAGTGAACTAGGTCTGGATAACTGACACCAGAATGCCTCATGTCTTAAATCTCAAAGGTGTAAGAGTAGCCATCGGGCAATCTCAACTCTGTAAGCAGAATTCTGTGCCATTTAATTTCTTTGATTTTAAAACAATAATTTCTCATCACTCTCATTCACTCTACACTCCCTCAACCCCTGGGCAATGACAGCCACAGCCACACAATGCCCATTCTGTCTCACTTCTCTGCTTTTCTCTGCCTCTCCAGTGCTGCCTGACCCTCCCTCCTGGAGCAGCTTCCTCCCAAGGAGCCCAGAGGAGCTGGGAGGTGGCACAGAAACGGTGCAGAGCATGGGGCACTCTGTGAGAACAGCTCTGAGTTTTCATTTCACCTCCCACAGTGCTGAGTTGTACCAACTTCCATGTTCTCTCCAGTGCCTCAGTGCCAAGGGCTCAGTCCATTTAACCTCTCTGCAGTAGCAGCCCCTGAGTGGAACAAACAGCAAGTGCTCAGATCATTCCCCAGTGCATCTACAGAGACTATTCCATCTGTAATTTATTACCTTTCAAGGAGAGCCTCTCTAAAGTCAGCCATGCAGATTAGGAGGCGAATCCCTACGCACACACAATCTGCAGAGTGAATCTGATCACAAACAGCAGAGGACACTTGCAGGGGAGGCCAGAAGATTGTCAGAGTTCTGCCAAGAGAAACAGATATGGCAGCAGAGTAACTTGTCCACTTGATTTGCTCGAGTGCTGTGACCACACACAGGCTGAAAACTCCTCTGCTTGGTCTTTTTGGTCTGTACCTATGTAGTCAAACCTTTTCTATTTAAAAAGTATTTGGAGTTGTATCCCCAAGGGTGCAACAGAAGTCGTGAATTAGCCAAGACAAAACTCAAAAGAGTATGATCAGTCAGTGTGGGAGGTACAAGAAGTACAGTTTTATGCTTCATGAGGCTACAAATACCCAGCCAGTTTTTTGGATGGTAAAATGCATTTTTCTGGGTACAAGAAGGAAGACTTAGATCTGCCACTTTTGTGACATTCCACACAAAATATTCAAGTCTGAAATAGGACTTATCTAGCAAGCCTGAGCCCCTGAGTCTCCACTAAGACAGTGATGAACATCAACTAGCCTTTTAACAGGTCCAGGAAAACACCTAGAAGGTCCCACCTGCTGAATTCATAAAATGTCAATCTCCCCTCCTCTCACATTATCACAGTATGGATGCAAGATATTACAAAAGCATTCTGAATATGTTTCAGAAGTGTATTTTGTCAAGAAAGATAGCATTTCGCATTGGCTTAGATACTGAAAATTAACTTAACCAGCCCAAAACACTTTTGCTTGTTCAGACATTTCTCCTGTAAGTGAAACAGCAACCTGCTCAAGGCCAAGTTCTCAAACATAAGCAAGGATCATCTGCAAACCTAGACACATATTCAGCATACTTTTACCTAACAGGATTAAGAAAAGCTGGTTAAAAAATACGAACTGGTTTGCCAAAAATAAACACAGGTATTTTGTGGTACTTTCACTATAAAACTAGAATTCAAAAGCTCAGTGCATTTAACTCCATCCTGCAGAATTACACACACATGGGAAGATAGGATGGGGCTTGTACTCAAATACTCAGGGAAGGGCCAGGATGTTGGCAAGGGCTGGAGAAGCAATCAGAATTATTATGTCTCCTAATGTTCACCTAAACACCATGCTGATGATCAACAAAGCCTGAATTCCTCACTGCAGCATCAGTGCTGAACAGAATAAAATGTATATCCATGACTGGGATTTTAAATCAGAAGCTTTGACACAGCAATGACATAAGCTGCAACTTCCAAATCACTTTCATTCCTACCTGTGTTCTCCAGAAGAGAAAGGCAGTACCTGAAAATCTGATCCACAGGATCTCTGGTGTCTTTTACAAGAGCAGATGCATTGAACAGAATGGCTGGGCCCAATCAGCCCTGCTATACAGTTCTACATTATTAACTGCTTCCTTTTATCCTGCCTGTATTTGTTTCAGCTGTGTTTCTGAAGGCTGGAAAGCTGCACTGGGATTATTCAGGCTGAAACATGCTATACACTGTAGGTATAATTCCTCAATATGGACAGTAGCCACTATTTAAACATGAATTTCTTAACTAGTGTTAATTCTTTTTAATACTCAAAGGCACCAGTAGATGTTTAAAGCTGTTTGGGGGCTAGAGAGTCCTAAAAAAGGGAGAAAGAGTTTCTGAAACAATTAGATTTCTATTTCACTCGTCACTCTTTTGCAATCTGAAAACAGGCCTGTCAATAAACCAAATGCAGTTTAAATAAGGAAAGCAGTATGCTCTCCGCCTGGAACCCTGTGTGCCAAATTATGGCTTGCAGTAAATTTTTATGAGCAAGTTATAAACCCCTGAAAAATGGAGCTTGCAGCAGAAACACTGGAAGAGCCATCACTGCAGCAGCCCTAACATGGTGCTTTGCCTTTGCCTGGTGAAGTCCAGCTTCATCCCGTCCTCCTCTTCCTCAGCATCACTTTGGCTTCCCAAAGGGAATTGTGAAATGACTGAAATGGCTGCACCTCCCACCTTTGGGCACTGGAACTCTGTGTTATCCATCGTGTCTTGCCTTCTTCTGTGATTTCTGTGCTCACCCTTAGGGGACACCCATTGCCCTCTCAGATCCCTGGTTTACCCCGTGGCAGCAGAAATGTCCTTCCCTGTCACCCCTCAGTGACTGCCCACAGGGTGACTGTGGACTACCATCTGCAGTGAAGGAAAGTGGAGATTCAGAGAAGGCAGAAAATTCTGGAAAGAAGAAAATTGTAACAGAGAATAACCAAGTAAGAGGTGAGTGTTCATCATGTGATTAAATTGGCCGTTTCATGAACTTGGCAATATCAAAGCTATAATGGGAATACACTAAATTTGCCCAGGATTTTCACCTGAGCTGAATAGAGAACCTTGTCATCACAGAAAACTGGGAAAGGGCTCTTAGACACAGAGTGAAAGTAACACAATTTCCTCACAGGATAATCCCTACTTACACGGCCTGTCTGAAAACACCTCTGCACTGATCAAAATCAAAGAGAGCTTAAGGGCAACATCACAGCCTGGGGAGGAGAAAACGTGCAGGTTTAAAGGCAGGAACTGCTGATCTGATTGACAAGTACAGCTAGGTTTGTTAGCTGATCTGTTGACACAGAGATGGATGAAAACCATCTCAGACAAAGTGATGTGCTATTAACCAAGACACCTTCAAAGCCTGGAAAATGTATTTAATGGGAAAAAAGGAACACTGGTCACATAAATAATTCTCCTCAGTGATATCTTACATTCGCTGTGAGAACTGACATTTTTAGTGCCTGGAATGGTGTGCTTTTTCTTTTCCACCCCTGATTTAAAATTACATTTTCCCAAACCTGAAAATTCTTATACTTTTTAGATTTTTCTAGATGTTTGCAAAAGGATTTCCACAAACTTCTAGATATTCTGTGCTGTTTGCTCTTCCTGTTTTCCTCTTCTGTATTTTTCTTCTTATCATCTGTTCCTTCTCCTTTTCCTTCTTTCATTACTGATAAAGGAGGGAGGGGAGAAAACAATAAAAAAATATGTATATTACATTGGGCAATAAGGGCATCCTTTGTTCAGGAAATGCTGAAGTTTTTCTTGAAGTATACCTTGACTTTTTCCCAACTCCATCCTGTGACCTTTTTTTTTTTCACTGAACAGAGACTTTCTACAACATTGCCTCCTTCTACAACATTGCCAGGTTCAAACAGCAGGTTGGGAGCATCTTCCACAACCATTTTTTTTTTTACTTTTCCTATTAAGTCACCACAATGAACTGGTTTTAATCCCTCATATAGCATCTGATATTTAATTTAAGTGAAAACCAAACACAATTAATGGATTAATACTACCTATCATGGCTGTACTTGGAAACCTGTTTGACAAAGGCACAGTCACTGTCCTCCCTCCTTGCAGACTTCTGTAGTCTGTCTCCCAGCACACTCAGTGAGAGCTGTGTGTGGAGCAGCCTGCGAGAGCACTCCTGATTTTCTCATTGTCTCAGTACATCCTCCATGATTTAATTACAGATTTTGGCTCTGCTTTGATTTCAGTTTATACTAATGATATTTGATTGACAGTAACTTAAGAAAAATCACAAACTTATGTTAAATTACTAGATTATTTATGTATTTTCTGCTGTACTGGTAACAATGACTTCAGTGAAACATATGGAACAAATAATAAGATATTTAGAAATCAGGAGTTTTTAAGAAACTGGAAACAATTGGATATAAACCATTTAAAAACTATATTGTGCTTCATTAAAAAAGATATATATTTACCTAGTCTGTCTGGTATTACAGGAAACAAATAAGAGAGAGGTACTTGCAACTGTAATTGAAGTGACAACATATTTCATGGTAGCTGGAGATTTCAACTATCTCCAAAGATTGAATTCCCTTTAAAACTACACAGTCTACTCACATCACTGTCCAACTTCCAAACACACCTAACATTAAGAAGAGTCAGCAATGCATTCCCCAAGCCAGGAAAGTACTTTACAGTATTGAGGCACAGTTGATTTTGATTATCCTGTTGTTAACTGTCCCCCTTGAGGCACAGCTGCACAGCCCCAGGCCGTGACTCCTTTGGGAGTGAGGCAGCCCAGGGAACAGGGAGATTCCACTTGCCTGGGGCACTCAGATGCAGGCTGGGGCTGGCAGTGCTGCCAGTCACTTCTGGTGCAGGTGAGGATGTGACCTGTCCCTGCAGCTCACCCTGTTTGCTGCCCCTCACAACTGCTCTACCAGCACTGAGCTCCTGTGCTAAAACTGTCCACAAAACACATCATTTCAACCTCCTCAACGGCGTCCTGTCCCCAGAGTCCCAGAGATCACCAAGCACATGCTAACAGCAAACATGGGAGAAAGCCAATGGCAATTAAAGAGAGCCCCGAGGTGCAGTGGCAGAGGAGTGATTAACACACTGCCAGGCACTAATTAAGGTGAAGTAATAATATGTTGGCGAGTCACATAATTAATAAATAGCTTGGTATAAATACAAAGTATTAAAAAGCAGTTTATGTGCACTGTCATTTTTAATCACCAGATTTATGAGCAATTATGAGTAACGATGCCCCACAACACTATGAAGTAACAATAGAGCTGTGGTCCAGGCAAAGCAAAAGCAGCCATTTGTTAGTCCTGGCTGCTAGAGATGTCCATAGCCCCTACAAATCAGATTAGCCTTAAGTACCATCTCCAGTTCCCACTGAAATCCAACTGCAAAGCACACTGAATAAGTATCAAGGATACATTTTCCACCCCAGAGCAGTTTCAGTGCCACTTACAACCTCACCAGCAAAGCTGGTCTAGGACTGGTCACTGTTACTGTCTGGACCCTTTGCCAGCAGGTGCATAAATCCCCACCAGTGTTATTCTTAAATCTGACTTTCATTTGTAGCAGTTTTTCTTCCAGGAAGGCTGGGAAGAACAGTGTTGACAGAAAAGCCTCTTATTATGTATTCTTGTGAGAAGACACACCTTGCTCCTGGGTAGCTGGGAGGGAGTATATGGTATCACTCCACGAATTATGTGATAATGCGAAAAAATTAAATTGCAGTTAAACAGCCTTGAAGAGGGATGCAATGTGTAGCCCAAGACCCCAAATGGCATCAGAGCTTTGAGCTCCCAGCAGGATCCCAGCAGCACGTGTAGCCCAGTGCTGTGTGCCTGCACTGGGAAGGCACCACAGCCTCCGCGTCCGACCCTGCCGGGTCTGAACAGAAATAAACTCAGTGTTTATGACAAGGGCCTAGTTCCTGGCTCTGTGAACACAAGGTACATTCCACTCTAATTATTCCTAATTGCCATGACCTAATGTGTAAATATTTGCAAGCACGAATGTAAAAGTGCTTCCATACCGTTGGTAGGGCCCCGTTCCCAGCTGCGAGGAGCCTCTGCCGTTCTCCAGGCACAGCCCATGGAGCACAGCTCTGACCTACGGCCTTTGAAGTGAGGGCCTGTCTTGTGTTGTTGAGGTTTTCAGCAGATAATTGAATGGGAACTAAATGCGGTTCTGATGCCCCAATTTGCACACACCATCGTCCCATAAATCTTTCTTTTATCCATTTGTTATTGTTTTCCACAACTGCTGGATGCCTATCATTGTGCAGCGTGGACCCCACCTACCCTAAATTTTCCTTTGCCTTGTCCTGACTGCTCCCCTGGCATTTAATATTCTGTCTCTTCTCCATCCTGCTTGCACTGTTCTGATTCCAGGGTATTGGAGAACTTAATTTGGCACAAGAAGACCAGCTGGCTGTAGAGCAAACATGACCCAAGTGTGTTCTTCTCAAATTAGTCCCTCTTCTTGGTAGAGCCAAACCTGCAGAGAGAGTCAGAGACATATTCCAGGGTGGTCAGGGAGCGAGCTGAGCAGTGGGTGGCACTGGGAACAACCAAGACTTTGGCTGCCAATTCCAGAAATTTCACAGGATGCTTCTGGAGGCAGCCATCCCAGGGCCAAAAAGCAGACAATTCTTAAGGTTACCCTGAAATGCTGCAATCAAGTTTTCCATGTCCCTCAGCACTACCCCTCAGGTGGGTGTGCCAGGACAGTCTGGCAGCAGGAACCTCTGTCTGCACAGGTCAGATTTACTGACTGCACCGAGTGCCATCAGGCACTCCTGAAGCTGGAATGATTCTCAGCCTCTTCCACTTGGACCAGTAAATCGGAGCAGCTGAGACGCTGTATGCACACAGTGCTGTAACTCACCACCAACTCCCCTGGGGCGTCTTGGGCCATAATTTATACAGCTCTGAGTGCTTTTACATTATATAGAACTGAGAGCTCCAATGAAAACCAAACAAAATGAAACAAAGCAAATGCAGACAATGAATAGCCTGAGAAATTAAAATAGCCTCCAAACTTGAAGAACCCAAACTGTCCCCCTAAATGACTCACACTAAAGAAGATGCCTCATTTATTACGTTAGAAGAATTGTAAAAATAAGGACAGATTTAAAGAAAAAGCAAGCTCTCAGGAGTTTCATGGGTTACAGTTTTTCTTTTAATTCTAATCTCTTGCTCTGTATTACACTGCAAAGCCATGTAGCTGCCCTAAGGCAGGGCCTTTAAGCTGGTGGTGACAGGGCAGCCTGTTCCTCCTTCCTTTCTTTGAGGATAGGGAAGGCTTGGCATTGTCCCCACCTAACAATCTGTTTTTTCCTTTTCCAGCCCCCAAACCCTAAGCCTCTCCCCTCAAACCTGACACGGTTTGAGGTTTCCAGTCCCACACCAAGCCTTGCTAAGGGGCTGGGGAAGGGGAGATTGAGACAGGACAGGCCACAGAGCTGAAGATGACAACAGCCCAAGTCACCCTCACTGAATCCTCTCCCTGTCCACTCTCATCATACAGAGCTCACAAGGTTTTGGCAAAGCTGAAATAATTTTTAATGGACAGTAACAGTAAACATGAGTTAGTCTAATAATGCAAGGTTACATGCACACAGTCATTCATACTTGTCACAGAGAATACAATGCACACACTCTCCTCTTAGTCTCTATCCATGCCATTTTCCCCAGAATTTTTTCTGCAAGCTGAATGGGAGTTTCCTTCTGGGACTAGCAGTCCTCAGCAAACTCTGGGTAATAAATAATAATAATAAATAAATGGCAAAAGCCTTGAAGCAGCCTGTTTAGTCATCTCATTAAGTGTTACCAACACTTTCACAGTGTTGGACAGGCCTTAGTCATTCCCCCATTCCTGTAAAAGATGTGGTTTTCTCATCAATAACCCTCTGCAAAAGGACTGGAAATGAATTGTTATGGACAGAGCAAGGAGCTCCTCTCTGCTCCTCTTCCACTGCAGGACAGCACTTAAAGGTTGTTCTGCATTTCTGCCTTTTCTCTTGTTGATTTTAACTGTAGGACAACATTTAACCATTTCTGATTATCAATCTGTTTCCACACCAGCAAAAGTAGCTGGAGCCCTGTCTTTGGTTATAGAAAACCAAAGGAGGGAGATGCTGTCTATGAGCTAGTGAGGCACCAGAATTTGCTTTAAAATGAGCTAAATTTTTGCAAAAAAAATTATTAAAAAAAAAAAAGAAAAAAAAGAAAAAGCTTTTTTTCCTTTTATGAAAAACAAAGGGGATATCATAATCACAAGGTAAAAAAATAAACCAAGCAGTAACCCTCAAGGGTTTAAGTTTCCAGGTGCTTTGAAGATAAGTTTCTAAACTGCTTTTTAAATTTTAGAGATTGAGTCACACGATCGTGCTGAATCTGACCAGAGGTGTTAATCAGAAAGACCAGTAACAGCCTATCACAATGGTAGTAAGTACATAAATATTATTTGACATACTTTTTCAATAATCTTATATGTGCCTTTTAACAAGCCTCCATAACACAGAGAACATATGAGCCCTGCTAGTATATACCAAACAGCAAGGTAGTTAAGAATATATTGCATTTATAAACTATGCACAACTTTATGAGTCTCTAGCTATAATTTCATCATAGCACAGTAATTGGAAAGTCTGCATAATTCTGGAAGGATATGTGTTTTAGTTAAAAGAACACTATTATTGCTAATTGGATACCAAGCTTACATTGTAAATCAGAGCAAAGTATGGGCTCCTAATTACAAACTTTTTTGAAACAAGCACTGTATGTCTTTACATTATTTTTGGCTAACAAGTGACTTAAATAATCGTAGTGTTACAAAGTCTATAAATCTTTTCTTTAGATGTGGCTGATGAAATGTTACAGGATAAGAATGTGTGTTCCCAAGGTAAATATCTGGCTTGGCAGCCTCATCTCCTACAGTGAATCAAGGTAAAGGAGTATGTAAGTGACTGGTACTGGCACAGCCCCAAGCAGAAAAGGTAAAAAGTAAAAAGCTGGTATTAACTTATGTAGCATGTTGCAGCTTAACACATTTTAAACAGGCTGGGTTCAGTCTTTGGCATCTGGAGCTAAAAACTTACAGCCGTGTTCTTATGTGGAACGAACTTGTGTATTAGAGTTTTACAACACCAGCAACAAGCTTTTATGAAGTTGTTAAGGTCCTGAATCCAGAGCTGTTATGCGAGGCTCTTTTTAAAATTATTTTTTCCAAACTAGCTTTTCCTCCGCACGCCTTGATCCGCTCTTGGCGCACCTGTGGCAGCAGAGACAGCCCTTGGTGCTGAGTGACACACACCTCGGGAATAAATATGGGACATGGTGCTTTGGGGACTCTGCTGGGCTGACAGAAAGTGCACAAAGCCTTTGAGAATCCGTGAGCAAAGGAAACACTGAAGAGAAGTTATGATGTGCAGGGGGCAGGCCCTACACCTCAAGCCTGCAGCCAAGGGGCACGGAGGATGGTTCACTACTCAGGTAATGATCAGAACACACTGGTTTGTTCAGCATGGCCTTAAAGATGCGCTGTCCATGCCAGTGATGAACAGAATGGAAAGCCTTGTGCACTAAAAGGCATGGGAAGGAGGCAACTTAAAAAAACTGGACCTCTTGGAACATGGAATGTGGCATAGGAAGATCAACAATTCCAAGTCTGGTGTCTACCTTG
This sequence comes from Sylvia atricapilla, assembly GCF_009819655.1. NCBI lineage: Eukaryota > Metazoa > Chordata > Aves > Passeriformes > Sylviidae > Sylvia > Sylvia atricapilla. The sequence continues at coordinate 28,944,461 of NC_089148.1, read as the reverse complement.
CATTCCCTTCCCACTGAAAGGAAAATTCATGGCTATTTTCAAAGTCTATTGTGAAGACATTAATGTACTACAAATCTCTGGAAATCATTTTGATTTTTCCTTTTGATTCTCTACCTATTTATTAAAAAAAAAAAGTAACGTTGACTTAGGCATGGTGATGCTGTTCAAACGTCAGCCTGCACAGCATCAAGACAGAGGCCATGTGTTCCAGATTTAAAAGCTGTATTCACTTTGTGATACACCATTCAACGAGGACTTGCTGTCAGATGAGGCTTCTAATCTGTTCAGCATGTTTCCACCTCCTCTTCTTCAGGGAACAGTTGTGGCACATCTCACCAGGTTACTAAGTAATGGAAAAGAAGAGGTCTTTAATAGTCCCAGATAACCTATGGACCTCATCTAGGCTGAGAAAGTCCCCAAGGTCTTGGAGTTCAGCAGCTCTGCAGGGTGTATGTATTTAACCTTTCATCCTGGCCAGATTATTAAAGTGAGTTCACTGAACTTGATTCCAGAAGAAAAAACAGAAGCAGCACGCTTGCACTGTTACAGATGAGTAAGTACAGCTAAGTCCTGTTTTATGACCACCATAATTCCTTTTCCATAAATCCCCTAACCTCAAGTCACAACCATGAATGCCTCTGACAAACAAGACTTGTCTGCATGGAAGCAGAACATTGCAGGCTCCACTTGGCTCATGCCTATTTGTTAATGCAGGACCTGAAAATTATTTCCATCACAAATTCAACCACAACCTTCTCCATCCAGGGTTAACCCATGCTGAGTCTTGCAGTGTAGATGACTCAAAATGTGTGATTAAAAGCACAGTGCTACAGGCACACTGGCCATGGAAGTTGGCTTGGAGCCTTCTCACCATCACCAAACCACAGCACATCTTTACCCCAAAACCTAGGTGTCTAAGATGGCCAGACATGAAAGACAGACAAAAATCACACTGCACTGCCAGAAAGGGAAACTTTCAGATGAGTTTCTCTGTGTTGATTTGACCACTCTGTTCAGGCTCAAGCCTTTAGTATCTAAAATGAGCCTTTTAGGACACTCCTGATAACTGAAGATGGCAAGACAATACTTTATTTCTCCTGGAACGACTGGATTAAGTACTACAGTGTGGGAAAAGGTCCTTTGTGAAGCTTTTCCTCAGGGTCAGGTTGGCAGGTGTTTCTCATTGACCAGAAGAACTGCGAATTATTCTGGAACAGGAAACAATTCCTTTGAGACAAGAAGAAAATGTCAACTGGAAACTTTTAACAGGAAAAGGTACAGCAAGCCTTAGCCCGAATCTTTAGAGTATGACTGTAAAAGAAGAGCAAGAAGGGACAAAGTCAGATGTGGACATGAAGAACAGACAGCAGGACATGACTCATTGTCTTCTGGACAACTTTAGTTCTTAATCAAAGTCTCCAAAGAGAATTCAGCAACTCAAGTAAGAACACATTCCTATGAAGCTGAGCACAACATGTGCTCTTCATAACCTACAGAAAGCCAGGAGGGAGTGGGCACAGAAATGAGGGGCAAGCACACACAGTTCAAACCTCACTGGAAGGCAGTCTGTATCCACCTCACATCATCTGTATCCACCTCACAGGCACATGGAAATGGTCTCTGAGAAGTTCTCAACTCAGCAGCAGAGGGAAGATTTACTGTGCATGGCAAATAACCTTTCTCCACAGAGCAGAATTTGTCGTACTAAAAAACCTCATCAGCCAGCCACAGACTGCACCTTCCAGACTCCACCTGCAATGAACATTTTGAAACTTGCAGGTAACTGCATTTTATGGGGTTTGTTGTTGTTGTTGTTCTGTTATTCTGAAAATTCTGATGGTTTTGTTTAACACTGCGTGAAGTGAGTCATTAATTTCAACTGACACTAGACCATATTCTTCACCTAAATCCTTATTTAGACACCTTTAGAAGTAGTCTGTTTTTATAGGTGCTCAGCACTTTGAAACTCTGAAAAAACTTGAGGCGTTCATCAGACCCTATTTCTCTCTTTAATCAAACTGTGTACTTCTGCCAACTTGGAATACTTAGTTTTCAAGTAAAAATCTGTCTTCTCTGTCCTTTGCACTGGTTCAGTCACTGGTTGTTTCTTAACAGTTTATTGGGGGCACAGATATTGAAATGTCCCTGTGGAAATAAACAAGTTCCTTTTCTTGCAGACCACAGCAGCGTGGCCGACCTCCCATTAAATAATTAGAAGAATTGCTTCAAGACTGGGTCAGGTGAAATGGGGGAGCAGCCCTGCATGTGACAGAGCAGAGAAGCAGCAGGAACACAGCTGAGTCTCTGTTTTGTGCAGAATATCCCAAGAGCGCTGACCACTAACTCTGCTTTCCAAACAAAGTGAAACGTTCTGCCAAGAGGGATTGAAAGCCAACTATCAGATCTGCCATGTGCATGTTGTATGTGCATGTTGTAGGCTATGCCCAAGTAACACATGACATTCCCATTAGCTTTAGTTAACTGCTACATCAGAGCAAGCCAGAATCTTAAGAATATTAACCTCTGTTCCTTCTAAGTGTTCCTTAATTTCTATTAGAACAATTTTGAGGGTAGTTTTGCAAGCTTTTTTTTTCCTCCCTTGGATGGATACAAAAATTTCTCTGATGAAAGCTTCAGGCTTTTTTAATTAAAAACAAAACAAAACAAAAAAGCCAACAAACCCCAACCCTGTAACATTATTTTCCTTAAAGAAACTGCCAAAACTCTAGGAATCAGATTACAGAACAGAAGAAGACGTCACAATTCCAGCTTTACCTACCCAGAGAACCTGAAAGCTTCTCTGAGGTGATGAGTTGATGGGAAACAGCACAATTCTGCATTGAGAAGGGAATTTCTACTTGTATTTTATGAACTTGGTGAAAGTGAAGCTTATGAGCATATGTAATGGATTTCTGTGTTCTTAAAAGACGGAAAATAATTTTTTTTGCCTACTGCTGAATAAACTCCTATGCACAAACCTATAGCCACCTCAGAAAGAAAAATGCTGGGGCTTTCCATCCGTGGTCTGTAGTGTGTTGTGGTTAACTCGCCAAGACTGCCCTAAAACACCATTACAAGAAGCTGATTGCTAGTGGACACACATTTGCTATCCAAGAGTCTGCAATCCTACTCAACCATTTTTTTTAGAAATCTATAAGCAAAACTACTTCAGGGTCACAGGGTGTGATTTTGGCCTTCTTCATTCATGATACTGTCTCTACCTTCTTAATTGACAGACATCCTTCACTCACAAGCCTTGTTGTTTAAATGGCCATTGACTTCAGGAAAATAAGTCTCTGTTACATTCAATAATTGCTTACCCTATTTATCCAACCAGTAAATAAGCCCTCACGCTCTCCTCCCTCCTCCTCAACTCCCAGGTTATTACACTGCAACATCTTGGCTCTACGCCTATTTAATCTTGGTAATAATGATCAAAACCAGAGTGAATGCACAGATCTCAGTACCCTGATTAGGATCACCAGCCAACTAAACAGAATTCACAGACTTCATTAGAAAAAGAAGGTTCTGCCAGAGGTTGCCATATTCAATTGGAACTCTTACATTTTTTTTGGATTTAATGTTATCATCGGAAGTTTAGATCCCACTGGACTTTGGATGGCAACATTTATTAGGTTTTTTCCACTGTTAGAGGCAAATGAGAAAGTGGGAGGTTTTTCCTTTCTGCATTAACTTATGTCAAGAATGATGACTCTAAAAAGCCATTAGTGAGTAGGAAATGCAGAGTGATTACAGTGTAATACCTTACAACTGACAAGACTCTGTTCCTGCTTCAACAAACGAGAAATGCTGGTAAAGCTTCAGAAGCTATCAAGTCTATCTATCAAGAAACAGGACAGTCTATATAATGTCTGGGTGATGTCTCTTTGGTGCTTTTTGTAGTAGGATTTAAGAGTGCACTCACAGAGGACATGGCTCAATGGCTTTCTGTGACAGTGGCCAAACATCTGCTGATCAAAACTGTACAGTCTACAGGCTTCATCTGCCAGTCTCATGCTGCAAACAACCAGGCTCCAGGTGTACAGTCCAGTTTACCTTGGCAAGGAAATGATAAACTGATTTATGCAATCCAACTAGCACCACGTCTTGCCCTCTGATGTGCAACAATAGTAACCGTGTAAACAACGATCCCCATTGCTTGGTCCCAAAATGGGATAGACAAAAGATTCACCATAGTTATGTTGCTTACGTTTTAAGGTAATTTACCCCTCAATATATGTGGGAAAGCCAGGAATTAATCAGGTTCCAGCACACACTGACTGGGTGATCACTCTGCAGAAGGGGATTTTGTTGGCTGGCAGGGACTTTTCTCCCACTGATGTGCTGCTACATAAAAAATGTAAAGCCTGAGGGGTTATATGCAGAAAATGCAAAGATATATTTGGAAATAATGCTTTGCCACGGTCCTGCCTTAAGCAGATTTAAAACAGCTTAGAACCCTACTCTCTTTTGCAGGGTCAGTGTCAGCAAGACTCAGAGGGCTGACAGAAATACCAAACTGCCAGCCCCTGCTGTAGATGGTTTGAGATGCCTCAGTTTGTGCTGACATGTCTCTGATTCATGGCCACTTTACAGAAAGAATCATTTATCTTATCAACAGGTTACCTCAATGAAAGCAACCTGGCTTTCCTGAAACACTCAGGTGTGCAAGAGGACAGACCTCTCTCTACACAAAGAAAATTCCAGGCAAAATGACCAAGTATTTCTGGTTGCAAAGGTATTAAGCTCCTACTCGTTTCTGTGAAAGTTGGCAGCTAAGTAGGGGAGAGGAAGAAAAGACATCAGTAGATGACTGTCTCTTCCTAGATATCAGAGAATCCTCTCAGCCTTAAGACAACAGAAGGAAAATGGGCTGTATTAGTTCTGCTGTCCATAGATCTAGTTTTAGGTTAACTAATGTTTTTTCTCTACAGAATACTCAAGAATCCCTTGGTGTAAAAACATCTGTAGAATGGGATGATGCTGTACGAAGTGTTTCTGTCTGCTGTCTCTGCCCACAGAAGAACCTAACCCCCTTTGTCCAGTGGATGCTGCAGGGAAGGGGGCTGGGGAGGAACTGGGGGAGGAGGGATTTGCCTGTGCACATGGGTTAAAAAGACATTTAATGAATCACAGAAAATAATAGCTTTACACAGCAAAAGCATTCCCTCTCCCTGCTTCTCTCCTTCTGCTTTTCCACATAAATTATGTGAACATATCATCAAAACATGATGATTTTTATTTTCATAAATGGGGCCATATGTCAGTTAAAACAGAAAATGTGTGCTGAACTGTGATGTGGGTTACATGATACACTTTAATTGGATGTCACTTTAATGTAAACAGCTTTACATAAAACTCAGCCTGAAAGAAAACTTTTTTAAATTGTCAAATATTAGTTGCTAAACCAACTTGATGCATGTGTCTTTTGCATTGTCTAGTCAATCAAAGGGTACCAGGCACAAAGGCTGCATTCTGATCCCACTTGCACCAAAGCAGCCACAGAGACCTTGCTGTGGTACTTAGAATTGGGAGTCAGTGACAAGGGACTTTTTGGGCATAAACATTTTTGCCTAAATTTTCTGTCTAAGAGGATTCTTTTTTTCAAATATCATTTGCTCATCTAAACATTTAACAAGTGCAGTTCACTTGTCGTCAAGCCTAGAGGCCAACATCCCTTTTTGCAGTGGGAGAAATCTTACTCCGAAAAAAAAAAACCCCAAACCCCAAACCAAGTACTATATACACATTTACAGAGGCAAAGCAGCCAACTATCCCTCATCCAACACACAACTGCAGCTACCCACATGGAAACAACCTCCACAAACAGCATACTACCATAATAATGAACAGCTGAACATGGCAGGATTAAACAAAATTTTAAAATGCAGCTTTGGTAATGCCGATAAAATATCAACCACTTATACTGGGAAACATGAACAAGGCAGTGTTTGCTAGCAGATCCCACAGGGTTACCACAGTCAATTTCTGTGTATAAACACAGGAAAAAGCAGTCATGTCTCACCTGCTGCTCTGTGGTACACGCTGGCAGAGGCTCGTTCTTTGGTGCCACCGGCTCTGCTATCACAGCAAAGCTCAAATGGACCTTTTGAAAGACACCCTCAAGTTCAATTTCAAGTGACAACTGATTCTCACCACCTTGCAGCAACAAACTCACACTTGAGTATCAGCTGTGCAGCTGGATAGCACTTGTGACCTCCAAGAAGTACTAATACATGTCAAAAAGAACTACTGGCATCAACACATACTCGCCATAAACCGCTGCTGGCTTTATCAAATACCTTTGGTTTCTTGGAGCAATCCATCAGGCTTGCAGGCACACACTGCTGTGCAGACACTCTCTAATCTCCAACGTTATCCCTAACACTTAAGGCAGAATCCCACAGCATGCTTAGAAGCATTCCCTGTAAGCCACCCCACCAGAATCCATGGTCTGCTTTGTAGGAGAAATGCCAGCTACTGTTTCTTTGCCTGCAGGTTTTACAGTAAATCACTGCACCTCAGAGCCACAGCAGGAGCACACATGATGCCACCCCAGACCTGGATTCTCCCAAACCAAAAGAAGCTGTGTGGTTCTCTCTGAGAACCATCGAACACATTTTGGAATTATTTCTAGACCACCAACAAAGCTGCTGGAGAAAAAGGGGAACAGTGTTGTATTACAAAGCTTCTCCTCACAGTTCCTGTTTCTGGTTATTGGACATCGTTATGGCTCTTGTAATGATGGCAGTGTAAATCAGCAGGCAAAGGCTGAATAGAATGTTCTATCCTTGTCTCCTGATGAAAATTCCTGTCCAAAGAAGGGATAAAATAATATATTTGTTTTAAAGAATCACTTTTTCCCTCGAGTTTATTTTGGTTTAATTTAGCAGAATGCATAAAAGAGGGATAAAAAAAATTCATAAAGCCAAGAAAACCACAAAATCCCCTTAAAAAAAAAAGAGATTTATGCTCAAGTTTAAAATGGCATAAGCAGACATTACAAAAATCATCTCTGTTCCAATCAGTCATAAAAATTGTCTTAAAATTATAAGGCTGTAAAAATTGAAGATGACTGGTTCTGCAGCCCACTTGGCTTGTGCTAACTTAAGGGTTTGGTGTTCAAATGTAAGTGGCAGTGCTAGTTCTTCACGTGCTGCCTGTCCCTTTGGCTTGCTCAGACAGATCACCATGAATTTAGGGGGGAAGCAAGTCCATGTGGCTGCTGCCCCAAAGTGTGCAGCACTCAAGCTGACCCCAAATGCAATGCCAGGGGATAGAAGGGATCAGACAGCCACTCCCAAAAGTATGTGCCTCGTGCACTGGCTGGTGCTTAAGGGAAACTTGCCCTCATCAGAAGGAAAACTTAGGGGAGGGATACTGCTCTAAAGCATTAAAGCATCATCTTGCACATGAATGTCTGCTGAGATGGAAATCATCTTTAACCGCATACTGGGGAATGAAAAAATGTTTGAGAATCTTATTTTTCTGGCTACACTGAACTGGGCATCCGCTATCTCAGCCCATAAACTACAAAAGAAAAAAAAAATTCATAATCAAGCTGCTGCAACTGCAACAGCACAAAGAGAAAAACCCAAGCCAGAATGGCTTTTACCCCCTGTGTCAGGAAGAGTTTTGACCTGAGTAGGGCAATAACAGCCCTGCACCAATTGTTCCCTGCAAGTGTGTCCAGATATGTCCATAACACTGCCCAGCTGAACAATGGGCAGCTACTCCACCTCACATCTCCTCAGCTGCCCATAGTTCAGATGGATGATTTTAATCTCATTTACACCAGCAGAATATAAACCCCATGCATGGGGAAGGACACTGCTCCAAGCAGAGTCTCACCAGGGATGGCTGTTGGACAGTTTTTATCCCAGACACCCTGCAGCAGTCATCCCTACATGGGTCTGTCCCAGCAGTGGTGCCAAGGCTCATAATGGGAGAGGCATTTGGTCTTTGTCCCTTTGGCACAGTCCTGCTATTCTTTTATGTACCTTTTCATCTAGGCAGCAGGATCCAGCATTCCAGTGTCATGGAATCTCTCTCAAAATGAGGGTTAGGGTCCAGTTGTGCAGGAGTTCTCAAGGACAATTAATTCAGACACTGCAAAAATTATCCCCATTCAATTATTTTGGAAGTATGGGAGAAAACAACATTGACTGGAGCTATGGAGGCTCATCCCTGCCTCCAGTATCAGCTGCAGTGTACAGAGGGCAGTGAGTACATGAAGATGTGGCTGCAGGTGAATGATTTAACTCTGACTTGGTTGTGTGTTCTGCACAGGTGGTGGGATTTGGCATGTGAAGCATGACCCTAACTAATTGAGGGATTATATATCCCCTTCCTTTCTCAAGAACCAGGCTGGGGAAGGGGGTAGGGTATGTTTGCACACACACACACACACATATGTGTATGTATGCTTACATATAGACAGGAACACATGCATGCACATAGATGTCTGTGCTTTAAAACATGCCCAGAATAAAATACAGTTGTCTGACAGAATTACTACATTTTCTCTCCCTTACAGCAGTGCTGCCAATCCAGCACCAGGCATTCCATCCTTCATATAGAATTCAGTAAACATATCAATCCAAATCCAAGAGCCATAGCCAAGGTATCAATAACAGGCACATATTATGAAACTTTCATTCCCTTTCCCCCTCCCCTTCTACCCCAGTAATAACTGTCAGGCGATCCTGGCAATTTCACAAGCATAGCAATGATTCAGCTGGCAGATTTCAGTGGATTATTGTGGCCAATTTGGAAAAACACTCTAATAAGCATTACTTTCCAGAAACCAATATAAATCTGGAAGAGGGGATTATTAAACCCAGGGAAACTATAACAAAAGACATTAATTGCATTTTTGGAAGGAGCTTTTGAATTAAATTATTACCTGCTAGTTTATAAGGCAAATATATAGATAAACCCCACTACCGTGACAAGAATTTATTTATATTGGCCACATATACCATAGGAAATTTACATACCAACACTCTGCTCATTTATGGCATTATAGAAGCACATGTATATTTTCAGACAATTAGGATTATGTTGTTTACTCTCACATCCACGCATATGCACACAATTGATGGTAAGTAAAGCAAAAGATCAAAGGTTTGAAGGATCACAATGAATTCCAAGCCATGTGTTTCTGTATTTGTACATATATTTTAAGATTTCTTAGACAGTCTTACAACAGAATACAGCAGTTTCTTAAAACTACAGGACTTGGAGAGATTTCTCTAACTTACTTCTGATTTGTTGCTTACATCTGTTTTTTTTAAAAAATCACCATCCTGCTCCAAAGTCTGTTGAAGTACATGAGGAGCTTTCTCTTGACACCCGTAAATGCTGGATCAGGCCATTAATACAGAAAGATTAATCACTGTCTCTAAAGTCTGTGTCTTTGGGAATTGTGTGAGAAGAACGATGGAACAACCACAAGCTATTTTGGAAGTTCCAACATTAAATGACTAAAGGATTCATCCCACTGTTAAATAACAGTTTTGAAAACAAAATAACGTATTCTTACAATAATATGATGTAACCTCTGATTTTCCTATTTTCCCTTTGTGAGACCGTTAGCTTGTATACGTGTTCTTCACATTTCGTCTGTGTTCTCCTTGTATTTTTCTTTCCAAACATGTAATGAGTAATTCTGGAAGTAAAGGAGAAACTCTCTCCTTTGTCACCAAACTTAATTCCTCAAAGGCAGCAAAAAGGTAGCGTGATGAGCAAACATTTAAATAACAAAAGATCTATATAGCCACAAAAGACTAAAACTGGTCACAAAGACTGCATTTGTTCTGATAACTCAAAAAAAAAAAAAAAAAAAAAAAAAAAAAAAAAAAAAAAAAAAAAAAAAAAAAAAGAGCTAGGATTTTACACTCCATTATTATTAATTAATAGACCCAGAACAAACACAGGAAGCCAAGCTCCAAAACAAATACTGCACAGGACACTGCTGCTCAAACCCTAAGTACCAGCCAAGGAGGCAACAAGAACAGAAATATCCAAACAAAACACACGCAGGGTCTGTGGCTGAGCCACAGGACTCCCACACTGTGACCTTCTGCCTTCCTGAGGGGGGAACAGAGCCCGTGTCCTGATCCCAAACAAGATCACCTCATCTCCTGTGCCAAACACCAGCTCTGTCTACCCCATCTCTGGCTTCTATAAATTTAAGTGCTTTCCACAGCTCCTTTCCTCTTCTCCACCAGCTCCCTTCAGAGAGTGACCATCACAAAAGTTGAGTGGAAAGAGAGTATTAGAACTCTCCGCTGACCTCAGCAGTTGCCTGGGTGTCCCCACACTGTCACCAGGGTCAGACAGCCCCCATGAATGTTCACTTTCCATTTCACATTCATTGCATGGCTTAAGGCTCTATCACCCAGAGGATACTGATGGCATACAACTAAAAGATGGGCCCTTAGCACCACTATCAGCTGTCAGTTTTATTAATTCCTGAATTAACCAATACACTGTGCCAGTATTTAATGAACCACCCTTTTCCCACTAATTCTTATTCTAATTTTTCATTTCCTGGCTACCTGAAGATCAAAAATTAAAACAATTACTACGTGGTTAATTTAGAATTCTGCATCCATCATGAAACAGACAGGGTTGGATTTACAAAGGAAGAAAAGATAAAGGAATTGCTCCTTTTCTTTTCCTTTTAGCACTGCACATTGATACATTCAGGTAAGACGTGCCTTCTCCTCTCGTCACTCCTCAATTCCCAAATGACCACCAGGCATGTGTTGTCTGCTGAATTTGAGGAACACTTTACTTTTCAGTGGGATATGACTGGCTCTAACAAAAGACTCCAATGTCTTACACTGTTTTGCCTTAAACATTGCTCTAACGTGCAATTACTGTAGAATTCACTGAGAAAACAAAGTTCCTGGGTGATTCATGCTGCGTATTTTCCCTAAACCTGAGCTAAAACCTTCAAAGCCTCCCCAGCTGAATCACCAGACTGAATCACCCTGTTTCCAAAGGCGTTCAGAGAGGCGCTGTACACGGGAGCTGTGGAAAGCACAGCCCAGGCAGGGGAAGTCATCCCTCCCTGCTGCAGAACCACTCAGAATCTTGGGAACAGGGGATTGATTATGGAGCTTGTATCATTCCAGCCCTGGCTGAGCTCCCGCTTGTTTGCGGTCAATGGGAATTTTGCCCCTGCTTCCAGCACAGCTGAAATTTGCCTTTAGGAATTGGCAGAGGCTTGAAGTTTGCAGCTGGGAAGGCTCCATGCAGGTGCACAAAGGATGGAGACCCTGCTCTGCTTGGAGACCACAGATGGGACTCTGTGGGGAAGCAGAGGGGTCACTCCTCACTGGATGCTCCAGAGTGGACAAGACAAAGCCAAGTGCAGGTGAGGAAAGAGCTACAATTCCACCTGGGAGTGCAGTGGCCACTATGGCTGATGACTTCTCATCAGCAAGTATTTCTACATTTTTAGCAGAAGAATCAGCCCCTTTGCTCTCAGCCCTTCCCATCAACCTCTCTTCCCCTCACATAAAGCACAATGACTTGATGGCCAAAATGATGCATCTATCATTTCTACAATGATGTTATGAAACAGTTCTCAAAATTCATCAGAACCAGACGCAGGTTGTGACTAACGCCACTGTAAATTGATAAAATGTTGTAAAGGACTAGGAATCAGGATTTAAAAGCTCACTGTTCTTCATTCCTCATAACCTACGTGAAAACTGGCTGCAATAAATCCTAGAAATTAGACAGTCTACATATTGTTGTTTATTCATAACTTCTTTTAAGCTACACTTGCCAGCATGCCATATTTACCATTTTCTTAAGTATACACAAGCGTCTTTGACTGCATGGAGGGACAAAGCTGAAACAATGAAACATTTTCAGTGCAGTACTACAATCAAAAGTGCCCAATTTAATATACAGGTTTGACACTCTAAGGTGTTTTTTTCTAAGGTGGCTATATTGCCCAGGTTTGGGGTTTTTTTTGTTGCTTGAAATGGGTTCCTAGGCAAAGCACCACCGATTTAGAATAACATATTGCCATGTTTTTAAGGAAAATATGGTTTTGTTTAGGCTACAATTAGATGCTTTCACAATTTGTCTCTGGCAAACCGAGACTGAAAGCTCCAGAGTCAATTTGTTTAGTGTGAACTGAAGTAACATCTATCTTCGTAAAGAAAACTTTACAACAAAAGAGCCTTCACGATAGTAAGACCTAAGAGCTTTCATTCTAAAAATGCAGGGCTGCCATGCAATTCTTAACTCACAGCAATTCACGAGGCTACGAGCCATATATTGTTTGGAAGCCACGGGAGTAAATCAAATTATCATGAATGACACTAATGATCCCACACTTGCCTGAACATAATGCACCTTCTACAGTCTTGCCCTTAGGGATTATTTTTTATATAGAATTAGTACAAATGGCTTACTCTCCCTCTTTTGTTGACTTTACAAAGAAATGCTCTCGGGTACAGAGTCTGCCTTTCCCGGGTTAATTATGGGAACCAAACCAGCCGTGCCTATGGTGTGAGAAGTCCCCAGGTAATACCTGGGAAAGCCCTGAGTGCAATAAATGCAGGAGCAGATCATAAAATGCATAAAATGACTACCCTCTGCTGGATGGAGCCAGAGCAGCTGAGCTGTGTCAGTGGATCCTCAAAGCCATGATTTAATACTACAACTTTCACAGTGGCTGGGCTGGGTTTGGGGTTGCAGTGGATCTAAATGCAGTTGTCAAAAGGAATTCCTGGGCAATCAGGGGATGCTGTCCTCGGAAAAAGCCAGCATTTCTGCTAAGCACAGGTCAATTATAAGCACAACATACAAAAAAAGTGGAGGTTTTATGAAAGAGAACCATCAGAGACTTTCAGAAATCCAATGGTTTCTTTGCCTTGCACTTTTATTTCCCAGCAAAATCAGGCCAGATCCCAGCTGGTAAAAACTGGCAAATTTCCATTAGCCTGTGGGTCATTAACTCTGAAAAAAGGGCAGTTTCAAAACCAGTTTTGTGTATAGTGTTAGTTTCTGTCAGCGTTGCTATAAACAATCAAAATTGAAAGTATCTGGTATGACTACAATACCCATTTACTTCTCTTGCCATTCAGAGATGTGTTCCAACCCTGATTTCCATGAAACAATTGACACGTATCACAAGCTCTATCTGACAAGCTGAAATATGCAACCTGAACTTCTAAGTTTGCACCCTCTTGTCTCCCTATAACCATCACATAAATTCTCCGTGGCAGTGATTTAAGCTGCTAAAGAGAACAACTCAATCAAAATGGCTGGCACAAAGAAAGAGCAAAAAAACTGGCAGACATAGGCCCAGGTATGCATTTGGCAGAGATGTCTACAAAGGATCCAGCTTCTTTTCCTCTCCCCAGGTTTTACCATCATCTGTCTGTGCTGCTGTACCTGTGCAGCTCCCACATACCCAGGGCTCCCTTCCCCAGCTGAACACAGACCCATCCCCATCCACCAAACAAGCTGGATCCAACACTTGGATTTCACTGCCTGGATTTTGAGTGAGTTGGACCAGGAAGCTGCAGGTGAAGCTGCTGCTGTGCTCAGCAGACTCTCTCTACCCTGTTTCACAGAAATAAAGCATCCATGTGTCATGGCACAGTGTTTTCTGGCACGAAGCTCTGTGAGGTGTGTTAGCATTCACTGGAATCAATAGCAAAGCTTTCCCTCATGGTGAGGAGAAACTTTTTGTTCTATAAAGGTCAAACCTGGTAAAGGCAAAGCGAAACAAAAGGTATCTTTCTTAGCAAATGGACTCTCCAGCTAGTCATCACCCATTTCACACCGGTCACCTTCTGTGAAATGGTCTGAGAGCCTGGCCTGGGGGACAGTGAGGTCCCCAGCTCTGGGGATGCTGAGATGCAGCCAATGTGGGGTGCCCCACATGGGCACTACCCTCAGCTACCTCACAGCAACACCAGCAGGAAAAAACCATACAAATAGTACATTCAGAGCGCAGACATCTGAAGGCTTGAACTGTATCCCTGTCTCTGCTAATGCACTTCCTTCTCTTACACTTAGTAATGCAATAATCTGTGTTCAGAGAGTGGCAGAAAATGGGAAGTCATTTTGCATTCAAAATTATTCCCTACAATTTATTTTCCAATTTTTTAAGACAGTCTAGCTTATGTTACTCATGCAGTTGGGCATCTTCTATTTTCACTACGAAATTATCCCACTCTATAATAGACCTCCTTTTTGGGAAACCTTTAGTGAAAAATTAAATTCTCCTTTGCCTGATCATCCCTACTTGTTTTCTATTCTTTCCTAAACAATCCCTCCCTTTTCTTTTCTCCCCACTCCAGCCTCAGTTTAATTCCTTTCATCTTTCCTTAAAAGACTGTGTCTCTGCCCCCTTAATCATTTTTTAATTTCCCATCCTTTAGGCAAGTGCCAAAGATGTTAAAATGAGAAATGGATGCTTGCCATAAAGGAACAGAACTCCTGTAACTCCAAAACAGTTGAAATCATGAGAACTTGCAGGCCCTTACCCCATTATGCGAATGGTATTTTTACAGCACTAGAAGTGAAGTAATGCAGCTACAAATATTCATGTTTTAAAAGTGCTGTCATTCTAGTGGCCTGGCTACAAGTTGCCTGAGAGGTACTGAGGAAGGCTGGGGGTATCACAGTCCCCTGAGAAGAAGACCCAAGCTCCACAAAGGTTCCTTCCATTCTGAGCCACTGAAATTTGCTCACTGTTAAAAAGTCTTCCCTTTACAAAGTCCTAAATTTGCTGCTTTTCAATATCCATCTGTGAGGAGGGACGATGCAGAATCCCTCACCTAGCCTTTTCCATCATGTTCACTGTGTACTTCCAATACCTCTCCCTCTAAATTCAGCAAAGTCTCTTCACAGCTGGAAGTACTCCTGATTGCCTCCTTTCACAATCTGAACAGAATTGGTCAGTGATAACTGAGATAACTTTGTCACTTCAGCTCAGAAGCAACGCGTATACAGCAGGAGGTTTGCCAATCTGAAGTGTAAAACATGCTATTTACCACCTACCTGGATAAAAGACTTACTCTGACTAAGCTGGTGTGTTCTGTGCATCTGATGCATGTCTGGTTCCTGCGTGTTGTCAGCTTTTCACTCCTTGGCCTTGAAGACAAAGCACGACCTAAAAATGTCCACTTGGACCAAAGTACTGTAAACAGCGAACTCTGAGATCACCACAACCATGCGATTAAAAATGTCATTACATTTGAGGATATGCAGGAAGATAAAACCCCACTAGTAATTGCGATACTTAAAAATATTTTCACACAATCTGTTTTCTGATCTCCCATGTCTTTTCTGAGGGGACAGTTTATTGCATGGAGGCAAGTGGGCAACACGTCAAGCAACAGATATGGTTTTGTTGAGAGCATCCCACACTGAGTCAGGTCTACTGCTGTTTTGTGAGTGCAAGCAAGTACCAAAGTATCTATCTCCTGCCAGATCTCTTCTCCCTGCAGTATCTGAATGTGTTTTCAGGCATCATGACTTGTGCCATTCCAGGAGCATCCCCCTGGGCCTTGTTTTATGCAGTTTGCTCAAGCTCTGCAGGGAAGTGGGTTGAGACTGTGTGTCTTTGTAAGGAAAGCAGAGTAATGTCTACAGCTGGCTGGTTCCTGAGCAAAGGCAGACAAATGTAGTCGTACCCAATTTGCAATCAAGGAGAAAAAGGGCAAGATTTGTTTCACAGGACTGAGAGGCCCTGACTTACAAGCCACAGTGTTGACAATACACCTTTCCCAAAGGCACAGAGAGAGAGGTGCTCTGTGCCTCTGGGTGTACTGAAGGATTATTGTGAAGTGGTGCTGGGCTCAGCGACCCACATGGCTCCACCAGTTCTGCCTGGTGTTTTCCTTTCTGTACTGCCCCATCCTCCTCACTCTCTGAGTGAAGCAGGATGCAATCATATCAACATGGACACAGCAGATTAGTTTTACAAGGTTCCCACCAGTGTGACATTCATCAGCGTTCTAATCTGGCGGTAACACAATCCCCTTTACAAGTGCGCGCCGAGGCAGCGCCCGCGCTCTCAGGCGCAGGGCTGCAGGTTAAACTGATACCCAGGGCCTGCATCCCACCAGCTGCTGAGTGACTGACCCTGTTCCTGACATTCCCAGGGCCTGGCAGCCCTCCACGCAAGGGTTAAAGGGAAGTTGTAAGCAACGGTTCTAAAACGCTTGCAAGAATCTCCCTGAATCAAAACCATTTCATAAAAGGCTCTCTGCCAGGCAATAAAATATTTTTTGATGGACTCTTATTTTATCATTACCCATGTAAGAAAAATGTATTGCAAGAATCCCAACACAATTCAGGGAAGTAATCATTTGCAGATTTAGTAGGCATTCTCAATTGGCAAAAATGAAAGATTTATTGTAGGCATGATGAAACAAAGAGCAGTTGTGCAAACTTTACTGAGCTGGATTATGAGAACATGCTTTTTCCATTTCCCACTTTTAAATGCCTTGGATGCAGTTTCAAAAGACAGATCAAGATCAATTATTTAACACTGCAGCTCCACTGTACCTGAGCAGAGGATCCCTTCACACATATGTTATCTGTACACAACAATAAGAGAAGGAGATGGAGGGAAGACACTGACATAGACAGCTACAGCAGACTTTGAAATAAAACTCCTATTGTTCCTTGACTCCACAATCAGCCAGAGATGTAAACAGAAAAGTCAGGTACTGACAAATGTCTGTGATTAAATACACAGTTATTTGAAATGCAGCCATTTCTGACTAATCCAAATACAGAAAATACAGGTGTCCTTAAGACGGAACACAGGGCACTGAATTCTCTACAATGGTGACATTTTCTTTGAAAGCCACAGTACAGCTGAATAAAATCACTCTCTTGCACACCTCTACTCATGAGAATAATGTTCTGAAGTAGAAGGGACTTTCTAGTCAGTAAAGGTTATACAGACCTTAAAAAATACAGGAAAGAGAAAATACTTTGAGAAGGAGGATATTTTTTCCTTGCCTTTTCCACTAGGCACTTAATGTGTTATTTACAATGATGCCAGTTTAAACAGAGAAAGAAAGCAGCAGAATAACTTGACTTAATTCAGCTATATCCAGAACTTGGGTACAAGAGTTTTCACCACACAGGAAATGCCACTGGCAGGCAAAAGCTTGAAAGAGCCTTGAGATTCTCAGCAGAACAAATGATTAGAGATGCAAAATAGCATCACGGGCACATTAAGTTATTGGCCTCAGTACCTCACTGTGATTATTCAGCCTCACTGTGCTCCGAAGAAATTTATTTCATTGTACTTGTAAGGAAAAGGAGATCCAAAGTGAAAATATCCCAGAGCCTTCACAGAATTTCAGTAACTCAGTTCCTGGTCTGAGAGGAAGACTACTTCAACTTCAGAGGTGCAGAGCAGGGCACCTCCAAAACAAACTTACCCAAAACCAGGCCTGCTTTTGGAAATAACTCGGAGTGAGCTGTCAGATGCCAGTAGGTCCCATTTTGATATATTTAGCTTAACCAGCATGTTGGTTTTTACCAGGCCCACTGGACTACTTGCTGAATGAGCCAGTGAAGGTTTCAGAATGTGACCCTGCACACTGTGCAATGGTGGCTTTTCATTTCTCATCTGATATTAAAGGCCAACTGCTGCTGGTTTGCCCCGAAGTAAGAAACAAATGCATCTCATTCAGAACTGAGATAAAACTGCATAAATGCCTGTATAAAGTTTTTAATGTGCACTAAATTCCTCTTTCTCCCCCGAGACTACACTATACAGCCTCTCTGTTGCCTACAAATGCAGATTAACATTTTTATTAAATGACATAGGTTGCACTAATATGGAGTATTAAAACGTATTGGTCTAATAAGAAGTATTATTAAGTATATCACTGGCACGGGTTTTAAACAATATTTAATTTTATGGCTTTTTAATTTGACCAAGCCTTCTGCCAGGTGACACAAACTGTTTTTCCCTTCTTGAGGTTAATCACTGTTCAGAGAGGCTAAGTCACTGAGAGTTCTGAACAATTCCTACCACTTTTAATAATCCCCACAGAACACATACAAAGGAATAAAATAAAGCCAAGCACTTAACCTCAAGAAGACAAGCACAAATACTCTGTTTAAAATTTTAGAACTTACAAGTTCTCCACCAAGCAGCCAAGTTGTCCATCAAATGACATGATTAATAATATTTGGATGCAAGCTGTTTTTTATAAATTAAATTTCAGGGAGTAAAAAGAAAATTCCTCTCTCATTGCTCATAGACTTTATTCAAATCACTGAATGCATCCCACTTTCCCAGATCTTCTGGAGACAGCTCACACTCCCAAAATGATGCCGGGTCCTGCAGAATTATGGTTTTAGGACACAACTGCAGGACACATCTTTGAGGTATTCTTGAGATGTATTAAGATATTCCTACAGGAAACAGGTATTTCACAAATATATATCTTGATCTGTAAAAGTTATTATTTGAGTGGGGAACATGTCTGACTAGCTGAGGCTGAATCACTTCATTACTGAGCAGATTTAAACAGTGAAACCCATGGACGATTCACTCCAAGGCAGGGGAGACAGTGAGAAAGAAACCTTGTCACACTTTTGCTGCATGGGAAACGGCGAGCTACAGAAATCCTGAGATTTTTGTAAATGCAGTGCTTAGAGGCTGGAAAGCCTTTCTCCCTTCTTGCTCCTCAGATGTGATTATTTGATAAAACACATTGATCTGCACGGCAAAGAAAGTGATCTTGTGGTGCAGCTGGAATGAATTGGGAGTTAGGAGGCTGTTTGCAAGGTATCTTCAAAAGGTGATGCCTCATGAGAGGTTTTTAGTTCTGTGCTGAGACAGGGGCTTGAATAAATCTACGTGCAGAGTTTCGTCCAGAGCCAGGCCACAGCAGAGCTGGAAATAATTCTGAGTGTCTTAACATGAGAAAGAATCACTACTTGCTGAGTCTTATGGGACAAGAGGATAAAGATAAAAACATGGTATCAAGATGTCATTTTTGTAAGTAAACTGGGCAAAGGGAAGGGAAAGGAGCCTAGATGAAATCTTCCCAAAAAGACCTGGGAGACATGCCTAGAAGTCTGTCTGGCAGCCAGACATGGCAGGTCACAACTAATAAATTTCACTTTTTGAAGCTGGGCATACTTCAGCCTACATTATTTGACAAAGAACATGAATGACTTTGCTTGGCGTGGAGGAGTTCTGGTACAATTATCCCTCCTGTGGCACGAGGGTGCCAAGCAGCACAGTCCCTGTGGAGAACCATTTTTAATACAAAACTGTTCCCTTCCTTTAAGATGTTCTCTTTCCATCACAGCATTGTCAGGTATTTGTCAAAAGCTCAGTGTTTAGGATTCTCACAAATATCTGCGGCTTTGCAGGAAAATGGGTCATTTTCCTTATATTCAAATCAGGTCACTGTTGGCATTGTGGTGAAAAATATGTGTGTCAGTAGCCAAATCAGAACACTGAAGAATGAAGAGAAGATAAATCAGTCCAGGATGAGCTGAAATATAATTGTTTGGGGGACTCTACTAACAGAATAAAAACACTGACTAAATCAAATGCGAAAAGCTTTTAAACAACAACCAAAAAATGTGTCTTTGTTTAAACCTTATTCATTCTGAAACAGAAAGTAAAAAACGATGGATTAAAATACTTAAGCATTTCCAAAATAGCACATTGTCTATAAAATGTCAATTGTAACAAAATCCTCCAGTCCTGCTCACTGTCCCCCATCACTTGTTTTCCAAAGTGAAAGTGACCCAGATTCACTAATATTCTTTTCTCAAAGCTCTACAGTGACACTACTGCTGGTTTGAAAAAACTGGTGCAATACCTAATATAATTTCTATCATGGAGGATGGAAATGAATATCCATGCTTTTGTCACAAGACTATCTATTCCCTAAACAACTATCTGCCTATCACTTTACCTTCAGCAGATACCAAGTATTGTTAGTGGAAATTATTCAACACCTTGAGAAGCGTAATAGTGGCAATTAATTACTACATCCTACAGCAGGGAGAGTGCTCACTATGTTGTGGTGATATTACTGTTAATACCCCACTTTGCTCTTATTTAACACACTGAACAGCAATACCTACACACGGACACCACATCTGCACAAATGTACCAGGAAATCTTCAGGATTAGTATGTTTTAAACAGGCCCCAAGTTACTTAATACTTTATCAGGTCAAATGAAATTAAACCTTATGGAATTAAACATTCTCATAGAATAAAGAAGGTGTCTATTTGAAAGCCTCCCCCACGGAAGTTTCATGCTGTACCTCTAACTACCCTATTCCATTTCTCAGATCTCTTCAGCATCCTGTATAACATTTTTAAGGCACACAAGCGAGCTTGAAAACCATTCTGGATTCTGGCAGCAACACTCAGAATTTACTTCTTTTTAATTTATTTAGATTTACAAACCAAACCAACCAACCAAAAACCCCCCAAAAACCAAACTTGGAAGTTTGTCAGCCAGACCTAACTGTATCAGACTGCTGGGAAGTAACAAAAAAGGCAGCCAGCCCGGCTTGGTCAGAGCACAGTTCCATCAGGTCCAGCATCCTATATCATTTTTCTATCAGACTGATAGAGCAGATACATGCCATAGAATGTCCTGAAGGCCAACAAGGCCAGGACCAAACTGGGAGGTGATAATCCTCCAGGAAAACCCTGTAGCAGGTAGGTCTCAAGCCCCTAAGAGTTGTGCAGGGCCATTGCACTGTACTCATTTGCACTTCTGTCCTGCTGCACTGGAACACGGGAGAGTCCCACTCACAATGGAATCTGGGCCCAGTAATTTCTGCTGCGTTTGCTCTGCAAGATCTGTTAGTGTGGAGCTTTCCTGTGGGCAGACACGAGTTCAAAATTCACCAGCTGCTTGGGCATGAAGCTGAGAGAGAGCCAAGCCTAAAGCCGGTGGTCAGCCTGCCCTCCAGTGCTGCGGCACACTTAAACCCATTTGTACTGCCCTGGAACGTGCAGTGGGCTTTGTAAACCAACAAAAATGGTGTTTCCACAAAACCACTGAACTGCTGTCTACTCATCTAATCAGAGTGCTTTGAATGCTGACGTTCCTTGACAGTATCGGGAAATGCCATCAGAGAGCTAATAAAAAGCGAGATCTCTGGTGAGGCAGCTTTGATAGAATGGATCTTTCCTACTACTGACTTCAAAGGAAAGAAAGCAAGCCCAATATTACTGTTTTTTTTTTAAAGCACTCCTTTGGCATCAGTGCATGACACCCTGCGCTCCAAAAGCTGAAAACACTTTCCAGACTTCCACAACGTTCCCTCGAGTCAGGATGGAAACTCACTGTTTAGGTGAAGTAACTCACAAGTGGATAAGCTGCTGTATGCAGACCCCTTTTCCTCACAGATGCAGGGCTGTCCCTGTGACTCCTCTGTAGCTGCAGACCTGTAGAGATCTCATTTTTAACTCTGCATTGCTGGACACACACCCCCCATGGACTGCAGACAGCATCAGACTCATCATCTACTGAGAACAGAGATTCCACACTGGTTTCCTCAGAAACAGAAGCAATAATACCAATCTGCTCCACAGGCATTCTCCTGTATTCCCACCAACCAGGCCACTGCCCAAGTGTTAGAGATGCAGCCAAGCCTTCTGATGAAAGCTCTCACACACTCACAGCACGTCAAACCACCTGTGCCAGAGACTGCAGTGAAAAACTAACAGGAAGTTCAGGCAGAGCGCAATCTTTTGTGCAATCTGTACAAAAATCTGTTTCATCGGTAAATTGCAAATTGTTCGTTTGTGTGAAGTGGTGATTGGAACACAAGATCTGCCCTGGAATGCTGGAATTGCCTAAAGACACCCTCAGGCAAGTTACTTATCTTCTCTGTCTCAATTTCCCCATGTTTAATGCAGTACCTATGATGTCTCAGCCTTAGGGATTCAAAAGAACTGGCTACAAACAGCACAGGTGCTGAATTTCACTGTGTACAATACACCACCCAAATCATTCCATTCAGACTTCTCTCAAATTGAGTACATTGAATATATACATGAAAAAAACATTCTGCTTCAAAGTCTTAACTCTGTAGGCAAACACAGAGAAACAGGTCTAGAACACACAGAGGAGACATCAGTTTCTTTGAAATACAAAAACTAGAGACACTAACCGTAAGTATTTTCCCTGTCCAGCTCCTTTCATGGATATTACATACATTATGATAGGCAATTTCTATAAACACTAATTACACGTGTAGAAATTACATAAAGATAAATCATTTACCTTGATCCTGTCTGGGGAGGCCCCTGAGCACACATGAATGCAGTGATGGGAACATATTTTTTACTCGTTATGAAGCCACAAGAGAACAAGAGGGCAAACTAATAAGCCAAGCACAGATCTGTCCAATTCAAACAACTCTAGACAACTAAATGAGCAGCTCTGTATTTACATTTGCAAGCAGAGGCTTAAACCAAAGATACAATATCTGGAGATCAGCACGCTTCTACTCACCAAAGTATTCGAAGAACCGAAAGGCAGCGAAAGACGCAGTTATGAGAAACTTTTTTCTCTCCCTTTTTTAAAAATAAAAACCATTTAAGCTTGCTAATTTTTGCTGTCTCAGACAATCAAAATTCCAATTGTCTGGGACATCAAATCTAAAAAAGCATGAAATTAATCTTCAGAAGTTAAAGTCTTAAAGGCATTGCATCATTATTTTTGTTGGATATATTTTTGATTATAATGCAGATGAACCCCAAATTTAATAAAACTAAAATAACATGAGTTAAGTATGAAACATAACAGGATATTGCAAAGAGATTAGGTAGTTTCCTTTAGACTACTTGCAGAGCCCAAGGAAAAACCAAACTGAGGGACACAATGATGAGAAGGCACTGCTGAATTAGAATATTTAATGGAATATGAAAACAGAATACTCATAGTACCGGCCTTGGCAATGGAACACAGTGAGCAGAATATGGACCCAAAACATCAGCACTGCTCTCCACCAGATCCTGTTTTGCCTGTTGCCTGTCTGTAGTAAAGAAAGAAGCAGGCTCACTAAATTCAAACCAGCTGCAAAGATGAGAGTGTTACAGTTGGACTGAAGGAAGCTTACCTCATGAAAGTATTGTGGAAACTGCTGTTGGAAAGATAATAAAAGGATTAACTGCAGTTTTAGTGAACCATTTACTTTTCAATCAAAATGTCTCATGTATTTCCTGTTCTCAAGTAGCCTGAATTCCAAAATTCCTTTGTCTATTACAGTACATAGTAGCAAAGCCTGTCATAAGAAATTAATAATTTTACATGGAAAAGTACTTTTATGTATGAGGACGGGGTGCAGCTCACTGTTAGCTTCTCCTGAGCAGTTCCATACCTAGTCAGGCAGTAATCTTACAGGCAAGAGCAAAATCAGGGGCTTAAAAACAAAGTACAATGGGTAATTGTGAACAGCGAAAGAAAATCTCCACTACAAATACCAAGAGATGCAAAGTTACTTTAACAAAGCTACAGCAAAAACGAAACAAAATCTTACACTTCTATAGACAGAGAACGAATTGTCTTCTTAATATGCAGGAATAACAGCACAATTATTACCACATCAAAAGAAAAGCCATCATTTAAAATGACATGACATCACTGCACAATGCAACACTGCACAGCAACCCCTGTTTCACGTGGAATGGAATTCACTGGGCAAATAATCCCCACTTGATATTAATAACTTCACGGAGCTGTGCTGCAGCTTTGGATGCTGCCCCTGCTAGATCAAGCTCTTTTCAGGGGAGAAAACTAAATTTGCAAAGAAGACATGGTTTCTGTGTGTTCTCTTGGATCCACTTCACTCCCTGCAGAATTCCAGACTGCAACATTTAACACACAATACCTCTGCTGACAGTGGCAGGATCTTACTGTGGGAATTGAACAGTTAACTCCAAGTGGAGCAATGTACAGCTCCCAGTCCTGATTGGGCCATTCCATGTATGGGAACAACTACAATATCTGCTCCAGTAAAACAGATCTTTATACACTTACATGCCAAGGCTGTATAAATATGACATAAAGGCTGTCTGCAATATCACATGCAAAGGTTTTCCCAACCTATTCGTAAGACCTCGACGTGCTTTCAAAAGCTGGTGCTTTTGTGCAGATGAAATTAATTGAAAGTAGGACGTCTTTAGCATTTGCTAAGACATTACAGCATTTAATATCTCTGGTTTACCAAGTTTTCTGTAGGAATGGGAATGTAACGTTAGAAATCTGCCATGCAATACCTGGTAAATATGCATTTTTCAGGAAAAGAGACAAGTTCCCTTATCCATGGAGTCTACTGATCTTTCAGCACCACAGGAAACTAATCAGGGCTTTAAGTATGCTTTCATTTTACTTACCTACACTTTTGTTTGGAGAGAAGCAAACTTGCATTATCCTTTAATAATTTATAACTAAAACAAATCTGTTCAGGGGAAGTTAAATTCATTTTTACATTTAGAAAATATCATCGAGCTACTTCCGGAATAGAACCACTCAGTTCTTGCTTTCAAAGAAAAAAGAAACACATAAGTCTTAGAGCGTTTCCATTTCATCTTGGGCAATCTGACGGTATTCTCTAAGCATATGCACTGTTTCCAGTATTATCTTAGGGAAAACCCACTAAACAGTGCAGACATTCTTTTCATGTTTTTCATTTATCCAATGGAAGTAAAAAGATAATCAGGACAATCACTTACAGAGAAAAATTTTCTCTGCAACATGTTTTGAATACTCTTATTTTCTTCCTCTTTCCTTCCATAACCATTGAAGGCCTGGAAGATTTTTCTACAAACATTCTTTCCTATTCCTCCACAGAAAGCTACAGCTTGCCATGGAAAAGTCTGTCATGATCTAACATCCTTACAAGCATTTTCCACTGCATCATGCTCTGATCAAAAGAATTAAATAGACATATAGCTGAAAATTCTGCCCATCAGGAACCCAAACCTGCTGCCATAACCATTCCCTTTGGCTGCACTTATTTGTGCGTGTGTGTGTGTGTGCACACGTGTGTGAGTGTTACAAATGAGACTTTCCAAATTTCATGGCCCAATTTGGAAGCTTATGTCAAACTTGTTTTGCTTCATCTGTTTCAGTCAGGGTCTTATATCATTGTTGTTTCAAACATGTGGAAAGCTTAATGGAAGTCATTAACTTTTATTTTAGTTTGGCCATATTGTCATCATGGTGGGCAGATGCAGAGATGGTGTTATTCCCAAGATCCTCTTTTTGGAACACTGCTGTTGTTTACATCTTCTTGATCAGAAGAGAACAATGGTCTTTACTTATTTTTAAAGCTCTGCTTTGCAAATTAAAAAAGACTCTAACAACCTTTGAAAACATAATTGAATATATTCTTTTTACTCTTTTAACTGTTTAAAATCCTTTAACAAGTTCTTTTTTTTTTTTTTTTGTCTAAACTACCACTTGAAACTTTTGCACTCACAACTCTATGGGTTATTGTTCAGCTGAAGGAATGAAAAGAATTTCATTAGATGTGTTTTATGTTTCTTGATTAAAAATGTCACCCGAGGCTCAGTGACTTTGTTTTACGTTAAATGACGGCTGCATGCTTTGATCATCACTTTATTAGTGGTTTAATGAATATTAAAAAAACAAAGCACTGTATTAAAAGTTAAGCTCTCATATAAGGAAACCGAATCCCTTTTCCAAGAACTACAGTATTTCTTACTCAATCATTTCCTTCTAGATTAAGGTTTTCTCCAATTCCCCTTAGCCTGCTACGGACTAAGTTACAGGAAAGCACAACAATTATATTGGAATAAGATCGAAGAGAGAGCAAGGAAGAGAGCAGAGCAGTTATGTTTCTGTTCAAACAAATATAATCCAGACTTACCATGCACTTGTTTGGTTTTTCTCCAGAGTGAACCCTCATATGAATCAGCAGTTTGTAACGAGCATTGAAGGGTTTATAGCGGCGGACACAGCCTGCCCAGAAGCAAGTGAAGTCCTCTCCTTTCCTCTGGTCAATGTGAGTCTTTTCTATGTGTCTGACCAGTTCGTCTTGTTGGTCGTAAGTGGCACTGCAGTCAATCCACTGGCAGACCTGCTTGCCACTGCTGAGGTCCTGCTCATCGCCGTCGCTGGGCTGCAGGGACTTGGGAGACATGGAGGTGCTGAGGTGAGACAACGTCCCCGGGGTCTGGCTGAGCTGCTGGTGGAGGTGGTAAGGGGGAGGCAGCCCCTGGTGATGGCGAAAAAGATCAGCACTGGAGGAATAGTCGTCAGCTGGTTCTTGTTTCAAGAAACTCACCTTCTGGGTGCTGTGAGAGGAGTTCTGGTGAGGATGGCTCGTACCATTCATCATAAGGCTGAGGCTGCCATTCTCCTCAACTTGCTGCATTTGTATCTGCTCGCAGTCACCCCTGTCACATTCAGTGGAAAGAGGTACAAGACATGCTGGAGGGGAGGGAATACTGCAAGAGTTTCCAGGCTGAGAGCAAGATTGGGGCTGAGAGGATTTTTGAGCACTGTGATGACTGATCTCCACAGGATGAGAGGAAATGCCAGCTGAGTTAGTTCGCAGTCCATTCACACAGGTGACCAGTGACGTCTGCGATGTGCGGATGATCGCTGTAATATCGATTCCTTCGCCTGAAGACGGCACGACAGAGATGCATCTCTTCTTCAGGTTGCTTGTCTGCAGCCTGGCCGAGTGCTGAGGGGTGCCAAGTGACAAAGGACCCAGGGAGGAGCTGTGTTCATTATTAAACAAGTAGGATGAAAGTGAATTTGTAAAGCTATTATTCATTAGGTCTAGTTCAGGATGCAGACTACCGGAGGCTCTCAGCTCCATCCCCTCTGTAATCCTCCTATGTGTGGAAGCCTCAGACAGAACCTTATAATCACTGGGGCATTCTTGTTTAATGTGTTGAGTCGGGTGACTTCCATTCAGGCATGGAGCAGCAGAATCTACTGAGTCTTGAAACCTGGGTGACCTGCAATACAGTTTTCATTAAGCATCGCTAACCACCACAGGGTTTATGATTTTTTTGTACAAGACACAACACTTGTTAAGCCCTGCAGAATGGAAGCATTTGCTCTCTGCTGAATGTTGCCTGTCTAATGCAGCAATTACACACAAAAAAAAAACCTGCAATGCTTTCTCTCCAACCTGTGTAAAGAGAGCATCGTTTTACACAGGATTAATTTTACACACTGAGTTACACACGGAACAGAGAATCTTCCCTCTACTGCTACAGGCAGTTCATCAATCACAATCGAGGCTTTCAATGCATAATAGATTGAGCAAAACAATAGCTGAGAATGAAGTTTGAGAACTTCAGGCATTTCTGAATTATTCAAATATTGTATTTTCCTCAGAGCACACTGAGAAAATGCCTTGGCATTTTCACTGACACAAAAAGCTGAGCTTTGCTTCCATGTCAGACCCATGCTTTCCTTTGCTAAATTAAAAAAAGTAGCCAGATCAATGGAGAAAAAAGGAATACAGCAAAAGATCTGGTTGCTTTCAACCAGTACTCCAGAACCAATGTGAGATCAGCTGAGTATTTACTTCCACAAAATAGAAAGTTCACAGCCAGTAAATTTAAAATGGCAGCCTATGTACTCCCATCTTGATTTTTCATAATAAAAGGTGCATGGGACTGTAAATCACAGTTCTGTTGTGCACAAGCGATTTTTTATAATTTTTGATGTGTGTTGAATCCATTCATTGGCAAAGCAGAACCTTGAGGAACTCCACAAAAGACTTTTCAGAAAAGCACTGCATTAAGAAACATTTCCCCTTAACATTTTTCTTCCAAGCAGTTAGCAACTGGTTTATGGCTTAAAATAAAACATTTTATCTCAGCTATAAACATTTACTGTGGATGATCCAACTGTGTGCTTTTCTTAGGAGCAGAGGGTGTTCCTTACATATCCCTAAAGCATGGGAGGGTTTAACCTATGGCTTCATCGTGCCAGACCAAGGAGAGGAAACAGTACATCTGTGTGCAGGAAAGCTGTACCTGAGCTAATAAACCCTCCAGAGAAGTGTCCCGCGGCTCTTAAGCTGACATGTTCCACTTAAATGAATTTTATGTTTTTTTGATGGTAGCACCAACAAAAACTGAAGAAAACCCAGCCACATTTGGCAGCTTGTGACACCACAACTAAGGCAGGTCTGACACATTTTAAAGCATGAAACACGTGTACATAAAAGCATTTTGGACACTGAACTATGAAGCTGCTGAATAAACTGCGTTTATTTTACACCTTAGATGATTTTATCACTATTATTTCCATTAATCCATCACTAATATTAAGATGGAAGCTGGGATAACTTCTAAAACTTCCTTGGTAATAGCTCTCAAAAGAACAAAAAGGGATGGAAAAAAATAACAACAATCAAAGCTTCAAAAATACTTCCTTCCCATGAAATTAAGGTTGTCAAAAATTGGCACTTGTCCAAGGCACACAACTGAGAACTCTGCATTCACTACAGACAGGTTTCTATGCTCCAGTAGGGCTTAATGTAAAAAACCCCTTTAGATCATGAGAGAAGTTAAATTCCCCCCCATCCACTGATACAGAACAATCAGATTGTTCCTTTGCTACCAGAAAGTTTAAAACAGTACATTTAAAAATTTTAGAGGTTTCCATAAACCATTGTTTATAATTTCTCCCTTTAGGTTTGCACAGTTGGTCTCAGGGTAAACTTAAAGCACCTGTTTCTGCAGATGGCAAATTTATATTTTAAAAAACCAAACCAAACAGCATTCCTAGATTATTTTTTAACATTTACAGAACCATATGTCTGTAAAATATGTGGCATAAGTATACTTTTATTGCACATGTTTGGGAAACTCTGCTCTGTCTGCTCAGTGAAAGAGTGGTGTTTTTAACTCATTCTGAAAAATGCTTTACAGCATGCCGTGCCAGGCTCAGCATTTCCTATTACTTGGTTTCTGCTGTACGAAAACTCTTCTAAATAATTCAGTTTGTATCACAGTTTAGTGGTCCCAAAGCCTCAGGCTAAAGTAAACTCAGCACATTTCCTACATCATATAAAGCTAACCCAAGCCTTATATTTCAGCCTGTGATAATTGGTGTCGTATTATTAAGCTTTATGTAAAGCTCCCATCTTGCCAGAAATCCATGAGAGAAGTTTGGTTTTTGACTAAGCTGGAGTCAGCGCAGAGTACCTGCAGAATGGATACAAACATCCCCGTCCTGAGAAATCCTAGGTTTCCAAAATCCTCAGGAACAGTGACCTGCATTCCCAGCACAGGATCTTACTCAGAGTCAAGGCTGTACTGATGTGATGCTGCAGTGCAGATTCTGAGATACACAAAAGAGAGTTCTGAACCACAAGGCAAGCTGGAATGCCTTATTTCCAAAGCAAATGAGATGAGGACACTAAAGTCACGCTTCCCATTGACACAGATATGTCTTATCCATTCTCTGCCTACAAAATGATAAGCACACGCTGCCTGTGCAAACGAGAACCAAGTCCTCTCCAAGACCTGCAGTTTTCTCTGTAGCACTATATATTTACACACATTATACATCCCATGTTAGTTACCTCTGCTGGGAGAACCTGACATTCCCTCAGTTTCCTGATGTTTGGGTGTTGGGGACCTGATGCCAAGGTTGCAGTAATGCGAAGTTCCTGTATTCCTGGCAGAACTTTGGCATCACTACACTGGGGAAAGCCCTGCTCATTCCTCCCTGCGCTGGGGGGGCTGAAGGGGGGAGCGGCACAGAAACAAAACCAATGCAGGAGCGACACAAGGTGTCTGACATCCAGCTTGCAGGGTGGCTCCCCTCATACCCACTGACTCTTTGCCCCTGGCATTTTGCTGTTACAGCCACAGAGCGGATTCCAGGCATGGTACCCACAGGCTGTGCTGGCTGTAAGGATTTCACAGGTCCTGGACAGCAGCCAAATACAAATGTATATGAATAAACAGGCAAGATGAGAGGGACAAAGGAGAGCAGGGCAGTGCAAGGAGCGCTGTGGACACACAGATCAGCCACAGCAGCTTTGGGGGGCTTCCAGATAAGCAATCCTGGAAAGAGAGTGGGGTCAACAGAAGACTATACCCCAAAAGCCATTCCTCAAAGGGAGCATCCATACACCAAGAATGGACAGTGTAAGGGAACAGAATTGCTGTTTAAGCTTATGAAAGCTGAGTGTAAGGCCTTTGAAGGGTAACAGCAGCCTCTCAGAGGATACTGAGGCAGTGTTTCCTAAGAGACTCCCGTACGTGGTAATTGGAGCCAGAGCACGAGGCCAGTAGCACCATGCCAGAAGCGCTGCAGTTTCCCGACTGCGCTCAGAGGAAAAGATGAGTGTGTCTGAAATCTCCGGATTATTTACAAAACATACATGCCTTCGATTGCCACTGGAAACGTGCACCCGGTGATAACTGACAGTTTTAGGAAGCTGGAGGGGATTGTTCTGCTGCACATCCAGGAACCCCGTGCAACACTATCCGAGCGCTCTGATGTCTTCCCTGGGTTTTACACGCTGAGCACTGAGTGCAGTGTGGGCGGGTTTGCTGATAATGGATTATTTGACAAAAGGCCAGCATTAGCTGTGCGTTGCCTCCAGTTGTGGTGAGGAAGGTATTGGGACTTTTCCAGTCCCACACACATTGCATTCACAGATAGAATGTAGCAACAATTACGCTGCACAGCTTAAAAGTTATTAACTGAGTGGGGAAAAGGGGCCAGGGAGAAGAAGGATCGTGATTCTTGGACTAAGGCAGTCATCCCTAGAATACAGTTTCCAAGGGAAAACAATTTCAAGGAGAAGCTGAAGGGGATAACAAGTTTCAGTGAAAAAAGGACAATCAAAACCCCAAACCCGAAGGGAGATTTTTGATTGCTAGGGGAAGTGCTCCCTGGTTTATTCCCTGGTTTATTTGGCTCTTCCTTGGATGTTCCATAACCTAGAAATCCAAAGTGGTTCCAAGTTCTACCCAGAAATACTGTTTGAATTTGTCTCCCTTTATTTCTGTGCTGGTCATTAGAGCTGGGCAGAACAACCAAAGAGTGTGTGTGCCCTGATGTCCATGTGCTCCACTGTCTGACAATGCCAGCCCTACTTCTCTCATCCATTTTCTGATGAAGGCTGAGATCTGGGGAGGCACAGAGCACCCTTGGCTCCCCATGACTTAACTCCTCTCCTGGGCATCACTAACACCTCAGTTTTCTCCTATTTTCAGATCTTCAGGGAAAGACCGTGTTTTCTTGCTTGTCAACAATCTTCAGCATCACAAACACCACAAACAGAAACGGTCTGAAATGCTGTCCACCTTCTCTCCAATGTCAAAGTTTTGGCTCTGTGCCATGCGTCTCATGAAAAGCACTGGGAAATCAGGAGACACTGTGTCTGTGAGCACCACAGAGCAGAGCTGGGTATTGGCTTCATCTTGCAAATCCCACAAAGACAGATGTACTATTAGCCAGGTGGACATAAAAGCAGGGCATGATCCGTGGGACACAAAACAACCTGTAATGTCCTTCAGGATATTCTCCAAACGTTTCCAAACTTAGAGGCAGCGGAGTCTTGAGGCTTTAGACCATGCTACAAAGCAGAGAGGAGGGAATCAGGCCTATCACCTGCTACTTTCTCATGTTATGCAGCTGACAAATCCTTTATGTTGCTCTGGGAATCTTCTTCCAAATGGGGGCTGGAAGGGGGTCATATTTCTGAGGGTGGGTACTGTGATGCCAGGTATGAAGGTACCTGTCATTTCCTCATTATAAAATGTACAAAAAGGTTCAAAAAGATCTAAGCAGAGTATTCTCTTCCTCCTTTTGTTTGTTCCTGCCCTAATTATCTTTGTTTCATAATTGTCCTCACTGACAGAATGAAAAAAAAAAAAAAAAAGGTTGCTAACTGCCAGTCCCACATTGAGCCATAAAGAAACCAGGAGGGAGCAGATTTACATCCAGCTGCAAAGGCACCTAGGAATCCTTGTAGCAATAATGGGTTATTTTGTTGTGGCATGGGTACTATTTATCATTTTCAAACAAACATGCAAAAAAGTCTTCCCACTTGCTTGCCACATTACTGTGCCTCCTTCTCCTGAAAACATTGATGTTCTTACCCCACCAGTAAATGGAAAAGGGGAAACAAGGCATGAATATGTATAATAAAATCAGGAACAGTCGGATTTTCAAGACCAAGCTGTAGGTCATTATTTCCCCTTGCTGTGACTATGGAATTTTGAGCCTGATAGCTCCATCCACAGAGTGCCAAATATTCCAAGTACCTAAGATAAAGGCTGCAACTTTATTGAGGTTTTTCTTTTCTACTGCTCTTCAAAAAGGTCAAGATTATTCCTATTACATCCACTGCCAAAAAGCAGCATAATTAAAACAAATGGACAGATTTTAATTTGTAGCAGGTTTCTATTCACAATGGATGTCTGTTTAGGGTACTTGTTTAAAATCTGGTAATGTTAAATTTGTAACAACAACAACAAAATAATGGAGTTCTGTGTTTTCATATAATTAATTTATAGCAAATGTTTAAATAGAGATTCTGTTCATAGCATATCCAACTACAGTGTGTATACCAAAACCAGAAACCAAATTTTCACATTACGGCCTTAAAAGCAAATACCAAGGATGTGGCTGTAGGGGAACTCTGCAAATACTCCATTAAGGGAAATGCTGTAGAAATAAAAGAGCTGAGTGGCACGCCAAATCACCATGTGAGTTGGGCTGGGAGCAAGTATCACCCCTGCCTCCCAGGCAGTAATTTGGTGGCACCATGGCAGTGGGCTGGAGCCAAGGGCTGAGATGGTAAAAGCTGGAGCAATACCTGAGATCCGAGTGTGCCAAGTTGAGCTGGCCCACGTGCAGCAGCCGCTCCCGGGACAGCGCGTGGTCCCGCACCAGGGAGTTCCCCGTGTGGAGGAACAGGCCTTGCCTGCACACGGGCACCGAGCCGCTCGTCAGCTCCATGTCCATCATGTTCTTCTTCTCAGAGATCAAACTGCAGTGATTGTAGCCACCGTTCACTGTCAAAGAGATAAGTTAAAAAAAAAAAAAACAAGGTAAGACTTGACTAAGAACTCTCTCCGCTGACAAGTACTTTGTAAACTCATTTTGGATTTCTTTCCAGAAGTCTTTCATTTTCAGCAGGGCAGTGGAAATGAAAGGTTTCACAAGGAAGCAGAAATTAATTGCAAAGGAAAATGGATCTGTGAACTATGGTTATTTATTTCTCATTGAACAGAAATGCAGCATCTTCTGCTCTGCACAGTCAGTTGTATTTGGCAGGTTTGGACTGAGGTGTTTAAGAAGATCACTTTGGATGCCTTCCAGCTTACAGCAGATCTTTCTGACTATCAGCTCTGCTCTGCTTGTAACCATGACATAAATTATCACTATATCCTCTGGAGTCTACAGCTCCACTGGGCTTTATTCCATTCCTATTCTGGCTTTACCCCATCATAATTTAACTCACTTCAGGGTTAATACTGACCTTAGCAGGACCATATAATAAGACTTTTGACTGTTAATTGCGGTAGATGAATCACATTTAAAGAGTATCTAAATACACTGTTGAACACTGTAAGTTTTTAAAGGCCACACCACCAACAGAAGATTGGTATGGTAAATCAATCATATTACAACACCAAATTCACAGTTCCTCTCTTTCCAACAGCAGAATTAACCTGGAATACAGTCAAGATGTATCTTCCCTCTGAAATACTGTAGATCCTTTTTAAGTGTTTAAGATTTATACTGGACTTGTAATAAAACACTTTCTTTCATTTCCCAAATGACACAAGTCTGAAATTCATTAGGGCTTTCTAAATATGTACTTTACCAATTTTATCATATTATCAAAACATAGAAACTTGAAGCTTCCTTCAAAGCTCAGCAATACCAACTGTAGCACACACTGATACCTGTTTGTGAGAAGACAGAGATTTCCTAGAATAACATGAACACTATCCCTGTGCTGTCAAAAATAATTATCTTCTCTTGCAGCTGTCAAATCAGAGAATACATTTGCTCCCTGCAAAAATCAGAACACTTACGCTAAATCCATGAAATTCTGTTTCAGCTAATCCATTTGCCTTCACAAAGTACCTTAGAAATTCGTTAATAAGAGCTAAAAATTTCTTGCACAACAGTGCCCTGAGTGCAGTTGCACTTGCACCAAAGCCTCTGAAATGTGCTCACCACATGTGGGCTGGAACAACGATGGACAAGGAACAACACCAGCAGCTCATGGGGTTTTTTTCCCCCACAGCAACAAAAAAAAAGAACTGTGAGATTATGTCCGAACACAGACAACCCAAGTGTTCAAGTGTCCAAACACATGTGAAAGCTAATTCATTACCTCTGAAAAAAAGAGAAAAAGTCCACTTTACACCACTGTAACTGAGAACAGAATCTGGCCCTTTGACAACTGGCTGTTCTATACAATATTACTATCACTGGCTGGCACACATACGATTTAAGCACTTTCCATGTCTGGAACCAGATCTCTTCTTTCACTGGTATCGAGGGGCCTTTAACCTACATTCTGTAACTTACCAATAACAGATGAAAAGAGCACACACTCCCTTGCCTTCGACCAGAGAGTTCACCCTGCTTGCACTATACCATAGCCATTCCATAAATCCATATAAAAAACTAATCCTAATTTACAGAGAGTAAATCTAATAAAAGCAGAATGGTTTCCAGAAGGATCTCATGGAAGTGGAATCCATCAAGGTAACTTTTGTCTTTTCGTGTCCTGCAGTTTTGATTTATATTTTCACATTTAAGTGTTCGCGAGGGAACGGAAGGAGTTGATACAGTAGTGTGCAAAGGCTGCAATCAGGCAATTCCTTCCATATGAGTAATCAAGTTACTTCCATTTTGGATATCTTGCTTCTTTCATTCTGAGGTAAACTGACTTTGGGGGAGTTTTTTATTGCTTTATGCCAAATTAAATCACGTGAGAATTGGTCACGTGGACTGTGATGAGGCTACACACCTTGGGAAGGACAGCTCAAACTGGTCAGGAACTGTAGGGTCAGCCCTACATTTCTTGTTAGGGCTAAATTGTCCTAGAAAAAACAGAACATTTCCTTACACAAAGGTAAACTTGTCTGTCCAACAATCGGATCAATATTTAAAACACCCCTGCTAAAGGGCAATAACTCTCTTTTGTCCCTAGGGAAAGAAATAACTCTCTTTCTTCCCTTTTTTCTTTGGTTACCATTCAGGAAGGCTTCACCCTTACTGACAAAATTAGCTATTAAGGCTATGAAGATAAGAGCAAGAAAACTTACCAAAAGGGTAATTATTCAACAATAAATGCATGTTGCAGTGCTTTGGAGTTTACCTAATTAAGACCAATGAACAAATAACTGAAAGATGTCTAATTGAAATGACTCACATTCGAAATAGAGACAGATTTGAAATATTTGCCTAACATACTAGATATCCCCAGAGAGTTGTGGGTTTTGCGGCAAAGACCAAACTAGGTCATTTGCCTTTTTTTTTTTTTTTTTTTCTTACTGCTCATTCTCTTTAATTACTTCTTGTTAAAAAAAAAAAAAAAAAAAATTGCCATTCTTGGTTTTGTTTGGATGCGATGTCCAAAATTTACCACGACAACACGGAGAAATGGAACGCCGTTACTGGCAGCTGGATGAGTCACGTGAGACGAGTGAAAGACCAAACAGTACCAGATTTTCTCAAACAAGTGAAAATCATCCACACTGGAAGAGGCCATCACATCCCTCCACTGAGAGGAAATTATTAACTCCAAAGCTGCCAACACAGCAAAGCCATAGGGGAGAAGGTGCCATACCCACACTCAGCATCTCACTCCATATAAGGAGCGCTGAATAATCCACACCCCTGAATGTGTGACTGCCACAAATCCCACACAATCAGTCATTTAGGCTCATCCAGAAAGATGCACAGCACTGCACTGCTGACTGAAAACTCCAGTGAATGAACTGAGTGCTTCCAAACACAGAATCTTCAAAGCGATTCATGAAATAGGCCATTTTGGACATTTTCAACAATAACAACAAAACCAACACTTTGCTGGAGTTTTTTATGCCTGTCACGCCATTCTCTATGGTGAATGGGAGAGACTGTCTTCATCCTGTGATCCCAAGCCTTCGGGGCAGAAAAGTAGCAAAGTAAAGGAAAGCAAAGGATGGGAAATAGATACTAGAGTTGTTCTTACACCCCTTACAAGGCAGGCCCATCTGTGTCACTGCTGAGACAAATTTTCTATGCCTTGTGGAAAAAACACGGCTACTCCTTTGTTTCAGTGAACCCCTATCAGTAGGGATACAAGTTTGAGTCCAAATTTTTCTGTTATGGACACAGTTTAAGAGAAGGAAAAGCATTTTACAAGTAGCTGAAGTGATTAGCCACAGATGCCATCAAAGCCTTAGGCCAAAGGCTTTACCCAAGTTAACACTGGTATTTTCACTTAGATCTTAGAACAAGACATCCTAAACAGGGACTTCCAGATCCTGGCCTAGAGATCCAAAAAGAAGCAATGTTCAGATTTTTTTCTAGGTCAGCTTCTTCACAGTCATTTGCACCATCTCATACACTACAAATCTCTAGACATTTGGGCTTTTCACTACTTCACAGAAGAAAATTCTGCACTCTTGAGTCTCTTTCGTTGCTGTTTCCCCTTCCTCAAGGACTGAAATGGTTAACAGTACCAGCACTAAATTTTCCCTGCTGCATTCAAGAGTTCCTGTGTCAAAGAAGAACAAAGCAGCTCACACCACACCCCAGGTTCACTCTGGATCTCTGTGTCGGTTCCAACCTGTTCGCTTTTTAAGGTCTGTTTCATCCCGCTGATAGAGACATGGATTCATTTATTTACAATGCTTGTACACTACCTTAATAAAACATTGTGAGAGCCAAAGCATTCTTTATCACCGAGCAGACCATACTATAGAGTGAGGGTCAAGTGAAGACCAGAATTGTCCTACATTGGTGTTTCAAA
Organism: Sylvia atricapilla; assembly: GCF_009819655.1. Classification (NCBI taxonomy): domain Eukaryota; kingdom Metazoa; phylum Chordata; class Aves; order Passeriformes; family Sylviidae; genus Sylvia; species Sylvia atricapilla. The sequence continues at coordinate 28,907,448 of NC_089148.1, read as the reverse complement.
ATAGGGGTGGCACATCCTCTGCATTATTTCCAAATAGACACAGATGACAACAATCTATAAAAAATCAGGAAAAAAACCAATCGCACTGAATAAGACTAGAATAAAAAAGAAGGATCTCTTTCCTCCAAGTTTTTATGAACCATGCAATAAAATCCTACAACAAAAATACTTATTTCCTTACTTTCACATTGATGCATGAGTGAAGACAGAAGGGCTAAGAAAGCCCTTGTAAACTAAAACAACCCAGATAGAGAAATAATTTGTCGAGTATCAATCTTGAAAACTCATGAAAGATAAATACAAGCCATGTGTGTCTTTCTAGTAAATTCTGGACCCTAAGTGTTGGCTACATCCATATTTGTTATTTCATGTTCCATTTATTTTTAAAACTAGTTATTTGGATTGCATTATATTTCTGTTCTGGGGAATTTATTTTTGCAGACTACACACAGTATTTTAGGAGAGAAAATGTGTACAGTTGGCACAACCGAGTAAAGCAGCATGGTTAATTTTGTATCAGTCCAGCTTAACACAATTTGAAAACAGTTCAGTAGTTCACAGATCTGTGACCTTTTCACTTTCGAGCATGTGGGTAGATTTGGCTCCCATATCTGACTTTATCATGATATTTCTAAGGCAGCAAAGAACACTTAATAACCTACTATATCTTTCACTGCTAAACCAGCTGCAACGTTACAAAGTTTAGATTTCCATCTGAAACTTGCACAACGCTTTTTAAACTTAGCAAGTAGGGCCAAGATTCAGGAAAACACAAGCCATGAGCTTTAATTCCAGTGACTTCACAGCCTCAGCTGATGCTCTGAGTTAGACTCTAGATGTGTAAGGATAGAACTATTTTAGGCAATAATGAATAGATTCTCAGAAAAATACAGAAATACACTGTCTACTATCAAAAGGAGCCTTTCCCTCTGAGCAAGTTTAAACTCAACATTCTTGGCTTCTATTTAAATCTCAGACCTTTAAATTTTATGCCCAAACAGAGGTGAGAGCAGACCGAAAATGACCATTGGCCTCTTTTGTGACAATCAGGACAAAACCTTTCATAACTGGATGAAACACAGGTCTTGTCATTACATTCATTGTTACAGAGTCTATTCTACTTGGAATCACCCCTTTCCTGTTGCCAGGCAATTTGAAAAATATTGTTCTCAGCACATCTGGCCTTTTTTGTGGTCAGTTATCCTTCCTCACGACTTGGATTTTAGTAACAGGGGGAAAAAACATGAAAAATAGATGTTTTAGGAAAATATTAAGCTCAACAAACATTATTTTAATTAAAAGAAAATCCCCAAACTCTCCTAATGGGCACTTGGAGAATATAAGCTCAATGTAATGAAATCTGATGTGTTAGTTTTTCTGTTTTCTTTAAGACGACCGTGTTTGGCATAGGTTTAATTCTCAGTATTTCTGATAGGCAGGATATCCACACACCCCAAATAAATGCCACTGTGCTTTTGGTGTAAGCTTTAAGACAACTATAAACTGTTTAGGGTTATGTACACTCTCACCTGCCCTTGGCCCCCTTGGTTTGTCTTTTTTGCTGCTCAAAAAGGACATCCACCAGGGTTCTCACAGCACCATGTCATTAGATGGAGCCTGCAGGCTGAAAGAAATCCAGTGACTCTTTCAAGACAGAAGCTCACACATTTTGTGATGAGGTATTTGAATTATTCCCCTTGTAAAGATGCTTTCATAATTGATTACGTGATTCCATTGGGAATCAGGATCTTTCCATACATGCACAGACTGAGAAAATCTATTCCTTTCCTTTTGTCCTCTAAGTCATTTCATTCTCTAAGAGCCAGAACATGCCTACTATGAACTGCATGTGGGTTACTGCTTTCCCATTTACTTACTAAGCCCTGAACTTTTAAACTCCCAGATCTCCACTCCCCTATATTTTACTTAGCCCATTTAGTCTCTCTTTTCCATGGAAGTTCTGGCCAGCAGACCATGTAAAGACTCCACAGGGGTATGGGCTCTCCCAAACATTTGAAACACAGGGATGTGCAGAGAATGGAAGCTGGGGTTTTGCCATATGGCACCTTGCATATGTCTTATATAAACATATTCCAAGAAGGAATTTTATGTCTGCCTGGCTCAGCAGTACACTAAACACATTAGAAAGAAAAAAAAAAAAAAAAAAAAAGCCCAACACAACAAAAAAATATTTCCATCAAGATGTTGGGCTCAAAGTTTTAGGAGCCTGGAGTGTCACTGAGTCAGTAAGAGCCACAAAGACAGAATCACTGTACATCACCTGGGGTTACACAGAAAAATAAACTTTGAGAAATGGAAGTAGAAAGCATTTTGTTCTTTTCAATACAAGCCGGGTGGAGGAAAAGGTCTAGTGGGATGTGGGATGCACATCTAGTCTTGTGGACATAATTCTGATGCATACATTTAGAAACCAGTCTGCTCAGAGGCAAAAGAGATGGAAAATGAGTCCTAATAGGAATCAAAATGTACTGGAGTCTACAAGAACTTGCCATGTGATAGGAATGTCCAACATGTGCAGGGAATACAATGGAGGGCAGTTAGTAAACCTGCACATCACTGCCAGCTATGGGACCAGTATTCCATTTCCTGGTCCTCCAAGAAGTGTGAATTAAGTTCCTTTCTTATGAGATGCTTCAAGAGTCTCTCCACTGCCATCTTTGCTTCAAGCTCACTTGTTGCGAGAGCTTCCACACATTGTTTTGTGGTTCTTTATAAATCAGGGACGAAAAGCTACAGCAAAAATGCATTTGGTTGCTGAAGATTACACATTCTCCTAAAACACTTGCGTTGGCTCCTCCCTGCTCTTACCAAAAAGGAGACATCCACCCACACACAACCTCCACCCAGACTCACTGCAGACCTCTCACACCTAACAAGTAACCCACATCTCCTAGCAACATCTTTGTACTCTTACACAGAGTAATTCTTTACAATGAAAACTCAAATTGCTACCACATAAGAGGCAAATGTTTCACCTACACCATCTCCTTGATCATTTAACACTTGATACCTAATACAGTAATGGTTTCTTTGCAGCTGAGAATTAACGCTGCCAGAAAGAAAATTCAAGACAAACAAACAGTTTCCATAACATACGCTGAAAAGAGCAACAGCCTACCCCTGCTACTTCTCATTTGCTGTTTTCATTGTTTGACATTTCTTTCTGCCAGGATTTTGGCATTATTTCATGGCTTGATTTGAAATATATTTAACATCAAGTGATTTGCAATGTCGTTTTCTATTTTACCAGAACTATGCTTGGGACTAATTCGACTCAAATTGAATTTACCCCTCTGCACTCAGTGCCAATGAATGGGCCTCTTGTAGACTGTCCTCTGACCGCAGACATATGCAGTGCCTGTTAAAGATACAACTTAATGTATCACCAGTAAGCACAGTCTGCTGAAGGACAGTGTCAAACGTGAGTTCTTGGTGCAATAAATATCTATATGCCGTGTAGCACAGGAAAAAAGCCCTGCTCCATGACTTAAATGTAACTAGTCCAGGTGTCTATCCAAAATGGGGCAGCTTCAGACAATGGTTGGGAGGAATGAACGTGGTGATTGTATCCACCTTTTCCAAATGTCACATTTTGGGGATAAGGCACCCTCACCAGCACTGTTCTGTTCTGGGGTTTTTTAACAGACTGTGGAACAGGGTAGAACAAGGCTATTGTGGCATCTGCTGTGAAGAGGTGAAGACACAAAGAAGAAGAAAAGCAGAGATATGAGGATGACGAAAAATTAAAGAGTACACAGAATGCTCTAAAAAGGGAAAATACTCTCTCTGAATGGTGCAGTCTTACATGAACACTGAATAAACAACAATGAGAAATTCAGCTCCTGCTAGAAGGCCTCTGTGAATCTTCCAGTGATGACAGTGGGCAGTTGCTATGGATTAGGAGGTACGTGGAGTACTCTCTGTTTCTATTTAGCAATGCTGCCTTCTGTAAACTGGGTCTGCTCTTTCCACACAAAGCCTGTGAACAAGGTGTCTCAGGGATTACATGAAGCTGGATGTGCCAGTGAAGAAACAGATACAGAAGGATCACTGTAACCATGAGAAGCCTTTTGCTCTGACAAACACATTTCACAATCATGAAAAACAGCGCTGAAAAGAGTCTTCAGAACATGATTTACCCTGTCCTGTGTCTCTACAGCATAATCCAGCCTCACAAACTTAGGGGGCGTTTGACCAATCTACTTCACAGCCTCCAGCAATTCCCCAGCATTTCCAACAAACGATAGAGTCTTTTCACTTGATTTAGGAATTCTTTTCTTTATGTCTAACTTAACAGCCCCTTAGCACAACGTAGTCTGTTACACACTGTCCTGTCCAAACTGGACACGGAGAGGAGTCTGTTCTCTTGTCCTCCATAGCAACCTTTTATGTTTTTGTAGGCTGTCTCCACTCAGTCTTCTCTCGCCAGTGTTACACGGCTCTCATTATTCAAGTTTTTTTCTCATAAATCATGTTTTCCAGAGCTCTGATCTCTTCCCTCTGTCTCTCTTCTAAACTGCCTCCAGCAGTCCTTTTTCTGTACTTTGTACACCTTTTTTTCTTCACAATTTTCACTATCAGATTCTGTTCTTTGCATTTGGTAGCAGATACAGGCTCCTTTCACAGAGAGCTGGCAGCACAATGGCAGGCAGATCCAGCAGTTACATCTTATCTGGATTAATTTATCTTTTCTTCTTGGACAGTAAGACAGAGAATAATGACATTAATGAGCCTTTGATCCAGTTTTGCTGTTGGTTTTTACTGTTGCATCAAACTGCCCTCTGAAAAATGCCTCAAAAGCCCAGAATGGAACTTAGCAAATGCACACATGCAGAGCTAAAGGCTGCCTCCACCAAGGTCCCCTCATACCAAAATACAACTTAGCAGCATAAAACACTAAACAAAAACTCTCAGGAACATGCACATATTTGTGCAACGTCCAGACTCTGGTGTTAGAGAAGTCTCAAAACTGTAATTAGGGCTGACTCTTCAGATCTACAGCACTTTTCCTGCTGACCATCCCTGCCATCAAGAATATGTGAAAGGCATGAAATCATTCTAGCATGCTGATCCAATCCATCCCATGGAACTGAGAGTAATTCATTAATCATATTGTCTCTGAGCCAGTTCTGTTCCTGTCTGGTGTCAGTCAGGAGTCTCTGCCACAGACAGTGAAACAAACAGCACTACAAAACTAGAAAAAGCAAGATCAGAGTTAGGAAATCTTCCAAAAATTAGTATCTTAAGATGCACACTAAATTCTGACATCTGCTTTTTAATAACAGTGTTCAATGAGAGATACAAAGAGTGCAGCCAGGAACTCAGTAAATATTGTTGACTAACCAAAATGAGCAGAGAGCCATGGACAGAACAAAATTCTATTCAGACTAGATGTGAGGGTCTCAAATGGAGAAAGTTTAGCTTGTTACAACTCTGGGCAAACACTCCATTCTTTTCCTTTCCTCTTTACCATCACCTTAGCACACTGCTAACCCTGATCATGTGTATTTTTATGTGACTATGGTGCTGGGGAAAAAAAGGCTGATTAAGAGCTACTGAGATGAAAATGTTCACTGCACACAAAGTGTGGCCAAAAGGTGTGCAAGGTTCCCTAAATGTCAGGACCAAATGTTGTATAAGAACTATTTCTAAGTGAGAAACAGACCTTGAGGGTGAAGTGACTGAGTTTGAGAATAGCAAGCATAGCACAGGAATAGAGTGAAACTTCCAAAGACCACACAGTTTACAGGCTGAGCCCAGAAAGAACGCCAGTGTGCCTGGTGCATTGTATTTCCTCTGGGATATCTCCATCTAGTTTAACCACAGACTGTTGGATCTTGAGTGCATCTTTTAACAAGACATCAAATCTCATAGTGGAATCTTTAAATGATGGATAATTGCTTCAGTAGCAGTTTGTTCCCTGCTTCTCAGCATGAAGTTTAAATAGCTTCAACTTGACTTCAGTTCAGGCACTGGGTCTCACATTTTGACTTTGTGTGCTGGGTGAAAACACATGACAGAGCTGCTACTCTCTCCCTCTGTAGATAACTTCAGGCTTGGTTCCTACCTTCACTGATTAACTGTCTGCTTTCTTCATTTTCTCACACTACAATATATTCTCCAGATCACGAACTGTTTGTGTGAATCTTCTCTCTTCTCTTAAACACAGCCAGTTTTTCCAAGGAACCTTGTTAAATTGTCAACACTAGAACAGCACAGCACTAGAATCAATAACATAAGACAGCAGCATTGTTTTGCTACTTCTGCTTAATATGTGCCTAAACACAACTTCATGAATCCTAATGGTCTTTTAACAGGTCCTTTAGAAGATTTTTAAGAGGCCCTTTAAGACTCCCAGCGTTTTCAGGAAGGGAGAAGGATGGTTATTCTGGTTTTGTGTGTGCGTGACTTTAATACAAGTGTCTGCTAAGAAACAGAATAAAGTCACCAAATTATTCTACTGTGCCTCCAAAGTTAATGACCCAGAATGAGTTCTGCTGTCGATGGGCCTAACTCAATAGGCACCACTGAAAACAATGGAGTCCCCTAGTGTGTGACCAAAAAAGAAATAACAACTTTTTAAGGAATGTAGCAACTGCAGAAGCTCAGTAACCACTTATGAAACTGGGGGGTGAGGGGGAAAACAGCCATTTGAATTTTTTGTTTACAGGCAAAAAGAGCTCCAGCAATAGATTCAGTGAGTGTGAGATTTCTGTTATTTTAATTAAGCCTTTCTTAAGTTTGCCTTGTTTGGTTTAGCACTGGTTTTACAGAATAGATCTAAACCCTATGGCTAGTTTGCAAAAAACAGCAGAGAGGGAGTAACCAAAGCCATTTAAAAAATAAAGGAGCTGGAAGCTGAACGTGTGTGTCATCTGAGCCCCATGCTAAGCCATGGCCTTTTACAGCTAAAATGATTGCTGACTGAACAGACTACAGCTCACAAAAATCCCTACTTACCTGGCAGAAATCCATGTGATCCTGAGCACGCTGACTAAGAAATTAGCTGAGATTAAGGGGGAGGAATGCAACCTCTGGAAGTTCCCAAAAAAGAGAAAACCAAGAATTTTTTCCTTCTCACTGTCAGCAAGTCGGCAAGAGGCAAAATATGAGCACAGCTCCAGAATCCCTCCTTGTGATACGACAGAAGCAAGCCTCATGCATTATTTGCACTGCAAATCATTAGCAGTAGTTTTCCAGAAAGCAAAGCAAGGAAAGGAGACATGAGCAAGAGCCAAGCTGGGGCTCCTCAGAGCATGCTGCAGGGACATCTAAGCTGGTGGAACTTGCTCCCAAGTCCTGGTGCTGCAGGGGGGGATCCAAGCCTGTCCCCAGTGTCTGTATCAGCCCGGGCTAAGCTGGCACAACTGCTCTCAGAGTGGTTCACAGGCCAGCCCAGGTCAGGCACTGCACTGTCAGCCACAGGCACTTTCACACGGGAGATGCTTAGAAAGCCCTGAGCTCTACTGAGTGACCTCATGTGCTGCAGAAATCAGTCTCACACAAGCAAGAGTGGCTTCCCAAAGCTCAAGCCTACATGCCCTGTGCATCAGTGCATTTCTCTCTTCTCAGCCAGTGTGGAAAAGCAAAGTATCCTGTTTCTGTGAAACTGAACCCCAGCCATGTGTATACAGCTAATGACTGGTTACACCACCCATAATGAAGAGTCACGTTTTGCTAACTGCATAGAAAATAAACAAACGAAAAAAAGAAAACAATTACTGGCTTTGGAGGGAATCTCTCTTGACCTTCCTTCTGGACTCAGACCCTTGGTGACTGCTGTGCACTACAGTCACATGCAGCACCTGCTTAAGGTTTGCTTTCCCTTTAAAGCCATTGATATTTCTTCACTCTCTGCCGCAGAACATCCATCCAGCAGAGGTCAGGAATTTCTGTGGTCTGCTCAGGATCATCCATGGCCTCTCTGCTCTCACCTGACAGAAGTGCAGTCACCTCAAAGGACCTACGCCCAGCTTTTGCTTCTGAGGCACAGGTGGTGTTTGTCCAAAGCACACAGAGATGCCATGGCAGAGGCATGAGGGAACCTTGTGCCCTCCTTCCCCTTGGCACCTGAGAGGAGACCATTCCTTGTACATTCAGTGAGAACTTTTTACACCACATCCTGTTATTTATTCATTAATATTGTCAAAGCACGAAGGATTATGATGCCATTGCAGTTTACTCTGCACAGGAATGACCAAAGAAGTGGCTCCTGCCTGAGGAAGTTCACAGCCTAAGAGACTGCCAGATGCAGGCAGCAGAGCACAAGGGAATGGCGAGGCAGTGCCACTCAGCACAGCAGCAGTGGCCTGGGCACAACTGTACCTAAAGGTGTCCACATCTTTTGTCTGCATCATGGGCCAAATACAGCATGGCCAACCTCTCAAAGGGCGGGAGACAACAGTGGGGCTGGCTCAGACCTGGTGGTGAAGACCAGCAGTTAATGGTTGCCAGGATAGAAAGCAGGAAAGGGACCTTGAGAAGAGGCAGGGAGGTATCACACACACCATGTCTGCCCCTGCGACAGGGAACCTCTCACACCTCCCCTCAGTGCTTTCAGTAAAGAAGGAAAGTTCTACCTAAACATCCTACTGTGCTTAAACATCCTTAAACATCCTCCTATCCGCTTCTCGGTAGTCTAAGGCAAGCCCAGTGCCACAGTGATGTCTCCAGAGGTGACATGGTGGCCTGCACAACCCTGCCTGGATGGCATCGGGCCATCCCTCTCCTCCAGGGAAGCAGTAGCTCATCTGTTATTTCACGAAGTTGGACTGGGACATTTTACAGGGAGGAGTGGAGATAAATGGAAGGCGAGGCAAGAAATAAAAAAGAAAGGAAAAGAGAAAGGGGGACTTACACTGACAAGTGGCTGGTGGGGATTATGACCCCAATCAGAGTTCTTGTGTTCTTATAAAAAAGTCTCGACAAACCCCAGCATCTGGTAGTTCAGCTGTGGGTTTCCACTGTTTATTTTTCTATTCCAGAGCTCTCATCCCTATGCACTGCCTGTGCCTGGCTTTGTTAAGCATTCCAAGCTCCAAAGCATAATTGAAGGAATAAAAAACCCAGGCTCAGCACATGCAGAAACAAATGAAACTGCTTAAATCCTTCCTTACATTGATGAGAACACAGGCAATAATCCCCCACACCATGCAGGTCTGAGGCAAGTGCAGACCAGGAGTGTCAGCCTCAGCAGGCTCCTCTGAACTGGTGGCTGCAGACACCAACACCAGGTTATTCTGCTGTAAGCAGTGGGAATCACGACAAACTCTCTGATGCACAGGAAGAAGTGACTCCAGTGAACTGGCCAGAGGACGGATCCTGTTCATTTCTCTCTTAATTTCAAAGAGCTTAGTTCTTCCTCTGTGTCTCTTCACATTCAATCTGGTTTGTAATCTCAACTACAAACCCAAATAGAACATAATCATGCTGCTGTCAGACAACCGTCTACCTACTAGCACTTAAAAAATTCAGTCTCTGGCATCACTTAATGGATGTAAGTCATCACAAGCAGGTCCCACCAGCTGCAGCTTCAGTTTGCCTTTCTTTCACTCTTACTTTGAACAGTCCCTGCCTGGAGCTCTTCAGAACATAGGCTTCACCTCTGACTTGGAACTCACGACCCTCACTCCTCTTCCAGGCCTTTCTGCATCTAAAGGCCTTTGTGATCTACCTGCACTGTCAGCAGATCCACCCAGCTTCCATTACCCTGTGTTTCTTTTTCTAATACATCCTCTCCTATGAGCTTTACTCATGCAATGTTCCCTTAGTGATAATTATCCAGACTAGTGTGAGAAAGAACTAATACACACCGACAGTAAGGTGAAAACATGCAAGATGGGGAAAGGCTGACGGAGGGAGTTCTGATAAAAATGAGCCTATGCAGCTGTGATTAAATGCCACAGGCACTACACAGGACCCTGGAGCTGTGTGTACTTGGCCAAGATTCCTCTCTTGCCCTCTACCAGAGCTGCAGCAGTGCTGAAGGCTGGACCATCCCTCCACCTGCAATGCACTCTCTTCCCACTATCACAGCTCAGCTCAGAGGCAGGAGAGGAGCAGTGCCCAGTGCCTGAAAGAGCCTGGAGAGAGGTCCAAGGCTGAGGCTCTGCTCTGCTGGGGCAAAGGGACAGCAGGAAGTTTTATCAGCCCCAGAGATGCTGAATCCTCTGCACTGTGCCAGGCCTGAAGGGGCTGTTAATGCCCCATTTGCAGGAATTCAATCTCTGAGAGTAATTTTTAACAGAATCTTTTGAGAAATGGCCCATCTTTTAGTCCAGGGAAACCATGTTCTGCATCTAATCACCGAGGCCTGGAGCTGCTAACTCTAATTGGTGATAATCACAGGAGAATGTTACTATGTGACAATTCATTTTCTGTAATTATTACTCCATTCTTCTAAGTTACCTAAATGCTGTGCTTACAGCTACAACAAGAACATTCCCATTGCCAGCTCTCAAATTGTTTTCACTTTAGAGATGCATAATATTGAAAGCAGATGTACCAACTTGAACCTTTTTTTCTGCAACATACTGTAAATGTTTTTAAAATGTGACTCTGGTACAATGCATGTCAAACAGCTGAATTCAAGGTAAAAAGTGCTGCCAAAAACAGAAGACAAATGAAGTTTAAAATCAGCTTTGACAGATAAAATGGAGACACTTTGAAGCCATAAATCAGATGGCCAGTCTTCTAGGAAGTCAATAATGAATGTATCTTTTCTCTATATTTATTATCCTAAAGATATACAGAAAAACAAGCTGACAACAAAAAGCAAATTTGTACCTAAATGTCTAAAATACTTTACCCAAGTGGCAGTGGAAGTATGAGCAAGTTCATCTTCCAGTATTTGCCTGTTCTGAAGACAGATGAAAGACTACTATTTGTACATCTCAGTATTCAGAATCACTGTCTAAAATAAACATTTCAGCCTGATCCCCTTTCAATAAAGCATGAACCCACACTCACAAACCAGCAGATATCTGGATTATATATTTTAACATTCATTATGAACAAATCATTGACTGTTTCAAAAAGGAGGGTTTTTTGAACTTATCTTCCAGGAAAGAAAGGACACAAGGAACCAAATTTTGCCTGTAAAACCTTTTTCTACCTTTTGTGCAATCTGGTTGGTTACACTGGGTCAATCTCTTCAGATGTAAAATGATCCACGCAAATAAAAACAAACCAAAACAAAGAAGGCAAAGCAAAATGTTTTCCAAGCTCTGCAATAGAGTGCTCACAGTGTTTATACAAACAGTAAAGTCTGGCTAAAACAAGCATCTGACAGCTCTGTGCTGCTTTCAGACACATGACTCCTATTTGCCATTTATCCCATGGAGGCAGCACTGGGTGCCCAGGCAGAGCCCCAGTGAAATCCCTGGGGCAATGCATGAACACAGAGTTTTACTTGCACTCATGCCATTGCTAGATTAGATCTCGTCGTGCACTCCATTCCATGCTCACTCAACACACTCCTTCTGAAGCCAAACAGATCTTGATATAAACTGTCCTGGAAGATTTAGTTACTAAAGAATACATAATAAACAAAGGCTCAAGAAACTGGTGCACTGAAAAATAACTTTCACCTCCTCGCTTTTTTTTTATTATTATTATACATTTTACTCTCAATCTGCTGCCACACATTCTGTCTGGACACCAATTAACTCCCTAAAGAGAGTGAGGTCCCCCAAAATGGATTCACCAACATAGGTCACTTTTAAGATGCAGCTGCTGCTAGGCCACCTTGTCTACATTGGATATCAGGAAAAATTCCTTCACCAAAAGGGTTGTCAAGCATTGAACAGGATGCCCAGGAAAGCACTGGATTCACCATCCCTGCAGGAATTTAAAAGCTGTGTAGATGTGGTGCTTCGGGATACGGGTTAATGGCAGACTCAGCAGGGCTGGGTTAGAAGTTGGATCTTAAGAAGTTTTTTTTCCAATCTAAACAATCCTATGATTCTTTGAGCATGCTCTTGCCAAAAATGGTTGGACCAGATGATCCATGTTATTCCCTCCACCCTGGTATCCCATGACTCAAAATGCAGCACCTGATAGTAAACTCAGCAAGATTTAATGAGGAAGTCTCCAAAGGCTGCAGGAGAAATAGCCATCACAGCAGCCTCCTAAACTGCCAAATCAGGAGGGAAAAAACTGAATTTGCACATAAATCCGTCAATATGAATGTGCCAGTGCAAACATTAGCATGTGGGAATACCACATGGATTCAGGATATTCTGTAGAGATTAATACCATTACAACAATCTAGACACACATCTCTTCAAATAAGCTTGACACTGATTCATGAAAATGGTTCTGCCATTTGTCTCAAATCACTATTCCAAGTTTTAGATCATCCGTAAAAAAATAAAATCGGGACTGATCACGAAATCTTACCAGACTATCTTTGAAATCAAGATCTTGAATTAAAACAGGCAACATTTTATTTTAGCTGCTTAAGATCCCAGCACTCCTTTGAAGTGATCTCATGCATTAGTTACTCCAAACTGTTTTTTATAAACACCCAGCCCTCGCCCCGCGCTGCTCGGCCACCCGAGGCTGTGAGGAGCCTTTCACCAGCAGCTGGGGCTAACAAACACCCATCTATGAAAAAGGACTCTGCATCCTCTGAAAGGCCATCCACAGCCAGTATCTGTTACAATATCTATCATCTCTCTTTGCTTGGGCCCTGACATGAGGTGGTCTTGGTTCTTCTCCCAGCACAGGGCAATGGACATCAGGGATTACTTCAAATCAGTACGCACCATCGCTGGCTCTGGTAATTACAGCCAAATTCTCCTAATCCACAGAGATTAGCATTTAAATGACAGTTGCTTGAGTTTTTAATCCTATCACACACATCTCTATGTCAGTTCCTTTGGAATTCAACGAGATGCCATGAGGCTTGTGAAAGTCACTGCATAAATCATCTGGAAGAAGGGGGAAGACACACAACACTAGGACAAGCAGAACTTGTTTTCTTAGTAAAACAGCATTTTCCATAGTTTGTGGTACCACATTCTTCCATTCCTTCGGATATTATGTTTAAAATAAAAAGTTTTGTCAATGCCAGGTTTTCCTCTGCAAGTTCTCATCCTGCAATTTATGTTTTTTTATGGATCACTGAGCTGCTGTTCACAAAATCAGCCCCGAACAATATGTTTTGTAAAACGAAGAGAAGGCTCAAAGCAACCATTCATCTCAAGATCCTGCACCTTGCCCACAGAACACTGCAAGGACATGGGAGCATCAGGAAGGTAGCAGGGCCCCATTTCATTAGTATCAAAATGAATCACTCTGCACAGGAAACCTGTTGGTTTAAGCCGTTTTATAGATATGGCAGTCAAAGGCAAAACTAGGAACAAGAAGTGTTCCCTCTCTAAACACTGTTGCTTAGAAACCCTGTATTTTTAAAACCCCTAGCACTCTAAATTCAGCATTGCCTGTCAGGATGGGATTTCAGCACAAGACACGAAGGTATTTTGAGGCCAGTTTCCTAATTTGCACTGTACCAAATACAGAGTTATTTCTCATAGCAATACAGTGACACTATCAACTGGGATAAGGAGACAGGAAACCGAGCACTTGTTCATTATTCATATTGCCATCTTGCCCGAAATCTCCACCATAAAGTCAATTTTCTTTTGCTAGTGATATGCAAACAAAACAAGACAGTCAAGCCTTAATCTCACACAATGTACGGAACAGGAGATCAAAAAGGATGCAAAGGAAAATGCATTTGAAAAATAACATAAGCACAAAACTTAAAATATTGAATAGATAATAAAATCAACTAAAAATTAACAGCAGTTACTTGGTTTTGCTAGAAAAAGTTGCTCAAAATACATCCTTTGTTCTTAGAAAAAACAAATGGCACAAATGTAGCTACACTCTGCTAAGTGGTACCTGACAGCTCACAGGATGCTGCTGAAGCACAGACGCATCTGTTTGGAGTGTCTTTGTTGTGTTTTATCTCCATCCTGCTCACTGCTTCCTTCCCTCTTACAGTTTTAAAGTTTATAAGTTTTCTTATTTAGAAGACACTTCAATTCAAGCAATTTGGGTTGCACTAAGGAAAAAGTGGTTTTTAAAGTTTAGCAGTTTTCTTATTTAGAAGACACTTCAATTCAAGCAGTTTAGGTTGCACAAAGGAAAAAGCGATTTTTATAAAATTAAACATAGTTTCTCTGAGATAACTGTATTTTTACAGAGATATGCAAACATCTGGGGATGAGATTTACATTAATAACGAATTTTTGTAAATGAGAAACACTGGACAAAATTCCCTCTGAAAGACAAGAATGTGAGGCAGAATCAAGAAGTTAATTCTGAGCTCTCAGTGACTTAATCTCCATGTTTTTTATTAGAAACTGATTAGGAACAGTAATTTAAAATACTTAGCAAATCAACTCCTGACCTTGCAACCAAAACCTTATCTAAAGTCTGTGAGGTTTTTTATTTAAGAAACAACAAAATCAGTAAGAACTACAGGGACTTGGTTTTCATTCTTTGAGTTTTACCTTGATTGCACCTATTTTAATTACTGCTATGTTCCCTCAGTCACTACTATCCACCACAGACCTTTGGTCACATCCCAGTAATATTTTTCACACCCCTCCCCTTAACCTCTCCTGCTACAGAATGTGAACAATACACCATTCCTAGCCCTAAAGGATGCAATGTTCTCACAAGTATAAACTCAGCTCTACCTATAAATGTCCCTTCTCCTCCTAATCCAAAGGGATGGCAAGTCTTGCTGTCTTGCCAGAAAAGCATTACGTCTCCAAGCTGACACTGACTATGACCCTGACCCTCTAAGGCATGTTACATCTTGTTCTCCAGCCATCAAGTTTTAACATCCCTTGTGTAATTCACAGAACAGTGATGCTTTCAGGAGATACCAAAGGCCACGGTTTTATTGCAATGTGACGTACCCTGAAATCAATGGTGGGGCCTCAGCTTAAACAAAACAATACTCTTTTACGTATAGTTTATAGGGTTTAGCACAGGGGCTCTAACTTTACATGAGTGTACAGTGTGCCACGGACATTTCTGAGCATTTCACTGCTGAAACTTTCCTAACAATTCTCCACTGAAAATGCTGGTGTTTACACGAACAGAACAATGCAAAATAAAATAAAAAAAAATCTGCAAGACAAAGTCTGTCTTCGTCCTGCAGCAACAACAGTCATCACCACTGTGGGGTTTAGTTCTCTCTCTCTCTGCTGGTGAAGTGCTTCAGACTTTTCTGTTGATTCTTTAATAAGGATACTGGAAGATGAATTTACAATCAATCAAGGCAGTCCTTAAATATTATCAGGCTATTTTTCTGAGAAAGGTCAGTTGAGTTATCTGGATCTAATCTTTTCATTGAGATTGCAGATTGGCTCAGTGACCAGAGTAAGGGTTTGTGTAATGATTGCCTTTTATTGAAAGCAAGTAGCAACAATGGACTCATATATAAATGTAACTAACTGCAAAATAAAAAGAATGCATCATGCCAGAAATTAATTCTTTTTCCTCAGGTTTTCATTCTGCCAACTTTTTAGTAGCTTGGCTAAGTCCAAAGAGTTATTTTTTATTAACTCAGTTGAAGTTCAGCAGAGACTAAGTTTTTTTAACACAAGTCAAATTTTCTTGAAAAGATACTTTATGTGGAGAAAATCGATTGCTAATTCCCCAAATATTTTTAAAATCTTCAAACCCACTCATAATTCTTTGCCAAAGCAAAGGGAGCCAGAATTTCCTCAGATGTATCAGTGCTGTTGCTGTCCGAAGTCATGCTTTGAACTTGACAGGACTCCAAGCACATCAACATCGAACAGTCAGGTATGGTGGGAAATTAAAGTCTCAGGCATCAGCAAGTGGTGGATGGTCCTTGGATTAGAGCAAAGACTGAAACACTAGAGATAATTGACATTTTGGATGGCCCTCAAGCAAGTCACCGAGTTCAGCCTGCACTTTATGGCTTTCTGGTAAAATGGGAGTAAGAGCATTTCTGTGTCTCATAGGGATACTAACAAAATAAATATATTAAAGACTGAGAGATACCCGAGTTCTGCAAGATCATACAATCACTCTACATAGAGAAGTTACTGTCAAAACATTGCTGCCTGCCCACCCCCATTTCAATGCTTTATGTATTTGCTGGGAAGATCTAATATGAAGCCTTCACCAAAAGTATTTAATATATAGCCAGAGAGCACACAAGGGATTGCATGATCTTTGTCAGAAAGAAGTCAGAATAATTCAAACAGGCTCCAGAATTGCAAAGACATATATATTTTGGGATACTCACCGGAGCTAAGCCTGAACTCTAAAGCTCCTAAGCCTTTGCTGTCACTGCCAGACAGGAGGAACCTTCATGGTTAATTTTAGAGCACAAGAAAGATCTTCAGAAGCATCCCAAGGAATCATCAATGCACATGTCCCCCACAGATATGCCTCCTACAACAAATCAACTGGTGCAAAGGGAATGGGAGGAAAAAAAAAAGCTCTTTTGAGTAGGCTGCTGTGCCTTTTATAATCTGTCTTCATTTCTGGCAAATTAGCTCAGACTGCACTGCACGGCCCGTGCCCCGACAGATCACCCATCAGAGAAAGGACAGGTAGTCAGAGCACATTTCAGTGAGACTTCCTAGGGCAATAAGTTGAATTTAGTGCTCAGAGGATAGAAAGATTGAAAAAGGCCTTCTGAGAATTAGGTTTTTGATGGAAATGAAGTAATGGCTCAAGCCAAGGAGCAGCCAGAAATCAGGCACAATGCAGTTAGCCCAAGGCTCAATCAAATCTGAGATCTGGCTCTATGCAAAAGTCCATCTTAAGACAATAATTTAACAAATTTTCTTGTAGTATCAGATTTCAGTCATTTCCCATTCACCTTAAATTGTGGCCTAGTCACACTTTCATCGTTGCATTGACAGGAAAACCAATAGAAAGGGACAAAAGGAAGAAAAAGAAGAGGAGCCCTGGGGTCCCTGTCACCACTTTCTCCCTCCCTTGCCCAGCCTGCTCACTGTTGGGTCATCCCAGCCCTCCCACGCCATCCCTCACACCCTTATTTCCAAGGCCTCAAGGCCTGTCATCACCAGGGAGGCAAACTGGCACATCCCTCTGTCCAGCCTGCCTTGGGAATCTGGGATGTTTGCAGTTTCCACATCCATCCACACGCCTGCTGCCAGCAGACCCTCAGAGGAGGCAGGAATGGCTGCAGGACACATCCTGCTCCAAGACTAAGGATATGCCCAGGCCAGGGTCTCTCATCACAAAGCTGCCACCAGTCTTTAATTGTTCAGGATTCCAGCTCAGGAGAAAGCCAAACCCCTCACTCAAACACAGTCTTTGGGTAGGATGGGGTGTGGAGATCTTCAACATTAGAGGAGGTGAGAAGAGAGCTCTTTCCAGTCTCCAATCTCCACTGGAGGAGATTTGACAGTGTTCATGGAACAAAAACAGCTGAAAAAAAAATACTTGTTTGAAAAGGAAGACATCTTTCTTCCCATTTCAGTTTCCTTCTTTCTGCTCCATCCAGTTTAGAGGACTGATGTGATTTTGGGATTTTCCTGGAGAAACACCCTAAGGAAATCAGCCAATTGAGTCAACAGAGCCCAAACCTAAGGAGAACTTGCTGATTTTTTCTTCTTCTTTTAGAGCACTCAGGAAAGGAAAAGAAAGATGAATTTTCTGAGGGGAATGCTGTGATTTGAGCATGGAAATTAAACTGCCAAATTTTTATTCTACCAGAAATCCTCTGAAGGAAGGTATTTCTTCAATAGAACAGCAAGAGCATTTTTGAACTTCCAAGGAACTAACTAACAGGGAGATAGCAACATGCTCTGATGTCAGAAATAGACGAAGATTAAACTGGTTTTAATTTCTTTTTGAACTAGGAAAAAAAATTACTATATTTAAAGTGAAAGGAAACTCAAAAGACCCAGAATTCCACCACACCGCAAGGTGGCAAGTTTCTACTCATCAACCACTTCATATTGTCTCGTACAGGCACTTCCCTGAAGTAAGTGCAACCTGATTTAAGTAGCTCTCCTTTCAGAAAAGAGAGCTGAAGCACCTTTCAGTGACAAGGAGGTGCTGTAAGCAAAGACTGTGCATGTGGTTACTCACAAGTGAGCAACTGACACGAGGTGATTTGTTACTCTCTAGTAATTTATCCTGATGCCAAAGCCCTGAGGCCCAGCGCCTCCATGAACACATCTGCTCCTATCCACAGGCTCTTTAAAAGAGCCGAAACATCAACACAATAGTAATTTGTCTCCTAGTAGAAGCAGGGTTTATGCACCTCAGGAGCAATGACTGTACACATGGAATGGATATTCTTGGAAAACCTGTAAAGTTCAGAGAAAATCTTGGGAGGGAGATACTCTCTGTCCAGCCATTCTCCTGCTGTGTTGTGCGAGACTGCCTGACCTACCCAGGATGGTTCTTAAGATTCAGCTGCTCAGAACACAGATCCCCAGAACTTCTGCTGGTGCCTAGCTTGTCCTCCACCTACTGACACACAGCACAGCCCAGCCAAATCCTGCTGCTCGGAGATCATGGGGCAGGTTCTCAGCTCATGCCAATCACCAAAATCCCCTGCACTCCAGCACTGACTCCAGTTCCTTTTGCAGAACCACTCAATTTTAGGGCCAGTGAGTAACTCAGTTTTCATCTCCTATCTGCTGTTGCAGTCCCATGTGGCTCCTGACTGCTCAATTCTGTGATTTCACTGGAATCTCCATTAGATCCAGACTGACCTGAAAGGTCACACACTACCAATCAGCCAAAACCGAAACCCTGAATCAAATAAAACAACCATTTTTAAAAGCAAGGACAGGCTTGCTTACCCAAGTTCAGACAGAAATATAAGCTCTTCACATTCCAGGACAGCCTCTCAGTATTTTCCATTTTCATTTACATACCTTATAAAAATAGCCAACCTTTCATGATATATACTCACAGAAGTTAGTCCCTGAGGACAGATGCAGTTTTTGTTTACATGGAAAACCTGTCATAGGCATTAAGGGATATATGAGCGTTACTGTTTAGCTGTTTGAATTGTGTCCAAAGAAAAAAATTAACTTTGCAATTAAAAAAAAAACAAATCCTGCCTGAGGCTAGGCAAGGAGACCAAAAAACAGTGGAGTAGATGCTCTGTACTGGGGAAAGAAGCACAATGTTCAGTGTGGCATCTGGCAGAGCCTTGATAAGCACAAAATGGAACTGCCTGGAGAAAAGAGCAAAGGGGAAAAAAAAATCCAAACCCTCCAGGGAAAGCAGTAAAACACACAAAGAACAAAATGTTCTAGGAGTTCCTTCTAACATCCAACCTCCCATGAGTAAATCTCACAGAGACAAACTCACTCCAGAGACCAACTCACTCTTCACACTTCTCCAGAGAGTTCCATCACCAGTGTTAACAGTATGGTGCTTTTCTTCCTGCACAGTACCAACAATTCTTACCAACAGCACTTATTAATGACAGCAGCCAAGTCACTACCAGTTTGGGGCAGATACTGATCAGTCCTGCAGCTCCACTGGAGCAGGTGCTGTAGAACATCCTACAGAATCTAAGATGCAACACAAAAGAATAGTCTCGAGATACAATACCAGCAAGTGCCCTCCTCTGCACTTCTGGAATAATTTTTATATAAACAAAAACAAGTTAGAGAGTTCTTGATATCAGCAAAATATTTTAAACACAGGGTAGTTTCTGGATGAACCTGAAACTTGGGCTGAAGAAAAATGCAAACCATCTTCCCTCCCCATTATGTAACCTATTTATTATCTAGAAAACAGTCTTGATATCTCACTCACCATACTCTTGACTTCATTATAGGTCATAAAATATGTCTCCTTCCAAGACAGGACTGCACCAACCAAAATACTTTTGTAAGCAAAATGTGACAGTATGAGATCTCTAAATACAAAAAAGCTATTCCAGCACAGTCTGCTAATGTACAGAAATATCAGCGTTCTGCCCTGCTTTATATGGAACTCCTTCACAGACCCTCTGTAACTCAAAACACAGAATAAAATAATTTATGTTCCTTGTGTATCTATTGGCAATAATACTTACACAATTTTAATGAATTTGCTGGTAAATCAATAGCTCTGTTTCTGTTCTGCATTACAAGTATTACTGCATGTCAAATAAATCATTGTAATGAAGTTTGATGAGCAAAGGGTTTGATGGTGGTGTTCCATAATTATAAACATCAGCAGCAAGACTTTTTCAAATCATGAAAGGAAAAGTGCTTTGATGACTGCAAGTAAATTCCCTGATTAAAATTACTTTAGACATTTCAGGCAATGGAAGTCTTCAAATCTGGCCCTGACCTTTGCTCTTCAAAATACATCTCTTCATTAGTAAATTGCATTACGTTTAATCATCAAATAATAAAGACACTGAACATCACAAAAGCCACAGCAAACAGTTGATTTATTTATGCAAATTTTAGAGATGCAGTTGCTCAAGCCATTTTAAAGGTATCCAACTTCTAAGGAAAGAAAAAGCTGTATCGACCTGATGGAAGTATTTGCTGCCTTCATATGGAAAGAATCAAAGGACTGAAGAAATCAAGTATCGGCTGAACAGACACCACATTATCAAGACTATAAAACATGACTCATTTTCAAGTTTCTCCTTGACAGGAGCGTTAATTTTAAAACTATAGCTAATGCTGAGTCAGGTGCAAGATTCAACAGAAGTAAAAATCACCTTCACTATTTCTACAGTTTTTCATCAGATTCCTCCTATCTGCATCTCCAACAACTCCCTGAATGTCTTCCATGCATGAAGAAACCAACTGACCCAACTAAACAGGTCTTGCTGTGAACCGTAAACAATTTAGGTGTTCCCATCAAAGAACAATAGCAAACAAACCTGGACAGTAACATCAGAACAGATGTGCAAATTGCCTGCTTGGAAATAAACAGGGTGTACATCATTATCCAACAGAAAAAATGGGCTTTTACACAGAATTTTTTTTGGTCACTCCTTTAACATCCTGAAATACTTCTATGTATTCTCAGCTATTATGTTTATTGTTCTTGGTTGCAACAATACATTCCAACTACACACCAAAGACATTTTCCCAAACTCACAATAACATGAAACATTCCCACTACTCCTCCCTCCTTGTGTTTGTCCACGCCTCTAACCTTGCAGACTGTAACTCTGAGGACATTTTGGAAAAGGCATACCAAAAGAGCTGGTATTTCCAATCTTCTGAAGATTGAGCATGAGATTTCAAGGATGAGACAAATGGCTTGTGCTGGGAAGTAGCTGCCCTCTGCTCCATTAGCTCAACTGGCACCTACACAGGCTCAAAGAATTGGAAGCAACAGAAACCTAATGAAGAGACCTGCACTCAGGAATGTCTTCTCCTCCACCTTCCTGATCCACAGTACAGGAACTCAGTGCTCCTCTGGTTTTGTACCTTTCTTACAGATCCCTCTGGGATCTGGGCAAGCACAAGAGCAGATCTCTCCTGGAAGCAGCATTATAAACACCGTGATGACAGAGGAATGCTCCATGAAGCAAAGCTTGAAAGGGAATGTAGCATTCCTGCTGAACACTGAGAAACAGATCCAGGGATCTTTCCTCACTAACCATAAGCCTAAAGGGAAAAAACGACCTATGAGGGAATGCAGTTGAATATAAATGACATTATCTATCCTCTGTCATACCTAAGTACCCCCACTCTGATCTTCAGCTGTATTTCAAAGATGCACAAAGGAATTTAATGTTTATTCTGAGAGTTGCTCCACAAGCTCTGTGTCCAGAAGGTTTCTTTCCAGAACAGCTGCACGGACAGCCCAGCATGAGCCTTAAGGATGGTGCTACAGCTGGAAAAAGGGATGCATTCTTCATCCCCGAGTCCACTTCAGGTATGGTTCTACACATCAGACATAACCCAACCACAGCAAAACCCAAAGAACTTTTCTAGCATAAAACTCAGAATATACCAGCACAGTAGCTGAAGACATTTCCCTCCCAGAAGAAAAGTCAGGGACAAACAAGCTCACTTCAGAGGGCAGGACAGACACCGACCTACAGCAACCCTATTGAGACAATAAAGAACATGATGCACAATGGATTTGGGCGTGAATTCATTATCAGCGACTGCAAATACAATTCAAGCAATAAAAGAAAACAGCACTTGGAAAGAGGACCAGACAGATGGGAAAAGGGAGATATTCAGGCATCAGCTGAGATGCTGTCCCTGAATGCTCAGCCCTACGAAATTCAAATAAATGAGGGAGAGGCTTTGTTGGAGACAAGACTGGCCCTGCAACCAGCTGTAAGGGCATGGCAGGCAGCTAATTCCAAAGGGTGAGGGCAGCAGATTGGAAGAGATCAACAGAATGGAATCTGTTGCTTTGTCTGCCAGAAAGCACTGGAAATACATTTTCATAAAAGTTGTCTCTTTTTTTTCCTCCAACCATAATACCTGTACAATGAGAGACAAACTAAACCAGCTGCCCCTACTGCAATGTCCAAGACATTCTGCAGAGCCCACGGGCCAAATCTAGAGGTGAGCATAACCAAGAATACAGGAAATCTATGGTGGTGTGACTTAGGTCACCTCCCAAGAGCCCTAGGCCTGTGTGCCATCCCCACTGGGACTCCCTCCAGCCTGGTGTGTGCTTCTCTGTACCAAATTCATAAATCCCATCTCCTCATGCCCTGCCTGAATTTGGCTCTCTGCATACAGACCCAAGTGAAGGATGTTTTGGGGAGCCCAAAGTCTGGGTTCTGCAAGACAGCTGAATGTTAAACATGTACTGAATCCCAGAGAGGGAACAGTGTGACTCTGGGAGCAATTAACTGCCATGTACAAGAGTGCAACTCACAGAAGACAAGGGACTGCTTCACTTACAGCAAATAGGACTGGCGTGTGTGTACATTATACAACCTACTGTAAATCATCCTGAAACTACATTAGTGCAAGGCACTTGTGACATGGCACCTCTGGGTTAGTCCCAACGTCTGCCAAATAAATAACAGGGCAATGCTGAAGTTTTTCTGAGGTGGTTCCCAAGGACATTTTGGTACCTAACCAAGGAGTCCCCAGCTGCTGCCTTGTGCAGTCCCAGGGAGCAGGGGACAGCCAGTGCCCAGCCCAAAGCTTTTTTTTCACCTTCATGAAGTTGTGCAGCTCTGACTCTAACTCATCACAGCCTCTTACGCACTACTTCCAACATCCAGAATCGTTTTAAGTAGCACCCAAAAGTTAGCCAAGTGAGCTAACATTTTCCTTTGAACCCAGGAGCCTTTAGAAAGGTCAGTAAATTTTTATACAGTATAGAAGCGTGGTGTGCTTGCTACTTAACAATCCAGTTCTGTGCTGGATCTGTCACCACTACAGTAAAAAGTTTAAGTGTATCGTGTGCTTATAATAAATACTTTGCACAAAATTATTCATTCCACAGATGGACAAAAGGGACTTTAATGCTTACTTTGTTTGCAGAACGCTATATAAACCCTGCTAGTTACAGGCAAGAATATGGAAGCCGTTTTGTTCTATTAAATAAAGGAAACAAGGTTCACGTTTTAAAATTAATTCAATGAAAACTCTTAAGTAGCTGGCTGTGAACGCTTTGGGAATTTATATATACACACAGACATATACATTTTTACCTGATACTAACTTCCCTCCCCCTTGCCTCTTAAACAAACACGCTGTTAACCACATCATTCCCAAAGAGATCTGCAAGGGAAGAGCTCCAAGTGAAGATGGCACAGCAACATTCATCACCCAAATACTGCAGCCCTGCCACATCTTCCAGCTGGCACAAAGGCAGGGTAGGCCAGAGGGGTTTTCTCCCAGCAGATGCAATTTGATCTCTCCCATAGTCATGCTGGTTTAATACTAATAGCTGAGGAGGAACAGCCACAGCCCTCTTGTCTCTTGGCAGTGTCAGCATCACTTTGGGGATTAGTCCAGAGCAGATTTCTGGCAAAGCAGTGATTTCTGAGAGCTTGTCTGTACTGGGGTTTGTTTGCCTTGACTTCAGCCTCCTTTGCTGGTTTCAGGGCAGCTGAGCTTTTGTCCTGAGCTGAGAACAACCTGACAGCCCTATGCCTTCTGCAGCCTGTTGTGAGCTTACAACACAAACCTAACCAAGAATTTTAACTGCTCCTTCCCCAAAGTTCTCAACTTTCCAAGAGCAAAGGTGCTGGCTTGAAGATGCAATTTCCCTCTGTGATTACAGACTCTCTTTTTATCCTCAACCACCTCTTTAGTTTTCCTACTTAACATCAAGCAAGATGTGTGATAAACATCAGTCCTGAACATCCCCAGAGCAACTGGGTAAGGCCACAAATGACAGGTTGCACATCCAGCTCACAAGAAAGTTGAGGGTTTGAGGAGAATAGAGCTTCAGTTTAAATAAAGCCAATTGTTTATCAAGAACCACAAAACAAAGCAACAGGAAAAAATATTAGAAAAAAACAATGTCTATAATTAGGAAGTGTCACTAGTTTTTAAAATACTTCCATAGGACTTTATGTATCTATGTCTCTCTGAGCTTCCAACAAACATATTTCTAATCTGTCACAGCACAAGTCACACATCATAAAAAGTAATAATAACATGGCTGGAGTCAGAGATCCCTGCACCACTCACAGCTACCCTACTGTGGAGCCTTTCACTCTCTCAGATGGTGCTTCCCATGGCTCCCTCCATCTCTCAGAGCTTCATACGAACTCCAGATACAAATTCTGACTTAAATTAAGACGCTTGTACCAGGATGGTAATTATGCATGTCTTTGTAAGGATAGCATATCAAATCTTTTAGCTGTCATGCTTTATTCTACAGCTTCATTGCTACTTTACTCTAATGACCTGTTTACTCTCTGGATTGTGTATAGCCCATGATGGTTTAAATTACTCACCTGCTTGCACTTAAGCATTTGGCTTCCATAAAATGATAGATAAGTGCAATGCAAATGTACTTTCCAATCATCAGTGCCACCCATGTCAAAATCTCAGATGGGTAAACACAGTTCAAGCACACAGATTTACGCCACCTTTAACAGAACCCTTTGGTGAAGATCTGTGGAAACCTCTAATTAGAGATGTTAGTTTTTACTCCTGGCTTTATCTAACAGGGTGTTTAGCACAGCAGTCTCCCATGGTGTATTTTGAAGCTCAGACTACTAAGCCACATGAATATCTTTTAATGACAACACAGCAGCCGTTCTGTGTAGTCACATTAAAAGCAGCAGGATACAGTTTTAATCCAACTGGCTTGAGCAAATGCAACATTTGGGTAACTGCAAAATTTTACTCAGCTCATCTGATTTCATCAGTAGCTCAGAAGTTCTTGCTGTGACATCAACACCTGCAACTCTCAGGTGTACAGTGGGAGACCAAGGCAAGCCTCCAGGTTGTTTTGCTCCACCTTGATGGGGGTGACTTGGCCCCAGAAACCTCAGCCTGCAGAATGCCCTAGAGTCATATATATGGACAAACACACAATGTTTCAGCATACAGTGTCTGTGTTCTTACTGAGATACAGCTCAGGATCCAAATAAAACTGAATTAGCACTTCCAGGGAAGCTTCCCAGCAACAACAGATTTACTTACCAAAATTAACAAACCCCAAGCATTTGAAAGCCAGACTGGATCAGTAAGACCGCCAGGAATTTTTCACTACCCATTGGATAAGGATCCTGTTCTTATCAAAATCATAGGGAATTTTAAGTGATGCTCTTTTTTCTGTAGTCACCACATGTGGCAAACTTGAGAGATGTCCTTCAGCACACAAGATATATCAGTAGTTTAATTTCACCATACAAAATGGCAGGGAGATGCAAGTAAAGGAGAAAGAACAAGAGAACTATTGTTAGCTATTCAGAGAAGAGAAAGAAAATGCAAGCGTGTTTTCTTACGCAGTAACAGTAACAATTGGCTTTGTCAGCTAATTCCCTATAGGTTTTATTGGTCTCCAGTAGAGCCTTAGATGAAGAGCATCACGCAGATGAACTCAGTGAGGGTCTGGCATGTGCTTGGGAAATCCAGCAGAAGGAAGGGAGATAGTTGTTTGAGAGAGGAAAATAACAATGTGTGAAAGCACAACAGAAGGAATCAGAGGATAACAGGATAAAGTGATAAAGTGACAAAGGATCAGGGACAAAGCAAATTATCAACTTTCCTGAAGACAAAGCAAGAAATATTATACCCAATGCAGAGGAACACTGGAGCAAACAACAGGATTTATCCAGGCCGTGATGTGATCTAATCACTGGAGGAAAATGCTGAAGATTTATCCCATCCATCATTTATCCACTCGAAAAAAAAAAATCGTTAAGAAATAAGGAGTTCCAGCTCCTCTTGGCTACAAGAGAGCCCCAAATTGCCTCAGAATAACCAGGGACAAAACCTGCACAGAGTGAACTGCATAAATGAACAGGAGACACGTTTGTCAAATGTGAAACACTTTATTAGTAGGCGGTCAGTCAATAAAATTAATTTGTGCAAGGCTGACACTTGGAAATAGAAGTATTGCTTTAGTCCTTATGCTTTGGAAATACTAAAGGACAAAACCCGTGGAAATCTTCAATGCCGTTTTTAGAGCTGCTTTTCAGGGAGGAGCTGCCCTTTAAGTCTGAGTGACTAATGGCAACGAATGTAATCTGGTTTTTATTTGCAGTGCCAGGCTCATTTGGCTTGTGTAAAATGCAACCCTTTGTTTGGTAAACAAGCAAATTAAACTGGTGATCCAGAGAATCTTGGAAACTTCACTTAAATAAAGGAGCCTCTCTCTCTCTCAGAGTCACGGCTTAAAGCTGAAAGGTGTGCTTCCAGGTTATCATGGGTTTTGCTGTCAATATCAAATAGATAGTCTTTGTTAATATAGTCATGCCATATTAAAACCAAAAGCAGTGAATAAACATCTATTTATCCATAAAGAATCAGCCTCAGCTCCTTAGTGAAGCCAGAATAGTGCTGCCTGATGTATTATAAGTGAATTAAAACAGTTACATCACTGGAAATACCCTCAAAAATTACAAGTATCTATACCAATGTTATGATAGGAAGACTAATACAAAAAAATAAGGAAACGGGGAAAGAGGAAAGAAAAGTATGCCCAGCGAGAACGGGATAATCCCTCCAAAATATCGCTAAGATTTGGAATCTTTGGAAAGATAACCTAAGACATATGTGAACCTTGGGGGAATATTCCATGAGAGAGGTTCCTCCCAGGCAGTGACCAGGTCCACGGCAGCCGGGGTGACACACTGGCACCCCAAAAGGCAGAACCACACAGCATTTGAACTGCTGAACTGTGCCCATTTACTCACTGCCAGCCTGCCTGGAGCAGGAGTGCAAATATTCCCCGGGATTCATGTGAAGCAGCGATCTCCCCGTGTACCCAGGGAAAACACTGCTCCTCGCTGCTAAAGCTGCCTGTCCTGAAAGCAGCCAGAGACAGAAATGCAAGTGCAGCTGCTTGTGGCAGTGAGAGTAAACTGCTTTTCTCTCCCCAGCTCTCAGCATCCCTGGGCAGAGCAGAGGCTGCAGTGACAAAGGCTTTGAGTTCTGAGTGTGTCCCGAGGCTATTGCAAGGAGCAAGTCACAGCCTCACAGGCACTGACTATTTCCAGAGCATGGAAAAAGGCAATACTGAAAAACAACTCGTTGATTCTCATGCTGCAGTTCTTCTAAAAAATAAATTATGCAAAAATGACACCCTCTGGCTGCCCGGGTTGAGCTTTTGTTTAACATCTCAGCCGGGACTGCTGTCAGGTACTGAGAGAATTTGGAAAATGCTTGCTACAGAAACCAAAGGCTAAACACACAGAGACTTGTTTCCCCTCTTCCTGTAGAACTGAGGGAGCAGAAGCAGGATCCCCTCTGCTGCATTATCAACAGAACATTGTGCTGAACTCCAGGCAGTTGCACATACTTAAATGCACAATTCAAATTTAAAGGAGCTGGGGAAGATCTAATCTTGGCTCAGGGACACACAGGGTGAAGTAACCTGCTCCTAAAGGCCAAAGTTAGTTTGAGAAACCGGCAGCCAGAAAACACATCTTTCTCTCTACAAACAGAATAAGATGTTAAGCAACCAGAGATATGATAAATCTAGAAGCCTTTGCCATGGTTTTCACAAGCCTGCATCTCACAGCAAGGCTGGAACTGCCCCTGATTTATGCCCAAACAACACCAAGTCTGACAAATTAAAATATGCAAAATGAGATCAATTGAAGCAGGTTCCTTCTGAGTTGGGACATCTCTTCCATCTCCAGTGAGTAACACAGTTGAGTACACATGTAAATCCATTTTATCTGCTATTTCTCATTGTGAGGTTAAGACAGCAATAAACTCCCTTCTGAATTGTTTTGATTTTGTTGGTTTAAACTTGATCTTCAAGGCTTGAATTTTTTTTTTTTTTTATTTGATTATACACACTCTCTGGAAGGAATGCAGAGGTCTCTCTCCAGCTTTCAGTTAGGATGATGAGATTACCTTGAATTTTGTAACACTGCAGCTGATATGTTAAACTGAAGATAGAGTAGCCCCTTTGCCCCAAGGTATGTGTGATTTCTAAGAATCTAAATATGCCAATATCACTGTTTGGATATTAACTCAATGCAAAATCAGCAGCCAAAACACAAATTAGAGCTGGTGGTAAACCAACTCCCAATCTGTTTGGGACCGTGCAATGAGATCCCCCAGGAATTTGCTGTAATATTTTGGCTACTCTCACCCTGCTGCCTGTGTACGTGGTCACGGGCAGACAGTCAGACCAACACCCCAATAATAAGTAAAATATGAAATACCATGATAGCTTGAGATAAAACTCTGCCACATACTCATGCACTCATTGTTCTTTTTCCTTCACAGATAAATCATCAGCTGTTAGGGGCAGGGGGGAATTTATACCTTCTTTATCTCCAGGATCTTCCCTAACCCAGCACATTGCCAACACCATGTTAACGGTTTTTGAATATGCCCCTGAAGAACAAAGATACTCCTTTTGCCAGATCCCAGTATTTACAAGCAAGCCCAAATCTGTGAGAAAATTCAATTGAACGCAGATGGCAGGAAATTCCTCTAAAATGACAGTGGCCAAATTCAAACCACAAGACATGAAAATAACCCAACGTACTAGACATGAAGAACATATCTTATAGATTTTTCCTCATGCAATTCACAATCTGTGATTGATTACTGGGAAGACAGACTGCAGATTTATTGGACTTCTGTAGAACAAGTATTCCATTTGCAACAATTAAATCTTATGTGGTTGAAAAATAGGTTGGAGGAACCAGTGAATGGCTCTGACACTGAGGAATGCGTTTCTAGGTTGTCCGTAAGACTGTAGCTTGTTTAATTTCGCACTACATCCCACTGTGCACTGATTTGTTAAGTGTAATTAAAGGACTGACTCAAATTTTTTGTCGCTGTGTCAAAAAACTAGACTTGAGAAATATTATTTGTACTATCATAACTTCATTTTTTCAACAATAGAAGTTGTCCATCTCTTTGGTGATTTAACAGCCAACTTAATCCTTTTGTGTCCTTAAAAAAAAAAAAAAAAAAAAAAAAAAAAAAAAAAAAAAAAGCCCTGGTGCTCCATGCATGGCAACCTGCAGATGGAGGCTGGACAAACTAGTCACGCTTCAAATTCATATGAGGAGGAAGACGGGAAGATGAAGCAGTTTCCATGCCAAAGAGACCAACTACATATTGGTACCTGGACTAAATCTGGAAATCACTGACATTCCAGGAATGTGCACTTCTCTCTGTGTCTGCTGTAAAACTCTGTGGAAACCTAAAGACAGAAAGTCCGAGTCTGATATCAGACAAATCCCACCAACCTGCACCACAAGAAACAGAACAGCCATCCTCTTTCCTTTCACTTTGCCTCAAATCCAGGTGACATGGGAATTTTGAAGGGCTGCATTCACACATTACATTTCTGCTACCACTCGTTTCTGTTCAGTTCTAGCAGATTTTCAGGATTATTATGGTTTGTGTCAATACACAAAAGAATTACTTGCCCTCCAGTTGTGGGCACTCTGGTTAGCTAACTAGAGACAGAAATGTTATCAAGCAGCTTAGCAACACCAGGAAATATGGGAAGATCTTGCTGAGGAGAGCAGGGATAAGGCTTGAGGCTACAAATGGGTATCTACTCATTGCCCCTAGTCCTGCTTTCTTCTGAGCAACCAGAGGAATCCAGCTCCTTCCCCTCCATTCCCTACCACAGCTCCTGCCAGGACAAGACAGGCAGCAGAGTCCTCCTGCCCTCGTGGCAGGCAGAGGCTGTGTCCTGGCCACAGACTGTGCTGTACACACAGACAGAAACCTGGCAGCCCCTTGGCTCTCAGCACCGACCCACAAAGGCCTTCCCAGCCTCTCCCACTGCACATCCACCATCTCTCATGGGAATTCTGCACCCACAGCCAACGGGAAGCAGAGATCCTTGCTGAGGACTGCAAAGGATACCTGTCTAATAGCACACAAAACAAACACAACCTGTGCTCAAATGAAATACCATCTCCTCTCCCAGTCACTGGGAAACACGTAGTAAAGGCAGCATTGGGGCCCTGATGATGCCTTGGCAGTCTCTCCTCCGGCCAGGAGGAGACAGACAGTGTGGATAATCTGTTCTACAATAACCTGGTGAATTGCTCAGGCACAAGCTGCCCAAGGATGTTGTTAGGCACCATCAGCTATGCTGATTTTATGAGCAACAGTAAGTCCTGGGGTTAGGAATACCTCTTCTTTATCTTGTCTCCACGTACTTTTTAATATAGCTCTGAGACGCTGGAAAAGAGTCTGCCTTGCAGCCAAGCTTTCTCTCTCTCTGCCTTTTATCTTCACCCTTCTCCCTGTATTTCCTTTTCCAAAATAATTCTTCAAACTCAAAAGTTCAAGGAGATATCCATGGAAAGAACAGTGGAAACATGAAAGCAATTATGACTCAATCATGAAAATATAAACAAGTCTGATTCTGATGTTTCAGTAAATTCAGATGGGCAGAAATACATCAAATTTATTGCAATTATTCCCAAATGACACTGGAAAATGCAATATCCAAATTCCAGTTTCTATGTCAGCTCTTGGAAAGATAATGTGTCAAATAACTACATTCCAATGCTTTAAAAGTGCATCGAAAGAGATGCCTGTATAAAAAGGTGTTAGTGAATCCCTCTTACTTGATATCTGAACACTACTGAACCCAAGTACTCATCTGAGAGCAAAAGTAATGCTATTTTACTCATCTTCACTGAAGGCAATGAAAACCCACCCACTGAGCAAAATCAGACCCTTTAAGGATGACAAGAAAATCTGGTGAAGGTTAGCAGGAATGTGGTATGATTAACATCTGCCTTTAGCATCCACGAGAGAAAACTGACACTGTGCCTCTGACCCTGTGCTTTAGGTGATACAATTTTTCAAGACTTTTGTTTTTAAAAGACTGCTGGACCTACTGAATCTCAATGCTTGACCCTGAATTTCTCTGTTATTCTGATCCAGTAAACTCACACTAGCGGAACACAACTGCCAAAAAAGCATCCAGTCTTGATTTCAGAAGGCCAAGAGCCTTCATATATTTCAGGGTTTCTTTACATCCCTTATTAAGAATTTTAATTACTTTTTTCATATGTTTTGTTTGAACTCAGTTTCCAGTTCCCAGTTTCTGCTATGCTTTTTTCTGCTGCATTAAGAATCCTTTAATGTACAGAGCTTTATTGTCAACAAGTCACTCAAGTTTTCCAATAAGCTAGAAGGTAAAGCACTCAGGTGCAGGAAGGTTTCTTCCTCTTTAATGCACTTCCTCCAACTTCTAATTCTATTGGGAGCAGCATAAAACTCTCTGACACCTCAGTGTATGCACTGCCACTGCTGTCCAGAACTCAGAACCACCTCAAGAGTTCAGGCTTTCCAGGACAAGGTGTCTCTCCCACTGCCCCAGCAGTATACAATACCAAGCTGTGCTCAAGTAAATTTTTCTCAATTCCAACTCGTCAAATGACTGAAAATGTACCTGTTACACTACTCTGCTCTTGTCATTATTCAGCACTGAATCCACCTTCACATCCTGCAGGAAAGTTATGTCAGCAGTGGTTTAGGAGCTCCAGCCTCAAGTGTTAAAAGGCTTGACCACTGCATACACAAACCCACTGGATCCAACTACTTTGGACTTGCTACTGTCAATTACTCCGAGGCAGCACTTTTATCTGTTTAGCAAATGCTTCAGTAAGATCACATGTGTGTTGGGGGTTTTATGGTTTTTGATTGTTCGAGGGGTTTTTTTTAAGAAAACCTCAATTCATTAACCTC
This sequence comes from Sylvia atricapilla, assembly GCF_009819655.1. Taxonomy (NCBI): domain Eukaryota; kingdom Metazoa; phylum Chordata; class Aves; order Passeriformes; family Sylviidae; genus Sylvia; species Sylvia atricapilla. The sequence continues at coordinate 28,875,118 of NC_089148.1, read as the reverse complement.
CTAACCTCAAGGAAATCTGACATCAGATTTCTTGGACAAGATGCGTTTTCCTCACAACCACGCTAAACTAACTGCATGCCTGTTCTTCAATACTTCATCAAACCATGATACTGCCAAATAGTAAGTCCCATTAACTGGCTCAATACCACCCTATGTGTTTGTTTTCATATGTTTTGGTCCAACATCCATTTCATGCTACTTTTCACAGCGATGCCATCAGTAAAAGTTTGAGGCTTAAGGGAAAGAGCCACTCTAGTGATTTGATACATTAGCAGCAGTGTCCAACAACAGTAACAGAAGTCACGGCTCCTTAGTGCCAGAAACAAAACACACCGGCACTGATTTAGTACACCGTGATCAAACAGAAAGGCAGGAGAAATGGGACAAGGTGGAGGAAAGGAAAGGGAGTAGAGTGTGAGCCTTACTCTCAGTAGCTGCTCAACGTCCAAGGAACACACTGCAGAGCAGCTGTCAGAACCTCTCTGGGCTATAAACACCACAGGAAAGCTACCCTTTGGTGTTAGTAGTATAATTCATTTTAAGAGATAAGATGATCTCCGAGATCCTCATTACCCTTTAATTTATTCCTCTGAAGCACCGTTTCACAGTGAGCCTTGGAAGGCTCCTTCTCCCCATGCTCAGCTCTGAGCATAGGGTAGCAATCTTGACTCCTGCCAGCACTGCAACTGGAGACAGGATCAGACATCTCCCAGCTGTGTGCATCAAGAGGATGAACTCACTGCAGACCTCCGGGGTCAGCCTGGGCTTCATTCAAACTTGTGCAGGAGTCAGCAAAGCCAACTGAGTCATAGGCAATCTGCTTCCCACAGAGCCATCAGCTTTTCAGGATGAAGCAGTTGCTACTGCTGCAACACTGATCTGTGTCACACTTCTGATCCCATGTGACTCACCCGCACGTTCCCAGCTATCTTATCCCTGCAGTTTCTTTGTCCCAGGCTGTCTCCAGGCCATGCTGAGGGCAGCACAAGACAGCTATGTGGCAATGGCTGTCCAGTCACTCACTTCCCACTGCTGAAGAAGAGAAAGCACCAGAATAGCTCCTCAGAGCAGAATCCAGGAGAAGCAGGGAACCACTCCAGCTAGTCAGAGAAACAGTAAGTATGGAGAGGAAAGGCCTGGAAACTGAAAAACTAACATCAGGTCTTGAAAAGCAAAGTTTCTTTGAGGAGAAAGAATGGGAGATGCATCCTAGGAAGGTGGCTGGAGGGAGGAAGGCAAGTGGACAGCAATGATCCTACTGAATACACTGTTATTTGTTGTTTAAAAAGGGAAGCATGAGTGTAAGTGCACAGGATGGAATTAAGGACAGAAAGCAGGAAAATACAGCCTGATCAGGGAGATCTATTCAGTTACACAGAAGTTTCTCCAGAAAATACAATCCTTGGTCATATGGAGAAAACACCAGCAAATCTGCAGTACAGAGAAACCCCACAGTGGCAGAAGGAGCATTTAGTCAAACAACTCTTCTCTGGCAGAATTTAGGATAGAGAACATGCAACACTTCTGCATATAAGGAATGGACAAGAATGGTCAAAGGGTCTGGGGATTCAGTGCCTCTGTTTCCCTCTGTTTCATTTGCAAACAGGGGTAACTTCATGCCACAAGGGTAATAGAAAGTCCAAAATTAACCAGGAGAGCCTGCAAGACAGGATGCTGTGAAGACCAGAGAATGCTATTGCTAAAATGGGAGAAAATCTAGCAAAGACAAGGAGTACCACCCAAGATCAGAAAGAAAATGAAAGGATAAGGACCTAAAAATCATGACAAGCCCTACAAGAGCTCTGCTGCAGTTTACAGAATTGCCTGATTAAGCTCTTCAAGGACAACACACTTACCGTAAGTGATGTCTAACTCATGTGTGAATCACCCCTCTCCCCATTCCCTGCTCTTTGTAGGGAAAAAAAAAATAGAAAAAAGGAAAAAAAGGTGCATACTTGTGTAGTACTCTTCACACAAATTACTTGCTCAGAGCTGTGCTGGCTTGACATTCACAACACAAATACTTTCCACTAATGTTGCTCATGGTGACAACCCCTTCAGCATCTAGCTGTTGGGCAGCTATTCTAGCAGGAAAGATGAAGATAAAATCATCCTCTACAGTCAGTGGTTGTGATTTTGCCTTCTCCTGTCTTGAGCAGCCCCCTGCCCAGGTACTGTCAGCACACTCACAGATCTTGGCAACCCTGGTAAACACTCAACAATTACCGGAAAAAGAAGGAAACAAGTAACTAATTTGATTGACTGCATAGGCAATACTCAAATACTCTCTGTTCACCTTCCACACCCAGGTGAACAGAGATGCAACACTGCCTGTGCCCACAGTGGGTGGGATCTCCAGGATCTCAAGCCTGGAGCCAAAAGACACATCCAACTGCATGAATTACAAACTGCTCTTTAGTGAAAACAAAACAAACCCCACCTTTAACAATGATGATGCAAATCTTTATACTGATGATGCTTATCTATGAGAGGTAAAAAAAATTCAGAAGTAATTACAGATCCCTAGAAGGGAATAGATAAAAGTGAACAGGAAATAACCAGAGGAATTCCAGAATCCTGTAACCGGGAGGAAGATTTCTACAACGTGCTGTTCGACGGTCAGTATGAACCAGCACAAGCATTTAAACCTCCACACATTACTGATGATCTCAATGACATGCTGGAGCTCTGAACTGGTCAGGTGAGCTGGATCCATCAGCACAGGCAGACGGCAGAGTCTGGCAGTGCTGCGGAGGTGGGTGATGTTACCAACAGCGTTTGCTGTGACCGAGCTCTGAGTCACTCTCCCCGGGCTAAGTCCAGCCTACAGCCCAGTTTTTGATGACAATGCCCCTCTCTGTGCCACACACCAACTGTCTGATGGGGCATTTGCTCAGCAGCCCCTGGAACGGTCTCAAGGTCACGGAAACTCTGCCCGGTCACACCGCGGTGCTGGTTCAGCGGCAATTTAAAAGCAAGATTCTCTCTCGAAGTACTCCTGACGCCATTCTCCTCTGCACGAGTAAACAACAAAGAAGTCATTTCAGTTTCTGTAAACATGTTTTTCTTCATGAGCTGGCTGCTTGGTGAGCATTACATGCCGTGCTGGCACAGGCTGAGATGTCTTACAAAAACGCTTTCCACTAATACTGGAATCTTTCTACTCTTGAAGGAATGCTGGGTTGTTGCACAAGAGGCATCAAGAATCAGTTCTGTCTTTTCCCCCACGATTTCAGATACCGAAGAATTGGTTTTATGTTAATTGCACATTCCAGTTTTATAAGGCCCTTGGGTGTGAGTCAAAAATTTAAAAGAACTTTTTCTCCTCATTTTTTTCAGAGAAGGAGAAGAAAATGAAAATATTTAAATAAAGCTAAATGAGTACTTTCTAGGCTGAAATAGAGAACACTGATTGTTCCAGAATGGAACAGCCACATTCTGTTCTCACTCTAACTGAATAAATAAAATGCATGCTATGGGAAGGAATGAAGACAATTTTATATAGGAAACAGATCAGTAGGTAACTGGTGTGAGAACTTGAAAATAAGTAAAGCAGGAAAATATTTTGTTTTGCAAATGGGATGCTCTTCCACATCCATAAACTGGAGTTATGACTGACTCCACTCAAGTGTGTTTTCTTCCCCCTCTGGTCTCTAGGATCAATTCTTACAACTCCTCCAATGGAGCTGGCAGAGGATGATGTCCCTGACATGATTTTGATGAAAACCTGTTAAAATAACTGTCATTTTTGCTCTCTATTAATCAATACTCCAAAGCTTCTGTTGGGCATCCCCATTCTTCCTAGAGAAGTGAGGAAAAGCATGTAGTACTTAGTTCAGACTTGTATCTCTGCTATGGGCTGAAAACTTCAATATAACCAGCACTGCAACTACACTGTGGATCTCAAATGCTGCTTCCCACGATAAATGTAACATCAAACTCATCCCTCCCCTGAGGTGTCATTCACCTGCTTGGTACAGATTCTTACCAGGTCAGCAAGGCTCTCCCAGACAACCTGCAGTAACCAACTGATCAAAAGGACATTTCACAAAAAACAGGGAGGGACTGCAGTGTGGCAGTGGATCACAGAAGGAATTGGAATATAAGGTACATTAAAAGTCAGCAGGATTCATACTGTTCCAATTAAGAAAATAGTTTTTGGAGCAGTTTTTATTAATGTGCACTTACTGTCAGCCTTCATAGAGATTCTCCACATCCATAAAAATTCTCTATCCAGCCCTCTGTGCCAAAAAATACCAGCCTGGCTTCACCTCCTTTGAAAGCTAATCAAAATATGTGCCTCAATTCACTACAGTCTACCCTAAACTTTACACTTAAATTCAGTCCTGCACTCATTCTGTCTAATTTGGGAGCACTAGAGCCTTTTTACAAGAGTCAGGAGAGACACCCACAACTTCCGATCTTAAGTGTCTTTATTAACCTTTGGGAAGTATCTTGGTCTCTTCTCTAACTGCAGAACATGCATACAGATCTCGCCTCTCAGCAGAAATGGTTTTAATTTGAAACTCTAAATTTAGCTGGGATGCCACTAGTAAGATGCCTTAGTCCAGAGGGACTTTAATGGTACATTAGATTATTCAACTGGAATATTTTTATCCGTGATCACTGGCTCGTTTTGTTTGTCTTAATAAACACACTACAGCCTTCAAACGCACGTTTTGCGGCAGGCGTCTAAAGGGGAAGAATTTTGCTTTCTGCGAAGCTGCTAAGCGCGAGAATGGAGACGAGGAGCGGGAGCCGGTGTGATGGTGCTGCCGGCAGTGACATTCCTGGGGCGGAGGCAGTGCCGGGGAAGCGCAGCAGCCCCGGGAGCAGCCCCTGAGCAGTCCCAGAGCAGTCCAAGAGCATCCCCGGGAGCAGCCCCAGGAGCAGCCTCAGAGCAGCCCCAGAGCAGCCCCTGAGCAGCCCCTGAGCAGCCCCAGGAGCAGTCCAAGAGCATCCCCGGGAGCATCCCCAGGAGCAGTCCAAGAGCATCCCTGGGAGCATCCCCAGGAGCAGTCCAAGAGCAGCCCCGGGAGCATACCCCGAACAGTTCCAGGAGCAGCCCCAGGAGCAGCCCCAGAACAGCCCCAGAGCAGCCCCAGAGCAGCCCCAGAGCAGCCCCAGGAGCAGCCCCAGGAGCACCCCCAGGAGCAGCCCCAGAGCAGCCCCAGAGCAGCCCCGGAGCAGCCCCGGAGCAGCCCCAGAGCAGCCCCGGAGCAGCCCCGGAGCAGCCCCAGAGCAGCCCCAGAGCAGTCCAAGAGCATCCCCAGGAGCATCCCCAGGAGCAGCCCCCGAACAGTCCCGGGAGCAGCCCCAGAGCAGCCCCAGGAGCAGCCCCAGGAGCAGCCCCAGGAGCAGCCCCAGGAGCAGCCCCCGAACAGTCCCGGGAGCAGCCCCAGAGCAGCCCCAGGAGCAGCCCCAGGAGCAGCCCCAGGAGCAGCCCCAGGAGCAGCCCCCGAACAGTCCCGGGAGCAGCCCCAGAGCAGCCCCAGGAGCAGCCCCAGGAGCAGCCCCAGGAGCAGCCCCAGGAGCAGCCCCAGGAGCAGCCCCCGAACAGTCCCGGGAGCAGCCCCAGAGCAGCCCCAGAGCAGCCCCAGAGCAGCCCCAGAACAGCCCCAGAGCAGCCCCAGAGCAGCCCCAGAGCAGCCCCAGGAGCAGCCCCAGGAGCAGCCCCAGAGCAGCCCCAGAGCAGCCCCAGGAGCAGCCCCAGGAGCAGCCCCAGGAGCAGCCCCAGAGCAGCCCCAGAGCAGCCCCAGGAGCAGCCCCAGGAGCAGCCCCAGAGCAGCCCCAGAGCAGCCCCAGGAGCAGCCCCTGAGCAGCCCCAGGAGCAGTCCAAGAGCAGCCCCGGAGCAGCCCCAGGAGCAGTCCAAGAGCAGCCCCAGAGCAGCCCCAGAGCAGCCCCGGGAGCAGCGCCGTGCCGCGGTGGCCGGGACGCGGTGGCCGGGACGCGGTGGACGGGACCGACCCCGCGCGTCCCGGAGCCACCGACAGAAAAAGAAATAAAAGGTTTGTTTTCTACCCACGTTCCGCCACAGGGAACGAAGGGCCCTTGCTCTGCTGCTCACGCTGTCCTCAGTACCTGAACTCCCGGGATCAAATGCTTAGGTCGCTGTGTACATGATCTGATAACTGCACGCAGGAGCTTTGCAGCCTTTTCACGCTGCTCTGAGATGTCACAGGGACTGTAACTCAACTCAGCTCCCGGTATCACCTTTCCAGCGGCCATTATCTTATCTGTTATCTTTGCTCTTTAGTCTTAAATGAAGTTAATTCCAGGCAGACTGCAGAATTTACTACAAAAGCATCTTATTTCTTGCGAGCACATTCTTTGGGCCACCAGAGTGCTTTATGCCAGATGTGCAGCTCCGTACACAGTAATGGGCTTCATGAATTATAAACCTTTATGAAGAAGTAAAATAGTCTCTCAACTGCCCCTTGAAACAGTGAATGAAAACGCAGCAGAAGAAACATCTGCCCACTGGGCTCATGTCCATGCTGTGCTAGAACGTCTCATCACCAGGATCAGCTTGGCACTGTGTACAAGAAACAGCTGTAAAATGCTGAAGGAGAAATCCTTGTTTAGAGTGCAATTAGAATGTGCTTTTCTTGCTTAAACAGATTGCGATGTGAAAATAAATATACACAGGAAAGCTCAGATTTACTGCTCTGTTAACTAGACAGGTCTCCTATGGCTTGGATCGTTCAAGTGACAGTCCTGCCCTCCCCCTAAACGCCTCTCTGTTCTCAGCATCAACCTATAGATGTTGATCACCATATTTCAAAACGTCATTTTCTGTCTTTTTGTCCTTTGGCATGATGCAGCTCCCTCCCTGCAGTCCCATTTCTCTGCCTCCCAAACTGAACATCACTTGTATTTCAGGAAGGCCACTGAATTCCCCTAGAGCAGAATAAGTTATCCAGGAGACAAACTCTTATGCGTGGAACACGAGTAACCCACAACAAAGATCCCTGGGCAGTTATGTACCTCTGCAGCAGAATTACTGGCTTCTCTTCATTTATTCAGCAAAAAGCCACTGTGCTAATCCCAGTGTGCCTGCACACCAAACAGTACATGAGCATTAACTCAAATTATGTCTGATATGCCCAGGGTGGGACAGGCTGACTGTACGCCCTGTAAGACCTCCCTGAACATGTCTGCACACCTAAACAGCCAACAGCACTTTAGGAAACATCAGAGATGTCTCCCCCCTCCTTTTACACGGGCAGAACGTCCTGGAAAAGAACTGGGAACAAGTGGGGCTAAAAGCCTCAGCTGGAGACACTTTTAATTACTTTCTGCCAAGCCACAAACTGTTCAAATTCATAGAGATACGGATAATTACAGTATTTTTAGAGGTCAGCTTTTTACTGCCACCTACCCTCCACAGCTGCCCAGCACCTTATGAAGAAAAAAAGCTCCTCTTCCATATGCTTTTGTGTTGCTTTAGAAGTCTCAATATATTCTATTTTCTTTCAGCACTTGATACGACATTCAGTAATAGTAACAATATTCAATAATATTCAACAACATTCAGTAATAATAACAGCCTAGCTGCAGCGACCTTATTTCTCCATTATTTAAAGTATTTCCTTTCTCTTCCCATGAAGTTTCAACCTGAAACAGTCTGGTTCCTCCCTCAGACTAAAATGAAATACAAGGATCAGGGTGGATAAGGTATGAATGGAATAAATACACAAAAGCATGCCTGACTGAATGAAGTACCTATTCAGATGGGTACTTGTTCATCCAAGGCCAAATTTTCCCATGTACTCTGCCAGTGCCACAAGCTGCACCCAACATGCTTTTCCAACATGTGTGGCTGGTGAACAGGCTCTACCTCCAGTCAGGAAAAAACTGTGATTTGCCCCCCCAAACCATTCCTTTGTCAAGTACCTAAAATTACTCCTTTTGGTTATGTACTATGGACTGGTTCAGTCCACGGAACCTCAGGTACATGCCCATGCTCCAGACTCAGTGGAAGGGCACTCAAGGGCTGCAAACAAATGGAAATAGCAAAACACTGTTCAATGATCCACACGTACCCTTTCTCAGGATTGCAGGTACACTCCAGCCAGAAGGGACACTGTACAAACAAGGGGACAGCAAACATAGGCAAAGGCAGAGAATGCACCCCAGAGTAAGAGATCCCACAGAAATCTGTAACCCCCAGAGATCTCAAACCCAGAGATAACAGGAGATGACCAGGCTACCTGATGAATGCTACAAAGGTAACAAAGGAAATACTTAATTGTCACCTCCTTGTATCACAAGAAGATGATCAACAAGACTTCAGCAGAAAGGAACCACCCCATAACAACAGCGCTGCAGCACCTCCTCTGAGACATCCAGGATCACTGCAGGCTGACATGGGACTCTCAATTAGATGGATCAGTGCTCCAAACCACTTGCACAAAACCTTGATTTCTGCTATCCTACGTCAGCACTCCTATAGGAAAGGTGGTTTTGTTGGGGGTTTTTTTGCCTTTTTTTTTTTTTTTTGCTTTTTTGTTTTGTTTTGTTTTTTGGTGGTTGTTGTTGTTTTTTGTGGGGTTTGTTGGTGTTTTTTTGGTTTGGTTTCTTTTTTGCTTTGTTTTGGGTTTTTTTTGGTTTTTGTTTTTCCATTTTCTGAGTTGTTTAGAAGGGATAGAGCACTCAGGGCTCCTGTCACCCAGGGAACAGACAATATCCTCCCAGGAGCTGGTCAATAATCACAGCTGTATTAACTGGCATCAGCTAACAGTTACCTTAAGCAATAAAACAGTCTCAAAGCTGGAAGAGTCCATTAGAGGGCAATTACTCAGGATAACAGGGAAGGTAATAATTTTCCATATCATACCTTCAAACTTTCAGACACATGGCACTGAAATCCAGTACAGCTCAACTGTAAATCAACTGTGCATCACAGGACTATTAAATGCTTTCAAACTGTTCAAAAAGTGTTTTCCCACCGCTTGGTACAAATTGAATCAAGATGTATTCACAGCTGTATGAATATCAGAAGGAATAATAATTTTTTCTCTCCATTTCAAAATCAATTTCTATTGGCGTATCTAATTTAATAGATTTTTTGGTCCAGTTTCACAGAATATGGCTGAAATGCAGGAAAGAAAAATGGTTGTTGACACCTCAAGCAGGCATCTTTAGTCATGAATGGAAGCTTATTGTGCAATAAAAATAAAAGATCCAAAAAGATCTTTAAAATAACTCGTAAAGCTTTTTGGAAAGCTCAGAGTGATGAATTTGCTGCTTGTTTACTAAGAAAATCCAGCTTAGATTTAAGATGAAAGTGGTAGAGAAACCAGATGTTAGGACAAATATCTGAACCTAACACAGTGCAAAAACAATTTAGTACTCATGTTTTTAATGATTTCCCCCCCACTTCTCATTCCATTTTGACTTCCCTGGAGCATGATGGCCTCTTAAAATTATCTCATCCTACCCTAAATGTCATGCTATAAAACTCAAGTTTGAGTTTTAGACCAGCAAACTGATTTCAATCCTTTGACAAGTTTCCTTCAGGACAAGAAAGGATAAATTTCCTTCCCTAATATGTCATTAAATGTTGTGCAATCCAAGCAGTAAAATCCTACTAAGCAGCACAGGGATTATGGACCACTCCACTCACGTTCCTGCAAGGTGCAAAGGAGAGGAGGCACCAAATGCAAACATCACGTGGCAGTTTCTGTGTAATCACAACGGGTCAGCTTTTACTGGGGAGTGTCACTAAAATGCAGCTCAGCTCCAAAAACCATCAGAGGATATTGTGAATATTGTGAATGCACATATTCAAAAAAGTGACTAGAAAAAAACTACAGTAGCCAGAGAGGTGAAGGTCTATAAAACATGGGCACTTATTCAAGAAGTCCCCAGGCTGCACACTATTAGTGGCAGGAAGTTTGATTACTTGACATGCTTGACTCCTTCTGCTCTTTATTCTGCATTTGCTGCCACTTCCATTAATACAGAGAATACTGAACTTTAATCCAGTATGGGTGTTTATATATTAGGAAGCATCAATCAAATTTATCTGTTCCATGGAAAAGAGATAAGACGGATCCCTAACATGTTACCTTTACAACTCTTGCCTCAAATCAGAGTAAATTGTGTCCAATTCTTCCCCAACAGAAATCTTCCCAAGCAGGTGATGATTTCACAAACTCTGTGCCCTTTCAATACATCAGCTCTCACACTGATCCACAAGGGCTGATGTAGCTGTATGTGTGCAACCATGTCATGCCATGGTGCCAAGAGCCAGGCTTTCCACTGTCTTTCCTTCCCAAGTAAATCCAGGTCTATCATATCTTAGTTCAGTCTTGCCTCCTAACAAGTAAAGCTGCAGTCAAACCTTGTGCCTTGGTTCACAGAAATTAAGGAAAAATTCTCCTCACCCATTTATTTTAAAATTATTGTTGTTATTATTATTATGAAAAGTAATTGTGAGTGGCAGTCATGTTTACTGCCAGAGACATCCCTGAATTCCCCTTTCAGGTAAGGGGGAAATACTGTAGCACAGTGGCACTCAGTGGCTGTGCTGCCTGTAAATCAGACCCCACCTCGTTTTGCACTGTAACATACACAGAACAGGCAGAGCCATTTCACAGACCAATTCATGACCCACTCACACTGAGGACACACCAAGTCCTAAACAACACTTCCATGATCCCAAGCCTCCATCCTGAAGTTAAGCATTACTCATCACTTGGTGTTCTGGAAGACTAACAGAAGGATTTGGTCTGAATCAACCTCCAATCAACCTGGGATCTAACCTCAACTCTCCAGAAGCCTTCAGAAGCATCTGAACAATTATAGGTAAGGCTTATCTTTGCCCTTACTACAGCAAGAAAAACAAAGTTCTGAACCCAGATTCCAGAGTTTTTCTTAAAAATGTATTCCTGAGACATACATCTCAGAGAAGAAAAGAACAGGACTTCCATACAAACACCTTTACAGTCTCCTGTTACACAAAGGCCTAAATCACTGTGTTATCTAGATATACCACAAATACAGAATTGAAGCCTCTCTATTGTGGAATGGTGGAATGCAAAAATAAACAGTTGAGTTGAAATTTTCTGCTGGAAAATAATCCTTTTAAGAACAGGTGAGAAACTCTATTAATTTTTGCAATCAGTAATATTTTCAACTTCAACAATGTGTCGATACAATCACTGCAGGACCATGTGTGTTATAGAAATCATGACAGAGTTATGTCAGCAGAGAACAAATCCTCTGCTTGAAGGATGTGCTCTTTTCCTTTGGTTCACAGACAATCTGCATCTTCCCACAATCATCAAGGTTACAGTTTTAGCCAAAACACAGTTAATAAGATTTAAAATAGTCTACTTTTTGCATTAACTACATAAAACAAATCAATCTCTCATTAATCTTTTAACTATTTGTAATTTTACAGCTTTACTTTTTTAACTACCCCTTTGACAAGATACCTCATGTTTTTTAGAACTTTTTTTCTCTGATTCTACATTTTCAAAAGGGACTTAAAATGCAGATCAGATTGTGCCTTTTGATACTAAGTTTTCTAGTTGTCACATTGCTTTGATTATTTCTAACATCTGGGATCAGCATGTGCCATTTCAAGGCATAAAAAAGTTTGTACAATAGAACAGTCAGTTCTGAGCAAGAATTCTGCAGCTTGCACTATTGATACTATGCACCTCAAGAGAGTCAAAGTGCACTAAAAGCACTCCAAAAGCACATTTCTTCCTGGCTTTTCTCTAATTCCAAGCTCTGAACACTTAAGCAATCAGCCAAGAAAGCTTTCTAGCATCAGCTCCTAAATTTTACAAAAGGCATGTTGGGTGCATAAGCGTTTTTCTTACAGCTGGGCTCAGGCTCTGCCTGAGTGAGCAGTCCTCATGTGTTTCTTTTGATGCATGTGATTTGCCATGGATGCACACTTGTTTCTATGTGAAATAGTGAAGGAAGGCAATGGGAAGTGACAGCTTTAGCAAAAAAGCTGACAAACCATTTTCTCTATGAATTCCAGTCACCGAGATCAGTCCCTTGGATACGCACTTTGCTGTTTTCTTTAATTCAGACGAGTAGATTTTCAGTGGTGTCTGATGTTTCTTCTCCCATGGAGCCAAGGGCTCTTGAAGAACCCTTGTGAGAGGATGGGACTCTTCCACAACCATGTCTATCTAGATGCCTCTTGTTTTCCTGACTGGAGGAACAACCCAACATGGCCTTTCCAATTAAGCCTGGCTGAAGTTTACTGTCCATATCTCCCATTTCTTTTACACTATTGTCCTCCTTCTCTCCAAAATGGCTTTCTGTGTTCTCTGTGTTCCCAAGGATACTCATTGTGTGCTGTAGGTCTGGCCAGTTTCCTCTGCTCTGCCCATTTTCTTCCCTTCTGTCACCAATCTCCAAGAATTACCTCTACATGAGGAGTGACCAGCCAGCCAATGGTGAGACCATCATCTTTTTTGTAACTTTCTGCAGCTTGAAACCCCACACCCATGCAGCTAAAGGATTTCATGCTTCCCTTATAGATGTTTCGGTTTTCTGTTGGAAGGTATTGCTCTTCTTCTACAAATGCTGCATTAGTTCTATAAAACTTTCATTTTTCCAGACAGGATTACCTAATGGATAAACAAACCACTATTGTGCTCTATCACTGTGCTAGTAGTGACTGAACAAGCACAAAATCACACAGTCTGACTTACAGATGCCAAAATGAAAATCACTTAAGTTCTCTGATTGCTATGAAAAAAAAAGAAGAGAAAAAACCCACCAAACTTTCAGCAAGATTCAGCTTTTGGTGGTTCAAGTTCTATCCAATGTTGTCTGCAGCAGAATGCAACTACACCTCATCAAGAAAAATATCATTTCTTTACTTGACTGGATGCTCAGATCCCTAATTTGAGGATTTTTAACAGTTCTCTGGTTTGCAAGGTGGTCACAGCACACAGGGCTTCTACTGTTGTAGCTTGCACCAAAGAACTGCACTTCTGACTAACTGCAGAAGTTATGCCATCCATGTTTTCCAGCTGGGAGAAAAAAAATCTTAAAATCTATCTGAGATCATTGCAAAGCAGCTGATAGCGTTCAGAAGACCACAAACATGTGGGTGAAATGCTAAATTTTCAATGCTCTCTAAAGAAAAAAGAAAACAGGAAGATCCTTATGAAAACACTAAGTGGGAGATATTATCTTGCCTGACAAAGGCTTGCACTGCAAGACCACTAAAGGAACTGAAAATATACCCTTTAGCAAAGAATAAAGTTGAAATCAATCTTAACCATCTTGTTTGCAAATGGAATCTGATCCTCGTATTTCAAAGTAGCTGAAAATGACTCAAGACAAATTCACAAATCCAGTTACTCAACATGAGATAATGGAAATTATGGCTCTATAACTCATAAGGGATGCTTCTGAGAAAATTTCTGGAAAGTGCTGTACAATTATGCATGATGAAACAATGGATTTCTCCAAAAGACAGCTAGTGGTTTTATGTCTGCAGAATGTGGATGACAACATGAACATTCATACAGAGTTTGCCAGATCTGGCTGTATTTGTGATGAAATCTCATCAATAATTAGAATGTTGTGTGTGGATCTAAGGGACATCCAGTAGTATGGATAATGCTGCGAGGGTGCTGTTAAAATGGCAATTTTTGCAAGAGCCTGACTACAGAAGGAAGAACTGTAAGTCAATAATACTCACTGCGTAAGAATTCTCCTTTATCTAAACAGACACTTCTGAAAACATTTATCTGTTTTGGATTCCCAAAAGGGGTGAAGCACATTAACGAGGATTTGTTGCAAACATCACCTTGCCTCTGTATCCTCTATCTAGCAAGAGCAATCACATTCTGAGAACTTGGCACATCTGAAACTCGGAAGATGTAAAAGGTGCAGGGAAAGATCCTGCATTAATAGCACAGCAGCTCAAATGGGAAAGCCAAATATCCCCTTTGGCACCGAATTAAGAGAGTCCTGTCTATAGTAAATAAGCAACCTTCTCACAGCCCTGCACAGCCTGGATGTATTATTAGAGAAGGCCACTTTCTTACACAAAGACATGAAATGCCTTCAGCCATCCAATTGGGATAAAAGTTACAACTTGTTTGTATCCAATGGCTTTTCACCAAAGATTGCTGGAGTGCCCCAATGCAGTTCCAGAAAATTACAAGGGAGTTGTCTAAGTGTATCTGTGCTGAAGTAATGTTTTTATAGCACCCAGTATTCAATCAATTTGAATGCAGAGGCTTAGAAAATGATTCAAGATCTTTAAACTCACATAACAACTCCAAACAAAACAGAAATGCAAAAACAAAAAAAGCCTTCAAGTGGCTGATTCTGATTTCAGCTGTAATTGCCTGATTACTCAGAGTCTTCTGCTGCAAGCCAACTGTAAGCTCACAGGAAGGTCCTTGTAGTCCTTTCAGCAGTACCTAAGCTGGCTCTGCCAAGGCTGGAGTCCAGAACAGCACAACTGCTAATTTTGGTGTTAGCAGCTGTCAGTGCTGTAAGCAAGTGCAGTTTTAACACTATGGTATTTAAACTGAGCTTCAGTCCAGGCTGAGACACTTACTTCTCCACGGTTTTGTGGTTTTGAAAATGAGAATAAAACTGATGACTTAGAGCTTACAGGTATTTTGGAAGGACTCATATCAAGAAACTGGGGCAAATATAGGTGATTAGGACTTTGGGTTATAATTATGATCATAATCCCTTTTTTAAAGGGATTAAAGGCTCGAGAACCTCAAGTCATTTGTGCCTCTGGTGATTCTAGAGCTAAAGCTTTTAAAGTTCACATGAAAGGGACATTGCTTCAATTCTTACAAAACCTACGGTTACTAACAGCCTAAGTTTTGCACTGAGGTGCTCAACTTGTTCTACAGGCCACGTATTACTGTTTTTAGAGCTACAATGACTACTCAAAGGTAACATCAGAATGTATTTCAAGGCATTTTTGTTTAAAAATACTAGTCTGGAGTCCCTCATTCCCTGCTCAGCCTGACACCAGAGGAAACCCTGAGAAAGGACCAGTCTTTTAGAAATAAGAATGTCCATTATATACCCAGTATTTCTGTCCCTCTCAGACATCCCCATAGACTGATGTCTTGACTCTGTTTGCCAAACTGTAAATGTTTAAGATGCACAATGCTTGTTCCCTCTGTGTCCCCAAGGAACTACTTCAACATTAACAACTCAAGGAACTGATTTGGGTTCCCTCCTCCCTCTCAGTACAGAAAACAACAAATAAGAAAAACCCTCATAAAGTAGTTTGTCAGAAACCTTTGGTTTCATCACCAGATCACATATTTGTATGATTTGCAAGTATTCCTTCCTTATAAGAAGTCTGACTTCACAGCTCAGCACAGTTTGATCCAGAGACAGTTGGCATCTTTACAGTGAGTAGATAAGTAATGTTTTCATGCAATGTGACAGTAGTTACTGCGTGTATAGCAGAGTAAAGTAATTGACTCTCCTGATTTATTACAAATGCTATCAACACAAAATTCACAGTAAGACTTCCATTATACTATGTTTTCTGTATAAACATCTCCATGGGTTTTGTCGATCCGTTTTACATCCAAAAAAACGTAACAGCAGGGATGCATAAAATATAAATATGTCTGAGTCTGTATTTTGACTATTTCTAAGAAATATGCTTTAAGCAATTAAAATGATAAATAGAATAGGAAAGGAAGCTACTTCATTGTTTAAATCCAACATTTCATGCTCAAATGATTTCACAGGATCTCTCTCTTCTTCAAATTGTCCTTCCATTTACCTGGATTTCCCCCTGCCCCCAAGCCTGGAGGAAATGAACTACAGACAGTTTGGGGGGAGATCAGATTTATGTGTCTTAAACACTATAAAGACTTATTATATATTGCAGACAAAAGTTAGACAGTTCCTGCCAAAAACTCAGTCTATACATCCCTAGCTGCAGACTGAGTTGGTGCCATAACCTGCAGTTTGGAATGTGTTTAAATCAGGCATTACCCAAGGTAGAGATCAGGTGCTTCCAACCACCCAAAAAAGCGTGTACTGAGTGTAACCATGTGGATTCTGCTGGCTTTACACAACTGCAGTGCAATGGACAAATTTCACATCATCTGGTTTATGACACCTGACCCATCTGTAAAATCAGCCCTCTGGGGCTTTCTGGAGGTGGATCACTCCTCTCCTAAAAGGCATCTTCAATTCAAAAAGCTTCAGTTTGAGTCTCTCTCCTACAAGGTGACATTTAAAGCTGGTCTTTCCAAGGACAAAACTGAGGGCCAGACACAAAACATGTCACTGCATTCACACATCTCTCCATGTGCCAGGTGAGGATTGAGGATGAAGACTGAATACTTGGGGTGGGAGCAGTTTACTTGGGTATTTATTTACATGAGCACATTGGCTACAGCCCTCTGTCATATTTGGCTGCCAAGGTGGGAAAATTCAGTCCTCAATGAGATAATGCTTTTGCCTTAATTGTGAAAGACTTCACGCAGCATTTGGGTTAGATTTTCAAATATCACTTCTCTGGATGGCAAGACATGAGACATTCATTAACTGCAGTGTCAAACAAGCAGATGAAAGTTCTATCACTACGTATTTTTTTCCAATTCTACGATTCTTTCAACAGCTATAAGCAAACAGTAGCACTCTTGTCCATCAGGAAGAGTCTGTGGACCAGACAGATCCTCGTGGCTGGAAATCAAGATAACTCCCATAGAGATTTAAAAAAAAAAGTAAATTGACTCTATTCTAAAACCTTAAAGACATTTGTTGGCAACAAAAATATACATACTGCTTTTGCATGTGAAAAAAAGATCTTGCAAATGTTTACTTTGCAAAATAGCCATTTCTTCCAGTCCCACTTTTACATCTGTATGTCAGCAATCATTTCAAGTATTTATTTGCAATTTATTATTTTTGAATACAGAGAGGAGGTTGCGTGCATTACTGTGGATGCTGATACAACAGTCTTGTAGAAAAGTAGGGCTTCTATCACCACCACAGACTCTACCTTTAGAGTCCTAGGATACCTTGGAGTCACATTACTTTTTTAATTTGGCTTACATATTTACTTGCTTACACATCTGAATGAAATACAAAGATGAGAGCTAGGAATTCCTGTAGTTATCAGGAAGTAAAAAAAATACCACTTTCCTTACGTTTCCTTCTTTGTGCTATTTCATGCCTTCCGTGGGCCAAAACTCCATTTAATTCTACCATGAGTGGCAGGAGGGAGAACAAACACTCAGAGGACATTTTTTTTATACTTCAGAGACAGGGATTGAGCTGATAATCTATAGTAAAAGTCCATCAGTAGGACAGAAAGGTTCTCTTTATGGCAGGTCAGTAAAGCTCACTCCAGCATAGTATCATTTGTTTACACAGCATGTCTGGTTTAAGATTGTAAGGTTATTCTTAAAATAATTTCATACGATCTTCATGAATGGTCACTGTTTGCTACTCAGATCTCCAGGAGTCACAACAAGAGATCTCATTACTCATTGTTGCAAACAAAACAAAGCAAAACACTCTCTCTTCTGTAGCGGAAATAACCATACACAGGCAGTCTAATATCCTCAGCCCTAAAGGTGTCAGCTGGTGTGATCTTAAATAGCTGTGACCCAGGGGCATGACCCTTGGGCCAGACCCCAGCAGCTGAATCTCTCTGTAAAAACCAGCTTGCAGAATGCACACAGCCAACAACACGTGCCCAACCTACTTGTACATCAACAGCTCTCCTGTCACTGCCTTGTTTAGGCCTAGGTCCAATGACAAAACATTCTGCTAATGAAAACAAAACATGACACTCAATCCTGCCTTCCCACTGGCTGAGAGTGAAACGCTGCTTTGCAAAGTAGTTATTGCCACCATTTTAGTCATGACGAAATGAGAGTTTGATTCCAAAAACTAATCCCTTGGTTTGAATGAAATTCATCAGTCTTGTGTCACTCATGTTGAGAGAGGGGATTTGTCTTTATTAGGCTATAATGTTAAATCAGACACTCATTCCTTATCTATTCCAACAGCCAAAATTAGCATAAACACAGAACTGGTGCTCTCATTCTGGATAATGTTACAGGGCTCATCCTCAGAAACAACTATTGGAGAATTCCAGAATGTCTTCTAAATGAACCTAAGGTGGCAGGAAGGACATTCATCCTCTCTGTCAGGCCAACACAGCTGTCCCCTACTGTCCTCAAACCAAAACCTTTCAGTAAGCAGAGCGGGCAGGGCTTTGCTGAGGAACCCGAGCCCTGAGCTGGAGTAATTTCTGCAAATGCACTTCAGTACTGACCCACCCAGAGGCCCTTATTATTCAAGCTCCCAACTTTCACTGAACACAACTGCTAATATTAAGTCAGACTTCAAGGGAAACACCATCTCCAGAGTTCTCCAGAGACACCAATGAATGTGCACAGCCTAGGGAGTATCATGCCTTTTACAGGTGGTGGAAGCCAAGAGGCTTAGGAAATCCATCCAGGGCAGGCTACAGGACTGTGTTCAGAGTCCTCCCCTCCCTCAAGCTCACAATTCACTCCAGCTTCCTCTCCCTGTGTTATGCCTCAGAATGTACAGAAGAAAGGACAACTTTGTTCTTAAGCAAGTTACGATGTCATCATCTCAATTTGTGCAGAAGTGGAACAGTACTGCTAGGGACCAGGATGGGGATGGGAGCAGCTGCTCCATATATTCACATAATCAAGATATCCAAATGAAAACATGCGGTTGTAACGGTTGCCATTTCTGCCTGCTAATTTTTCCCCTGTTACTGCATTCATAACTCAGCCTGCCTGACATGCGTGTGTACATGACAGTTTTGTATTTGCCAGAACACTTACAAATCTTTCTACAGTCAAAGTATCTCCAGGCCCCTACTGAGATGCAGTACCCTTTGTTCAGATAGCACACACAAGCTTAAAGACAGTGCCTCCCAAAGGAATTTCAAAAAGAAGTGGGTGAGGGAGGGAAAGAGGAGAATTGAGGCACTGGGAGTTCAAGGAACGTGTTCACAGTTGAACAGCAAGCCTGGAGAGAGTTGGGAATTAAAGCCAGACCTCCCAGGGCCCAGCCCAGTGCATTAACCACTAGACCCTCTTTCGTGAAAGCCTACTCCCACTTTCAATTGCATAGGAAATTGGAGCATTGAACTAGTACTTGGCACCAAGCATCAATACTGATGGATCACTTAATTTCCCAATACCTCATATCATCGCTACACACATCGTGGTCTCTCGCTCTGCAGTATATACAATATATAGTCTATTTTCACAAAGCCACAAGTAATTGTTGCTTCATCTGTTAAAGAGTATTTTGGCTGAATAGAGGTTTTTTGTTTTGTTTTTGTTTGGAAATCCTGCCAAGAAACCCTCTTTGGTGGATAGTAACACATTTAGGGACTTGTTACATTACAAGTTAAAAGGAAAACTTGATTAAAAATTATATCAAACAGAATGGAGTTGGCTGAAGAATCAGAGCATCAAAGAATGGGAATCTTTCCCAGTAAGGCCAAAGTTACTGCCCAGGGTCCGTGGCAAACAATGGAAGTATTCATCAGAAGTAGTGCACCTTCCCCGTTGAATGTTTGTGAGAACGTAGAAAAGCAGAGCTGGCCCTGGGATCAACTGGCCAACTCTGTCTTTGAAAAAATTACAATCCAGAGTCAGTCACAGTGGCCACAACGCATTTCAAATTTCAGCTGTCCTTCACAAAACCAGGCAAATCATGCTTCTTGAACAACTCCAAGTCAGCTCACAGGCTTCCAAGGCAGTTCTTGCAGAAGGCAGCACCTGAGGGTTTCACAAAAATCCATGTATACACACACAGAGACATCCCTAATGCAGATTTCTGAGGTTTTCAGGAGACCTGCACACATACAAAGTGCTGCCAACATGAGCCAAAGCCCACAAACCCCAGCTCTAGGAAGGAGTACACAGCCCTGTGCCACTGCTGGAGCACTAGACAGCAGCTTATCACAACTGCCCTGGGGATCTACAGGTCCCTGAAACCTCTTGAGAGGGTCTTTTATCTTGTTATTACAAAGACAGCAACAAGGGAATGATTTGGATTTCAGTACACACAAGAATCTCTTGGATTGGAAGACAGACACCCTTGGTTTAAAACTGAATCTAAGCCAGCTATTGGTAACATCAGCAGTCCCCAGCACTGAGCTGCAACAGCTCCATCACCTCAATAATCCAGCCAGCTCCTTTCACACTGTGGTTTAACCACAGATGTTAAAAATACCACTCAGGGGGGATGAATTTAACAAGGAGAGGGAAGAAAGACAACCACCACTTTCTGAATTTACAGGAAAGCACAACGCTTCTGCCAGCACTGCTGAAAGTGTGTTACCTGCAGGTAGGAATGGCATTCACCTCCCAGTCATCAGAAGGGCAAAGCTCACCTCAGACAGAGCTGAATTTGAAAAGGAATCAGATGGTGAAATACTGTGGTCCTTTCCTACCTGGAGACATCATACAAAGCTGCTCTTGGGAACTGAAGCAAAGGATGAAGGATTGAGACATTCTAGGAAAAAAAAAAAAATCTGCCTCCCCTGCTTCAGAGAGAAAGAAGATGTTCTGAGACGGTGCAAAAACGCAGTGGATTATTGTACAGACCTGTGAACCCTCCCATGTGGATCCATGCAAGGCTGAGCTGCTGTGCTGCCATTACCAATGTGCTCTGTGCACTACAGACATGTCTCAGATTTGCTCATCTGTCCATGTGGTCAGATCACCACAGCTCAACAGCTGAGCCATTCTGGATACTCATGTTAGAAGCATTTTAGCCTGAAGCAGGTGTGAGATCATTCCTCCAAATATTTTTGCCATGGTGAGCCAAACTCAGTTATATTGTCTTTCCTTTCCCACAGGCCAAGAACACAGTAGGGGACAGTCATCACAGTGTAGCTGGCACATGAGAATTTTGATTCAGAAAAATGAACAATAGTTAGAAAAGCAGAAACACTGTCTCCACTGTCTCTGCAAAAAAAAGAAAATAAACCCCAAACCTGTTTAAAACCCAAAATTGTACATTAAACAGAGGTGTCAAATAATGTCACATTTTTAACCTGTGATTTAAATAAAAAAATCAAACCAAAAACACTTTTAATGACCAAGCCCAGGACATTAAACAGAAATCCCAAGCCAACATGAAGAAGAGGAAACAAAAAACTGTGAGCACAAGCTGCTGCCAGTGGCTCAGCTCAAGGAAAACTGTGGGTATATATGTGAACACTTCTTCAATGAAAGATCAGGACACTTCTTCACAGCTATAATGGAAGAAAAAAAATAGCTCTTAGACATCTGTAACAGCTGAACAGCCACTGGTCTAGTTCCAGCTCTCCATTTTTTCCTTTTCTTTTTTTTTTTTCCCCACACTAAGCTGATTTTATAGCAATTGAACAATTTTCCTAGCCGTCACTGCACGCTGCAAACATTGGTGCTACAGCATGGACGTTATGACTTTAATAAAACTAGAAGCAGCTAATGGTTAACAATAAAAAATAATATTTTTTCTTCAAGCAATTAAATTGTAATATAGGGTTCTCTAATTCCTTCCTGTCTGGTCCCACGGGCCTAAGAATAAGGCAACACAAGAAATAAATAATGTGTTGCTGTTACACTACTTCAACCAAGTCTTAAAGTCTCTACAGGAGAAATATTGTCTCCCTCATTAATTCTGAAATCTTTTTTATGGTTTAATATATCAAGTTACCTTTCTGCTAACCTTTTATTTATCCGCTGGTTTACTGCTTTATATTTCCAAATCAGCATTATTTTAATGAGTAATTTGGCTTTGATAAGTCTATGACACATCACAGACGAATCCATGTTACATTTAGCTCAGCAAACACTCCAAAAATAAGCAGGCGCCCAACATTCAAAGAGCTTGCAACATTTTGCAAATGCACCTTGATGTTTGTTTTCAAATATTCCTTTCCAAAGGCAAGTAACTTCCCAGCTCACTTTAACAAAGAAGTACTAGCAGCAGATACGAAAGGGGTGTTAGAAGGCAGGGTTCAATAAGCATTTAGACATTACAGTGTCATAGTCTGATTTCTAAATCAGACCCTGAAAAACCTCCGTAGAATGAAAGAAACAACCCCAAACCTGCAACTTTAACATAATCTGGAACTGCGCTTCATCTACTACTGGGGAAGTTGTAGAGGATCTAGGCAAGATCAGTCCTTTAGTGCTGGGTGCTGTATCAACAGATAGAGCCCTCTTCTGAATTTTTTATGCACATAATGGATGCGAGTGACATCTGGGGATCAGAAAGCTCTATGGGCAAAACAGCTTCTCAAGTCTGCAAAGTAATTTATAAGCATCTGCAAGATTGCACTTATGTGAAAGAGCAAGTAGTCTTTGCAGAGAACAAAAGGGAAGCCTCAAAACATGCAACCATCAAAACAAGACGCTTTGCACAGGGACCTTGGGCAAGAGAAAGAATCTGTACCTTGAGGTGAAATCAAAAAAGCTTCAAAGTATCTGCTGGGCTAAAAGGAGATGAGAAACCTTCCAGATCAACCAAGTATTCTGGTCTGGTTTTTAAAAGCTGTGAGAATTAGCTCAGAAACTATAACCCAATGCTGAACCCAAAGCAAGTGCAGGCTGGGGGTTCTGCTTTCACCACACCATCCTTCAGAGCTCTCTGACCAGCCACTACAGCCCGTGCCCCTGAGCTGTGTTTGTCCTGGGCAGGAGCCACCTGATCTCATTTACTGTCCCCACCAGGGACACACACTGCAATGAGAAATGGTCCCCTCATCCCAGCTGGGCTGCAGAACTCCTGCAGGATGTAACACTGGTGTTACAGGGGTAACTTCTGCATTATGAAGATTCACAGAAACTGCTCAGTGTATCACTGCTCTTCAAAAAATATGGCAAATCAGTTATTAGGAAGTATTAACTCTTCAATACTGTAAAAAGATCATTACCCCAGGTGAAAATTGGATGGGAATAACAGGGGGTTAGCTCAGTTTCTTTTTTTAACTGGACACATTACCTTTGCTGGAGCATGTGAATACCACACACTTGTGAAAGCATAAACAGCACTGAGGAGAAAAGAGTCTAATTCTCATTTCAGAGAAACTGCATTGGGGTACAGATCCTAAGGCACCAACTTAATGGCAACATGAAGTTTTTCAGTGTTGGCACATGCTTAAAGTACATGCCTGAAGTGAGTGTGTGTTAGCTTTGCTGCAGACCTCCTCTGTCTGGTAAGACTCCTTGGTATTTCACAATGACACACATGCCCCAACACCCACACACACCACTACCATCTTCAGAAATAATGATGTGTGCCCTGGAAATACTAGTTATTGTAGCTCTAAGCCCTGCATTTCATGAGCTTTGAGTAATTCTTAGCATTCAAAAACCTCATTCCAAAGGAGAAGAATAACAAAGTTTAAAAAGAAAAAAAAAAAAAAAAAAAGGAAGAACAGGTAGCAGTTGGCATGAACACAATTGTGCACCAGAAGTTTTTCTTTCTTTCTCCCAGCACATAGTTTTAGTTGCATGTACAGGCTGCTGCATTCAAGAGCTTCACCAGCTCCACAGTAAGTGCAATTCTTCTTCTGACCACTCTTCCAGAAAGCAAAGCTCTAACGACCTCTGAGTTACAATAATTATTTATATGCAGTGCTCTTGGATGACATATTCTCCCCCCACCCCGTGCCGTCAAGAGGCACTTTAGAAAAGAGATATCACCAGCCTGATTCTGCAAGCAGCAAGTCCAAGGCACCAGGGGGGTTTCTGGCTCACTGGAGATTCTAAAGCTGAGCCAAGGCAGAGCCCCAAACTCAGATCTGACCCACAGCCACATCACCAGACTCCAGCACTGCAAGCAGAGACAGATGTCACTCAGCTGGGTTATGCACCACACACCGTAACAAACCTTACTGGATTAGGGGGCAAAACCTATCACCTTTGTTGGCAACATGCAGATGCTGAATAAAGAATTCCATCTTGTGAACACTGCCTGTGAGACATTCCCAGAGATGTCCCTGGTCCGCAGCTGAGAGAGGCAGGGATACTGACAACTGCCTGCAGGTCTTAGACACTCAGTCAAGCTACAATATGTAAATGACTTAACCCTTATCCAACCTCAAATCCTCATCAAATGTATCTCAAGCACTTCACAGGCAGGTCTGTAAGTCCAAGCTAAAAACATACACATATAAGCAGACCTCTAAGTCAGCAACACCACTCAAGTGCACAAGGACGCTGTACTGGAGTATGAGACTGATCGTCCAAAAACTGAAATAGCTGATTTCCACAGTATTTTCTACAATGCAGAGAAGCACTGGAAATTATTAAATATAAGGACATCTCATATCAGTGAGTTATAGCTCCATTTACACAGCATCAGGTTCACCAACTTATCTTCATTTAAAAAAGAACAATATTCATTTTTTATCTTCCTTCCCTCTGCTTCTCAGCCACAAGCACTTGCTTAGGAATGCAGAGAAGACATGAAAAATATAATCAAGCTGTTTTTTAAGAGAGAATTATTTGCTGTTGCTTTTCAAATTTGGATGGTTAGTCGCATGTAGGACGTGTCTACCTATGATTCACAAAAAAAGGTTATTCATACTATACATAATATATACTTAGCCCATATTAATATGTAAGTATATAAGCATAAGTACTACAGTACACACTGAACTGTTTAGATAAAACATTTGTCAGAAAGGACAATGTCTTAAACCACACGGAGCTAAACAGAATTGTTTCTGTTTCATGGAGTATTTATTCCATTCCATGAAACTATTATTTCTCTTGTTCTCAGCTGGGGCTGAGAGTGGTATCACTGTCACCACGAAAACTCTATCTACAACATGCTCTGTAAAAGCCTGAGTTATAATATCAGGGTTTAATCAGCCCTAACCCCACTAGCTTAATGAGGAACAATTGTGTAAGTGGGAAAATGATTTATCTTGGGACTGTGAAGCAGATAATTTTGGTTAAATTTTTCCAGATGGCTTCAAACCCTGAAAACTAGCCAAACCCTTTACCTACCTACTGAAAGAGCTTGGATGCCTTCCCTGGCTGATTCATAAAAAGAACATTTTTGTTGTATATCATCTATATGACATGACACTCCCATTCTTGGCCACCAGCACAGGGATATAATTAATCAGTATTAGCTGATACGTGTTTTCTTTCCATTTACATTAGAAATGCAGATTAAACACAAACTTCTTACAATCTTTGGATATGACATTCTCCCAGTGAGCTCTGATGGTGGGAAATGGGAATTTGTTCTCCCAGCAGCACCAGAGCCGTCTTTACAAAGGAACACTACAACCAAGAAGTCATCCTGCTTCTCAAGCACTGGGCAGGGAGATGCTGAGGTATGATTTAGCCATTACAGGCATCTCCTAAAGGTCTCCTGCCTGCCTGGCCTGTTTAGCTTCCCTCAGCAATGCCCCAGTCTGCATCCTCCACAGCCAGCACATGCAGAAACACAAACTAGCAGCAAGCAAAAATAGAGGCAAAGAAAAAGCAACAAGTGAAAAAGGAACAACCACTGGCAAAGCACGGCAGGACAGAGCAGAGGAAGGAGACAAGCTGGGAGAACTCAGCAAGAACCTGGTCAGTATGAAGCATGTTGAGAGGGAAGTTTTTATTTGAGGGCCTAGTACCAATAGTTTGACTCCAAGGACAATTTCTTTATGATACATAAAATCATTAACAGTGCAAGTAATTTTCCTAGTGAAGTAATCACTTGTTAGAGCTGAATTTAGTTTTGCTTCAATTTACACAGACTTAGAAAAATCGAAGTTAAGAGGTGGATTTCTGGATCCAGTCCTATCACTAACATGACAACATGAAACTCTGAATGGATTTTGCTGAGAGAAGTGAAGCATAGCAAATAAGACATCGTTTGAACATCAAGCAGAGGGCTGTGAAAGACAGGTGAGCATGAGGACAGAAGGACACAGAATCTCTGTTCTTCGTGGTGTGTAAGAACAAACTTGGCAAAGAACTACAAAAAATGGTGTGATAAGCATTGATCCTTGTGGGAAAAGAATCATAGAAACATACAAAGTCTTGGACTGGAAGAGACATTGAAGTTCACCCAGTTCCACTCTCAGCCATGGGCAGGGACACCTTCCACTGTCCCAGGCTGCTCCAAGCCCTGTCCAACCTGGCCTTGGACATTTCCAGGGATGGGGCAGCCACAGCTGCTCTGGGCACCCTGTGCCAGGGCCTCCCCACCCTCACAGGGAAGAATTCCTCCTAATCCTCATCATCTCTGGAGTGATGGCCATCATCCCCAGCCATTTTCAATGGTGAATAAAAGTGCTATTTTTTTTCCAGGAGAACCTGAACCCAGCAGAGCTGTGATGCTCTCACAAAGCTTAGGGGTACCATTACCAACATGAGACAAAACACAATAAATACCTTTCTACCTGCCCTTCACATTCAGTATCCATTTTGCCACTTGAAGATTCCATCTTTCTAAATGTGATCAATTTTTCCACTTGTTGTAGGACTGAGAGCTAAGCTGCCTTTTTTTTATAAATTCACACTTTTCTCATCCTTCTCTTTATCTGTACAAACACTCTGCATCTTTGATCTATATCAATTCTCAACAAAATCATTCCCCTTCTTTTCAGCCTCAATACGCTTCTTTTTGTTAAGTCTCTGATCTGTTATTCAGTCCATCTTTGAAACCTTTTTAATTCTGCTAAATCTTTTTTTGAGGCAAAATACTAATGTATCAACATAATATTACTTCCAGGGCTATTTTCTATTCTCTTCTTTTTATTCTCTAACATCTGTTGTTTTGGCTCACACCATACGCATGGGGAAGGAGGGCTGAAATCTCTACAAGGAAACATCTGCATTATGAAGATTTTCATTTCCTAATGGGAGAGAATGCTTATTCTAAAATCTCAAGTAGGTAGGGACATTTAAGTGAGCAAGCTGGGGAAAACAAAAAGAAAAAAAAATTAATTACCACTGGATTTGTGGAAAGCAGAAGTGTACTTTAGCTAACAGCTTTTCTAACGCAACTCACTCTGATGATATGAGATGCAAGGTCATGCTTCAACTCAAATTAAGTCACACAACACTTCATAAAAGCATCTCCATTCACAGAAAACTGTACTTCTTATACCATTTTCTCATTTTGCAAGTATTTTTAGTTTCTACCCTGACAAGTCCAAATGAAAGCAAACCATAAACGTGCCTAAAATTTGCATTCCTTCCCTGTGGAAGATATTGAAGCAATTTATTCATTTAAATACTTCAATCCGATCACTTTAACACATTTTACTGTATCTCAGCCAGCAAAGATAATGCTTTCAGATGAGAAGCAAAGAGCTGTTAATTTGGCACAAGTCTTTCAGTCACGACGAAGAGGTTACAAGCAGGAGGTGAATACTGCACCACAGCATGAAATTACTCTGCTGTAATAAAAACCCATAGAACTTATTTTTTTTCCTTGTATTCGCAGTGAACATTACTTCTGCAAATCTAAGCTGATAGGAGCTTTAAGAACTCAAAGCTATCTTCTCTTGCAGCAGTTTTTTCTGTTCCAGACAAAATGCAGCTCAGAGGATCCAGGTTAGCACAAATTCAGCCACAGGAGGTTAAAACTCAGTAATGAAAATGCTGCACAAAGCCAGAGTATGTCCTCAGATCCATCTGGGTAGCTGAAATCAGGAAACCTTCCACATTTGCACCTGTGTAAGAGAAAGCAGAATGCAGGTATCTGCTTTTCCCTTTAGTCATATCAGCCATGGAAACAAATTCAATCTGTTCCCACTTGCTCCATTAAGGAAAATCCTCCCATTGCTCTCCACAGGAAATATTTAGAGGACACTCTTAGGCTGACACGCAAAACACTACTCAGGGTGATTCCCCACGAGCCTGTTACTCAGAACTCTGTGCAAAGCCCCAGGTGTATCAAGGTGGGGACAAGGAGCCCCATCTGATTGTTGCTGGTTCACCCCATTTGCACCCATCTAAGCAGAATTTAAAACATGTTTAGAGAGCAGTTTTTAGCAGTGGCACAGGCTGCTCGCATAGATCTGCTGACTGGGAATCCTGAAGAATACAGAACGTGCGTAGGGCCAGCATTACAAGCAGTAGGCCACAAAGGGTCACAAGTTCTTACGCAGAACGGAATAAATTCACTTGAAAGACCAGAAATACAAGGTGGCCAGTGGCTTATAACAGGAGAAAAACAAAAAACTCAAACTTTCCAAAGAGCCAAAGCTTATTAATCCTTTTCTGTTCAGCTTCTAAAGTTTTATAACCACGTATCTTTCTTATAAATACTCCGTCTAAGACCAATATGTCTTGTTCCGTGTAAACTCGCCAATCAATGCTGCCTCCTTTTCTATTAATCCACCCTTTAAAATACGTTCTTTTATCAGGTTTTAATGTCTAACATGATTTAATCAAGAACACATGCCTCATAAATATCATCTGTCATGTTCCATTAGTTTCATGTGGAAAAGTACAAGTCAATAAACAAAGGTTGTGCCATAAATCTGCCTTGAACACATTATACCTCAAATAAGAAAATAAAAACATGTGTGTCCTTTGACCTGGATATTCTTAAAATGGAACTTCAGGTATTGTCTTATGCCTTTAAAAATGTCTAAAGCATTCACAATTAATTGCGTACCTAAGCAATTTCAATTTACATAATGCTGATCTGGAGACGGTGATTAAATAAGCACTATGCCTTTAAGGCACCTGTTAAATAACATCACTGCCTCTGGGTTAAAACTGATATCCCGCACTGCACAATGAAAACCAGGCCCCTCCACCATGCAACTGTGCAATAAAACCCCCTCGTAACTCAGAGCAGCCATTGGCTTCAGTTATTAATAGAGAGAGGGGAAGAAAGGAAAAGGAGGGGAGTGAAAAGAAAAAAAAAAAAAAGCAGCACATTCTCCTGTGCACTGCGTGGAAATGTGGCTGCTGTAAGCACCAGCGAGTCCAAAGGATTCCTGGGAGCTCTCCCAGCCCCTCCACTCCAGCATTGGTGGGCACCAGTTTGTCACCAGCTCTCCAATTGTCCAAGCACACAAATAACATGAGGTACAAAGTTTTGGTACTTACAGCAACGACCGAATTTGATGCTTGGGTCATCTGGGAATTTTTATTTAAGGAAATTCCCAGCCTTTCCAAGGTTGCTGACCACAGTCAGCGCTTTCAATCTCTCCTGCTCTTTCAGGCACACAGCAGTTTGTAGCTTTTGGTGTTCTACACTACTGATCTCAGTTTTTTAGAGGCTTGGTGGGTGGCTTGGGACAGATGCTCCCTGCACTGAGCACCATCTGCCTGCAACAGCCACAAACTGGATTTGACCCTCCACTCCCAGTCTCTTGCTCCTAGCATCCAGTGGGCTTTGCACTGGACACTCCCTGCCCAGCCTTCTGCTCTACAGCAGCACAAACAAGGGCCAGAGACTTCACTGGGGACCCTTGTCCATGCCCCAGCACCTTCCTGTGCAGCTCCCACTGTGTCCTAGGTAACTCACTCAAATTTAGCTCTGCCAGAAGCAATCATCTTTCCCTGACGTCCCACTGACTTCTGTAGGATCTGGAATATGGTGGAGAGTTCCGATTCCTGTCTACAACCAGGGAAACTGGATTGACAACAGCACTAGAGGCCTTGGGATAGGAAGTCAAATGTTTTCCTCTAATGCACTGTGAAATCTGAGAAACAAGTTCACAACTCAAGAGTTCAATTTTGAAGCTTTACAAAGAAAATAAAGAAAATAAAGAATATCTAGGTCTTTTTCCTTGATGACTAGTTTGATCACCCACACACTTACATGCTGCAGGTACTGTTTATCTCTTTGTGCAGATGGGCCTATACTCGTGTCCAAAGCAGTTGTCAATCCATGAATGCAAGGAGGACACTGACAATGGGGATTTCAGGAACTTCCTGGCCCTCACATCCCTCAGTTGGCTGAACTACCAGAACTGCAGGCCCATACTGAAACTGCCAATTGCACAGTACCACAAGAGTGAGACAGCGGCCAGAGGAGGGGTCACCATCACAGCACCCTGGTGCAGCCCTTCACAAGTCAGGGTTTAGAGAACCAGCCCAAATGGCTGGGTAGTGATTCAGCCCCCGGCAGCGTTTCACAGGGCACTCTGGGAGTACACAAAGTATTTTAAGTGAGAGAACGCTTCATGTTCTCAGTGCCAGACACAGAACCAGTGTATGGTAGGCAGCTCCCGAGTGCTTACTCTCAGGCTACATCTAACCTGGCTGAACACCAAGGCCCTTTGCTGGCAAAGGAACAAGTCTCTTCCAAAAACCTACTCTAATTACGGCTGCTCTCAGGGCCCTTATAAACATCAAGTCCCACTTCCCAACTCTCTTGTGTTTCCTTTTCCTTCAGGAACAGGATTTTTAAAAGAAAGATAGTTTTCTGGGTCAGAAGACTCTAGGAGTCTATACATTAGAACAGTTTGATAGGAAAGTCATAACACTTGTAATTCCCTGAGATCTTTTATCTTGCTCATCTCAGACGGAGTCCAATGGTATCACCTGGCAAGGAGCCAAAAGAGCTCAGCTACTAAACCAGCACGATAAGATCAGTGCTGAGTGGAGGAAACGCCAACAAAAATCTCCAGCTTTTCCCTGGATTTTCACTCAAACAAATGAGTATGTCACTTTAGCTCCCCAGTCAACAAAGTCACAGTTCCTGAAAGCTGGCCCCACTCTTCCTCAGCAACAATTCATAAAAGGGCAGTGTATTTTCTCTGACTCACTCTCCCACCCCACTGCTTGTCTAGTAGGTCTCAACTCCTTGGTGGAACAATAGATTATCACATGGCACAGCTTTCTAGGCAGCTGTCTGCATCATGCGCTGGAACTCACGACAGGAAGAATTCAAAATTAAAACTATTGCACCACTCACAGAAGATGCCTTAAAAGGAGACCCAGAGAAAGCAAGAACCGTTTAATATTCAATGCCAGAAGACCAAGCACCAGATCCAAAGAACTGTTTAGGCACTGAATTGCCATAGATGTCAATGGGAGTTAGGTGCTTGAATACCTCTCAGCATCATGCCTTTAGTAAAGCAAACCATAAGGCTGGGTTTTCTAGTAGTTCTACAATTCCTAGGAATCCTTCTCCACACCTCCTCTGAAGGGCAAGTCCTTCAGAGGAATGTCTAGGAGAGTCATCACACATTTGTCTTTCCTGACAGCAACCATCCAGTTCCCAAAGGAAACAGGCTGGACCTGATAAACGCATGAAAAGAAAAAACGAAACACCACGTTTTATGACATTGTTCAGGTGTCACTGCTTGGCTTCCTAGGAGCCATGAAACTCTGAAGCAGGATCCTGTCTCTACTTACAGCTTATAGAGTGGCAAGGGAGCATCTGACAGGTATTGCACTGTAAAAGAGTATCTGAGAGACATTAGCTGCTCCTTAAAACGAATGGATTGTTTTCAATTAACACGGGCACCATTGAATTGCACTGCTTCTTAAAACAACATAAAACAAAAACCCCAAGCAAATCCAAGAAAGCTACCACATTAACCAAAAAACTGACAGGGTTCTGCAACTGAAAATCTATAAAGAAACTGAACTTAGCACCAAAGGGTGATCACTTGCCTCATTCAGAAATATAAATCAAAGATACCACCCAAAGGAAAGGGGAAGGGAAAAAAGGCCCTTTGTGATGACAGTTCAGATTGAAATTAATTTGCCCACTTGCAGAAATTCAGAAAGTGTTTGCTCTTGATTTTTCATCTCCACCACATGGCAGCTGCTTTCTCCCAGGGCACACACTCACACTGCTGTGGGCTGCAGGAGCAAGGCAGCCAGCGCTGGGAATAGACACGTCCCGTGGTGGCACAGCAAGGAACAGGCACAGCGGCCACTCCACGGGGTGTGTGGAGCTGTAGGTACACAGACAGACAGACTTGTGTCTGGCCCAGGGACTGACAGAGGGGAAGGTGTCACAAATATAAATCTCAGGCCAGGGAGCCAAAGAACTCAGCTGAATTTTAGTCACATGGGTATCTCTCAGTTTCCCTTGGCTGCCTCGACCAACTGTAGCCCGAAGTTGTAAAACCTGCCCACAGCTGCTCTGCTCACCCCCAACCTGATGTTTCACACTGTGACTTTATGCAGGCTTGTTTGGATCTAACAAGGTCCTTATTTTTCTACAATGCAGGAAATAAGGAAACCAGCCATCAATTATTAGAAGCGCAGCAGATCTGAGCCGTGTGGCTGTAAAACAGATTTTTCTTTAATGAAACTGAGCTGGCATTTGCCAGAAATAACAAATGCCCAAGACCAAAATGTAAATCAAAACTAAAGGAGAGTTTTCAAAACTTTGAATCATTGGTAGCAACAGACAGGCTCAGAAGGAGGTTGGTATGATTTTGGAATGTCTTAAAAATGTGTGACTAATATGACTTCTAAAGACATTATTTGTGAGTTAGTATTTCAGTCTCCCCACAGAAAGAAAACATCATGACCAGAGAGGGCCAAAATGTTTGCTGTAATAACTGTGTTAGTATGTCACTATTGCTGGGCTAGGAAAGAGGCTGAGCCTTTGTTTTCATTTCAGAAAACAAAGAAAAGGAAGACATTAATGTTGAAAACCATCAGTGCCTAGCAAGAGACTATCACAACCGTTATCCTTTCCCCACGTGTCCACGTTTTAAACCCAGCACTTGGTTTTAGTTGGTCTCAGCCCAGGCCCTCGGAGACAGCAGGTTCCATCACACATCTCTGAACAGACTTGTCTAGTCCAGGAGGAGTGGTGCTGTTTGCTGAAGGGAGAGACATCACAAGAGGAAACAAAGGGTAGGTTTGGAGGAAACATTAGTTCTAGTGATTCCCTTGCCGTAACTACTGTCCAAACCGTGTGGCTGTGGTTGTGACAATTCTCCTCCTTCCCTGTCTGTCCCCTACTCTTTGTCACAAAACCCAGAATGAGGGCACAGCTTTGGCCTCATCTGGATGTCAGGCCCACAGACTGCAATGCAGAGGGCACATGAAGGAACCGCAGCGCCGGGTCTGGAAGAAGGAGATGGCCTGGAATCCACTCTTTCACAAATTGCAAGTGGAAGTCCTTGGCATGGTCCAGCTTGTCCATCTAGTGATTCTGCCACTGAATGCAACTGTCTGAGGCTGAAATTAATAATTTCTTCCATAGGAACATTCACTCTCTCCAAACACCAGAAGGTTTATCCTTTACTAAACTGAGCTAGGTTTAATTACTCTTGGAG
Source organism: Sylvia atricapilla (assembly GCF_009819655.1). Classification (NCBI taxonomy): domain Eukaryota; kingdom Metazoa; phylum Chordata; class Aves; order Passeriformes; family Sylviidae; genus Sylvia; species Sylvia atricapilla. The sequence continues at coordinate 28,841,900 of NC_089148.1, read as the reverse complement.
TCAAAAACCTGTCTTCCTTCTTGTTTTATTCTTCTCAGTTTCCATGAGAAGAATGAGAAACCATTCCGCACTCAAAAGAACCCTCAAGTCTCATTTATTTTCTCCTCCACTGCATCTCTGGAATAGACCAGATTCCCTGTAATCTTCCATTAGTCCATGGGTACCACACATGGGTCAGCATCTTCCAGTTCTTTTCCAAATCCTTTGATTTTTCAAAGCCATTTAGGAAAGTCTGAGCATTAATCTATCTTCCTGCAACCAGTGATAATTTACAGGAAAATTACATTTTTTCCCCTAAGCTTTTAAATAATGTATCATATCACCTCATACCCTATTAGAAGTGTTATTTTCTCATACCAGTTAGATGTGACACGCCAATCCTTTTCAGTGTCACTACTTTTCAGAACATACAGCCTCCCACCTATAAAAACAGTTTACATCCTCCATGCCAAGGCACTGCCTCATACATATGACACAAGAAAATACCTGTTGTCCACTTCCTGATGACTGCTCAAGAAATCCATGTCAAATGCCAGTCACTTCCTGATTTTTATTAAATAAAAATATTCCCTTAAATTGAAGGAACAAACGTTACTGGCAGTAGTTTACTATATTCTGCTAGGATTTCATCAGAAACTACTCAGTAACACTGGGAACAAAACTCAAACTTTCAGAGCTGTATACAAAACACTGTCACTGTATAAAATATTTATATCTGGTGTGCATCTCAATTTGTGTAGATAAGTCAGTTTCTATTCCTTTCAAAAGGGAACAGTATTGTCTTCTATACCACTACTTTTCTGCCATCAACACTGAATGTGACAATCCAAAATGCATCCCAGAAGTTAAGTCTTATCTACCAACACATTTACCTCTGCCAGCCTCACTCTCGGGCTCGTTGTAAAACAAGAACTAATTTGATGAACTCTTAAAAAGAAGAACAACTTCCTTCAGTTGCTCTGTTAATGCCAATTTCTGCCACAATCCATCCCCAGACATAAACAGTCTAAACTCCACCTGGACCATAAGGATGCAGACACAACCAACAACCGAAGGCCAACAGTGCTGCAGGCCTTCAGTTAATTTTTTTTTTATTTGGAAAACAGGATGCACTGCAAATGAATAATGATTCAATGTGAGCCTAATTCAGTATCAATAAGGCTATTTCCTTCTTCAGAACAATGGCTGGCATTTTCTATCCCCAATAGGCAATCATTTGTTAGCAATGGCATGTCCCCAGAATGCCACAGAACATTTCACAACTGCTTTGCACATAAAATCAATCATTTTCCATGCCCAGTTGTCCCACCACTGGCTCTCCCAACTGGTGCTCTTCGAGCCCTTCACTCAGTCTGGTTTTTATTGTATGCCTTCTCAGTGTTTTCTTGACAAACAAATGAGTGGCCAGAAACACCAATGTCAGACAAGGAGGGATTTGAACTTTGTTCAGCAAGTCAAAGAGGAAAGAAGCCTGGACTATTACAGCTTGAGATACCTCTTCTAACTCTCCAGTGCCTAAGCAGTTGAGTGTGGGAATTAAAAATGTCACAGGAAAGATAGCTGGGCCTGAAGAATTACACTCCACAGCAAGATTTCCATCCAGTCTGTCTTTAAAAGCTCCAGTGATAAACAACTCATGCCATCTTGGGGCACCGTATGTCAAAAAATTAGTATTGTCCTAGAAAGTATCTTTCCTAGTTTCAAGCCCACAGAATCCAATCTAGAAGACACAGAAAGCGCTGGTGATCAGGTTCATTTCACCAAATATTTACCTACCAACAGAGAAAACCTACAGCCTCACTCAGCTCAGGAAGGATGCAAGAGGAGATTTCCTTCTGGACCAGCAGAACAAGACCAGTGCCCCGGACCGATGTGCGGGCACCAAAGACACCAAGTGTAACTCTGATCTACAAATCACTTCGTTTAGAAGCTCCTTCCCATATATAACATATTCTGAATCAGGGTTGCTCATCAAACCAGCAAATGCTGCAGTCAGCAGCCTGAACTGAAACCTGAACCCAATCTCCTAGATTCTTTTCTCTAGTGGTAGTTAGTGTCACAATTCATTTTTATCTAAATGCTAGCTGGCTATGAGGCTATTTTTCACCAAGTTTTCCCTCAAGTCTCTTATTATCTAGGATCAAAAACTATCTCCCTGTCTCTTCAGAGTGACTGCTTGCTGCCAAAACATCTACCCCATGCATAAACCTTCTTTACCACCTTTGATGTTTACTGTTCTTAATTTTCAAGTCTTCCAGCAATTTCTCCAGCAGCTAATAAGAAAACTGCTGCTGGCATGAACACTAGCCCTTAGCAAGGAAAGCTCTCCAAGCAGGTTAGTCTCCTTTTGAGAAACATAAGCTGGGTACCACTGAGGCTGCAAGTATCTGCAGCACACTTGTGTTTTCCTTCTAACTTGTCAAATAAGCTGCACTTGCAGCCAATGCTACCATACATTACAGCTCAAAACACTGCTGATGATTATTCATCCCAGTGGTTTGCTCTCACCTTCTAGGTTTTGGTCCCTTTATATCAGCTTTCTATGACTCACCCTGCAGAACACATCCACTTGTAAAAGTACCTGTGGAACTGGCAAATGTAAAAGCAACAGGTATAAAAGTGCATTTTGACAAAGCAGTTTGAGTACTTATGCCAGCAATCTCTGTCTAGTAGCTTCTGACAGGATGCAGTATAAGAGAAAGGAGATCTCATATGAATAAGGATTCCAGTAAAAGACAGCCAAATCACCCAGACAGATTTTGAGTATTTACACGTTCAGCAACCAAAAGCTATTTACACCAGTTGCCATGTTTCCACTCATTAAGGCCACAATTCAAGTAAGTTACAACCCTTTATATCTATATACTTTAAAACAAACTAACAGCACAGTGGCACAGTAAGAAGGCCAAGAGAGTAGAAAGAAAAGGTCACTAAGACTCAGGGGCAGGAAAAGAGTGAGTGGGCTCTAGGGGTAAATATCCCCTTTAATTTCCTGCATATCCATCCAAATCAGAGATGCTGAAATGCATGAGGATCTTTGTTCTGAAAGGAGAACCATCCACACATTGTCTGTAGCTTATCCCCACAAAACCATGACAAGTCAGCAAACCTCGAATAGCTCAAGAACTCAAAGAAAAGGAATGAGATGTGGTAAGATGGCAGGAGGAAAAAAAAAAAAAAGGCAAACTGTTCAGATTAAAAATCTGAGATGTCTTTTTCTTTTATCAAGTGAACTGAGTCTATACTTAAATTTCTATGCATAAATCCTCCAGAGCTCAAGTCTGCCCCCTTTTTGTCCACTCTTGGATTTAAAACGGCATCGCTTCAGATTTGCACCAGCATTAGTGACAATGGGATCAGGCCAGTTCAGTTGCAGTTGAACATAAACCAGCTTTGATAACTTCAAGGAAACTGAACATTACAACAATCAGATATCCAGAAAGAAGGAATTTAGTGTTGCTTTTTGTTGTTCAGGTCCTGGAGACAGTCTCAGCTGCGTGCAAAATCTGTTCTGCCGGCGTGATGAGGATCTTGGGAGCCTTGTAGTAGCCACCTGCACCTCAAAAGTCCAGGGACACACAGCCCATGGGGTGATTTCTGCCTCAAGAACAACACACCCTAAGAGACTCTGCCATCTCCTGGGAGGCAAGAGCAACTCAGAAAACTGGGGGGTGAAGGGCAGAAATTCTCCTCCCAACAGGTACTTTATCCTTGGCTACGTCCTGCACAGCTCCCGTAATGTAGCCTCTCTTTCCTCAACTCAGCACATCAAGCTCTAAAATAAAACGGGAGATTTTGCTCCTCTGCAACAATTCTGCAACTGCCAGCACAATGCAGATGCCAAGCAGCAACAAGCCCAACTAAAATGCTCTGTTAAAAGCCTTACTCTCCCCCAAAGGTAACAGAGATGGATTTTGCACTTTTCACCGCTCACGGAGACTCACCAACAAAGGGCAAACACCACGACCTTCGTGTAGTCAGAGGAGAAACCCCGTCCGTGCACATGCTGTGCAGAGGGGCTGCCACAGAGCAAGTGCCACCCCGGGCTGATACAGCCACAAGCTGCAAAGCCACGTCCTGCCCCAGCACCAGATCAGACCTCAAACAGAGCACAGCCACATCATCCCAGTGCTGCACCTGAACTAACAAACTCTCTGTCTCTCAGCACAGAAAATTAAGCTGGCCCGGAGAGTCTGCCCAAGCAACTGCCCTGTTTCTGGTTCCAAAAGTATATTGTCCTTCTCTACACCATATTCTGCTATGTTCTTGCTGTAGAAATATCATGACCAGGACACAGCTTTGCCCCAAAATTATAAAAAACAGTAGAGTCTATAATAGGGTTCAAGCACTCTTCTTCTGTCCACCCAAAATATTTATATACTCAGCCATGCTGGCTGCTGGCACAATCCTTCACCACTTTTGCCTGTTTCACATACAATGGCTGATCAAACCAGCTTTACACCAGGCGTGGTCTTGAACACAAGAAAAACTGAAGCTGAACGTCCTGTGCTAACTGGCCTTGGCACCTGAGCTACTGGGCTACAAGTGCTTGCACACTTTTTTTTCCAGGAGAAAATTTGACACTTGGATCTTCTCTTCTGTGTCTCAAAGGAGCATGGAAGGAATTTTCAAAAATATTCAATACTGACCTCCTTCTGTAGTCAACTCCCTGCAACTTCAGCAGGAGCAAAGCAAGAGTTATGAAACCTTATGTTAAACCCTTTCTGGGATTTTCCCAGAAAATACTGGGTAATAAAACAGAAATTTCCTCTTTTATCTGTTCTCACTTTAACTCTCTCTTCTCTTTCCAGCACAGATGAGGGTTGGGAGGTGGCAGGACTTCCATAAGGAACAGTAAGTGCTGACTTAGAGTGAAGTGAGTCCTTCTGAATACAAACTGCTGCTTTCCTCGAGCACTGTCCCTGTCCTATTCAGTCACCACAGAGATGTTCCATCAAAGAGCACAACTCGCAGTCGTTGTGACTGATCACTCCCTCTCGGTGAAGGGTTCAGGTTAAATCAAAGCCAGCTGCTTTAGAGAGAGGGGCAGGCGGCTAAGAAGAAGTTAAACAAAATAATAATAAAAAATGCAATCTAGAACCTACATAGATAGGAAATCTACTCTTGTGGTTCAAATAAATAACTCTAAGGTATTTAAGCCTCATGCACAGAAAACAATTTTGTAACTTTTTAAGTCATCCTCTTGCATTGTTGTTCTGCCCTAATAACTCTGAAATGTGCTACTCATCTCTCCCAGTTAAATATCCTGTTTCACAAGCCCACTCCTAGATATCTGAAACTGCACAGCATTTCTATCTAGCTTTAGGCATCTAGCATTCCAAAGAATTAATATTTAAACTTATTATAAAGGAATGGGGATTGCGTTAAGCATGTAGTATTTAGCAAAACATTCATACCAATAAACCGCTGTGTTGCTTGTCTGAAGCACATTTATCATCCTTTAAACTCAAAAGAAAGATTATGCTCCAGAACTGACACATGTATCTATTTTCCTTTTAATACAACCAAGACTTAGATAGGATTAGAGAGTGGAAGCTATCAAATTTCAATTTTAACAATACACTTAAAATTTTATTATCTTTCTTTGCCTAGGGGATTGTTGACTTCAGTATTTAAGTGACTTAACCATAGCAAATTGTGAAAAAGCAGTGAATCACAGCACTTATTTTAAATAACCCTAGACCCTCCAACCCTTCATGTTAACATTTTTATACATATTACTGCTCTTATATCTCTTGATTATAGATAAATGAGTAAAGAAACTCTAACCTGTTGCAAGACATCACTAATTGGTATTTTTCCTCTTATATTAGCCTTTGATTTACACCCCGCATACGTTCTCCCAAGCCAGCACATGTAATTTATTTACAGCACTAGAAGGCAGGCAAAATACATCATCTACTGTTATACAACCTTCTACAAGGTATTAAAATACCAGGCCCCTGGAGACACACTTCATATAGTCCAGCAGGTTCCAAAATAAACCAAACCACCAGCCCCCTAAGCACTTAAAACAACAATGGACATCTGTATTCAAAAGTTAGTTTTTTAGTGCATTTGATGATGTCGCCTTAGTGTCATTTTGCCCTCTGGCTAACATGCAAACACGTAAGAATGAATTTGTTTTCTCCTCGTTGTAAAACAACTAACAACTCTATAGCTCTTACAAAGCCCTCTTATCACACAAGTAAATGCCAGAATTAAGTGGAGTTTATGATGTTTTGCATTCATTTAAATCGTAGAATAAATCGGATGTCCTAAGTTCAATCACAGTGCTCCTTACCAAACCATTCGATAAGGTAATCGCATAGACATTCAAACATAATGATGGAGAAGTCAAACACAATCATTAGAGTTGAAGGAAACAATTACTTTAAATAAAAAGATCTTAAGCCCTTTGAGCTGACTGAGATCAACCCTGTAATGCTCAAAACCTTAAAATAACCCAAAATACAGAATTTGGATCAATTTCCTCGCAGCTTTGGCAATGTCTCATCTGTTTTACAAGCAGTCCTCTGTCTAGAAATAATCATTAACAATCATTTCATATAGCCAAGCTAATGACTGTAATAAAATTAAAAAAAAAAAAAAAAAAAAAAAGAAGAAGTCCTTGTTCCAGGTAACCAGTGAAGCACAGATTCTCAGAACAGAAAGTTCAGGTTCCAACCGAAATTTCACATAGAGGGTGCCAGAAATGTAATAGGAGGGGAAGGCAAAAGTGGAACTCTTTGCCTCTATTCTCCAAAGCCTGTGCAGAAAGGCAGGGCTGGCCTGCACCGATGGTTATCTGAAGGCAGGGACCGGCCCTCGCTTTTCTTTACACGCCCCATTTCCAGGCAATAAAACGGCCCGAGTGGTTTTAACTGGTCCTTCCATGGCACTGTAACGCTCCCTGCTCCCGGCAGAAGATAACAGCTGGGCCATATTCCCAAACACATACTTTTGCTATTGTTTGCACATTTGTGGGGCAAGATTACGCCGCAGCACAGTGAGTGAGCGCTGCCCTTGCTTTGGAACCCTGTGCTCCGAGTTACACCAATGTGCTGGGAAACAACGTCGGGTGGCTGAGGGAAAAAAAAAGAGCAAACAAAACCCCAGTCTATTAAAAGCTGTTTCAGGCACTGTGAAATGATTACTAGATTGCACGCCTGGTTCAAGCTTGTTGACATACAATGATAGAAATCTGGAGTGCAAAATGGAGTGGTTTACATCTATTTTCCCCTCTCCAATTACCCTGCCATCAACATCTTCAGCAGTTCTAAAATCACTGAACAGCAGAAATTCTAGAATAATGGTAATTATGGTACTGAGCATGGAAATTATATTCACAGTAGTAGAGATTTCTCTCATAGTCCATACCTTATTCCACTTCCTAGCTTACAGATGGATTTAATAGAAACTTGTTATTTGTTCTACAAGCTTTCCCCTGGACACAGGAAAAAGAACTTCTGTAATATCAGGATTGAAATACTGACCCAGCTAGAGTAAGTGGCAAGACTCCTACTGATATGAATAATTCCGGGTAAAATTTTGTCCTTCTTATTCAACAAAAAACCAAACCACTTCACTGCAATCAAGCAGCACAGTCTCCTAGAAGACATTTACTTTAAATTTAGCAGTTTCACTAAAAAGAATCTTGAAGCCCTCCCAGAATACAAACTCAAATATACGAAAGATCCTCAGCAAACACTTAACAGTTTATGCGTATAGAGGGTTGAACTATTAGGATGCAAAAAATGTATTCAGTTATAGCTGATTGATAATTTAGAATGCTCTATGTCCAAAAATCTGTAGTTGATGAGACTGCTCACAGGAACAGTAATGTACATACTTAACCACTTGCAAGATGTAAACTTTTTTTCTTACTATAAAAGAAAAAAAGATTTTTTTTCTTCTCACTCCACTTAGGCCGGTATATAATAACCTCCATTACTGTAACATTTTAAAGACAGAACACGCAATTTCTTATTTTTAACTTCCATTCCTTCAAACAGAACTCAAATTTAAAAAAATTCTTCCAATGATTACTCATTTCCTTGTTGGGAGTAATCTGAAATTATCTGTTATTCCATATAATTCTACATAATATTTATTCTCTTCAGCTTTTCCAGCTTTTTTTTTCATGAAGCAGAAAAGAGTGTTTTTGCTTTTACTTTACAAGTACTGAATGCCTTTATATGACTGGTTGATCATTAGATGTCCTGGTTTGTATTTGCTAAATATTCTCCACTAACGATTCCTAAATTACAATGGATTTAATGATTAGATACAATTAAACCTCTTTTAAATTAAATCCATTAAAGCCTCATCTTCAAGTCAGTGATTGATTTTGCAACACAAATCATTAGAAGAATTTCCTTCAGCAGCAAGTGACTGAAAGTTATTTGCCTATTCAAGACAAGTAAGCATTATAGGCAGTTTAAGGGAGGAGAGGACAGTCACAATTGATTCCAAACAAATTTATGAACACATTCTCCAATTTGCAGTTTCTCCTCCTTTCTCCCCTTACAAAACAAAATTAGGAAAAAAAATAAAAGACCATGAAATAAAAAAAAAATAGTTCTGTAACTGCACATTCTGTTCAGACCAACCTTTCAATTCTTTTTTGTAGCAGAGTTCAAATGCAGCAAGGGAACTAGAGTGAAAATAAGAAATAATTATTACTACAGATCTACATAAAAGTGAGAGTTTAGAGATCACCATACCAGTGACCCTGTCCCTGTCTCCTTAATAGCTCTTAACATAGATATGAGCTCTAGGCAGTCACACTTTCTCCAGTGGGATAATTCAGGTGAACACAGATAAGGTATAGGAAATAAAATTGCAAAATCAGGCCCAGGACAAATCAATTCACTTAGTAAGTCATACAACCGAAGTATATGCTTCTGCTTAAGAGCCTGACAGTATAAACTCACTTTCACAAGGACAGTCCTGATTAACAAAGTAAATAGTCACAGGGGGATTGAATGGCAAGATTTAGCCCTCCTTCTCAACAGCAGAAGGAAATTAATACTTTTCAATTCATTGGCTGTATGTTTGCTGAAAGCAGCTACAGTTGACAACAAACAAACAAAAAAAAAAACCAAAAATCCAAGCCGTTTTCTCCTTGCCTGAATAAAACACACTCTCAACAAGGAAACATCCAACCACTGCAACTCGACCAGCTTATTGTTTTGCCGGCTGTAAGTTAATATCTGAAGTGCTTGCTGCAAAGGTCTGGGCCATTTGGATGATTTCCCAGTGGCACAGCTAACAGGATAAATCTCGTCATTTCTACTGAGTCATGAATTAGGTACACTGAACAAAACTGGAAAAGAATGAAAAGGAGACGTGTTTCCTGGTAACGACCATAATCAATGTCATTTAGAGACTGAGATATTTGGCATCTTTATAGATTGCTCTTTTGTCACCACTAAAGCCTTCCCAAAAGCTTCTTCCCTGTAGACAATAAGTATTTTTTTCCCTGTGTTACTTTCAAAACTGTAATACCGTAGCATGAAATTCAACAGCACGGAACTAAACCGCCAGAATCCCAGGAAAACACTGTAAAATGGACTTCATACCTTATGGTACAGTTTTTCTTTGCCAAATGCCTCTAAAAAGCAGTGTCTGTATGCAAATACTCTGCCTTGTGACACACAGGGAAATCAGTGACCAAGAAAAGCGTGGTGCCTATCACAGCCAGACACATCAGAAGGGGGTGGGTGAATTTATTTTCAACAGCTCTCAAACAGAACAAAACATGAAGCACAATTCCAAAATACTGGTATTTTCAGCAAACAACCAACAGCTCCATCCTGAAAAGTCTGGACCCAAGTGCTCCAATTCCCAGAAATAATCTGCAACACAACCCCTCAAATTTTTGTTTGGCTGTTCAGAAAGTCCAAAAGACTTGCTCAGGCACGGAAGCATTTTGCAGGATCATAACTTAAACACTGTGAAGCAGCAGAGTAACACCACAGAGACATTACAACAGCAGGATACTTCTTCCCCATTGTGATTACTTCAAAGCTGCCCTTTTTATTAGTAGAACAGTGTATCATTTTGATTCATTCTTTTTTGGAAAAAAAAAATTAAAAGTAAGACTTGTTTAGAAAAAAAAAACTTTACAGACAACTATAAAAATCAGTTTTGCTCTTGTTAGAGAGCATCTTTTACACTCCCTACTTGCAGCTTTCAACTGTGGATAAACCAAAACCAGGAGGCACATTTTGTAATCTAACCCAGACTGCAGAGGGAATTACTGGGTACATGGCACTCTGGGGCTGGAGGACAGGAGACACACGGCACGATGGTCTGAAATCAAGCTGTCATCAATTTCCTTCCCAAAACCTTTCACTGGGTAAATCTGAGTATTTCCCTCATTTCCACCTTGGTAGCTTCATCTCGGCGTGTCACATCCACATGCTGCTAACCCCATTATCTGTCCTTTATCCCCCTGAGAGAACCAGGCTTGGTGGGAGATGGTTTGCACTGCTCCTTGAAGGAGCAGCAGCTCTCCTGTCTGCAGCACAGCCTGCTTTAGGTACACTCAGATTTGTGAGCTGGAGCACACTGGGCACTCCAAAATGCCCCAGTGGACATCAGAGCACTTGCTGACACTGTCAAGGTCAGAAGGAGCAGCACATCCCACACACTTTCAATCAGACTCAGAATTTTACTCTGAATTTTACTCTCCCTAACTCCTTCTGAAAATGTCTTCTTGGGGAGAAAAAGAAGGCAAAACCAAACCAAACAACCAACCAAAAAACCCCAACCAACAAACAACAGGAAGCCACTCAAAAAAACTCAAGTCTTGCCATCTTTGGAAAAATCCAACATTATCCATCAAATCCTCCTGCTCAGTGAACTGAACTCTATCCTGCCCATGGACACCTCCTACTTACTCCCATGACTCAAGTCACCCATAGACTGAAGCAACCACAAGGTAACACCCTAGACAGAAAACATACTAAACAAAAAACAGCAACAAAATTTAAAACACTTTTTTTTTTTTTTTTTCCCCCAGTGGTGAAAATGGGAAATTCATCAGTCAAGAAAGATGAATTAGGAACCTTCTCCCATACCCATGTACCTCTACTGTACAAGTCCCAAGTGAATGCAGAATTAAATTCTTCCTCTTTCCCTCCCTACACCCCTGCCCTCTGCAACAGCAAGAGGGATACACATGAAAAGCTCAAAGGCTAAACAGCTCAAAGGAAAAAAGACTATAGAAGTGTTTCAACAGTCTGCCTGGACAGGGCAATGCATGGGCAGGATTTTAAGCTAGTCTGAACCTTGTCAAGTAGCACAACCTCACCCAGGGACCACAAGGGACTAGAACATCCCCTGAGTCCCTTCCACAGGCAGCACTTGCAGCAGCACAGCAGTACAAGAGCCTGTAGCTCTCCCTTTATACTGTGTGAATCCTCCTTCTCCCCCCTCCAAACAGGAGCTTCTGTAACAGACCTTCATTTCATTCCTGCCAAACATTAACAACCTTTTTTTTTTTTTTTAAATCAGGAGAGAAGAATTGCAGCATTAACAAACAGAAAAATAAAAAAGGTAATTTATAACCTGCTTCTCCACTCTGTCTGTATTCAGTGGTGATGAACAAACATCCCAGAGTCTGTAGGACAGACCCAGCACAGATTGAGGTGTTCATTAACATAGCTTCATGGCAATGAAAGGTGCCATCACCCTAGGTAACAAGCTCACAAAAGAAAATGTCACTAGTCCAAGGGCATGCAGCCTACTTTTAATTTCAGAAGAATGGATAGAACTGGAAAAGATCCCAGTGAGAACAGTCTTACACTGACAAGATAACTTCGTGTACATATCGAAAATAAGAATGGAAATGGACTGATAAGACGAGAAAAAAGATAATTACCTTTTAACATTAGAGAAAACATTGTCTTATGTTAATAACCTTACGTGTACATATATCTCTGCAAGCAACTTTGAAGCATGAAGAAATGCTCCAATTCCCTCTGAGTCCATCCAGTGATACCTTAGAGGAATTATTTTAAAACTGAATTTTGATTAACAAATTTCTGCTGAGTTAACAAGTGCTAGCTGAAAAGCGTAATTAACAGACTTTTAGTAGGCAACTCCTAACCCTTCTTCAGTGCCACTTCTTTAACGATGGACAGCTGAAAACCAGGCAGTTGTTAACTCGCAGAATTTCACCTTTCGGGTACCAGGAGTTCCCGAGTCTGAGGCTTCACCGCCTGAATCCAGCACTCGTAACATCTCCTTGAAATACAAACTACAAAATCCAAGCAACCGCGGTGAAACTGCTGAGTAAGAACCAGGCGTTTTTGTCAGCCGTGCGCGCTGACAAACAAACACCCCAGGCGCACTCTGTGGCGCAGGACAGACCAGCCCGGTCCTCAGCACCAACCCCAAAACAAACACCTTTGAGACGTGACCGCACGAGCAGCACCCGCTCAGGACAGCTAAACAAGATGCTGGTCTTGGTCTCAAGATTTTTTTCAATATTATTGAGAGGCGCTCAGTTTCACGGTGGCAAAGCACAGTCAGGTTTATCCTGTCCCTCCAAAGTGCTCAGGGAGAAAAAAAAAAAAAGTTTTAAAGCTTGAAGTTAAATAAACAAGATAGAAAACACACCGAAGACCAAAAAGGGGAGGTGGGGGGGAAAGCTTGTTACGTTTTTATATGTTTGGCGAATTGGGTTTTGGTGGCGGTAGCGTTCAGTTCGTGCGTTTTCAAACTCACCCTTCACGCTTTGAGGTTTCTGCTGCTGGAAATAATCTTTGGAGCCTCTAGCGCATCGCAGCTCCTGCGCCCTGGGCAGAATGGGAATCCTCTCGAATATGCTGGGTCGTTTGGGGATGAAATCTAGCAGAGGTGCTGACATTTCAGGGGGGCTCTGCTGAGGCTCCGTGCGCTCACCGCCGTTGCCGACACATACTTTGAAGGACATCTGAGGATTCAAGTCAGCTTTAGCAGCGCCGGGACGAGTCCCCCGCGGCAGATCCTTCTGAGGCGCTCCCTGGCATTTGCCGGTCCCGTCGAGGCGGGCGCTGCCTTTCTGAGCCGCGGCGAGCTCACAGTGCATGTCCGCCTGCGGCAGCTGCCAGGGCCCCGCCGCTCTCCTGCACAGAGCGGCACACGGGCTGTCAGCGCGGGCGGCCCCGTGCCCTCGCTCCCGCCGCCTCCCGCCTCAGCCCCGCGCCGCCAGCGGCCGGTAACCGCCCGACATCCACCCGCCGCCCCACACACACACCCCGGCCGGACGGGGCACCACCCGGGCCGCTCGGAGCCCCGCGGCGGCCGCTCCGTGAGGGACGGGGCTGCGCGTCGGCTTCGCTCCCTCTCTAGGCAACACTGCCGGGCTGCCCGTAACCGCTGCCGGGCAGGCGAGCGGCCGGGAGGGGCGTGGAGACGGCCCGGCACACGGGCGGGTACTTTGGAGGCCGGCGCCTTTCAGCCGAAGCATCCGAACAGCGGCCGCCCCGGTAACCACGGACGCGATGGCAAAGCGGGGTTCGCCGCCGCCGGGCTCGCCGCGGGCCCCGAGTCGCCGGTCCCGGAGGGAGCGGGGAGAGCCCGGCCGGGCGCGGTGACGGCCGCGCTCCTACCTGGGAGGGGCCGCCCGGGGGGACGCGCTGCCCGCCGGCTCCCGCCGCCGCGCCGGGCGCACGGGCTCAGCGCCGCTCCCCCGCCGCAGGGCCGGCTGCCAGAGCGTAGGCGGCCCGGGCCATTCCCCTGCCGCGGCGGCGGGGCCAGTCGGGGCGGGCAGGGGGAGGGCTGTGCCGCCGGGGCCGCCCCTCGGGCTTTGGCAGCGGGGTACGCCCGCGGGCCTGGCGCGGCTGCCCGGCGCGGTGACAGGTACCCCGTGCTTGCGGGGGCCGCTGCGGCAGGGTCAGCCCCGGGTCCGCACGTTCCCCGTGCCCGCCTGTGGGGACAGTCCCTGCAGTGCCCACTTGTCTCCCGAGGGCTCCGTGATTTTCCCTCCCGTGGGCCTGGACTCTTTCCCTTTGCCCGCGGTCGTCGAGGATCCTTGTGCCTGTCCCCAGGCAATCTGCTCAGGCGTGCGGCTGCCCCGGCACTACACATCCACAAGCCAACCCACCACGGAACAGCTGGCAGTGCCCTATAAACAACTTGTGTGCGAAAGCCGCAGCCACGGCAGCATGTCACAGAGGAGCAGCAGGAGAGAGCAGAGCCTTGCCAAGGACAGGGGCTGGGAAGCGGGAGAAGTGTTGGAGGTGGGTACAACCTGGCCAAGAGCGGCTGCATTCAGTGCTTTGGTCTGTGGACATGAATCGTTCCCTGCCTGCCCTACAGGTGCAGGAGCTGGCCCGTGCCTGCAGAGACAATTAAGCTAGCTCAGAGCAAGCACCGCAGCACAGTGACATTTGCACTGGCTCTTCCCGGGCCAGCTTGGGTCTGGAAGCAATCTAGTTGGGTTTATTAGCTTGGGCCTGGTTCCAAGCAAATGCAGGCTGAGCCACGATGTGCAGCTCTGCAGAGAGCTGTACCAGCCCCACACTTTTCTGGCTCGGGGGTGTCTGCACCCTCCTGCCCTGCATGCTGCTGTCAGCACAGGTGCAGCACAGCAGGTCTGTAACACACCAGGACAGCTCAAAGATAGGAGAGACTCGGAGTCAGCCCTGATTTACATGTGTGTAAATCAGACAGACATCTGGCTGGAAATCCTGCTTGTTCACAGCAAACCTAAAGGAGAGGCTTGGGAGATTTAGCACAAGGAGGAGGGACAGCTACTGAACTGGCATCTTGCTACACCCCTCCTGAGGAGCATCCTGCAGCAAGACGAGATCTTCATTTTCTTGTAGCACAGATGCTGCACAGACTGCCTCACTCAGAGTTTTATCCAACCCTTAATAACATCTGCCACGCTGCAGTGTACAGAGTACAGGAATGGGCAGGACAGCAGGGCATGACTTTTTCTTGGCAAATGCTATGAATGTTGTGGATTTAGTGGGAGGGAAGCAACTCTCAATAAAAGATACAAGATCTTGAGATAGAACAAGTAGTTCTGGGAGAAGAAGTACTAATGACTCTCATTTGCAAAGCTTCTTCTCATTCCTGCCTAGTGTGGATGACCTGAGGTCTACCAAGCAAGGAACTTGGCAGCCTTTCCTCTCAATGATGGCAGTAATAGGATATTTTTTTCTTCTTAAATTGTCAGAAGTTAATAGCTGTTAGTCAAATGTGGCTGAAAACTGGTAAATGTCCTCTGAATATCTTAGTGGGAACAAGAAGGTACAAAAAGGGAGAGAATCCCCACCTTACCTCTATGGGAAACAAAATTGAATATCAGCTAGCTGGCACAAATACTGTATTGGAATGGTAATATCCTAGGGATTAATGAAAACAACGTAAAACTTTTCAGTGTACATTACCACACCACCTCTTAGTGCTCTGCTAACCTATGCCCCCATCCTCCAGTCCCATCCATCCATGGGGCCCTCAGGACCAAGCTGTTCTTTTTCTTTTATTTGGAAATGCTAAAGGCACCTGGCAGTACTACAACAAGCAGTAATTATTTAAGACAGAAATACACCGTGGCGACGGCCTAAACCTCAGTTGACATGAAGAGGCAGTAAAATTTACTGAGGGAAATATTATTCCAGAACGCAATGTAACCAGAGAAATCCCACTGCTTCCAGCGCAGGAAATAAATAGCATTTAGGTGGATGCTGAACGTGGGCTCATCTCGTGCAAATTATTACAGCTATATTGATACGTGCTGCCCAAATACCTAGAGGGAGTTTCCTAGAAAACGGGAAGTTTTGGCAATATTGTGTACCTTCCTGGAGGGATTTTCTTTTGTGGTGAGGGATTTTCCCATAGCAAGCAGGGAGAAGCTCGTTAACCCTCATTACTGCATTCTGTACCTGAGGTCGTGTGTGGCCTGCTCTGAGCCGCTGTTCTTTCTTTTTTATCACCAATATCCAGAACTTTCTACAAAATACCAGCAGGTGCCGCCACTGGCTCAGCAATCGCCCAGGGCTGGGCTTTTCCATGGGCAGGAGCGGGCATGGAGCCCCTTCCCTGTGCTGTGCACCCTCCACAAGCCAGGAGAGGTTTACACTGAAGCGCATCACAGCTCCAAACAGCACAGAGGTTAAAGATGAATTTCTCCGTGGCAGATCGTGTCACAGAAATACAGATCTCATAGCTCGGGCTGCAGGTCCCCGTATTCCTCCCACAGGAACTGAGGCCCCATGGACTCAAACCTGTGCTCACAGCACTGTTTCCTCAGTTTCGAGTAAAGCATTTGGCAGCTGCCCTGTCTTAGTGGGACTACGCAGCTGGGAATGCCCAGCCCTGGCCCTGAGCAAGAGAAACAGGTGGTGGATGGACATTCTCCTCCAGGTTTGGATGTGTCTGACAGAGACTGGACTCGTAGAGCTGTTCCAAACAACTTGACTCCTCTGGTGAGTCCACAGATGTGAAAGCAACAAGTGCTGGGAGAAACAAATGCTCCTTGACTAACTGTACTAATGCAAGAGTTAAGTAGCTCGTTTTCTCTCCCCACTGAATCAGAAGACACTTCATGTTTTGGTTCTGGAACAAAGGCCAAGCAAGTGCAGTCGTGGCTGCTGAGACTATTCCATGCCCTGGGTCAGCACAACTTTGCTGCATGCACGAGCTGTACAGCACACACTGATTCACCCAATGTTGTCTCTACAGCCATGAGCTAGTTGGGTGTCTCCCTCCTCGTGTCCTTGTGACAACTAGTCATTGGCCTCACTCCCCCATGACAGCAATAGTCTGCCCTTAGGAAATGTGAGGAAGATTTCTCTACATTAGCCTTCTTGTTCTGCATTCCTGGTTGCCAAGGGCTGTGGTCATTGGCCATGGCATGGCCCAGTTAGGCCACTTTGCTCTTCTCTCTGTTAATGATGCCATCATCAGCAAAGCAAACCCTTCAGTTGAGGCAGACAGGCCATCTTCAGTCCCTGAAGCTCATCCCTGCTTCGTTCTCAGTCACATATGAAAGGTGGGGGTTGCAATTTGGTATCAAAAAGATCCAGAGGAATGAAACTGCTCCCCTGAATATCCTCTCACTAGGTCAAGTGGGTAGAGGCACAGATCCTAAGTAATTAGAGACTTGCCCATCTGCCCATTCGCTTCTAGCTGGTGACCAAAGAAAGAGAAAACAGGTAGTAGCCTAAGGCTAGCTTGGGCCAGAGTGAAGTTGTATCAGTAAGAACAAGGTTTTAAAAGTTTGATACGTTTTCCCTACTGACACCAGCCATGATCAGATCATTGCCATGACCACATCACGCGGGTTTTCAGAACCTACAGGTGCTTTTGCAGATGCTCAGCAACCTCTTTGCACTGACCAGTCCCTGTGCTCACAGCTGCACAGGCAGAGGCACAGTTTCCTGCCTGGAGAGCTGGATACACAGGACAGTGAGAGATCATCTGTATCAGGAGGGGGGAAAGGACACTGCATGAAAGAGACTCCAGTTCACCAAGTGCAGCCTTCAAAGGTCTTTACCTTTGTCAGGAAGCGACGGCTGTAAGCGGCCGCCGTCACAAACCGGATCTTCGAGAAACTCGGAGCAGCTGAAACCTCCCGTTCCCCGAGCAGCTCTGTGGGAGGAGAGGAATGAAGCAGAACGGATACAGGTAAGGTGAGCTGCGCAGAGCAAACAAGTAGAGGTGAAGCATTAATCTCCAGTTCACATATTGAAATCATCTATTCCAGCAGGCAAGAAAAGGAGATTTTAAAAGGACACAATTGAAATTGTGAGAACTGTGTGTAACTGCTGCAGTGCAGACAGAGATGGGAGGTGTTGCCATAAGCATTCTCTTAATACTGGGCAAAACAGGCTCTCTGGTGGGAGAATAACAAACTTTATTATAAATAACCTGGTTGCAAAGGAGCTGTCAATTCACACACAGCAGATTATTTACAAAGGCATGCCAAGTCCAGACTTGTTTTTGTTGTAATTTACTGCACCACAGATAGCAAAAGAGAAACAACCAAACAAAAACGGAGCCAAAAGAATTGTCTCTGTGAGTATGCCTGTTTCTTAGAGATTGCCCATATCCCTTTAAGGCAGCACAAAGCCCTTCTTTATAGTGGTTTGAAAATAACCTCCTAAATTAAGGCAGCAGGGTCAAACTGACCACACATTATCTAGTGATGGACTCAACTATTGCCTCATAACTTACAGATTTGTTTATAGTTCTTGTAGTTAGAAAAAAGAAATTCCTCAGATCACGCTGACTTATCTTACAAAAACAAACCTCTTTACAACAGCATATAGTGGGAAAATCACATGGTAATCTTGAATCCACCTTTGTCTTGCAGAAACTGCAAGAAACAACCATCATCTCCGAAAGCCACTGGAACACTACAGATCCCTCCTGCCTCCCCAGTTCATTGGAGATCATTCCTGTGAACCTCTAAAGAAGGGTCCAACCAGGCTCCATTCAGGATGTGGTTGTTTACACCTGCAGTTAGTTTCCTCAAACATTCATCTGTACAATTTCACTGCATCAGTCAATAAATCCATCCATCTCTCACACCGTGAACATACAACACAGGTAGTAAAATAAACTTCAATCATAAACCAAACCCCACAGAACAGCCCAACTTAAAAATCCAGTCCTTGGCACTGGGACATGCCAGGACTAGAATTGCTGGTACAAACTTGACTCATGTAACTCTAAATGAGTTACAGAACTGGAGTTATAACATGATGCCCAGTTATTTTGCCTGGGGTTCCATATATTCAATGCACTGAAGACAGTGATTGCTGAATGAGCAGCTAGTCAATCTTCTTTCTGTTTTCTCTTCATTGGCATAGTGTCTGGGCCACACAGTGAATGTATTTACTGAACATCAGCCAAGCCCTGTGCAAAATACAGAATTATTCATTTACTCCAAGGCATTTCTTTGGTGTCCATCACTGCAGCAAGCCTACTGATTTGGACACAAACATTTCGTTATCATCACTGGAGGTGAGGGAGGTTGGGGTTAGGCTAAATCCCATTTTACAACTGGAGCCCAGAAGCCAAAATCTTCAGTTTGAGTGCTAAACTTGCGACAAAGATCGACTGCTTCCCTCACCCTTCGCTCCAGGTTATTTAGCATTTCCCATCATTGTCTATGGTAAAACTCATTTCCAGTTCCATCAGTTAAATTCAACCCTTGGTGTCCCAAACACAACATTCACAATCTGGGAGACTTGCAAAGTGGCCACCTGTGAATAGCTGAAGTGCTGCACAGGATCTCTATGCAAAGCACAAAAAAGACAAACCAATTTTTCCCTGGCAGTTTTCAGCTTGTACTAATTACAAGAGCAGACTTTCTCTTCCTAAAGCTATGGTTGCTGATAAAGCTTTCCCAGAACTGATTGCCAGTGTGTGAAAAGACAAAAGCCCCTCAAAACCCAAATTTGAGATGCAGCCTTGCTCGACCCAAAACTTTTACCACTCCTGACAAGTGGCAGCCCAGACCTGCTCTGAGCAGTGACATCTGGCAGTGACCAGACAGGGAACCCAGTGCCTCACAGAGCTACTGCCCCATCTCCCTGCTCCTCACAGCTTGCCCTGGAGGTAGGCACACAGCCTGCCTCTTGAGCTGAAACTTCAAACACTAGTAAGCTACAACTGGAACTTGCTTAGCAAGAGCAGAGAATGATGCTTACACATAACACTCAACAATCTTTGACTCGCAGGCAGTTATATATTTTTCCATTCCTAATTCCTGCAAAATTCCTCCAGGGCTCTTGTCGTACCTTTTCAGACAAGATGCAGTTATATACAACAGCCTACCCCAGCCCTGTGTTTTAAGAGTCAGATTTAAAATTGAAGTTATTCAAGAAGTGAAAGGCAAAGCCTGTATTTTTCTGTGTTTTAGGCAGAGGTAGGAGAGGAACTCATCACAGTACACTCAGCACTGGTTCCTTTGATGATTGCATGAGTACATTCACATAGCTTAGGCCACAGTTTTCTTTGCAATTCTTACTGTAGGAACTGACTCTTTAGAGAGATAGAAAAAGAAACTAAAAGGGAAATTCCTGTGCCATCACCATTTATTCAATAAATCAGTTTGCATATCCAACAGGGAACAATTCCCCCTTGAATCTGTGTTTGTTCTCATGGCAGGCTCCAGAGACCCCATGTTCATCTGTCTCCTGACTGACTAGCTCTACTGTAGTCCCAAGGACAGAAAGGTGACATCTTCTCTAGGTTTTTTTTTTTCTGTTTTCTGAAATCTGAGCATGGTGCAGATTTTGCTGTCTCCGACACGAGGGAGCTGTGCTGTTTGTTTATTCTACACTGTGCAAAGTCAATCTGCCACATGCAAATCTCTACCATGAGTCTGCAGCAAAAGAAAGCAACGTTCTACATCCCCTTACAACACAAGAGCTTGGCAAACCACATTCCAGGCATGTCCACAGCACCAAATGCATTGAATCCACACAGCAAATACATTAACACAGGACTGGTGATGGAAAATATCAAAGACTACAGAGGGAGGAGGGTGTGGGGGCGGGTAGTGGGGAGGATTCTCAGCTTGCAGTGTAGTGTCTGCGATGATTCCACACAGACTTTCACTGTTTTATTGCAGCTTTGAGGAGAGGTGGTGATGGGAGTGGTGGGAGCGTGGCTGCCATCACTGTGTGAAGCCCTGCAGCTACAACACACCTGCTTCAACAAGGAAAGCACTGCGAGCTGCCACCATTCATCCCCCAGGGAAAGGGGACAGCACTGCACGTGGCAATGCACCTCCACAGCCAGGGCTGCTGCTGAGGCCATCCCCTATGGATTCCATACAGCCAGCCAGCCCCCAGAGCATCATCCATACAGCCACCCATCTCCCCAGGCACAGCACCCATCCCACAGGTGGCCACGGGCAGGAGCTGGGGGAGGCCTGGCAAGCACAGAGCCCACAGACTGCAGCACTTGCCTGTGAGTGAACAGGTACCAGAACATTCACCAGCGAGAGCCTGGCACGTCCCTGGCTGCCCTGGGAGCTGGAGGAGCGTGGTGGAAGTGGGAAGATGGCTGCTGCAGGCCTCAGGACACTGAGCACAGCACACACAATGCAGCCTCTGTTCAAAGCACGCAGCAACAGAATCGAAACCACTTCATTTCAAGGGGCATTCAGGCCTGGAGCCACGACTGGCACGGGGACAATTCTCCAAAGTGGCAGAGCTTCTGTTGAGGGAGCGAGTCCTGCCCAGCTCCCGTGGATACAGCAGTGTGCAAGAGCTTCAAGGACCTGGGCCTCTGCATTTGTCCTCCCACAGTCTGAATTTTCAAAGCTGTATCTCAGAAAATGAAGCAAGATAGGGTTTTTTTCAGATTTATAACTGATTGCTCAAGAGCTTAACCCTCTATTTCATTACTCCACTGTAACAGGACCATGGATCTGAACCATCAACCACGAATCTCTCCACAGCTGCAGTGGATATGATTTCAGGTACTCCTGACTGCAGCTCACCTGTGGGAGAGGCAGGTTCTTCACAAGGTTACCAGAATGCTGTATCACCTGTGCATGCAGCAGGCAATCCAGCAACAAGATTCAGCTCAGCTTTGAGATGATTGAACACATGAAAAAATATCAGGCTTGAGGGATCCAGTTTAATTGCAGCTACACAGAAACCCACTGTAAAAAGGCTTTATTTTTTTTTCCTCTATACCCAGAATGCAGAATTGAACTCAGGAGACTCTTCCCCTACCTCACAGAGCCTTCACACACTGATTCTTTTTATGTTAAGACAAAGTATACAAAAGGTCTTGAAACACAGTTTGCTGGGGAATAGAATTATTCCCAAGCCAAAACCAGAGTAAGATGTTATCAGTTAGTCAACTTCAAAGGGCACCCAACATACACTTTATATTCTTGTACACTGTGGTTCACAAGCATGAGATAC
Source organism: Sylvia atricapilla (assembly GCF_009819655.1). Classification (NCBI taxonomy): domain Eukaryota; kingdom Metazoa; phylum Chordata; class Aves; order Passeriformes; family Sylviidae; genus Sylvia; species Sylvia atricapilla. Next base: position 28,820,004 of record NC_089148.1, on the reverse strand, counting down.
TGTTAAAGATGCACTTTTTAAGTTAAGGCTTAAAAAGTAAAACAAAGTCGTCAGCTCTTTAAATATTGAAGCTGTTACAGAAACCACAAAGCAATCAACTTTTGAAAGCTCTTCTGTCATAGGGAGAATGCCATGAATCACACACACATTAGCAGATAAGTGCAAATCTCTGCTGCAACACAAGGACAGACCTCAACCACTTTGCCATCTAAAGTCATCTAAATTTTAAGCATGTTGTTCACAACTGCAACACTTAATTAGAACTTGGAGTTTATGGCTGTGGGAGTGTTGCAGAAAATACCACAGCAATAAAAAAAAAATACTCCACCTGTTGAAAAGTGTGAAAAAATTATTTGAAACTTTCTTCTGCAGTATTTGGTTTACCGGTTACACCTGAGGTACCAACTAAATCACCATTTAACTCCAGGTGTACATTGCAATGCCAAAAATTACGCTAATTAAATTATTTAAAAAGTCAGGCAGGCAAGAGGCTTCTAACTGTGGTAGAAGTCAAGCACGGGGAAGCTTTAGCTTAACCTTTAAACATTGTGAAGGGCTATCTATCACCTTACTGTGATTGCTATGGGCCATCTCAATGCAAAAGGAACAACGTAATTCTCATTTCCACTGCCAAATCTAACATCTGCAGTGTCTGCATGACAAAAAAATTACCTCTCTGCACTGAAGAAAGCAACATGCAGGTCTCACTGGAAATCCAGGGGCTTCTCTTTTACTCAAACCTTACAGACATCCTATTACTACACAGCCACATCACACCAACATAACTGACACCATCCTCAAATCTTGGGTCCTCTGTTAAAAAAAATAAAACAACAAAAACCAACACAACAAAAACCATAGGATTAATAGCACTGAAGGAAAAAGATAGTTTAATTTGATAAGGCGAAACAAAACTAATTTGCAAGACCATTTAATTTGCTGTTCTCATCTTCATACTCCACACATTTTCCAGTATAGGTATCACAGTAACTGGAGTATGTTTAAAAACTGAGAACTTAATTTTCAAAATATTTAGGTTTTCAGAGAAAAGAGCTTTTAAAAAGTAATATTTTCCACCAGAATCTACCAATAATGTATACCATTTTGAAAAATCTGGATGTGCTGCAAATTGATCCTTCCTACCCCACAAACAGAAAGCTGTTGATCTAAACTTTATTTCTCAATATCATTACTCAGGAGTTTTACTAAATGCAGTACTGTTTTCTTTATGTTTCTGTATAGATCAGAACTTGGTTTGCTAAGTCACCTTAAAGATAAAATCTGAGCTGCTTACTTTCCAGGCAGTATTTGGGAGCTATTAATGCCTTTGTGCACACCCATTTTACTCTGAAGGAGTATTTCCAGCTTACAGAGGAGCAGCATGTTTTATTCCTGGGCACATCTGTTTCCTACACTTAAACTACACTCCTGATCTAAAAGTGTTATCAACTAAATTTATGAAGCCCTTAAACACCAAGTATCTACGTGAATCTCTCCTCATCCCCTTAACAGAAGAGAGTAGGAAGAGAACACAGTGTGAAAACTAATGAAAGATCTGAGTGTCAAAATAACTCTGGCAATCTTAAATGTCATAGTCTTACCTAGAAAGAACCAGCACTTTCTCATTTGTAAGTGACATTAAAAGAAGGCAAGATGGCATAAATTATAAGTTTTATTATACAAAAATGATCCAAACCCATCAGAACTCTTCTACAGTTCTAAAAGTTTTGTTCTGCAACTTATACTTCCATATGCTTTTCCAAAAAGCCAAGGTAAAAAGCCTCATTAGTCCCATTTTCTTCTTAGCAAGAGTTTTGAAAAAAAAAAAAAAAATCAACCGTAGCTGCATCAAAATTTATTCTTTGTACTCCAGGAATTGCTGAAGTCTTTTCTTGTGTTCTGTAGACACTTGTACCGCACTAGAAAGAAATGCAGAACATTTTACATTAAAGGTAATACAGCACAAAAATAAAGTCTCATGCCAAAATCAAGTGTACATTGAGATCAATTACACTGAAGCTAAATTTTATGAAAAACCATCTATGTTCCAAGACAAAGTAGCATTTAACCCTTGAAACTGTCTGTTCTTATCCTCAACAGCTTCTAAAAAATACCTATACCAGGAAACCTTGCCCATTTCCTTACCTCTAAAGAGCAACTGATTAACTTGCAAGGGTGATTTAGATAAGAAAGAATCTCCTAAAATGATCCCTCCTATATATTGAGCATTTCTAAACTGAGGGACATTTCATCCCCAGAGGGAGAGATGGGCAGATACTACAGGAGGTTTCAGTCCCACATATTCTAAGGCCAAGTATGGAAAGTTTGCCTGCTGGGAGAGTGGCTGAGGAAGAGCTGTTGGACAACAAGGCAGCAACAGAATTTCATTATTTGGACCCTTCATAGGATTTTCTCTCTGCAGAACAATTGTCTCTAGTTGATTTATTTTCTTTTCAGCAGCTCAGATTTATTAAACAAGTGGTATTCATGAACTGCTTCTAAAGAGTTCATGAAAAGTCACTAAGAAAAATTGCCCAGAAATCTTTGAATAATAAATTTCTAAGGGGGACCATATATCTACACAGGAACTTTTTAAAGTTCCACAAATCAAAAAAAAAAATACTAAAATACCATGTTATAATAATGACCAAAAAGGACTTTTTCCCTAAACTTCCCTTTTCACAGGTCCTATAATAACATTAATGAAACTAAATTTAAGAAGCATGCAATCATGAGGAAGTTCTTACTTCAAGTGTTCTCCAAAGACAGTGGTTATCCGGTACAGGGCTGTTTTCAGAGATGCTCTAAGTGCAAATCGTAGTGTTTTGTAGGATGTGTCCACCAGACTCCCTGAAATCCGGGGAGGTTTGCTAGAAACATGTGGCAGCTTGAAATGTCTGTCTACGACCTGATTGAGAAAAACAGATTCCTGTCATCTGTTCCATTATTTCATAATGTAACTAGGGACATCTTCATGTCAAATAAAGCGAAAATAAAGTGCAAGTTCAGAAATTCCACCAAGACACACAAAAATGTTTTGGAGACTGAGCATTTCCCAGCCATCAGCAGGAACACAGAACCAAGTTCTGTGAAATAAGATTCTCTGTTACTGAGTCTTAAGCTAAGCAAATCACATGCTGCAGGAGAAACACAATTCTGTCCTGTATTATGACTTGTTTCTTTCACAAACAAGGGTATTGGCTTTTTTTCCCCCCTGGTGCCTGTTCTTGGAATAGATGACTTACACTGAAGAACTTTAATAACCTCTAAATTCTTTCCAAGAATCTCCATTAGGGCAGTGTAAAAATGATTATGTTAATAGGACATGGATAGCCATGGAAATAAATCTGGATTTCTTAAAACACACATTACACAAACACCAGAAATTTGAGAGTAGTCTTAGTATTAGCAGAGACACAGATTTTATCCCCTGAGATTTGCAATGTCTCCAAGTGCTCCATGTTGCACCAGGAATTGTGTGCAACCAAATAAAGTTCTAACTCTGCAAAAGATACTGTGTTAGAATTGCTGTATCCCTGAAATAAACTCTTCAACCGAGCACACAGGAGCATTTCTTTAAAATTAAACATTCCATATTTTCTCTTTCCACATTTTAAAAAACCAACAGTGTTTTTATTCAGCTGTTTCACAGTGTACATAGTTGCAACCAGCTGTTTTGGTTAGAATAACTGCAGAAGAGCTGTTTTAGTGGCAGCAACTTCAATGTTATGACTAGTCAGCAAGGTTATTATGTAAAATCAACAAGTCTCCTTCTCCTCTCCTAAACTGGCCTTGCAGCAAGGAAAAGTTAACAGTTTTACCTCCTGAAGTGTCAGTAATGTGTTCAGGATAGCTGGCAGTGTAGTTTGGACAACACCAAACTGGTCTTCAGTAAAAGAGGCTGCTACCAAGTGAGACAGACCTTAAAAAAAAAAAAAAAAAAAAAAAAAAAAAAGAAAGTTGTTGTAATTAATGCTTCAAAAGGTGAGAATTCAATAACAAAGATCATGGTGTTGCCTAAAGATTCCACTAGTGTGCTGGAATTCCTCAGGACTTGCTGCTGCCAGCTGACAGTCACCTCAGCCCTGGCTCAAGTACCAAAGCACTCACTGGTTTGACAGGTGAATAACAGCTTGAGGTTGGTAAAGCAAGAGAGATTACATAAAAATACCATATATATACCCATAAAACACATCACTAAGAAAACTGATCAACTTTGCACAGTCAAATGTAACAGAAGATTCTATCAATACCAGCATTTATTCATGACTGAAAGGAACAAGAAAAATCCAAAATGTAACTTCATATTGTCACTGTTGTTCTAATTCTCTGCAAACCATCTTTTTGTTTATTTGTTAAGTTACTCCCTCAGCTCTGATAAACAGAGAAAGACCCAGAGCCTTTAGTCACAAAAGCTGTTCTAAAAAGGTATCATGCATCTGTCAGTAGAAAAAATGTAAAAGTGATACATGGGTTCACAGGAGAGAGAAGCACCAGAAATCAAACTCAGGAATCTGTACAGAACATAAAGTAAAAGATCTCACATGGGATCTCAAAGCTAACAAGTGAATTAAGACTTTAGTCATGTTGATGTCTGAAATGCATTTGTGTTTTTGTCAAAAGCATTTCAAAGATTTTTTTTTTTGTTACATTTATAAAGCACAGAGCCCAGAGAGTTTTCCATGAACCAACAGAGTGGATCACCTGGAAACCACTTACCTTCCAAAGCCCAGATGTGCATTTGGGCATCAGAGAAGACAGCTTGGATGGAGGCTTCTGGGTGCTGAGAAGAAACCAAAGTGTTATGAGTGCACTTTATAAATAATATCACCAAACTTGCAGGTTTCAAAACAGACTTGCAAAGCCTACAGATCTTGGGAAATAGCCAGAAAAATCTGATCTAAAGAAGTAAAATTCCTTTTGGACAGGAGCTGCCCACAAGGCTACAGCTGTAATTGAGGAGGGGAAAAAAAAAGGGAAAGATAAGGATATACACTAGTTTTCAAAGGCTAAGAATTCTTTAAGCAAAATGCGGTTTCTAATCAGATGAGTTTAAAAAAACGTTTTTATTCTAATTTTCTGCAGGTATGGGACAATCCTGCTGTGAAACTCACAGCAAGCAAGAAGTTGTACTTATGGAAAGCCTTAGATGAAAATACAGGTTTTAAAGCCATTACCTGTGTCTCAAGCACAGGACCACCCTTACCTTGCTGAAGAAATACATTATCAGAGCCCGTTTGGACAAGAAGTTTTTTATCTGAAAAGAAACAAAAAATTAAACATATCATCTGCATTTATTTAATGCACAGTTGCCCCTTCTCAGCCCTACCACCTTCACACAGCATAAAGGCATTAGGAGTGGAGGCAAGGATTTGTGTTATATAAACTAAGTGGAGAAGGAAGTATTCATTCCATAAAGTGGAAAATTCTTCAAGAGAGGTATCACCTTCTAAGCACTGCAATTTTACTGCACCTGTTCTTGCTTGTTCTGAAGCCATGTGTAGATAAATCTTGGCTGCACTGCCTCACTGCCAGTTCTTGCAGCAGAGAGCACTGGCAAAGATTCATGGTGGGAACCATTCATTTGCTGATCTGCAAGAAAAAAACGTACATTATCTTCAGAAAAACTGATTGCTGTCACTTTAATCCTCACTATGCAGCTCTCCACTGACAAGGCTACTACACTTATGGCTGTGAGGCTTAAGTGCTGTGGAAGAATCTCTACCTGAAAGTGATGTCCACAGCTTTGGTCCCCTCCTCACCACATGGGGACTCTGGACTGATCCATGCCAAGGAGACTTCACATCCACAACTCCCATCTTGTAACTTAAAGCAGGAGAGCTGAAAGGTGAACCAACATCAGAGCCAGGAGATGTCTTCACAGGCATCAGGAATGGCTTAACCAGTGGAGACATGGAGGCTCTGAGAACAATGTTGGACCTCTGTGACTGGAATGACATGTCTTCTATGCCAACAGCTCCTGGTGACAAAGAACACACTGCATGAGGACAACAGGCTGGCACAATGACTTAGGAGATGGGTTTGTTACTTGACTGCTATTTCAACAACTTCTCTATCAGAACTTTTAGGAAGAACATTGTTAGCACTCTGGTCTTGCAAAGAAGTACACATCAACATAATCATGGAGAGTTTTCAAAGTTCATCAGCTTAAAAACAGCGAGTGAGGAGAAGAATCCTTGTGGATTTATTGATTTTACTCCTGCTAGCCAATATTCCAACACCCTGCTATACATGAAGGCATGTCTGTCCCCAAATCCAAGGATCAGCAGCACCAGGAGAGATTCACCTGTGACATACAACAGTGTCTGCTGTTGCCAGGGCACTGCCTGCTGAGGGATTCCATGACCTGGCAGCCCTGTGCTCACACAGCCGTGCTGCCAGGAATGATGCCCAAGTCTGGCATGTAAAACACTCCAAATGCCTGGAGGCTGCTCACAGCTCAGGAGTCAGACTGGGCTTTCCTCGCTCTACAGTGATATTAGTGAATCACACAAACATAAACAGAACCTAATTTTAACATCTTAAACTAATCATAAGAGCAGTTATGCAAATTACAGAGCATCTCTTGGCAAGACTTAAATTCTCCCTGTGCTGTGTTCAACCACTTACTGAAACTGTGATAATCAGACTTCTTTTATTCATGCAAGTATGGAAAAAATACTGTGTTGAACATAATATCATGCAAATAAAGAAACTGAGTAAACATGATAATTGCAGATTTTCTAGCTATTTTGGGATTATTTCAACACAAATACCTAAGATTAATTGGGGGAGGATCTTTTTTGTTTGTATTTATTTGCAGAAATACCTCATTTCCCTCATAAAATTTAATTGAGACTAATGATCTATTGCTACCTTCATGCTTTACAAACCTTTACGAGCATTTCCTCACATACCTGCAGTCTGTGGAGGTACTTTCAGCTCTCCCACTGGTGGCTTTGCTCTCCCATTTGCTGCTGCTGCTTCTTGCTGTGCAATCAGCCTCTGAGTCAGGTCACTCAGGAGACTCAAACACTCCCGGGATATGGCAGTCCAGTTGTGTGGGTGCCCACCTGGCAGTGCACAGAAAGATCAGGGTTTATTTAACCCAGCTGCTCCTCCCTGGATCTGTTCTGACAGTGCCCATGTGCTCTCAGCAGGAGCTTCACTGTCACAGTACCACCCAGCTTCCAAATCACCACAGGGCATTTGCACTGTGACAACATGTTTGTACTGAGAGGAAGATGAAAACATGGACAGATTCAATGGATAACTCAAGAAAGACTTCAGTGAAACCTGCTAAGCAAGCAGCAAGCAGGCAGTTCAGCCCATCAGATCTGAAATCACTGAACAGCTGAAATGAACCAATATCAGTGGCAATGGCAACACAGTTTTGAAGCAGTACAAACACTAGAATTTCTAATAAGGTGCTACAAAAAGTTCCTGAAGGCTTCTAAGGAGTTTTAATTGACCTCCTCTGCCATATCTGAATAGAGCAAAAGGACTGTGCACCAACTGAAGTTACAGCCAGTGTTTACTCTCCTGGCTGCTGTGGTGACTCAGTATTTGTGCCTCATTTCCCCTCACTCACACCTCAGCATTCAGCTCCCATACACATCTGTTAGGTTAACCAGTCTGGACTATCTCACTGGATTTCAAAATCCTAAACCTGTGTTTCCTCGTGGCTGTCATTTAAGTCCAACAGACACCACAACTGGTTGAGTTTAGCAGGTGAAACAATATGAATATAGAGAATCAAACATCCTTTTGGAACAGGCACCACAGAGAAGAGGCTCCTAGCTTATGTCACATACCTTACATTATATAATTTCTAAGAGCATTTGACTAATGAGTTTAAAAAAAAAGAATCAACACAAAATAGTTTTTATAATTACCTGGCTGACTAAGGCTAAAGACTTCCTGTCGTCGAACAGGAGAATATTGGGAAAGTAACATCAAGTCTTGTAAGGCTAAAAACTACAAAGAAAGGAGAATGGTTTAGTGCATGCAAAGTCCAATGTATTTGCTTAAAAAAATATGTAGCTATCCATACAAAATCAATCCCTACCAAAGGATGAGTTCACACTGGCTAAAACCAGTCAGTCATGTAACAGAAAGAGAATGGAGGTAAATCCTTAAAACCACTCTGGATGGGGCTGCTGAGCTATTAAGAGCTTTACTGATACGTCAATTCTCAGGAGTTAAAGAAGATTTAATGCTTGTTTTATTCTAATAGCTCGGGCAGAGCGATATTAAGACACTAAAAAGTCTAAGAAAAGAACTGTTTTTGCAAACCAGAGCTCAATTACAGCTTTAAGGGTCAGTGCCTTATGGGACCAACCTACCACTGCTTTTTCATGTGATTAAGCAACTCATGTGCCACACCAAAAATAACCAGATTTCTCACAATATTCAAAACTCTACTATAAATTGGGCACTTTAATGAGGTCATATATTACATCTCCTGTTGCTTTAACTGTTTGTGCTCAACTCTTCCTCACCTATCCTCAGATAATGCAGCAAAGCTTGAAAAGGTATTGTAGCCTATTATATCTCCAGCCTTATCAGAAATCTGTAAAATCAGTGAAGGTAGATTTTGCATGTGCAAAAGAATATTCTTATCTTTATTTACATAATACCTCTTAAACAAGGTCTCCAATTTCTAAGTGTTATAATCAGTAAGTCCTATTAATGATTACCATAGATGAAAATTCCTCTTCTTTACTCACAGGTTTTAAGTAGCTTTTTACTATTGCCTTCTATAAAAAAGAAACCCAACTCCCAGTGTAAGTATGGATATATTTTTAATTTCAAAAGAGAACACAGATGTTAAAAGCTCAAATATACGTTGCAGAGACAAGATGTTGAGAGCACAAAGGTTTGAGGAAACACCTGCTCATGTGACAAGACTCAGGAGTTACAAAAACCTGAATGCCACTAAGCTGCTGGTTTTGCATCAGTTCACACAGTGACACCTCTGTTGCACACAGCTCTTACCTCTAACTAAATGAATCTTCAGCTCACAGTAACAGTGTGGTGAGCACCAGCAGATGTCACTACTGAACAAATTTTCATCATTAATTGCAACAGCCCCGTGAGTGCTCTGAGGCAGCTTTTCAAGGAAGTAACACCACAGTGAACAGAACTGGTACCTGGAAGATGGAACTGGATGCTCTGAAAAACACCTTTTCAGCAAACATCTGTCAGAGAAGAGGTAGGAGTTCAATTACCTTTATAAGGAGGGGAGGATTGCTGTTTAAGATTTTAGGCAGGCACTGGTCTGTCTCCTGAGCAAACGTTGGTTGAATGGGAAAATGATGACTCTAAATAGAAACATCAAAAGTTGTGTTTTACAGAGGAAAACACTTATGAAAGACCAGTAAACTGGCCTGGAATGTCTAACATAGAAACAAGAAGAGTTTACTCCTTTCATTTAAAATTGAGAAATCTTAGAACATCCACATATCTTTATCTTCAAATAAATGTGCTCATGTGGGCTACTCTTACAATTTCTTTCCTGACTTTTCAAGTTAACACTATGCAAATATTTAAAAGCAACTTTGGAAATTTTTTAGCTCATTAGAAAAAAAACCAAAACCATGTGGATAAACAAATCTTTTTTTTTAATCAGCCAAAAGGGCAAAGTCCATTTTATACTTTCACAGGTGGATGATTTCTTTTGTCTTCCACAGTTTTATAAGCAATACAGGAATTAGAGATGTTGACAAGGTGTTCACTGGTGTTTGTTATTATCCTTTGAGACAGGTTACTCACACCTCAGAGCTGTTGTCATGCGTGACTCATTGTTGATCTTTTCTCCACATAATCACAAGTACACCCTTCTAATTAAAGCTAATTAAACACCCTAACAGCACTGTATTTGCCATTTCATTCCATGAGTACTTTGCACCAATACATTGACCCAGGATTTAAACCTCACCTTTTTTTCTCTTTTATCAAGTCTCATAGTGTTTTAATTAAAAATAAAATAAAAATCAAGTCAGATTAAGAATTTATTTTCCTCTCTAAGGAAATATCTGGAAACAGAAGCAGAGGAGTAAGAGGAGGTGGTGGCAGTAACAAAAACATTAATTTTGTAAAGACCACAGGTCTTGCATTGAGAAGAAAGGAAAAGCCAGTCAATGCCAGGCCTCTCTTGACTATTCAGTTACCAGTTACTATCTGTAGTGCATGCTGTGAAAATTCAAGAACTCACAATGAGTTACTTCTTAGGCAGAAGTGCTTTTGAAATGAAAGAATTATCTGTGCCACACTGATGATGTAAATTGAGCACTGTCACAAGAACTGACCTCTGTGGCATAGATTTTGAAGAGCAGCCAGGCAATGTACCAGGTCATCAGGAGAAACACACCACTCAGCCAGGTATGGTAAAACAAGGAGAGATCCAATAAGCCACTCAGAGTGTCAAGAGGATGTAATTTACTGCAGATAAAATAACCAAGAGGATAGAAGTATTTTAGTATTTCCTTAGTATTCTTATGAAGGAAAAATAATTAAGGAAAAATAAATATGAAATATGTAGAGTTTTAGTCAATTAAGGTATTAAGACTCCAGTTTCCCTATTTTAAAACAAACAGCAGTCATAAAAAATAAGGATGTTCCTCCCCCCCAAAAAAAAGATACCACAGAAAACCAGATAAAACTCATAGATGCAATCTGGAGTGTTTGCCCTTTCTAATACTTCAGAGGCTTACAGAAAAAGAAAAAAAGGTGATTTCCTAATTACTGTCTTAATGACAACGTGGTTTCTACAAGGGGATGCTGGTTACTTTAGGATTCATTTCAGAAATGGCCAGAGCTCCCCACATTCTGTGTGGGGAGGCAAAGAACTGAGTCCTGCTGCCAAGCAGGACTTCCTCAGCAAAGGAACCTCTCAAGAATATTCCAGGTTTCCAGCACAATGTCCTGCCTACCTGTCTGTATGAAGATCCATCGTGGTACAAATCCACACCTTTGGGATATAACCTAGGAGGTCAAAAAGAAACTCTGAAACAAATACAATGCTACAAAACACACACACAGTAGGCCAAAAAAACAAGACAAAAATAGAATTCATGCAGAGACAAGAGACTGGTCTTGGAACTCACATGGACAAGGAAACAATCTGCCCTTGGGGTTACTTTGTTTTAAGAAAGAGAAGAATAAGAATGAAAAAAGGTTTCAGCCTAGCAGCTATACATTAAGAGATGCAGACCTTCTCTTTTATTGCTGCTTCTCAGCAGTGAGTTAATTGTGTTTCCTCACTAACCAAAGAGGGTTAATAGTAATTTAATATTAATTTTCACTACAGCCCAGGCAGCAGCAAAGTGCTTTTAAAGACTTAATGGAATCTGATCTAGAGCCACCATAGTTTTAATTTATCCCCTGATGTAAATAAAGGGATAATAATTCTTGCATATTTTGACATCATTTAGGAGGATAATTACAACCCTAACAAAGAACTCCTGATTTTCAGAAAATCCAGTGCAAGCATCTTCATCAGCACAGATTTTTTTTTTTTTTTTTTTTTTTAACCACAGACCAAACTCCATTTTCATATGGGAGGGAACCATCCTGCCTTTGTTTCCCAGGCTCCAAATAATATACAGGACACTTGAGAGTAAAGCCAAAGTGCTGATCTTTGCCTAAAAAAATGGGATGATACAGCAACATCACACACAGAGAAGTCCTGCCCACTGATGGTGTGTCAGCTTCAGCTCTGGGACACAACATTTCCACTACCAGGCAATGGAAGGACCAGGCCAAAGCCTGATTGATCCAAGTTTTCAAATAGAAGAATTACAAATTAAAAAGTAGAGAATGTCAGGAGCCCTTACCAAAAAAGTAGTATGTGACGCAGAAGTTTCTAACAAAATATAGTGATTCCACACAACTGTGTTTTATCAGGAGACGCAAAGATCTTCTGAAACGTAAATACTTGTATTGCTAAAACCAAACCAAATAAATAGTTTAGTATTCCACATTCAGTATAAATCAATGAAACAGTTAATAAAAATAATACAACAGAAAAGGAAAAGCTACTTGAAAGCCTGAAGTCTAGATCAATTAAAAACTTAGTTTAAGGTAATTCCAAGTGTTGCATTTATTAATTATGCTCCCAGTCCTTCCTGACATTTTATAATCATTTCTAGTTCTTATCCTGTTTCCTGCTTGTAGCAGTGAAAATTAAGAATGGTGTAGATTGACTCAATACACAAGGGAACAAACTAGATTAACCCTGTCTAATGTAAAATAAAGAGGGAAAAAAAAAAAAGGGGGGGGCATATTTCATCTACTAGATTTTATTTACATTCTAAATGCTTAATTTAAATATAGGGAAAAATTGACAAGCCTGAGTTCCACAGTCAGTAATCATCCAAGCAGCAAAACCAATATAACACTGATGCTTCCCTCCAAATAAATAAACTCTGTATGTTTCCAAATGACTGAAGCAACCCAGCTGACAAATGAAACCATGAAAATGAAACTATGCAAATAGAACCAAAGTATTTTTTTCATTTTACTAGGTTGCATTAGAAAAAAAAAATAACCCAAACAAACAACAAAAAATGGAGAATTAACAATATTGAAATAGATTTTAAAAATATATTCTAACTACAGCATTGCCAAAATGCTGCTTGGTTTGCTGATGAACTGAATGGTCAGCATAATGCAGCACACATATCTTTCACTAATATAACCAATTTTGATTAAAGACATCTTTGGCCAAGTTGCTTGGACTGTGTCAGTCTGGGATCAGACAAAGTTAATGGCTGCTGTGAGGCTGCAGCACCAGAAGTATTTTTAAGATGATGTTTCATAAGGGTACAGATTTCTGCAGGAGTCTTCCAGAGGAATTAAGGGAATTTCAGTTCCCATAGTGGCTACACACACAAAAAGGCTTTAGATGTTGAGCTCTAAGCAAGATGCAATGCACTATTTAGACTTGAACTGAAGTTGGTTTTGTTTTGTTTTTTTTTTTTTTAAACTGTCAAGATTTTCAGCTTTTAGGTGACTCTTATTGTCATTCCTGAAATTGTTTGTGCACATTTTCTTTTTGCTGTAGTTCAGCTGCCACCTCAGCCAGCTTTAACATGCATCAGAGAAATGTTAGAAGAGTCAGAGCATCCCAATTTCTGTGCTCATTCAAAAGGAGCTGAGCAGGAAGGAGCAGGATGAACAGTGCTGGCATTTAAAGCTGGGTGTACACTTCATCTATCAGTGACAGCAGCTGCACACAGGCAGCTCCTGCTGCCATGCTCATTAATCATCCAGCCTTTTTTGATAACTGTTTTACTTATACACGTCTTTCTACAAAGATGCTTAAACCCCTTACCTGTATGATGGGAAACGGCAAATAATTCATGTTGTTAATAAGATAGAAAAGGCTGTAACTGTATCCCAAGAAAGCTCCAGAAAGCAGAAAGAAAAGGTGATACTCATTTAGGCACATCTGAGGAACAGCATCTTCTGGGCTAAAATAGAAAAGTTAGAATCAATTCTGAGTCCAAAACAAAAAACTGTTCAAGCCCTGGGAAACTCAAAAAAGAAGTTTGATTTTACTTTCCTGATCTGTACTTCTGATGATCTCTCTGTAAGCTTTTGCTAAAGTAAGAATCTCACCACTTGTTTTTGTAATTTATGCATGAAATTCGTCCCATTAACCACAAGACCAAGACCTAGTTCAAGTGACAACCAACTTGTCAACAACTTTCCAATAGGAACCCTGGCAATGTAGCTTTTCTGGCCCAGTTATTTCTCTGTGCATTGTAACATTTACAAAGGGGGGCATTTTTTGTCCTCTAATAAAGAAAATCAACATGTATTTAATTGCTGGTTTTTGAGAATATCCAAATTCTTGGGATTCTTTTTGAAAGAAAGGGTCAGTAAATACATTTTACAATAAAAGTTCTTTGTTTATCCCTGACACACACAATTACCTTTCTGCAGGCGTGCAGGACACAGCAAGAAACTGGAACCTCCCTTTTGTCATGACTGTAGCACACCAAGCAACCAGCATTCCCATGATGGCATGAACAAAGGAATGGATGACTTGCTGAGGGTGAATAATTTTTCCTATCAGTGCTAATCGAGAGCATGGTATCGATGGCACCACTGTAAAGAAAAGCAGAAAAAGCATTTTCATTTCTTACTGATAAAATCTTTCATTGAAAAAAAAAAAAAAAAGAGAAAAAATCCACCATTGTCACTAAAGAATTTTTCACAGTCAGGATCAGTCACTGAATTATAAATGATGATCCTATTTAATTTAGGTGTCGAAGATAGTTCAACAATTTACACAACCCACCTGCATAAAATTCAACGTTGAAGATGCTTATTACTATTATCACCATAGACATCAGGAAGATACAAAAGATGACATAGGAAGTATACAAATCATTGAAAGAATCTAAAAAAAAAAAAAAATTATTGTTCAGAAATTTGCAATAACACAGCAGCGACACATTAACTAACAGAAAACAGCATTTAAGCAATGGACAATAATCCACTGAGTGCTTAAAGTGTTTAAAGTCAATGGGCTTTCAATCCCACATGAGGTCTGCCCAGCTACACAACATTTCTGCACAAAAGCATATTTAAACTTCATAGAAACTATCTTACACCCTTGCAACTGCTTTTCTTATAAGTGAACACTCAGAAGTTTGTTTAAAAAAAATTTAACTGTGGCTCAAATATCACATTTCCCCTCATTTAAGAAAAGCTGCAGCCATCCAGTCACACTAAAGAGAGAAGAAAGTCCTTACAGAGTGGATTTTTAGGGCTTTTCTATTTTCAAGGGAGGAAGGAAGTCAGTTCTGCCTGGAGCAGCTCAGTGATCACAGGCATCGAGCTTCCAGCTAAACACCTCTCAATGTTCACTGTAGGCACTCAGGGGAAGTTATTCTCACCACGCAGAGTGGCTGCTTCAGGAATTTCTCTTAGGATTCAGCGTACCATAGAGAAAAGTGAAGCTGTTTATGGAAACAGCAGCTGCACAGGGTGGAAGTGTGTCCAAGGACTCAGAAGAGACAACTAATGCACTTAACCTGTTGTTTGGGGTTTTTTTTTCTGTGAGGCATTTACTCACATGAACTTGCAACACTTATTCCTACCTAGGGTGGACTGAGGCTGCTGCGGTTGTAACGCAGAAACATTTCAAAGGCCAAAGTCGATTAGAAACACAAGTGTAACACGATGCCACCGTCAGTTCCCGTTATCTGGGACTGAGCCCAAAACAACAGAGTGCAGGAAAAAAACCAACAACCCAGAAACACAAACACGTGAACGCAAAACCAGGAAAACGCGGCCGAGCACCTACTGGAGATCCAGCGCACCGGGTGGAAGGGGTCGAGGCCGCTGAGGACGATGAAGGCCGCGGTGCAGACGGGCAGCAGCAGCACGGACCAGGTGATGGCGGCGGCCACTCGCCAGCCCAGAACCTGCGGGGACACAGCGTGAGGGGACCGGGACCCGCCAACCCAGTGCCTGCACGGTGACAATGGGAGGGGGGACCGACGCTCACCACCCCAGAACCCGAGGGGAGACAGAGTGAGGGGGCCGGGGACCGACACCACCCGCCAGCCCAGCACCTGCGGGGAGACAGCGTGACAGAAGCGGGGCCGGGAGGGATGCGCCGGCACAGCGCCTGAGCGAGCGCGGCCTGTGAGGAGCGCGGCCCGAGGACCGACCTGCCGGAGCAGCACCCGCTGCCCGCCCGCCGCCGCCTCCATGGCCGCGGCCCGGCCGCCCGTTCAAAGCCGCCGCCCAACGGCCCCACGTGCCGCCTTCGCGACACTTCCGCCGCGCGCGCGAGCGGCAGCCAATGGGAGGGCGCGCAGCCCGCTCTCCCCGCCCCCGGAGTGCGCCAGTGACGCCAGCGCAGTGGAGACTACAAGTCCCGGCGTGCCCCGCGCTGCCATGGCGGCCTGAGGGGGCCTGGGCTCTCCTGTGTGTCTAACGGGGCAGAATGCAGGCCGGGGCGGCGAGGAAAGAAATTGTCACATTAGGCCACATTACGGCCGTTTATTTACGCTTTGAAAGCCCCGCTGGCGGCTCGGGCCCACCTCAAGGGGGTTCATTCCTGTCACAACACCATGCCTTGGACCAAACCCTCCCCATAGCTTTAGAGCGTTAAGATGCTTTGCGCACAAAATACGGATCTCACATCGCCTTCAGAATGCTTTATTCAGAGGCAAAACAGTGTGGCGGGCATAGACTTAACTAAAGAAAAAATAAAACAAATCCCCCCAAAAAAGCGAAACAAAAGATTAAAAAAATCCCAACCAAACAAAGCCGACCCCTTTCTGTTCTAGACTGGGATCGATGGTTCACTCTCCTCCTGGAACCAGCCAGTGTCCAGTAAGCATGGAGATGTCCGTATGTCCATGGGACATCACTGTCTGTCCTGCTGCAAAACACATCCCTTGTCCTTGATGGTTCCAAGGTCTTCAGTGAAAAAATAATCTAAAATAAAACTACTGTATAGATGGAGAAACTGGTGCTGTCATCTGAAAGAGAGAAATAACTCCAGTGAATGTTTCAGCTCATCACCAGAGGACATAATTGGGCACATATTTAAGTCTCAATACTAAAATCCATTACTGTCATATTGATTCTTAGTAGGCATCTGGAATGAAAAACTGATTCTGCAGGAGGAAAAGCCAGTAAAATTGACTTGCATGGTTGGATTGTGTAATTTTTTATGTGCCTTTCACTAGGCCCATTTGGTTATTTCTTATATTATTTATTTTAAATCTAATATAACTGCTATTCAGTAAATACCCTGATTTTCACAAACACACTTGTGGCTGGCGTACTTGGAGTGGCCTGGCCTTGACATGTCTATTAGCCTGTTTCTCCTCCACAGAATTTTCCAACAGAATTGAAATGTCATCTGGTGCTGGCAGCAGCCCCGGATGGCAGGAAGCAAATGCTCAAGCTATCCCACAGAAGGAATGCAGTCCAGAGGGATGGATGGCTCAGGCTCTGAGTCAGCCCTGCCCAGAGCCTACACATGTCCCCACACAGGGCTGCTGCTCTGAAACACTGCCTCAGACATCAAGAGGGGAAATCCCAATCTGCTTTTTATATTAAAAGGAAAGAAAAACTGGAATGTAACAGTTTATTGCTTAAGTGTCACTTGTGCAGAATAAATTCAAATAAATGCTTTTGGGTTTTTGTAAGGGAATGGACTCTGGGATTGAGTATGTTATTTATTTAAATGTGAGTTTCTTCGCAAAGAGCAAACCTCAAAGGAAAAGGTAACGGCTCTTTGTTCCTCAGAGTCTTTTCAGTTTTTACAGCTATACTTAAAACTTACAACTGAAACAAAGTTAATGAATGTTATTTATATATAGACTCCATTTAGCAAAATTAGTCTGTTAAACCTCTTTCCATTCAACCATAATGATGGGGAAAAGTTTTAAGATATCTGTGATGACTGCAGAAAAAAATCAGTTTAGATTGGGTTCTTACCTAATTTAGTGACTCTTTGTTACTACTGTTGTTCCATTGTGAGCAGGGATAATAGGTGCAGGAATATCCAGTTCAGGGGCATCAAAAAAGTATGCCTACATTATCAGAGAAAAAAAAATATTTAGAGAGAAACATACAATGATGCCTCATCCCAGCTCTTTCCTTCCACACCCATCAAACACAGGTACAAACATAGCACTGAAATGGCAAATTTGAATCTTTTTCTGTTTTTACCAGATTAGAAACTGTCAATTAAAACGGTGCTCTGAAGTGTATTTTAACTGTTAGCAGCCAAGGCCTTTGAAAAAGACCTTGAAAGAGCCGGATTGCAGAGCCAGGGAGAGTTGTGTTTTGCTGTCACCTCTCTGCACAATGAGCTGTGGGGAACCAGATCCACCTACTCTGGAAGCTGTGGAAACGGAGGGCTGGCTGATACCCTTCTACCCACTTGTCATGGGTTAACAATGAGGAATAAGGAAACAAATAATTTAAGTGTGCGTTGTGCGTTTCAGTGGCCTCGGGGTCTTCTGTTTTCTAACACTTACAGTGTATGAAAACATAAACCTGCTAAAACTCATAAGCACACACTTTATATTGAACATTTAATTCTTCTAAAGGACTAAGCATAGTACTCCTTGGAATAAAGTGCAAATGGATACTATCAAGATTAATGCTTTGCTGATACCATGATGAATTCTAGGTAAATTCAAGACTGTCCTATGGCAGTTGGACTTGATGATCCTGATAGGTCCCCTCCAGCTTGGAGATACTCTATGACTCCATAATTGATTACTGAATTTATTACCAGCACTGTTAGGGGCACACTGACATCAATTTTCGCTACGTTTAAACTAACTGGAACGTTTACACTGGAGTTTCTCCAGTCACCAGCCAATCCCTCCTTCCCTTTCCCGTAACATGCCACCTGTCCTAGGAAACGAGAGATGAAGGCAAAGGAATGGCAGTGTCCCCACCAAACAGCCGACAGCCAGCAGGGCGTGCAGCAGCAGGATGGTGGCCACGGTGGCCACGGCGATCCTGCGGTTGTCGTCGCGCACCGCGGGCCAGAAGGTCATCACCAGCACCGAGCCCGAGAGGCACAGCGAGAACACCACCAGCACCCAGCGCACCACCTTCTGCGGGATGATCCACAAAATCTGCAAAAGGCAGGAGAAAGGGCTGGCAAAGAGGCTGCTCTGTGATACTCCATCACTTCCAGCTGATCGGTGCGCAAATGAACTCGCGCCTTCGTCTGACACATCTCCGTTATTGGAGGAAAGGGTAAGAGCAGTGATGAGCTTTACTCCCAGACACAAGAGTGAATCCTAAGTTAAACCACTCCCTCTAAGGCCTGTCCCCAGCCAGAGAAACTTGTCCTTGGAAGACAGCATTGCTGTCTGTCCTGCAGAGATGTGGACTCGATATTTTCTGAGCTTGAGAATTGCTAGCTCTTCTCAAGAAAAGCTTTTCAACAGCTTTTCTTTTTCCCAGAACAAACTTGTGTAAACAATATTCCTTTGCTGTAACAACAGGTGTTGTTTGCTGTTTCTGTTACTTAGCTAATAGAAGTCTCAGTCCTATGGACCAGTAACATATCTTCTTAGCTCAGCATGTTACAAAAGGTTGGATGAATTGTAAATAAAGCCTTCTGATTTCTACTGCCCTCTGACTGGAGTCAAGCATCTTTATTTTGTGTCCTATTGTGACACACAGATATCTGGGGACACAAACATCCTGATTCCTGAGGCTGCCTCGGGCTGCCTGCCAGGCTCACCAGCAGCACCTTGCTTGGTTTTGCTGCCTCTGGGGAAATGATGTGTCCTGGGCTTTTCCAACACCCAGAAGACACCTTCACACGAGGCAAGCTTCAAGAAAAAGAGCCAAATTATTCTCCCAGTCTCCAAAACGTTTACAAATATCAACAATATTATAATAAACAGCAAAATCTTCTCAAGCAGGACATGTGAGAGGGGGCATTCTTTAGCCATACGTACCGCCGTGGGAATGTAAATGAAGAGGGAGTAGCCATACACACACACTATCTCCAGGAATGAGTAGGAGACAATGTTCATGACTTTACTGTTCCTCCACATCAGGAATCCCCAGAGAGCGAGGGGAACAAGCCAAGCATATGCATAAATCGTTGTAGCTGCTATGGATACTGGAAACACAACGAAAGGTTTAATGTTCTACTTTGAATCCTGCCAGAATCAAATGTCTAGAAAACATTCAGCGTGAAAACTAAAAAGCTACCTGTGAAGATACTTCCAAAAAATGAAGTTTGAATTATCAATGAACTGGGAACTTTGCATTTGTATCTAGTTTATCCCCAGTACTCTGTCAGCACTCCAAGTTAGTTTAAAAGTAGACTTCTGTCTAGGTAATTTCAATTTCTTTATTACACCTGTGTACAAAAAGCTGTTGGTTTCAGTTGAAAAGGAAAAGCCCCAGAGGCAGGAAAAACTTAGTTAAAAATATAAATTCAGCTAGTGTCAAATCTGAAATTACTCAAGTGACTTCATTCCCAAGTGGCAACGTTCTTCCCAGTACACTGAGGATTCTGGAAACAAAGAGAGCTGTGTTCCTCTGCAGGGACAGCAGCCTCCCTCATAACACAAAGACAAATATAGACAAACTGGCTCCTCACTCTGAGTTCTTTGGGGAGCAAATCAGTTAAGCATCTTTTGCTTCTTTTTGAATTTGCCTGAAGGTAACAGCTTCCAGCCTTTAGTAGGTGGTATGAGTGATAACCTGATCTGGTAATTTTCTGCCTGAAGTCTGCAGGCTCCTGGGAGGCCGTGGAGGCCAATGCTGGGCATTCACTCTCTGTACAAGCAAACATCCACTAAGGCTAGAAAATAACTAATTACTCCTGCTTCCTCTTCTAAAACCCTGAAACTACTTTATGCTCTGAAGAAACAAGGTTCTGTGAGTCACAGCCCATTTTAAGGGCTTGTTTCACATGTCTAAAACTTTAAAGACAGCAATCAATCAATCAGAAGTCTGTGCTAAATCAAAGCAATGACCTGGTTTTATATTACTTCATTTGCACATATTAAAAAAAAGGACACACACACAAAAAAAAAAAAAAAACCAAAACGCACACACAAAAGACACCTCCACACACACAAAAAAACCCTCACAAATGACTACTTACAAACCTTTTCTGAACTCAGGCACATAGTGGTACGTTGGTTTGCCCAGATGGATGAAGAAATTTGAGAGATTGCCACTAACAGCAATGGTGAACACGAGTGTAGCACATATCCAAAATGGACCTTAAAAGGAAACAAAATCAATAGCACCTCCTCTGCTCTCTTGCTTTTTCAGACCAGCAAGTAAAATGAAATACAGACTCAAAATATTTAGCACAGAAAATAACTCCTCCCACCTCATACCTACCATAAAGGTCAGGATTGCTGCGGATATACAGCCTTACAAAGTTCTTCCCAGGGACTGGGAACACTGACCCTTTGATTCTGTCCAGGACCTATGAAACATAAGGATTTGTCTGACTGACAATGCAAGAAGGAAAAAAAAAGCTGAGTGGATAAGGCATAATTCAGACAACAGTTCTTCTCTGGAGCAGAGTATTAACCTGGTATGTGTCCACATCGAAGAAGGTCTGGTAGTAATCAAAAGTCCAGAAAGGGGCACTTTTCTTCTGTCCTGCAAGCAGCTGGATGGTGGGAAAGGCAACATGGAAAGTGTTACAAGCACACAATTTATGTATTACTAGCTCATTAACACAGCAGTCACATGATTTTGGTACTCAAACTGAAAACAAACTTAACAGGATAATGCTTCCTATGGATTATGTAATGGTTTCTCTCTCCCCCTCCAACAGCTGTTGGCAGCCAGTCTCTTATCTCCCTGTAGGCAGAATCATGGCCTGAGGTTCTAAAGAGCAGCCTGTCACTACCTGCTGCCACATCATCTGGAACACACACCCTCGTCACCATGACAAGTTCCTTTTGCTGTCAGAACCACAGAATGGCCTGTGATTGAAGGGACTTTAAAGATCATCTCATTCCAACCCCCCGCCATGGGCAGGGACACCTCCCACTATCCCAGGTTGTTCCAAGCCCCGTTCAGCCTGGTCTTGAGCACTTCCAGGGATCGGGGCAGCCACAGCTGCTCTGGCCAACCTGTGCCAGGGCCTCACCACCCTCACAGGAGAGAATTTCTCCCTAATATCCAATCTAAACCTCTTCTTTTTTAGTTTGAATCCATTCTCCCTTGTCCTGTTCTCTTCATGCTCTTGTAAGAAGTCCCTCTCCATCTTTCTCACCTGCCTCCAGCAGCAGGAGAGAGAGCATTACCTCTGTTTTATCGGAGTCGTCAGTGCCCAGTAACTCATCATCCTCTTCCCTCCCTGGCTCCTGCAGGCGGCTGTGCTGATTCTTGGGGATTTCCACTGGCTCATCGATGCTTATGGTGGTGGCATCAGGATTTGCTGCAAGCAAATTAGCTGCATCGTCAAATTCTGCAAATAAGTACATTACAAGACAGGCGATGATCAAGACACTACATTTTTTATTCTCGCGGCTCAAATAAACACATGAAGACCCTGAGACAGGATAACCACTAGCTTAGGCTTAGCTGGGTACGATCTGTTTCCAGCGGGTCTCTGCACGGGGACAGGAAAGCTACCTCGCTGAACAAACGGGTACTTTTAATATTCTCCAAAAACTGGTATGAGATTTTTCATGAAGAACTAAGGAAGACTGAAACCGCGGCCTTCTGCTGGTTACGGAGTGTTCTGCCCCTTGCCAGATGTCACTTCCTACCACAGAAGACTTCAGTCCACGATTTCAGTGAATACCGGGTACATTTTATAGCTCGCCAACAGCACAATTTCACCTCAGAAAATTCAGGATACCTGACCCCCAAGCAAAACTCCCAGGACGTTTTTATTGCGCGAACGCCCGAAAACGCTCCCGAAGCCTCCAGCGCCTGGCGGCTCCCCGAGCTGGGGCCCAGCCCCGCGTCCGCACCTGCGACATCGCCTTTACCTTGGAATTTGAGGTCGTCCGCCGTCGCCATTCATCCGCCTGGATGAGGATCTGCTCCCCGGGGCTCGACCCTCCTGCAAGAGGACAGGAGCAGCGCTGGGTCGGGTGCGATCCCCCGCCCTGTGCCAAGGCTGCCGTGCCAGCGCTGCCGTGCCCCGCGGCCGCGCCCCCCGCGCCCCCACAGCCCGCCCGTGCCCCGGCCCGGGGCAGCCCCGCACCTCGGCACCGCCACGGCCCCGCACCCGCCGCTCCGCTCCCTTAAAGGCGCCGCGGCCGCCGCGCAGCCGCAGCCAATCAGCGGCGCCGCCAAACCCCTCTGCCCCCCCGCCCCTCGGGGCGCAACAGCTGCGCAGGCGACGCGCCTGACACCGACCAATCAGAGGCCACGCCGCGCTTCCGCGTGCGCGCCCGCCCGCCCCCTTAAAGGGCCCGCGGCAGCCCGAGCGCAGCTGGTCAGGCGTGGTGGTGGCTGCCGTCTGTGAGCGTCCGTGTACGAACATACAGCGACTGTAGATAATCGTGCGCTTATACATCTGTTATAAACTTACACAGCGTGTTTTGGTAACTGAGGGGTTTATCAGAGAATCACAGAACGGTTTGGGTTGGAAAGGACATTAAAGCTCATCTCATTCCAACTCCCTGCTATGGGCAGGGACACCTTCCACTGTCCCAGGTTGCTCCAAGCACCGTCCAGCCCGGCCTTGGACACTTCCAGGGATGGGGCAGCCACAGCTTCTCTGGGCACCCTGTGCCAGGGCCTCCCCACCCTCACAGGAGAGAATTTCTTCTTCATACCTAATCTAAACCTGCCCTTTGTTGGGCTGCAGCCCTTCCCCCTTGTCACTGCAGGCCCTTGTCAATAGCCTCTCTCCATCTGTCTTGTCTCCTTCAGAGGCTGGAAGGCCACAGTTGGGTCACAAAGCTGCCTCTTCTCCAGGCTGAACAATCCCAATTCTCCCAGCCCTTCCTCACAGCAGAGCTGCTCCATTCCTCTCATCGTGGTGGCCTATTGAGGCCTTGCTCCAACAGATCCATGTCCTTCCTGTGCTGAGGATCCGCTGGATATTATATATACTGATGCATATATATATATATATATATATTTAATCTTTCAGCCCCAAAATGCCAAAGCCTGGAATGCAGCAGAGCCCCAGGGCAGGAGGAACAGGGCACTGTTTGCACAGCATCTGCATCACCCCAAAGCCTCAAGCACCAGCACCTTAGTCTTTACTCTGGGATTCAGGGAGAACACCCTGATCCAGCTCCTCTCATTTGTAAAATACAGATCACATTTGTGGATAAGCCTCACTGCAGAGAGCACCACTCATGTACCCTAGCTGCACTGGATGCCCTTGGTGCAGCTGGAGGGAGCAAAGGTGACAGGATCCTTGCTCACACAGGGGCTCAAGTGCAGGGAGAGGACAGCAAGGCAAGGCAGAAACTCAATCAAACACGTGAATGTTTTCCCTCCCCTTCACCCTCTACCTTTGCCCCTGCCTTGCATTGTGCTCCCATCGAGAGCGGCCAGACCTCTCCACCACGATGTTGGGCATCAGGATATTCCTACAGAAAATCCTGATTCTTCTGCAGGTGACTCTGTCTGTTGTTGTTGGCAAAACACTGATGATACTGTTCCCCGACGCCATGAAAAGATACATCCTAAAGATGGGCGAAAAGAGCAGAATGAACCAGAACCCAAAGTTCAGCTACGAAAACTGGGGCCCGACTTTTTTCAGCTTCAAGTATCTGCAGTTTGTGCTGAAGGTGAAGTGGAAGAGGCTGGAGGATGAAGCCTACGAGGGACACCCTGCTCCCAATACACCGGTGGTGACCCTCGGTGGGGAAGTTTGTCACGTCCTGGATTTCATGAAAGGTCAGTAACTGAGCCACGTAGCTGGGTTGGGTTTGCTGAGAACACAAAGGAGGAGATGCTCTGAGGGAACAGGGACAGGCTGCTGGCACCTGAGTGCCTCCTGTGCAGACCACCAGCACTCACCTGCTGGAGAAGATGCAGCACATTTACTCCAGCTGCTTCTTGATTTTCAAAAATAACCTGCATTTTTTCCCCTGTCTATACTATCCCTTCACACCACTGAGTTTTTGCAAGAGCTGGCTCTGCCTGAAAACACTTTTTGCTGAAAGACAAGGTAATAATTTGTTTTATGGGGAGAAGGCCCAGAATTGAACGGTTCCTGAATGTTGGCTGTCATTCTCTGCCCATACAGAAAATTCCACACCAGCTCCCTTTGCCAGCCTAAAGCCCAGAAAGCACACAGTGGGTTTTTCCAGATCCAAAGTGGCTGGGAATAAAGCAGAAGTAGCTGCTTTGTACTTTGTCCACTGCCTCCCACTGAGATCTCACTAGAATGTGGAATTAATCATTAAGCTGCAGCCTCCAACCCCACGGGAGGGATTACATCTTTCTCTCACTCTGCATTCCTAATTATATATAGATATTTATGTAGAAAATGGGCTGCAAATTTGGAGAAGAGATACATAGTATCTACAGGAAGGCACTGCTGTTATTTAATTTTTTAGGATGTGGATCTATGTATCAGCAGCTTTAAAGTTAAGCCAGAAAGATTTTGAACAAATTTAATGGAATTTAGCATAACCAGACTAAAAGAGGTGCTTTAAAATCCTGCAAGCTCTCTTAAATCGAGGCCTTGCAAACACATGCCAACACCAACACAATGCTGTGTTAATTTGTAAGCAAGTGCAGATACTTTTGCCAGTGTTTAGTTTAATAATAATATATAACCAGAGCTCTGTTTGGACAGGAAATTGCAGAAATACATTGAAAGCATGAAAGGCTTGTGATGCATGACTGAAAAGTCTGCAGTTTCCCCTCAGCTCAGCTTGAACTGAGACATCTAAAAAAATCTGGACATGAAAAGGCACTGGTCCTCAATGCCCACCCCTGTCCCTGGATAACCTTGCAGAAGGCCATCTTTAGTATTTTTGAAGTTGCACTATACTCAAGATCTCAGGGAGGCTGAGATGCCCATTTTGGATCCGTTCCCTATCCCAAAAACTGTTGGTAACTTGGGAACTGGCTCTTGTGATGAGGAAAAGAGAAGCTGTGTGACTGCAGGGCGCCTCCTGCCTGCACTGGGCAGGGTTCCCTCAGGTAAACTCCTTGCTGGATGCAGCACAGATCACAGCCAGGCTATGAAAAACACCTTTATGCTTGCTTTGCAGAGATGCAGAGGTTCTGCTGCTGATTTTACTGACCTGGGAGAAGTTTATGAAGTGATATAGTGTTGTTCAGGAATCTCTGCACCAGAGGCTTAGTTCAGTGCATTTAATTCTATCCTTCCTCCCTTCACTTAACCACAAATACTTTTTTTCTTTTGTCCCCCCAGATAACCGACCTTTAATCCTGAATTTTGGAAGTTGCACCTGACCGTCATTTATGCTAAAATTTGATGAGTTCAACAAGCTCATCAAAGATTTCAGCTCAATAGCAGATTTCCTTATCATCTACATTGAGGAAGCTCATGCAGTAGGTACAGTACAAACACGACAGTGGTGCCAACCACAGCTTCAAATGTGTCACTTCCTTTAGAGGGAAAAAAAAAAGTGTGTTAGCAAAGGAGGATCTGCAAACAAGAGAGAAATCTTCAAATCAAGTGGCAACACCACATCTAGGCACCAGATTGTGTCCCTAATTCTCCTAAGATTCTACTTACACTTCTGACTTTACACTGAGTTACCCATGTGAAGGACACAGTTGTATCTCTAAAAAAATTGCCTCTCAATGTTAGTACAGCTCCTTTTGGAAAGAGGAAGAAAAGACGTTTCATAGAACAAAAGTTAACTGTACAATACAGAAAAAAAAATTAGTTTTAACGTTTTTCAAGAAAAGGATGCAGACTGCAAATTGAAAAACTTTGAAAACAAGCAAACAAACCACACTTGTTTATCTACCCTGAATTTTAAGTAACATGTTGGCACTAGTTTTGTCCCAGGATTAAATGTTTTTTTTTTTACAACCTAACATTTATAGTTTTCTAGCCATATGTCATTTTCAGCAGCTGAGAATCAGATAGTGACTAAGTCAGTCATCAAACCCTCTTACTGGTTTCTACTTTACTGGGAAGAGTTGTGGGCAAATGTTTGTTTGCATAGTTCTGAAAAACAAAGGTGTGTCTTGGCTCACATTTCACTTCTCACAGACCTGTAATTTTGGTTTATAGGCTTAATGAGTACAATCAAGCAGAATGAACAACACTGACAAGCCTTACCCAAATAGAATACATGTTCCCCACCTGGTGCTTTTTTAGGGTCGATTTTTGTGGGAAAATTTCAGCTAAAATCCATCAAATATTTCTGAATCCAGGGCAAGAGGAAGATGTGGTTTGATGAAATTAAAGGGGAAAAAATAGATCTTGGGACCACTTACTGGAAAGCTCTAGTGCTGCCACAGTTTGAGAGGGGCTTTCATTTTATGCATGGCAGGTTTTGATGTTAGGAATAAAAACTGCAAGAGTCTTTTAACCTAGTTTTGGGATAAGACACACAGTACATGCCCACCCTTGCACTTATTCAAAACCTTCATTCCGAAATCCCTTCCTCATTTATTTTAGATGGATGGGCTTTTAAAAACAATGTCATTATTAAAAATCACAGAAGCCTTGAAGATCGAAAAATTGCAGCACAATTTCTTCAGAAAAATCACCCTCTATGTCCAGTGGTTTTAGACACTATGGAAAACCTGACCAGTTCAAAATATGCTGCGCTGCCAGAACGACTCTACCTGCTTCAGGGAGGGAAGGTCATCTACAAGGTAAAAAATATCAGTAGCAATGAGCACAGTATACAGATATTTTTAAATCTCAAGGTAACTTGAGACTGCTTTACATTTAGCAGTCAGTATTTAATTCTGTTTGAGAGCTAAACATTTCACAATGCACTGTAAATGTGGGGAGAAATGAACATGCAGCAAAACCAGTCTGGGCCTTTATAATGTACATATTTGATGTACACTTCAGTCTTGCTCAAATATTTATCTTTTGGCTCACTAGTAACCCGAGGTACATCTAAGCTGTGAGATCCAGGAACACTTCCCAGCTCCAGGATCCAGACACTGGCTCTGTCCCAGTGACACAGCAGGGTGTAACCAGTGCATAACCATCTCCCAGGGATGGCTCCAATGGAAAGGGAGCCCAGGGCACACCTGCCCATGGTTCTGGTGCAGCTGCTGTGCTCTGAAGGATTCCTGCTCTGTCTGCTTGAGCATCAGTGTGTCATTTCATTGCCTTTGCAGGGAGGAGTGGGGCCTTGGAATTACCACCCCCAGGAAATACGTGCCATCCTGGAAAAACTGAAATAGAAAAAGAAGAGGCCTTCGAAGTAAAAACTATTTGGATAAAGAAGTTCAAGAATAATTTGTCACAGAGCTAAGTCTAAGGAAGAACAACAAAAAAAATTAAAACCAGCCAGAAACAAGAAGAAAAGAAGAATGTTGTATGTGCATGTAAGGAGCATCTGGAATGAGGTTCACTATGTTTGTCTAGAAGCTTTCAGGTGTCATCCCTACAACACCAACTTCTGTTCTGCAGTAATTTACTACTCTTATACCAAATATTGTGGGAGCTTGGTCCATTGAGCTCTGGGTACCAACATTTACACCTGTAGGGAATATCCTGCAGGATAAGCTTCAGGGCGGTGACATTTGCAAGAGTCCACTGGCATGCGAAGCAACTGACCTTGTATACATAAAATGTATATATAAAATGTTCCCTTTCACTGACCTCAGGAGACTTCTGAGCGAGACAATCTCTACCAACATCTGTTTCCATGAGTATTTGTAATGATGGTCCCAGCGTAAAGCACTGGCGGCTGTGACCTGATTCTAGAAAATATTTATAGAAACAAGGGATTGATCTACAATTATTAAAAGTCTATCAAAGAACTTCATTTGGCTTCAAATTATTTCCCTTCCTGCCCTGCCTCTCTCCCCCAGGTTATTTCTAAGCATTAGCAGATATTTATATTCATTCTAATAATCTCTGTGGTCAGAAAGTTACCAACTTAAGGACTTTTGAAGGACCTGTTTGACAGTAGGAAATAATACATCCCACTTAAGAGGCTCACACTTCTTCTTTCTATATAACACAGAGTGCAAGGGAAACATTTTACAGGAAATAGAGTTTTAATTCATGTACTATGTAAGCCTGATATAAAAATACTACCTTAAATGGACCCAGTTATGCTGAGGTGCTCTAGGCTGACAGTTTAGGTTACAAAATGAGAAAGCTGTTGCAACAATTAACAACAGCGCTGTGTTGTGGCTGGACTTGATGATCTAAAGAGTCTTTTCCAACCTAAATGATTCTATTTTCTCCCATTCTATTCCATACATTAAACCAGCAGGGAATACATACCACATCCATACCTTCAAAAACGACTTTAATACAAGGCTCTAACAATAAACATTCTCTGCAGTGCAGCCATCAAAATGTAACTCCCTTATAAAAAAAAAATAAAATGGAGGCCCAAATTTAAGCTGGGCTCAAGTGTTGTCTGCTGTGCCCTCTGCCATCACCCGGTGCACTGACACAAAATGATCAAAGGCAGATTGGATGATGAAACGCAAATAAGTGGCTTGGAACTCAGGAAGCTGCAGAAGGAATAAAAATAGTGTTATTGCCATTCTCTGTAGCAACAAAACTACCCACCCATTTGCAGAAATTTGCTAAACACAAGGATCTGGATTATTTCAGTGTCTGGTTTTGAATTGCACATCAATCGAGTTGTTTGACCTGCAACTCAAAAAAAAAAAAAAAATCCCCCCACCTCCTGAATTCTGCAGCCTTAAAGGCAGCAATTGAAGGAGGGAAGATTGCCACACTTCTGGAAAGGGCCCTTGCACCTCGTTAGGAGCACTAGGCAGGTGCAATTTCATAGCACAATCTACAGAGGAGCAGCTGGAAAGTGCAATTTCACACCACAACCTACAAATTCCTCTCTTTAACACCAACTGAGCAATAATTGTACATAAAGATATGTTTATTTTTTTTTCATGGTTTTTCCCCACTTAGTCCAGACATCCTATTTCATGAACCACTACTGATGTACACTATAAATACTCACTGGAAATTCTTCCATTTGGAGCTGTCCTTCTCTGTGCTGCAATTCTAGAAAACATATTTTAAGGTAAATAATGAAGAATAACATGCAATGCTGTGAAGCTTTCACTTGACTGAGAGTTCAAGTGAGTTTAAGGACTATGAATTTACACTGCATATAGACATTGTTCTTTTTTATGTTTACAGGTGATTTAAGAGAATACTTTTTTGCAGTATCCCAGTCTGTGTGTGTATATATATCTCACTCATTACAGTGTTATAAAAGGTCACCCAAGAGGCACTAAAAAAAGCCAATCCCCAAACCAAACAATGCAGGAAATGGCACTCTATTATACTATGTAAGCCTGTTTTTAATTTTTGGAACATGAAGTGCACAAGTAGTGCTTTTAGCCCTTATACAGCATTTTACTCTCCAAACTGCTGTAGAGACCAGCAGTGTTAACAAAATTCACCTAAACACGATTGTTACATTAATGTCTAATTAAAAAAAAAAAATACACCACACTTTACTCAACAAATAGATGAAGGGTTACAGTGATTCACTGAGAAAGACCAATGTTTCCACAAAACCTCACAAAATCAGTCTTACCTTTTTCAATGCATCTTTCAAAATCCACAGGGTCTTTAGATGTGCTTTTTTCAATCGTTAAGGTCCTCACTAAAAAAATATATAAATTTGGACTATCAACACAAGTTCTGATTCTTTATTGATACTGATATTTATTCCATCCCTTTACAGCCACAAAGTACTTTCAGCATTAAAAAAATAATTTATTTTTTCTCAAAGCTATGGGGATTGTGCATATGAAGGACGACTGCTTTGTGAAAATGGATCTTTATGCACAATTAAGTCTTTTATGTGAAGTTAAATGTTTATGAATCTGTTAAAAGTGGCTGTGAATAGACTATAACACGACTGCGGGAACTTTCATTAAGGCACAGACACACATTTGAGCATAGCACAAATGTTACCTGCTGCAAGACACAAAGTCTTACCCAAATAACACTGGACGGCGACTTTGCTGATTTTCACACATTTGGGAAAACCAATAATCAATTCCTGTGGGAACATGCCTGTCGTCGTCCAAAATGTTTTGGAACTTCTGTAGAGAGAAGAGGACAAACCCCTCAACTGCAGCTTTCCATCTGTAACCATCTTGAATGAAATTTACCACAGAAAAAATATGGAGGGGAAAGAAGAGCGGTGGAAAAGGAAGGGGTGGAAGAACAGGGGGAGGACGGTGAGGAAGAGGAGAGGGACAAAAAGGAGGAGGGGAAAAGAGGAAATTTTATTTGGGATATTATCAGCAGCGCCCTGTATAAGGACGGGGCAGCTCTCTGGAGGTATTTACACCTCTGTACCCGGGCAGAACCACGCAGGAACCCGCTGGGCCCCGGGCAGTTCCACCCTGGGCGGCTCCAGCGTGAGGGCGAAGGGCCGAGGCCCGGCGGGCTCCGTGCGGGAGGAGCCACTCCCGCCGCCCCGGCCCGGCCCTCACCCGTCCGCCACGCTCTCGGCGGGGTGCTCGGCATCGCTGGACGTGGCCAGGACCAGAGCGGCCCCTGCCGAGCTCCGGCACCAGTCGGTGACTCTCATCGCAACGGCGGCAGCTCGCCCAGCACCGACGCTCCCGGTACGGGAGAGGCCGAGCGCGGGAGGCCGGGCGGGGGAGGCCGCTCCCGCCGTGCCCCGCCCACCGCCCGCCTTACCCCGCCCCCCGCCCGCCGTGCCCCGCCCACCGCCCGCCGTGCCCCGCCCACCGCCCGCCGTGCCCCCGCCCACCGCCCGCCGTGCCCCGCCCACCGCCCGCCGTGCCCCGCCCCCCCGCCCGCCTTACCCCGCCCACCGCCCGCCGTGCTCCCTCCCACCGCCCGCCGTGCCCCGCCCCCCGCCCGCCGCGCCCCGCCCGTCGCCCGCCGCGCCCCGCCCGTCGCCCGCCGCGCCCCGCCCACCGCCCGCCGTGCCCCCTCCCACCGCCCGCCGTGCCCCGCCCACCGCCCGCCGTGCCCCGCCCGCCGCCCGCCGTGCCCCGCCCACCGCCCGCCGTGCCCCGCCCCCCGCCCGCCCCCCGCGCGGCCCCGCCCGCCGCCCGCGGGCGCTGCGGGACGGGCGGCGGGAGCGCCCAGCCCCGGCCCGGCGGACGGCGCGGCCCCTCCCGGGGCAGGTAGGTGGGGGCCGGGGTGATCGGGGAACGGGCGGGATTCCGACCCCCCTGCCCGGGCGGGGACCCTTCCCCCTGTGCCCCCTCCCCCTTGTGCCCCTTTCCCTTGTGCCCCTTCCCCTGGCGCCCCTCGGGCTGTGCCCGCTCACGGTGCGCTCAGCCCCGGGAAAAACCCGATGCCTTGACAGACCTTTCCCTGCCCCAGCTCCGGGTCGGACCCGATCCCTTCGCACCCGCCTCCCCATCCCTCCGGTACCCCCTCGGGCAGGGCCCCATCTCCCCCCGCCCCGCAGGAGCCGAGCCCAGCCCCGCGGGGCAGGAGCTGAGAGGATCCCGTCCCTGTCCTGCCCCTCGCCACGGCACCTCTGAGCTCTCCTGCCCCCGCAGGACCCCGCGGACACAGCCCCCGGCCCCGGCTGGGGAAGGGGCACCGGGAGATGCCCACCCTCGCAGGGAGGGAGGTTCCAGCAGGCTCCATTGCCCAGCTGCGGTCAGACATGTGCCCTCCTCCTCTTCCTCCTCCTCCTGCCTGCTGCAGAGCCAGGCCTGCTTGTGGGGACACTTCCCCTTCAACCCCAGCCGCTCTCCTACCGCCCCTATCTCCATCCCGGGCCTGGGGTCCATGCCCTCAGCAAGGCCGGGGTCCGGCTCTCTCGGGGTGTGTGGTTTGGGGGCAGGCAGCTCCCTCACAGCCTCCTCCCCGCCTTGCGCCGCAGGGCTACGTGGCCGTGCTCAGGGCTCTCAGGGGAGCTGCCGGCTTTGGGGGCTTCCCTGGCTCCTGTTTTCCTCTGTGGCTGTTCTTCACTCGTCTGCGGTTTGTTTTTGCAGAGCTGGTCGAGGGGAATGTCGTACTGTCTCCACTCAGAAAGCCATTTGGATGCCGGGCCAATATACGTGCGTGAAAATGGGAAGCTGCACGTGGTAAATCGGGGTGCAGGCGGCGCACGGAATGTCACTCCCAAAGCAAGACCTTTTAGTCTGTTTTCCAGAAGTTTTTCAGTGGAGCTTTGCATGAACAGGGAGGACGATAGGGCAAGGAGGCAGAGGACTGATCATTTCATCTTCACGTACACTAAGGAGGGGAACCTCCGCTACTCGGCCAAGTCCCTCTTTAGCCTAGTGCTGGGTTACATTTCTGACAATGTTGATCACATTGACTCGTTGATCGGTTTCCCAGAGCAGATTGCTGAAAAGCTCTTTTCAGCAGCAGAAGCGAGACAAAAGTTCACAGAGCCAGTGACAGGACTGAGAGCTCTGCAGAAGTTCACTGAAGCCTATGGCAGTTTGGTGCTGTGCTCACTGTGCTTGCGGAACAGGTAAGTGCATCCCCAGACAAATCTTGTCATCTGCTAGCACACTTCAAGCTTCCCCTAGATTAAATTAAATAAAAATACATTTTGAGCTTATAACACCACCTAATTTTAATGAAATACCCTGAGCCTTATCTGATTCTTGTGCTTGCTGCCTTTTATCCCATCTCTTTCCTACAAGTGCAGCTGCAGGTTTCATTTTGAGATACAAAATGAAAGATAAGGTAATAGAGGTAACAGACTAAACCTGTTTTAACCAACAGGGGATCTTATGTGGAGGATTAAACCTGCAACTAATTTTTAACAATAATAATCAGCACTTTGGTGGAAATCCATGTGCTTAGTGCCTTCTCAGGCATTTCATGGGATGTTTCTGTAATTGCTGTTTAAAAGCTTTTCGACACACTTGGCTGACTGTACAGATAAAATACACCCTTGCAAATTGTTAGGGTTTACTAACTATAAGCTTGCTGCTGTGTCTCATTTTGGGGGCTCAGAAGAAGATACAGACTTGTGGGTAAGTTGAAATCAGGCAGGTTTTACCTTAATTTGTTGTTGTTGCCACCCCCATATTGAATGTACTTTAACGAGGTCCTGATTAAATCCAGGACTAGTTTTTCCATCTTCTCAGTGCCCCCATCTTTCTCGGAAAGAGTCTTGCCAAGTTTAAAACTGGATTATATTTTTTAAGCCTTGCTCCTACTGAAGTCTTTCCCAGTAATAGAACCCGTCTCTTCCATCTGTACACTTGAAAAAGGGATGGTTTATCCAGTTTAAAATCAAAGTACTGGCATATTCGTCTGAAGTGCCAAGGGTGTTCTGAGCACAGTAGGAATGTTTGAGTAGAAGTCAATTATCCTTTGTTTTATCCTTTAAACCTTCTCCCTTTTTATCTCTAGCATAGATAGTTTTATGGGCCTTATTTAGAAATTAAGCTACTTCTGGCATCTTTTGCCATTACAGAAAGCTGAGTTAAGTATCAAGTCTTTGAAATCCAGGAAGTAAGGCATTAAAGATACTTTCTGATGAATTTTATTTCTAAAAGAGCCCACTCTCCTCTCCAGAACCCCCACGAGCTAATAACCTCTCTCAAGAACTGGCTTGTGCTCTGACTGTATGTTGTGCTTTTTGCAGAGCCAAATTGCACAGGAAAGGGGTGTGAGGGGTGGTTTGATGGGTAAAATTACACTGGGAGGGTATTAAGGTCCCCTTATTTGCATGGACAAAGAGGTGTTCCTGGAGGCATCAAATGAATAATTTTAAAAACTCCAGTTTATGCAGTAAAGATGCTGACCTCAGGGTGTGTCTTGCCGTGGGGAATACGAGGTAAATTCAGGAGAGATCAGTGAATTTGGAGCTTGCCTTGCCACAGGAACAGCAAGAGGTGACTGCAGGGGAGGTATTGAGGGCTACGTGCTCATTACTGCATACTCATGCCTGCCATTCTTCAGTGGTTTGTTCCCATCTCTAAACCTCCTACTGAATAGCTCCAGCACAGATGTTTGCGTGGCTGCTGAGTGAATCAGACCAGGGAACCAGCACAGCTAAAAAAAAAAAAACAACCCAGTGTGTAACTGCTGCCCAGGGTGGAGCCACAGCTCTGGCCAGTCCTGGATTTCTACCCCTTATATGTCAAGTATTTTACTGACATATATAAAAAGTAAAATTTTGCCACTGACAAGCTATCCTGTTGTGTTTAAAATCCACATTTGAGGTGGATTTTAAACCTGGATGAATGTGGGTTTGTCTGTACCCTTCCCAGACACTGTTGGAAGAGCAGTTTGTGAAGCTGACTTACGATACGCTGGGATATTTTGCATTATCCTGAAATAATTCAGGAAAATCTGTAAAGAAGCTCCTCATAGCAATATTTGCAAGTTGAAGTCTTGTTAGTCCCAATATTTTGCATCAAATCAGAACCATGACAGTGATTTAAGGAGAAGACTGGGAATTCAGACATTTTATGTGCCAGCTGCACATAAAGAGGTACTTAGTGCAGCTGGATAATTTCTCTCAATTTTCACATAGGTACTTAACAGAAATGAGTGCATTGTGCTTTATGGCACTTGGGGATGTAGACACCTCCCTACATGCCTGAGCACTGAGGGGGTTTTTGGGGTTTTTTTGGCTTTGCAGATACCTGGTTATCTCTGAAAAGCTTGAAGAAATTAAGTCTTTCCGGGAGCTGACGTGTTTGGATCTCTCCTGCTGTAAACTTGGAGATGAACATGAGCTGCTGGAACACCTCACCAAAGAGGCCCTGTCTAGGTACCAGTTTCTTGAGCTAAAAATGACACTTTCTTTCCTACCACTTAGCAGTTCAAAGAAGCAGGCTGAGACTTTAAAGGAAGGTTTCACAGGCTGCAGAGTGTAAGGTTGAAGATTTTGGTTGTTCATAAAACCTGTTGTGTAGGCAAAATACAGAACTTATTGTACACAAAGCACATGCTGAATCATAAAAATTACTAAATTATGCAAGATAATTTACTGTCTCTATATGTTTTATATCCACTGTTTTATAATTTTCATTGTCTGGGTAAAAAATGCATCTTCAGCATTTGGAATGGTTTTACCTTTCCTATTTTTAAGGGGGAACTTTATCAGTCAAATTTTTAACCAAACTAGTGTTCCAAATGAAGATTTCTGCTAGCAGGAGGTTGAATATTCGGTTAATTAACATCTCAAACCAGTAAATTTAGTAATTTTGTTTGGTACCAAAGAATGACAAGTAGAAAATTTTGGAAACAACAGGTAGGCTGGCTGCTAATTAGGGATATTGTGTTGCTGTAAGATTCTGGTGCATTTGGCATCAAGGTTTTGTCTTGCAGTGCTCTGAAGAGAACACTTCAGTGTGTTGTTTTTTTCCTGAGCTTTGTTAATGTATGTTATAATACCTCATTATTTTCTTAAAATCACTGCTGTATGGCTTACCGAATCTGCCCTCTCTGATTTTGCCAAGCATTTTTTTTTTTTAGTTTTGAATGCATTTCAGTTTGGCAGCCTTGGCATTAAGAACTTCAGGGTATAAAGAAGCTTATTGTCTCTGTTGGCAAACGTTTGGCTCTAGGATCAGTTTGTCACTGGAGCTGCTTCTGTTGACCTCGCAGGGAAATATAAAGATACTTGTTAGTCCTGCTAAGCCAGGCTCCTTTCTCACTGCCTTTTACAGTGGGGTTGGCACAGGGTGACCCTTCTGACACACAGTTTGAGGACATTTGGCACAACTGTCAGAAATAATGACCATCAACTGCACCTTTGTGTCTCTCTCAGTGTGAAGAGGCTCCTCCTGAAGGACAACTCCCTGTCAGACGCCGGGCTGCGCAGGATGACAGCGCCCATCCGTGTGCTGAAAAAGGGCCTGGAGAACCTGCTGGTGCTGGACTTGTCCTGTAAGAGCTCCGTGGTTTCCTAAGCAGAAAGAACCTGTGTCCCTTCTGATAAAGAATTTATCCTTCTTAGCACTGAAGGGGTACAATTAATTTGTTGATTCCCACGAGGCAAGTGCTCAACCCCGGATTTCACCAGCAACCTGCCAGAAGGCACAGGGCAGACCCGAAGTCTCAGGCATTTGCTGCTCACATAGATATTTTTAGGAGTTTGAGAATTGGTATTGTAAATATTTGTGTTTTGATAATTAGAGGGGGGAAAGTCGGTCTTGTTCCAGTATTAGTTTTTGGAGCAAATACTTCGTTTGTTTTGTATTTTTGATCAACTTTTTCCACATCGTGCAACTTGATTAACTTTACTTGGCCTTACAGGTAACCCTAAAATCACAGATGTGGGAATTGGATACCTTCTTTCTTTCAAGAAATTGAATTGTTTGGACATTTCTGGGACAGGTCTCAAGGTAAAAATCATCAGAAAAAGTTTACTGGACAGGTGTAATGAAAGTTCTTGCCCTCTGACTGCTTTATTTCCCTTTTTCCCAGGATGTTGATGCTGTCATAAAGCGACTCCAAATGCAGATAGGCCTGGTTCACTCAAAAGTGCCTCTGAAAGAATTTGATCACAGTAACTGCAAAACAGAGGGATGGGCAGAACAGGTAAGAGAGGTTAAACCTGTTTTACTCTCTAAAAATTTGCCTTATAGAATACAAAATCCCTGAATAGGAAAGAATAAGGGATGGAGTGTTTCCAGTCTTATTTCTGCAAATTTTACAGGACACATTTTAACTTCTTCATCTGTTCTTTCAGACTGTTCTGCAGTGGGAGCAGGCAATTCTGGAGGCCAGGAAGCCCCAGGACAACTTGAGATCCAGAGTAGCAACTCTTCACTTCTGTATGTAACTGCATGGACACTGCAGAGTTGATTTATTTTCTTTTCCACAAGGAATATTTCCATACTTTTGGGGGTTATAGTACAAATAGCATCTCAGGTGTGCAATTTCAGCCCTTTGTGTAACTGCATTACAAGTGTACTGGAGTTTTTTCATTTGTTAGACTGCTGGATAATTCAAGTACAGCACATATAACAGCTGAGGTTTTTTCCCTTAAAATTCTGAGTCCGAAACATAACTGGTAGTTTTTCCTCTGCACATTTCCAAGTTGGCTTGGCCAAAACTATTTGTCCCACAAAATTATGCATTTTACAGCATAATTTTGTTTTTCCCAAATCTAAACTTGTTTTTTTTTTTTTTCTTGTAGATGGCAAGACACACAGAATAGAGGAAGTAGTCAAATGCACACGGGTGGAGCCAGAAACTAAAGCATGTGGAAGCCTGCAGTTTTATAAGGAAAATATTCAAAATTGCCATTTACCTCTGAAAAAGGAGGTTGCAGGCAGCCATGAATTAAAGAACAATAAAAAAAGAGCTTTGGCTGAACAAGAGACAGAAAGGACTTCCAAACAGAAGCATCTGTGCCTCACTGTGGAGGACTGGGATTTGTTAAATACCTACTGAGTCAGAAAGAAGTGGGTCTTTTGTTTGTTGTTCTCTTGCTGATGCCAGGATTTGGACATATTGAGAGGGAGTGACAAAGGAGATGAGCACTGCTAAATCTGGTTGCTGTGAGGTGCCTGTGGGGTAACCTGTGCTGGGGGAGGGATAGAGACAAGAAGGTTGGTAATGCTACTGTATATTTTCAATACACTATAATTTTTTTTCAAATAAAGTCTCTCGTTGTCATCCTTAACTAAGTGTTCTGATGAAGGTGTTTTTCACCAAAACAGCTGGTCCTGTCCCTGCCTCTCGAGGGGCAGGACACAAATCACTGCAGCTCAACTGAAATGAAGCTGCACTGGGCTTATCAAGTGCCGTGGGATGTTTGCAGTGTTGCTGGAACAGAAACCTCAGCCTGAAGCAACCAGGCTGTGCTGAGGGGGCTGTGGCAGAGCGAGGCAGCACAAAGGATAAGCAGAGAGCTCTGGGGAGGGAGGCAGAGGCACTAACACCTCACCAACAGCCATTGCAGAAGCCCAAAGTGGAGCATGAGTCCCCTTTCTTTCTCATTTTAGCCCAGGAAATGAGAGCTGGAATGAGGTTACTGTGGAGATTATGCTCTGCAGTTCTAATACATTCTCCCTTACAAGCAAATCCACTGCATTGAGATCATTCTGTGGTTTAAAACCCATTTTCAATGTGCCTGCAATACACTAACTGCTTCTCCATCTGAAAACATTGAGGGGCATTTATAATTCAAATGTCAATTATGCAGATCAGCTGTAAATCACCTGGACACTCAGACCTGTTCTGTGTTGGTCTGTGCAGCTGTAATGCTGCAGGTGACTTTGAATTCCTGCCCTGAGTATTTCCATCAGAACTGGCTGAGGTGCACAGTGCTCATCATTGCCCCCTTAGGCCTCATGAGGCCAAAGATTTTCTCCAGGTTTCCCCTCCTTGTGCTTCTTCAGAGGCTGCTTCTTCCTTTTACACTATCGTTTATCACAATTCATCACCAAGAAAAGCAGCACATCCTTGGAAACCGTGAAGAGGCCAAGAAAATCAGCTTCAAAATGAGCTCAAAAGTGCATAAAGAACAGCATCCCTTTGTCTTTTCCTTACTGCTGAATTTTCCTCAAGAAAAGGACGACACACAAACAAAACAGGCACACTGGCATTCAAATCCTACTTCCTTTTCCCAGAAACTCAAGGCTATTAATACCTTCCCCTGACAGCTACATCAGCTCTGCTGAGATAAATAATGGCACAAATTGTGACTCACAACAGCAGCTCAGTGGGGAGGAAGATGTGCAGTCTTCCCCCTCAAACTGCTTCTAGTGCAATTGTCATCATGGGATTTTTGGCCACCCCTTCCCCCACTGGAGATGTGTACACTTCTTTACCAATCCTATTTTTCCCAATCCCATTACCTGTGCTGAGCATGAGGGTTCCTGTATTTCTTCAAACAGCTGATTAGTTCAATCCTTACTGCGCCGGGATAACATCTTACAGGCACAGAGAAAACAAGTCATGCACCTTGGCCATGCCTGGACAGGTGAGTAAAAACAGCTTTAACATTCCCCCATGCAGAGTTCTGCCATCTCATTCCAGGTGAAGTGTGAGTCACAGTACTGTAAAGCTATTTATAAAAAGATCTCTCAGATTTCCAGCTGTATCCCAGTGACAAATTAGAAGCAACATTCACCATTGATCTGAGTTACAGTGACAGGCAGAGCTGCAGATCACAGGACAGAGAAGAAATGAGTGAACAGGGGTTTATTTTTAAATATCTGTGACCTGGGGTGGCAACGGGAAAAAGATCACCTCATGCTTATTTTGGGCCTAGAAAAGTAAGAGTACTCACTGTAAATGGGGGGGTTTCCTCGATGTTTTAGACATGGATGAGATTTTCAAAGGAGCAGAGAAAACCTCATCTTCCTTAAATTTCAGTGTCACGTCCATACCTATATCCTGAGGACTGCTTTGGAGGCTTGGCTGCCTGACCTTGCCTTGCTGGCAGAGGAACAAAACAAGCAGCAAACAGATCCGGTGTCATCCCACACCACCCTGGGAGCAGCCCTGGATTTTCTGCTGCTCTCTGCTCCAAGGCTGGGACTTCTTTTTCCTCCTTTCTCTGCCAGCTTCGGTGAGACCTACCCCAGCTCCGTGGCTGTTCTCAACCTGCTGCTGCAGAACTGAGGGAAGAGCAGCTTATTGACCTGAGCTGGTTCCCTGCCCTGGCTGTCAGGGACAGCTACTCTGTCACAGGGACATGATTTACCCCCCAAACCCCTCAAACTTCTCCGGTTTTCCATGCCATTAGACTCTCTGTGGTTTGAGAAGAGAGCAGGAGGTGACCTGAGCAGTGGCTGCCCACAATGTCACCCCCAGCACAGCATTCCCAAAGAAATGTCCCAGGAGCATCAAAGTCCCCGCTGACACCATCTGCAGATGTGGTTTTGGACACAAACAGAAGCTTCTCCTCCTGCCAGTGAAGATCAGGACTGTGAAGATGTGCTGGAGGCTCAGCTCCTGCTGCTCGGGGCAGTTCTCAGTGTCCCTGGGGTGGCATGAGAGCCCAGAATGTCCCTGCAGGAGAAGAGAACCCCCCAGGGCTGTGCCAGAAGCGGCTGCTGAAGCATCTGCAGTCAGTGCTGCCCACGAAAGCGGTGTCACCTTCTCATGCCCAGTGTCCACCCAAGGGCTGTCCCACGCCCTCAGTCCGCTCTGGGGAGGATTTGCTGGGGCTGGAGCGGAGGGTGGCCGCAGCCCCGGGGTGACCGTGACAAGCACGGCGCTGTCCCCGGCAGGATTCAGGCAGCGCAGACCGACTCGTCGGACCAGTCCCGGCAGTGCTGGGCGCCATCCCGGCACAGCCGCCGGGGGATGCAGGAGCAGAACTGGAAGTGCACAGGGCTGCAGCTCCACCACTGCTGCCCGCACGGGGGACAGGCGGCCGCTGGCGAGGACGGAAAACGGGGAGCTGAAATGTTTTCTGCTGCACTGACCGCCTCCCTCCTTCCTTCCATGGGGAAATCCTTCCATCCCCAGCAGAAAAGCCGCTGGTGACAGCCCTGTGACCGTGAGCCCACCAAAGCAGACACTGACTTGTGGGAGACTGAGTGTGACATTGCAATGACCTTCAGAGAGGTCAGATGACCAGCAGAGAGGTCATCCTGGAGGAACAACTAACTGTAATTTTTTCCCCCTTTTTTTTTCCCCCCCTCCCAAAACCACAGGGGTAACTTAGGAACAAATCTGCTGCTCATTTTAGCAAGACTCAGCTCCCGCCCAGCTTGGAGATCCACCCATCTGCTGACCAGCTACCAAGGGCCAGTTTGAATAATTACTACTAACTACAGGCACACATCCCGATGAAACTGCTGCACATCAGCAAGCCACAGAGAAAGAGCCATTTTGGGGACTGGGAGCAAAGCATAGAGCCTTTTCCCTCCCAGTTACCACCAGGCTTTGACACAGAAGCCTCAACAAGCAGGGGGACTGAGCCTGCTTCATCCTCACACCCTATCCCAGCTATTTTGTGTTTTAGTGGTGGCTGCCAGCCTCCAGGCGTTTCCAGCAGTACCACACCTGGACAGCCCGTTGCAATCCATCAGCAGAAAAGCCAGGAGCCAGCAGACAGACTTACAGCTCCACGTCTCGTCAGAGCAGTCCCCGCAGTCGTTCATCCCGTTACACCTCTGGTCAGCATAAACCCAGGATCTGGGGTTACTGCAGTAGAAAACCAGGTGCCCCGGGAGGCTGTGGGGCAAGTCACCTGCGAGGGCACACACACAGGACATGCTTTACCCCCAGGCACAGACACAGGGTAAAACAGGGGTGGCACACACCAAAGGCTGCTGCCAGGACCTGCAGCACACAGGAAATCTGCTCCAGCTTTCTGCTTTATTTAGGTTTTTTTCCCCAGCGAGCTTAACAATAAATTACCCATGTAGGCATCCTTCACTGATGGAGGAAAACTACATAATAATTTTTCAAAAACGCAAGGAAAATTAGATGAGTTTGGAGTCTTTAATTTCTGGCTGGGCTTTGGGCAGTGCCATCTCTCAGCATCTGCCCTCCAAAGGCTTTACCAGGTTTATCTGCTCTTGTAGGCAGCCAGAAGCACAGAGCAGGGGTAGAGGAACCCCAGCTGTTGTCTCACAGCTGGAAGAGCAGTGCACACAACAAAACCACTCACCACAGAGCTGCTCCTGCTCATCCTCTCCGTTCCTGCAGTTGGTGACCCTGTCACAGACCCAGCTGGCTGGGACACAGGTCACTCTGTCGTCACACAAGAAGCCTGTCTGGTTATTAGGGGCTGTGCAGAAGCGGTTCACTGAGGGGGAAGCAAGAAAACCTTTATTTCCCAGCGTTTTTGTGATATGAGGGATAGATCAAGGGGAGTAAAGGGGCGGTTCTGAAATTAATTTCTGGTAGGTTCATGGCAGAGTCTGAAAACCACACCTACAGCCTTAAATATGACAGTGGTACCCAGAGTTATCC
This sequence comes from Sylvia atricapilla, assembly GCF_009819655.1. Taxonomy (NCBI): domain Eukaryota; kingdom Metazoa; phylum Chordata; class Aves; order Passeriformes; family Sylviidae; genus Sylvia; species Sylvia atricapilla. The sequence continues at coordinate 28,777,562 of NC_089148.1, read as the reverse complement.
CAGCCCTATGGAGCAGGAGAGCAGAGCCAGGGAATGGCTGGTGGCCCTTTGGGCTGGGCAAAACTGGTCCAGCCCCCACCACAATGCTCATCCTTTTCCTTGCTCCTGGTCTGTGCTGGAGAGCCCCATCAAACACACAGTGATGGACACGAGGGCTGTGCTCCTGCAGCACCATTTCTGCCTCCCTTATCAGGAAAAATACCCACTCTTGGGATACAACCTGGTGCCCGTGGCAGGAGAGCCAGCGTCAGCCCCAAGGCCAGGGCGGCCACGAGGACCAGCAGTGCCAGGGTGGAGATGCAGAGAAGTTTCTGTGTGCAGCCAGTGCGGGCACCACAGGGCTGGCAGCAGCCTGGGGAGGCAAGAGAGAGAGGTGAGGGACTGAGGAAGGCTCTGGGGTGTCTCAGAGGGGAACAGTGCAGGGACATGAGGGTGACATTTTGGGGTCTCTGCACGCCAGACCGGTGGAGGCTGCTGAGGGTTAGGGGTTGATAGGTGAGTTTAAAGAGCCGAGCTCCAACATTAAACACCTCCTCGTGGGGAATTCTGCTGCTTGCAGCGTGGAAGAACTTGTGCTGCTGTTCCAGAGCACTGGGGTTGAATGGCAGAAGTGCCATATCTCCATCAGAGCTCGTCCTGTGGACTGGGGCGCAGGAGGATGAAAGCCAAGCCCCTGCCCAGCCCTGTGGGACAGCAGTGACACTGAAACACAGGACAGGCTGGTGGAAGGTGGGGAAGGTGCCCTCCCAGAGCCCATAACAAAACTCCCCAAGAGGTAAGATTTCATTTTTCAGCACTTCAGGCTCTCTGCCCCACGCAGGACTCACACTCCCACGGAATGAGGCTGGATCATCAGCACAAAATGGTGAGAAGGAGCTGAAGGGCTGCCCTGTCCCTCCCTAACAACATCTCCAGCAAACTTCCAGGGACTCAACAGCTTTCAGAGAGTCAGGCACATAAATCAAACCGACTGCAGGAGCTAAAGGCCAAACCCACAGTCCCTGCCCCACAACAACAGCACCCACCCTCACCTCTGCAACCTGCACCTGGAGCTTTGCCTCTAAACCAACAAGGTTTTTCCCTCCATTCCTTCACACTCCCAGACCAAAGGCAAAAAATATTGGTGTGGTCATCCCAGAAACACGTAACCAGTCACTTAAAACAATCCTGCCTGTAAAAATGATTTTAGTATATCTGAACTTAAAAAAAAATCTTTAATTAGAATTGTCAAAGGCTTTCAAGAACTTAAAGAACTTTTAAGTTAGAATTTGTCTTAGCTCTGCTTTGTGTTTACTTAATTGTTTTAGTGTTCAAACTCAAGGGAAGGAACAGCCTTTGCTCCACAGCAAAAAGATCCTGATTCCAGCAGCTTCCCCCTCTGTCACACTCATGCAGGAGCCAAACACAGAAAATTTCAGCTCAGAAGAGAAATAGGGAATTACAGCATGTCTGTGTCTACAAAACACCTCTGACTGCAAAGCACAACAATTACAAACAGACTTGAGCATAAAATAATGGTGGTGGGGAAATGTTGCAAGCTGATCTACAGGCTTGCTATTTGGTTCTGGTTTATCTCACCTTGTCTTTCAGAGTATGGGCAAAAATTGCTGAAGTTTGGCTGTTAAGAGACATGGAAAGGCCACAGCAAGCTCATTATGAACCTTTCTGTGACAGACAAGGATCACCTATCACACCACTCCAGCTCCAGGCCAACACAGAACAGCTGAAGGTTATTCATTTTATAGTCTGGACATTTCACCACACAGAAAAGAGGGAAAATCAGTCCAAAACAGACCATAAACAGTGGTTGTATTTTATATTACACTGATAGTTTCAATTGATTTATACTTTAATAATAGAACTCTGCATTTTATTCATTACCTCTTTTTCCAGAGAAGAACTCTGTTGAAGCAAAAGTAGTTACATTCCCGTTTCTCTAAAAGGAAAGAAATAAAAGAGATTTACAGAGTCCCACAGCCACACAAATTTTGCCTGATTCTCACACCATCTTACCCAGGAACACGCCATGTACTTCATTATTGTTACATACAAGCAAAAACTGCCTTGGTGAAAACATAGCCCAGCTTTAAATCCCAAAACAATCACATCACTTTTAAACCTTAATTACCCATTTGTAAAAAAAACACCAAACAAATCCAGCACTTTGTGTCAACTCTTTTATATCAAGGTAAGCAGAAACAACTCAAAATCTCAGAGAAAGCAGTGATAAAGAGGTCAGGCAAACAGCCCTGACAAGAACACGTGTACTTCAGGGAACAGCTGTATGTGGGATTTTTCTGAAGGACTGTACCTGGGGATGAGTTCTGTTCATGCTTCCCAGAGCTCCAGGGACCGCAGGGAGTTCTCTGCACCTGAGCACGAGCGGTGTTACCAGGATACAAATCCAACAGAGGCAGGAGGGCAAGGAGAGCTCTGCACAGGCAGGAGGGGAGTGGCAGGGCAGTGCTGAGCCTCTGCTCCAGCCCCTGCTGAAAGCCAGCAACAGACTCTCTCATTCTTGTCTCAGTCATGGTTTCACAACCATGGGCATTAGACAGACCATGTGCATTACTGAACAGAATTCTTTAGAATTCTCCTCACGGGCATTAGACTGAATTCTTAGAATTCAGACAAAATTCTTAGAATTCAGGACAGAATCCTTAGAATTCAGAGAAAGCCGAGATACAGAAGCTGAGAGCCTGCTGACAAGAAGGTGAGCGCTCACTGCTAGCTCATGCAGACTGCATTTCCTCTCGTGCCAGTCACAGAAAACTCCTTCACAATGAAAACTTGAGGAGAGGGAGTCTGCTCATCTTCATGGAAGTCTCCTTTCTTCACAGCCCTTTCCCAAGACAGAGCTGCCCTTGTGGCAGCACCAGCCCAGGCTCCTGCCAGATGATGGAATCTCAGGAGAGCTGTGCAGGACACAACCATCTGGAACAGCTTTTTTGCTTGGGCAATGAGCACAGGCACAGGAAATCCTCCAGGGTCCTTTTTTACTTGTATGCTTGAATTTCCAGGCCCGCAGGAAAGCTTAGCAGCTCAGCCTGCAGCAAACATGAACTTACAAATACATCGGAGCCCTCTAAACTGGCTGCAGGTCTCGGCACAGCTCGCACAGAGGGGAGTTTTACAGCTTCAAGGCTGAAATTTCATGAGCAGGACGCTTTTCTGTGGGGGTAGTGGGGAGAAAAAGCACCAGCATGAAGTTTTTGAGGAGAATCAAACCCAGTGTTATAGGAGCTCCTCACCAGCTTCTCCCAAACAGAAGCTTCTCACAGGAATACATCACCAGTAAAGGTGGTGCCAGAAAACTCTGTTTCAAGAAGAATTTTGGGTGAAAACATCCAATGCCAAGTAGCAAATAGTCTGCAAGTCGGGGCAGCTGCTGCAATGTGGAAAAATGTCTAAGCAGATCTTAAATTCTGGATCTCTTGCTCTTTAAAGAGGAAGCTTCAGCTTCTAATCAGACCTGATACAGGACTATTCTGAGCCTTCATAAAGCTAATTAGGTGATTGGGAGTTTGTTAAGAGCCCTGTGTAAGAGCCAGGTCAAGCAGGTCAGCTGTGCCTACCCTGCAAAACATTCTACAATGAAGAGTTTAAAATGTGGAGTCAACCCACCCTTGGATGTGGCATTTGGGGTCATGGGTTACTGGCGGCATTGGCAGTTCTAGGGAAATGGTTTGACTCATTCTTGGAGGTCTTTTCTAAGCTAAAAATTTCTATGATTCTATAACCTGCCATCTACCACCATCTGTTTCCTGCTCCAGGATTTTCAAGCTCAGCTGGAGCCAACCAGGCAGTTGGATTTTAGAGCAGTTACCCCACATCAAAGACTGCATAGAGTTCAGAAAAATGAGTTCATGACAGCAACGTAAGAAATGTAAGCAAGCTCTTCTGAAGTTTAAAATAATAATAATAATAATAATAATAATAATAATAATAATAATAATAATAATAAATTGATAAAGATCAGAAAAGCTGAAGAGGCAACAAATATCAAGGTATCCAGTATGATAGAAGGTTATTGTTAATTCTAGTACCTAAACCCCCTCTCATTTCTCTCAAATGTACCTTGGCTATTTCTGCCAGCAGTGAATTGCACACACTTAAGAGGGTCACGCCATTTGTGTCCAGATGATTCCATTCTAAACTAGACACAGGTTCAGTTGAACACATGCCTAAAGAGAATATAAAATGCTTTCCTCCTGTAATTTCAATAATTTAAGGCCCATCATATAAACAGTGATTCTGAGCAGAGATAAAACCCAAATTGCAGCCTCTGAAAATGGAGATGTCAGTAAGTCAAACACTTAACAAAAAATGAACAGGAAACGACATTTTGCAAAGCCAAATGCCAAGATGGCTTAAAGACTCCACTTAGATTAGAAATCTTAAGGAACTGTTCAATTACTTGCTAGTATCTGATTTTAGTGAGGGAAGACCTTTAGACAAATTTACAAGTACAACGCTCACCAAATTCCCCAGGCTCTGGCTGGCTCTGGATACAGCAGTGCCAAGTGCCAGAGTGCCACAGGCACAGAGCTCTCTGTGACCCAAGAGCAAGCACACTGCTGAATCACTGCCTGCACTGCACAGATCACTAAATGCCATTAAACAGCGAACAAAAGACAAGGCACCCAATGAAAGCACAAGTTGTTTGCTTAACTCCAGCCCAGGGCTCTAAATAATGGAGTTTTGAAGAGAAAGTTTTGTTGAAATCAAGTTGTCAGGCTAACAGAGGTTGCACTGTCCATGCTGGAACAGGCAAAGAGCCACGTGTGCACAGAGCTGCTCCCTCTGCAACCATGTGTGACGGTAAACATTCTCACAGGCTTGCAAACATTTCCATAAGCTATTCAGTTAGAAAAATGGCGATTGCTGAAGTCTCTTCTGGAAATCCCAACCAGCACAGCGCTAAGAAGATGGGCACTAATCCCTGAAGTAAAGCCAGGCCTGGCAGAGTAATTGCTGAACAGGGCTGCACACAGCGGCTCAATCGCTGCTGCAGCATCACTGACAGAGGCAGCTCCTGCCCCTGCCAAGTGAGCAGTGTCCCCAGACATCACCCTGTCCCTTCTCAGTGCACGGCCTCTGCAATGACACCTACACACAGGGCAAGGGCTGCTGGCACCCCAGGTTCTGGGCTGGCCCACTGAAGAGTTCAGCATGACAAAGTACAGGTAATTTAGGACTTTAGATCGCAGAAACCTGCTTGAAACAATCCTCAATGACCCGAAAGCCCCTGGCAGCCACACTGCTGGAGTGCTGCTGGGCTGGGGTCTGCACATTCCTGCCCTGAAAGGCTCCATCAGCTGCAGTCACACAACCACCTGCTCACAGACAAGTTGGGAATGACCACTGAGCCAGGTTTAAGTAAGGGAATACATCTATGTATCACCCAGAAATCTCCACAGTTCTTCATTGCATTTTTTTAAACCTTTGAGGGAATTCTGTCTGAAAAACCAAAAAATGACAGTGAATTGACGACTGTGGGTTCTAGCCAGCATTCACTTAGACACCCTAAAATAAATCACCAACACCCCAACTTGCCAACACTGTGGGAAGCAGCATATAAGAAAATCCACAAAAAATAGGTTAAACATGAGGGACACTGTTAGTTGTTGTTGCTGTGTTAGTGAATCACAGCAAAATCAGGTCACGTTGCCCATGAGAGGAAGGCTCAGACAGGCTTTCACACTGAGCCTGTGGTGGTCAATAATTAACCATAGCAAAAAGCTATATAGTCAACATTTTCTATACAGTCAATTTTATTTGTCTGTTCTCTTTTCTCAGGAATCAACTCGTTTCTGTAAATGAAGTTACAAGACCAGAATAGTTAATCAAGAACAGAAAGTAGAAGTTTTCAGAAAACACAAGTGCTAACTTTACAAGCAATTTAAGACTTAAAGGCTAAAGTTTGACAAAATAACTGACCATGTAATGTTCTGCATGTGAAGGGATATGTCTGTAAATTTTAACAAGTTTCCATCTTTCACAAGCTCAGTTCTAGCTTACAGTACCTCACAAACACTTTCCACCTTGAATATTGCCACACTGTAGAAAAAATATATTTCTATTTTGGAACACAGGGTTGTTTGTGCATGGACATTAACAAGTACAAAAAAATTCAGCAGATAATTTTATAATATTTTCTCTTAACTACAACAGAAAGTGCAACACTAGAAAGGCATCTCCTGCCTACTTAAAATGTCTTATACCTTTACAAAGCTAACTCTGACTGTACACATTACATCCTAGAACACACAAATAAGTTTCAAAGTGTCCTGGCAGAAGTATGGAAAGCATGCTTACAACTTCTGTAAGCAAGAAGACACAATAGCAAACACCAGTGAAAAGTGATTATGCCTGGAAACGAACAAATTCATGTCTGAATGTCTGAATCTTCTCTACTAGCTGAAAACAAAATCCCATGACATTTGTTGATTCTGCAACTTTATTTGCATTTAAAGACTGGCTGCTAAGCTTCTCATCTGAAGAACCACCACAATCAATCAGGAGTTTCTAGCTCTGTTAGAATTAGTCTATCGGATCCAATGGATTTAAATTGCGGATTGATCCAGATTGACTTTTGTAGGAAGAGGTCCTGCTTCTTCATGTTCCTCAGTCTTGCATCTCACCACAACAAGTGCAGAGGGTGGGTATCTGTTGAGTTTCTGCTCATTCATGTATTCCAAATCTCCATAGATGCTCAGCTTCTGAAACATTTAAACAAGGTACTTTAAGACAAAGACTCTCCACGTTGTGAATAAAATGAATTTCATGATGCAGCTGCATTGCAGGTTCTGATGGCCCAAGAAGCCCTGCAATACAAAGCTTTCTGTAACATCTGAAATTCATGGCTAGAACTAGACTTGCATCCAGAAGAAAGGTATTAAATCCACTGGAACAAGGGTGGGTAAAATGTTTGTGTAACAGCTCCTTTGGGGTGCAAACACGGAGTCAGGACCCTCTGGGCACTGCCAAGTGCGTGTTCCCCTCGATGAGACTCTGCACTGACCAATAACTCTGCTGTCACTCTCTTCTTAACGTTGATCCCCCTGCATTAAACCCATACTGGGTCCCCCCTACACCACCCAACCCTTGGACTAACTCCATTCCCAGAGAAATGAGAATCAGCCTTCATTTGCTCAGAGCAATCTGAAGGTTGTTGAGAGTACAGCACAACAAACCAAGACATCATGTCTGAATAAGGCTCAGAGCTCCTGTGAGCCCCAGGAATGAGCAAGAATACTCAGCTATAAAACCATCATTTAAATAAACAAAATTGGTTTGCCATCCACAGCCACAAAATAAAAAAAAACCCTCCTTAACTAAACCTCCCCCAAATATTTCTTAGTCTCTAGACAGCTGTAACATAAAAGGAATATAATGAATAAATTCCAAATACTGCAGTTCTGAGATGCAGTACCTCAGATGGAACATACTGCTCTACAGCCGTAGCTACAGTGGCACAACAAATCCAGAGCAGCACCAGCACTGACAGGACGAGTGTAGTAGTTAAAATCCAACTGGAATTTCTGAAATGACAAGAATGTTGACAGATTTCATAGACTGAATACAAGACAATGGACCTCTAAAAAATTTGGCTCGTTTCTGACCGCCTTTCCTGCCAATTCATTAGTCTCTGGCTCTCCCAGCTACACAGCTCACTGCAGACTCCTGGGTACTCTAATGTCTGTCTGGTATCACAAACAACTTTCTGGATTCTGTTATGGGGCCCTAAGAATCCTCCTGTTTACAGATTTAAAACCCAATTTTTCTGTTATGCATCTGTGGGGCGACTCACTGATCCTTCATGTGTGAACTTTTAAGGAGAAAGTAAAAAGCTTTAATAAATACATATTGAGTATTTTCAGCCTGGAAACAAGAGATACCAGCGTGCTACATAACACAATCCCAAAACAAAGTGTTTTGCCCTAAAACACATCCAGAGCTAATGAACAGGCAAAACACAGTATTGATTAAACAGTTCCCAGAACACACTCAAAAAACAGTGCAGGAAATTATCAATATGTTGTTCCCTTGAAATGGAAAGGAAAAAATCAAAGTTGGCAGGACAGCCTGCAGAAAACACGGGGCCAGCCCAGCGAAGCAGCACTAATGGTCAGATACAAAACTGTGATGCTGTGCATCCTACAGACTTGGAGACCTTGGGACCTCCCAGCAGTGCTGCAGACACAGAGGAAAGGCCTTTACCCTCCTCAGAGGGCACAGACAGCCCAGGAGACACGTACATGGAGAGACACTTGAAGAAGCTGTCGTTGGCTCGCTCCTCGAAGAGCCCCCGGAATGTCTGTGAGCTCCCTGGGCGTCCATCTGCTGAGGCACAACAGCACAAACAGAGGTCAGGAGAGCAAGGGAAGGGAAAAGCCAAACCCCACACACTGTGTACAGACAGCTTTTAAAACAGCCCCAGCTTGCAGGCTTCCATTTCCAGCAGAGCTTGGTTTCTACCACATTTTCCCAAGTGTACGCAGTGCACTCTGCACAGTAAATAATTATATTGCAGCTTTCTAAAAACTTGCTTTCATATGCCACCTGTAATGTCATTTTTTAGATTTGCATGACAGGGAACACTTGCATTTACTCTTCCAAAGCACAAAGAACAACTTACAGGCTGTTTTACTCAGTGACAAGGATCCTTTTGTATCTCCAGTTTCCTGATCAAGCTGTGGAACATACTGCACTTCTGGCTTTGACTAAAACAAAACAAGGAGTTAGGAGATCCTGTTAGAAAGCTTTCACTGATTTTGATAATTTACATTTTCAGAACTAACACAGAAATTAACCTTAAGACATGCTCCATTCTTTTTAAGTTTAAATTTGCCCTAAAGGCAGTGAAAATACGAGGAAAAACAAAACATTTTGATGGTGCTCTACAGTCTTTTCTCTGGCTGGAAGGAACAGAGTTGAAGTCAGCAGCCAGGACACCTTAATCTCAATAAAAAAAGGAAGCACCTGGAATATGACAATTTTGCCGTCATCTGCTTGAAGGTAGAAAGTCCATGAGGATGTTATGAAGCTCTGAGCTGAGTCCATCATGTCACTCCAGAATGATCTCACCAGTGTCAGAGGAAAGAGGAGATGAATTCTTGGCATCAGGGACATTAACTGCAAGCACAACATTAACATTTTTTTCCTTTTGTTTTTATATGAAAAGGACAGAAGTTACAGTCTTGCTCACCCCTCCCCTCATGTCTAGATTTCAGTCCTCAGGAAGATTTATTTTCCATTTGAAGAAATTTAAAAAAGAGAAGATACACACTGAACAGAAACAAGTAGGTGGTATTTGAAAAACATGTCACCTACTTACTTGCTCTTGCCTTAACTCAGCAAATGGCAACTGGTTCTGGCATCCAAGATGGCAAGCATATTGTTCATCAGATTGGGAGTATGCTTCAGTACAGGCTGCAAGGGAGAAATTTCCCAAATGAGATGATAAATTCTGCATTTTAGTTAAGAAAACATTCTCAGTGTAAGTTGGATCAGAAACAAAGCAGCAGTTGACATTCCCGTTTGCAGGGGAAGATCCAGCAATCCCAGGGTAGCATTTGCTCTGAGGTCTAATGACAGAATCAGAGCTTCAACAGAGCAGGGAGTTGAAATCTGGCTGCAATCAGAGCAAATGATCACCAGTGTTACCCTGACTGAGCTCGGGGATGCAAGCTCTCATTGATCCTCCCACCACCACTACAGCTTTCCTCTACAGATCACAAAAACCATCAGAGAACAGAGATGGACTCCTAAAGAGAACAGAGGGACCATCAGACCATTAAATCCCTTTGAGGGAACAGCAGAAGCCACAGTATCACAGGAAAATCAAAGGAACATTTCCTGCGAATATAGGAACTGCACTGAAAGTATTATGGAATAATTTCTTATGGAAAATGAAGCTAACTCTTTGTTTTAGAGACAGCTTCTATTAATTGCTCACTAGAGATCATAAAGACCAAGCAATCTAAATGATTTGGAGAGAATAATTTAGTTTATTCTGCCCACAGACAAATCAGGCAGATGATACACAGGCACAGTTCTCCTGCACAATTCTAAAGCTTAGGTGGCCAGAAGTGCCTGAACTAAAGAATCAACCCAAAAAGCAACACAGAGGACAGCAGCTCTCCCAGTTTTCCAGAGGAGCAAAAGGACCATCACATGGACTCAGAATCTGGCAGAATTTGAGTGTTGAGCTCATGGCACCTGAGCAGCCATTCCAGGCTACAACTGCCACCGAGTCAGTGTGTGCAGGAAGCACCAGAGACAGAAGTGAGCAGAGCAGCCAAGATGGATCTGCCAAGCACAGAACACTCACTCAGGGTACCCACCAGCAGATTACAGAACATAAGCCAGCAAAGACAACAGCCCCAGAAAGGAGAATTAAACCAGAAATAAGCAACTGCTCCATTACTCTACATGTGCTCTATTGCTACATTACCCTGCTTTATGGCACTCTTCTGTGTGTGGTTTGACAGCTACACTGACAGGCTGTATCACAGCTACACACAGTGTGACAGACTGGAGCATTAGCCCATTTCTGGAGTATTTACTGCACTTTTGTAACAACTCAGCATCTCTGCATGCCAGGTTTTCTGCTTCCCTACCTGAGCTGGCCACAAGCTCTCTTGCTTTCAGGAGTTACTGAGAGGACCAAAGCCTCCCCTGAGTGCTGGCCTGGTTGATTGTATTGGTAGAAATGGTAGAGAGTTCCTACCTTTCCTTTCTGAATAAAACTGTGAATCAGCTTCTTCAATACTATTGGAAGAAAGTTCTATACAATTCCAAACCCACTATTAATTGGCCTGCATCACACACCATCCCTGGAGGGACATAAAGGGGTGGCACCTGGGGACATGGTTTAGTGGTGAGCTTGGCAGTGCTGGGGGAATGCTTGGACTTGATGATCTTAAAGGTCTTCTCCAACTTAAACAATTCTATATTTCATCTTCACTGTTAAATATTTGCTCCAAGACAGATAGCCTGAGAGAATTAGTAACCAGAACTTAAAGACCTATTCCAAACAAAACACAAACCTCATTCCCAAGGGCTCAGCTGCAGGAAAAGCTTAAGATGTAGGCTAGACCACAAGTTACAAGGCACATTAAGATCTGTGCTCTTGCTCCACTGAACAATTCACTTCTATATACAAATATGTCAGGAATGGCAGATGGGACCGATTGTCACAGGGAATTATTAAAAGACAAGTGTTCCTTTGCCTGGATTTCCCCCCAGGCATTCTGTGTTTTCTGTGACAAACTGTTTATAGTAAAATGCAGTATTTCTAATGTATTTACAGAGACTGATGATATTTGACAAATTCAGGAAAACAGCAACACTGAGGAGAAACTCACAGAGAACAACTTTCCCATAAGACTTTTTTTCCTTTATATATATCCTGCATATAGACTTTAAGCTGTTAAACAAACCCAAAGCAACTGAAAGAACTCCACCAATTCAACAGCACCCTTTCAGACACTGCAGCTCTCCTCTGCACTGTGTGTTCAGCTGATGGGAGGCTGGAGGGGCTCTGATAGGATGCTGGAGGGGCTCTGAGTGCTCTGATGGGAGGCTGGAGGGGCTCTGAGGGCTCACCAGAGTCACACTCCTGCTTGGTCCGGTTCAGATCGGCGCCGTCGTCCACGAACTGGCAGATGGAGAAGAGGCGGCAGCCGCGCTGGCAGGCGTACAGCTCCTCTTCCTGGGGAGGCACAAGGAAAGGTCTGCAGCCCTCCAGCCCACAGCAAATTGTCACAAAACAAACTTTTCTTGTAGTTGTTGGTTGGGTGTTTTTGTCCTCCTTCCCTCCACCAGAGGTTACAACACGGCTCAACGTGAAAAGGGATGAACCGAAATAAACTCAGACACTGACAACCCACGGATTTATTTCAGAGCTTTTCTTTCTGCACTGGGCAAACCTGGAACAGCAAGTGCTGTTTTGTAATTCCAGACCCACGGCTCACAAGCAAAATGAATGTTTTAGAAAGTGTTGGGTTTGAAATTAAGGCAGGGCTGTAAAAGATTTGGCGATGTTTAACCCTACAAAGAGTAGGAAATCTCCATTCTCAGAACTCAAATGGTAAACCCAGCTGGAAAGGACAGAAATCCTCTAATTTTGACAGTGGAATACAATGTATCTAAACAGACTAATGACTAATCAGAGTTACAACAGAACTATCAGGGAAAAGGGATTATTTGCTGATGTCCTAGCCAGCATCCTGGTTATCCACCTGCTGCCACCTCCACAAACACAAATATTATTTATTATACTGAACTGAAGGGCAAAAATGCTTCCCCACTGCCAACTATTAAAATTAGGCAAATACAGAAATCCTACACCTGGTTATTTCTTCTGTCCACAGCTCCAGGGGGATGGATGTGAATTAAAGCCTCTGTCACAGGAGTGTCCCACTGACCACACCCTGCCACTGACCCATGAACCAGAACTTCAAAGCCAGCAGCCGCTGGAACTGCACAGGTGCAAAACAGGCTCTGAATTCATTGAACAACGACCAAACACACCACACCTTTGTACAACCTCTTGTAAACCTGGCCATTTAACTGAGGCCACGAGTTCATGTGCTTTAAAGGCACAAGAGTAGAAAACTGTGAATATAAATCGAAACTCAAGTGGAACACTGACAAGCTGGGTGGTGCTGTCACAGAAAATGTTTTTTAATTTGACATCCAGATACATCAGCTTTACAGATGGATTTCCATAACAGTCTCAATAAAGTCTGTTTTCCAATCACAAGTTAAAACGAATTTCTTTCAATTCCACCAGCAGTTTTGTGACAAACGAGACAAACACTAAACGTAAAAGATGTGACTGGATTAGCGAACAGCTCCAACAACACACGACAAAATTCTTATTCAATAAGTAACAACATTCAAAAGAGCAATAAAAATCACATAAACATCAGCCCTCCTTGAACTTCAATGGTCCTGTAAGAGAAACAAGAGCAATACACCAAAGCAAGCTGTAATACAAGTGTCAATTTATTAATACTCCACACAAATCCCTGTTATTTCTTTCCAGCTACAAAATCCTACTGAATTCCACAGGGAAGCCGACAAAGCCCTGTTACCTGATCCTGGCACTGCTCCACTTGCCTGCTGAAATCCCAAATATGGGGTAAGAGTTCCACCTGCTACACAACTGCAGCTAACAGTGAAGTTTATTGCCAACAAAGAAAAAGGAAATAAGAGATTTTTGATCTCAGATTATCCAGATTTAAGCCTGTACTTCAAAGGCGTGCAAAACATGAACCAACAGCAAATTCTGGGCCAGGAAATTAAATTCCTATCAGACACAGTTTCAGTATTCTATCACGAGATAAAGAATTCCCATGAAGGCTCTGATAAACTGCTTGTTTGTCATCATTTATGCTTCAACCTTCAACACTCAAGTGCCGCACTGGCGCCCTGACTCAGGATCTCTGCCCTGCCACGAACACAGCACTGTTTCAGTGCCCAAACTACGGAGCAGCCCAAGCCAAATTACAGCTGCCTTTTTAGGAACGGAAAGGGAAAAAACCAAACCAAAACAACAACAAAAAAAAAAAACCAGCAAAACGCCAAAACCCACAAAAGCCCCAGTACTGACATAGCTGTATTTTGCCAACAGCGCTTCAGGGGCAAGCGGCAGCCTACCCATCTATTTACACAAGGAAAGACCTGTCTTTGGGGAAGAGACGGAGCTGCAGGGGGAGAGGGGCAAAGGCAGGGCCGTGCCAGCCCCGGGAGAGGCGGAGAGAAGCGGCGCAGGTGCGGGGAAGGGCCCGCCCGTACCTTGGGGTAGGTGTGCAGGGGGTAGGTCAGCTGGCAGGCGCGATGACACGACGCCGTGTTGCCCAGCACGGAGTCGAAGGCCTCGGAGGAGGCGGCGGGGAGCGGCCCTGAGGCGGCTCCTGCCTGAATCACCAGGAACAGCGGCAAAAGCAGGAGGAGGACGGCGAGGCCTCCCCGCCGCACCGCCATCTTCGCTCCTCCGCCCCGGCACCGGCCGCCCGGCAGCCTCTCGCGAGACGTGAGCCGCCCGGAGCCTGCTGGGAGGTGTAGTCCTCGGCGCGGGGAATCCCCGCCCATTCCATGGAGCCGCTCCCCCGGCGGGAACTACCGGGCGGAAGTGCTGAGGCCTGCTGGGAAATGTAGTCCGCACCGCGGGGTACCCCCGGCCATCCCATAGGGCCTCGCCCCTGGAGGGAACTACCGGGCGGAAATGGCGGGGCCGCCGTGGCCGCTTCCGTGAGGGATTGCGGCCGGGCGAACATGGATCGGTTCGTGGTGCGCCGCGCCCGCAGCCCGCAGAGCCCCCGGCGGGCCGCTCCGGGGCCCCGCGTCTGCCGGCAGGTCACCCTCGAGTCCCTCAAGGCAGGTCACCGGCGGGAGGGAGCGGGGACACGGCCCGGCACCGGGTGCGGCACGGGCGGGGCGGCGGGGGAGCAGCGGTGTGAGAACACCGCTCCTGCACCGAAATCTGCAGCGCTGGGGTGCGGTCCGAACAGGGAAGTGTTATACAGGTGCAGAGGGCTCTGCTGCCTTGGAAGGGGCTCCATGCAGGGTCAAGCTGAGCACACGATTCGAGCACAGCCCGGTGACAACGCCAGCCGCAGTATTTCCAGCTGGCGCTCATCCCTTTCCAGCAAGGAAAACGCTTCAGTTCATTTAATGTATGTCTTGCGTGAGACCTGCACGAGAGCTGAACCCCTCCTGCTCACCTGCTTGTAGAAACACAACAGCAAAACATTTGCTGCACTAAAATGTTCATCGAGTGTGGCAAAAATCAAAAGAATGGCGCATAAAGCACTGCAGTTGTCTGACCACTGATGGATAAGATGCCTCACATCCAAAAGATGAGACTTGCATTGTTTGCGGTCTGTTCTGTCAAGGTCTGTGGCAAAACCAGTGAAAAACGCTGCAGCTGTACAGTGTATTCAGGTCTGCATTCATGTTCCCTGATGCTTTGTGTCTCACCTTGCTGGCATTGTTTTACTTCTGAAGTCAATCTAATTGACTGAGCTGGGTTCTAAGGATAATCAGCCCCTTCCCTCTTAATCCCTTTTCCTATTTAGAAACATTTTTGCAATGGATTCCTTAAATTCAGAACTCTTCTAGGAGATATTTGCTACATCCCCAGAGTTTGGCAGACCAGGGTGAAGCCTCTCACTTTGTTTGCTGGTTACTTCACTCCTGGTTTGCAGGAGTTTTCTAATTCCAAGCAAGTACCTGTCATATACTCTGAGCCATGATCAATAATTCATGCATTGATAAAAGCCCCATTAGCTGAGACGAAGGTGGTCTCCTTATTTATTGTAACAGTATTGCACTTTCCTAATGGGCTTTTCTCTTTCCCAGAGAGTTGTGGTAGTGGAAGACATAAAAAGGTGGAAGTCTATACTCGAGCTACCTGGGCAACCAAAAGAGAATCTGATGGAAGCTTTGGAGGAGCTGAAGAAGAAGATACCTTCCAAGGAAGTGTTACTTTCCACTAAAATAGGTACATCTGGTCTATCTAAACTGTGAATATTAGGCTGTCTTGTGTCTGCTTGGCTTGTCAGTACACTAGAGATTAGTCTGGAAGCTTTTTAAGAAATGAGGAAATCGCTGCCAATGAAATATTGTTGATATCAAGCCTGCAGTTTTCACAGCTTGTAGAGAAAAAGTAGCTGTCTTCTGATTCCTCCCAGGAAATATTGCATCACCCCTTTTGTGGCCAGAGTTTTGAAGAGCTCTCCTTGGTAACTGTCTTTTATTCCTTCTCCTGCTGTCTGTCAGCGCTCATTTATCTGATTTGGCTGAATCCTTTGAAGGTGTGGGAAAAGCTCCTCAGAAGGGCCCAGAACGGCTTTCTGCCTGCTCACACTGAGGATTCCCCAGCAGATGGGCAGCTCGGAGCAAATGGCACAGCTCAATGCCTGCCTCTTCTCCGCAGGACTTGGGGGAGGGATAACGTGTGACCACACGATCGCTGTCTTTCCTGAACAGGGAGAGCATCCCGGCCTTTGTTTGCCATCAGAGCAGCCGGGTCTCTGCTCACAGAGCCCTGCAAAAGGAGCTGCAATCCGCCTCTTTTCCCCATCCTTCTCATCTGTCCTTTCATTTGCCGTGTTCAGCTTATTCAGGCTTTTCCCGGGATTTTCCCCAAGGCCTGCGTGAATAGCGCCGGCCAGGAGGAGCCACTGAAGCCTAACAGTGACATCTCCTGGCCGCCAGCGCTCCTGGCCAGGGAAAAACACCCCTCTGGAAGCAGCCAGGGACCTTTTGTCTGCTCGCAGAGGAAAGCCTCTCCTGCACTGCCAGGCCCTCTCGATGGGGAAGATTCTGCCTGGAGTCACCGTGGTGTTCTCATGTTAAAATGCTACAGGCATCATCAGCAACATCTGCTTCCTTAAAGGGGTTCCCCGTTAAAAACCAGCACTTTTTGTAGGTCACAAAGCTTAAAGGCCTTCACCAGATCCAGGATCAGTGTCAAAAACTAGTGTAGCCCTGAGTTAAATAAGTGTCACTCCACACGCACCTCGGTGACTTGGGAAGGTGATTTTCCCAATTCCTTGCTGATTTCTCAAGCTCCATTCCTAAGTCCTGGTCATTTTCTGTTTATGTTGGTGTCAGTGCTTTGGTTGTTCTGCTGAGACTGCCGCAGTTAAGAACTGTGTGTGGCTGCTTTAGCACCGATGGGATTTGAGTGGTGTCAGCTGTATTTTTTCCCACCTGCCAATCCCAAATCCCTGGTTTTGTTTGCAGGGCACACCGTGAACAAGATGCGCAAACACCCCGACCCCGACGTGTCCGGCCTGGCCAAGGACATTTACAGGGAGTGGAAAACCTTCATCAGGGACCACTCCAACAGGCCCCCCATCGAGGTCAGGAGTGACCCCAAGACTGAGGCTTTCAGGAAGAACGCTCGGAAGCTGCTCTGTGAAGCCCTGGAATTAGAGGTACAGTTCAGAGCCGCTCGTCTGTGGCTCCAAAAATTCCTTCTTGTAAGAACAAGTTAAACCTTTCCCAGCCAGAGCTACTGCCAAGCTGGTCCTGCCTGAAGAGTGGGGACAAGACCAGGTGATCTGTTCCTATTTTTAGGGATTCACAGCTCATCCCTGTTTATAAATAACTTCATTTGCAAGGTAGATAATGGTTTTTGGTTGTTAACCAAGTGAACCTGCTAATTGTGAGGTGTCTTTGCTGTCATTTCCATAACCTGTCAGCAGATTACTTGTGTGGCCACTGCAGTTGGGCTGTACAGGGAGGAAATTAATAGAACATAAAGTTTTTCCTACTAAACAGCTATGAAAGCAACAGTGGGGCTCTTTGGGTGTTTCCTAATTAAATATTTGTAAATTCAAACCTATAGCAAAAACAGAGAGGCAAAGTTGACAGTATATAAAGTGGTGATAAATACCAGATCCCTCAGGTATGTTTTACTAAATGAACAAGGCTTTGCTGTAAGGCTTTATAACTAGTTTGCTTGGTCTATGAAATGCTGTAATAATTATAATTTTCAATTTATTCATTAATTATCTCTTAAAAGACAAGTCAAGTGATAAAAATTCAAAAGTTTCAAAGTTGTGTGTTTGCTAGCTGTGAGAACAAACTCTCCAGCTTCCAGTCTGGGGCAACACAGAAGGATGGTTTGCTGTTGGAATGCCTCAGAGAGGTGGGAGCTCACCTTTGCTGGGTCAAGCTTAGTTCTTAGAGAGCACAGCTATGCATGGTGATTATAGTGGCAATAAAGTCTAAAATCTGTGGAACTGAAAGACTTTGGTATCACCCTAAAACGAGCAGAATTGGGTAAAGCAGAGTTGCTTCTGAACAGGACTCACCTGAAAACACCTGCAGCCACCACATGTGCAAGCAGAGGTCACAGCAGCTGAACTGCTTATAAAGCCACAGCTGCTGCACTGACACCTGAGAGGCTGACAAAAGGGATGGTGGGACTGAGTGGATCCAAGGGGGCTTTTCAGTGATAGGTAGGAAAATCTGTTTGGTGAAGGACCTGCAGGAATACCCCTTAGCTCACTGGAATCTCCTGCAGGCAAGGCATGGGAGATTCCCCATCAAAAAAGGCAGAAGTGAAATGAAACCATTTCTTGAAGGGTGGGGGAATTTTTCCTAAACTGTGCTGAATTACAGATTTTGGCACACGTTGAAGCAATAACGACATAATTAACATTTAGCAAATCCCTTTCTGCGTTCTTAATTACACCTCCTTCTACACACAGAAAGCCCACATTTCCCTTTATAGCACCAGGAAGAGAGTTGCCAAGTGTTTGGCATGTCTTGGAGTTGCTGTTGGAATCAAGTTTAAAATAGTATCCAAGGTACCTCCTATCAGCCAGATCAAAAGTGAGCTTTATGGAGACACTACAAGCATAGCTTATAATTGCAGTTGAGCTTGATACCCAAAGCTTGTCATAGATTAGTTTCCTGTTGTGATGGCAAAGTACTGGCACCCAGCTGGAGGTGGGGATATGTTCCCTGCCACTGACCACGTTGCCTTGTCCCTTAATTGCTAGGGTGGAATTAAATTGCTCTTCCTGTTACACTTGTGACGGGAAGCAGATTTCCTTGAATCTAAGCTGATTAATGAAGAAACACCGAAAGGCACCAAACTCCAATTTCAATCAGCTGGCCTCCTTATTAAGTGTAAAGATCTAATTTTATACTTTGCTGTTTTCAGATTGATCACCCACTGGCTGAAAATATTGAGCGCGAAGCTTTTCATCTCTGTTCCCGCCTCATTAGCGCTCCGTACCGCAGGGCCGTGAGAGCCCTTGTCTTCTCATTAAAGCACAAGCCTGACACCCGAGCAGGAGTCAAGGATGGCACACTCACTGTCCCTGCCTTTGTACAGAGCCATAAAAAGTGAGGTGGTGTGTTTGATCCCGAGGGAGAACTTGCTGTGCCTGCAGCTCCGTGGAACTGGGAGCCCTCCCTGCAGTGAGGGGAGTGCAGGAGAGCTGACTGGGTCACTCCCTGGCACCACTCCATGAACAGGGCTGCTGGAGGGAAGAACTGATGATGAAATGGGTGCTGTAAGCCTGACTTGGTAGAAATCCACGTGGGCTCATTGCAAGGAAAGTTTCTTCTGCTCTTCTGTGTATTTTCCATCCTTGCTGACTCGCCTGTTTCTCTCTTCTGCCAGCTCAGTTTTGCTCCATCCCTGATGTGGATCTTCGGGTGTAATCAGCTGAATAACCCTTTTAAAGGAGCAGCTCTGTGCTGGAAATACTGGGAAGTATGGGTAATTGGCCCATGGGAGGGGATTCCGGGGGGATAATTGCAAACTCTAGTTAGCCCTAAATCAGCCCTGTCTGCTGCAGCTGGCCCTGCCTGTGTCAAAAGTGTTTTGCCAAGGTGATTTCCCTTTCCTGCATTCCAGAGCTGGATGCAAAATGGGTTTCAGTAACTTCCATCATCTCAGTCATCCTGTGAGATTTGGGGCATTTTCTAGAGCCCCAGGGTAAAGGTGCTGTCTAATGCTTCTGGTGCTGTTCAAGGAGCAGCTCGTTCAGCCTTCCAAACCTCACTCACGATACAAACATGGTGCTTGTTCTTACTGTAATATGAAAAAAACTCGTAATGAATTTTCTAAATAAAGCTAAATACTCCTTTTAAAGGCTTATTTTTTTTTTCTCTGAAAGGAACAGGGTTCAGAACGATTGCATGAATAAATCTAAACAACAAACTATTGTTTAAATTCCTTTTTAGTTATTGAAAATTGGAATTCTTGCCTCTATATTTGCTCTGATTTCTTTTGTGCCACAAGTTGTCTTGTTCTCCATAAGCTGTGAGTAAGGCTGTTCCAGGCATGGTGTTCTATCTTCACCTAAAAAATGACTGACTGTCATTACCTGGACCTGCTAGATGCTTTTTTCATTTGCAGACCCTTAGCAGAAACACCCAAAACTTACCTGAGGTGTTGAACTCCATAAATTTAATTAGATAATTGCAGGTTCTCTTAAGAATATCTTAAACCCTGTTTTGTTTGCTTGGGCCAGGGCAAGACCAGTTTTGCCTGTACACATTGTCCTCAAAGAGCTGAACACAGCTCAGTTTTATTTGTAGGAAGTTAAGGTTAGGTGTGTTGGAGGCAGAAATTGGCAGATGCATGGGTGGTGATGCTGTAACATTCAGTAAGATGTAACACTGGTTGACCAAGCTGTAGCAAAAAATGGGAAAACTCTCAATTTCTTACAAGCAATCAGCTCCATTTCCCACCTAAATAACTTCAAACAGCACAGCTGTAATTTGTGTATCCTGGACCATCAGGAGGGGTTCAGGATCAGTGAATGACAGCTTTTGCATCAGAGCTGCAACACCAAGACCTGCAGTATTTATTTACAGCTTCCTGTTCCTGGTGCCAGGCTGTGTTTTCTCTGTTTGGGTAATGTGAGAAGCAAAATTCCTCAAAGTGAGGAACTTCTGGTCTAATGATTGCCAGGCCAAAGAGGTTTCCCACACAGGTCAGGTGCAGTCTGGCTGCACCAAATATTCTTCATTTAGAAAGTAACTTCAGGGATGCAGAGTTGCTGCACATGAGCAGAAAACTCTCCAATAAATTTCCACTATTTAATGGTTGATGTTTTTGCCCAACTTGTTTCAAAGGAACCCAAGTGCAAAGCTCTGGGTCCAGTTCTTTTATCTTAATGTTAAAGCTGGCAGTAACATTTGGGCTGAGGATTCACAGACTCAGCTTTGCAGTAAACTCACTGGAGGAACTGGAAAAGAGTCTGGAGGGTTGGACTCACAACCCACAGCAGGAGGAATTCAGGAAACATTTTACGGACAAAAACAGAAAGGAAGGTGGGGAAAGAAAACAAAAACAGGGATGGAAAAGCAATAGGCCAAAAAGGGCTTCATTTTCCCAAAGGGTGATGCTGAATGTGACAACAGGATACTTGATACCTGGTACTAATGAAGTTTTTAATTAGTCTATAAAAAGTAGATTCCCTCCATGGAGCAGCCTCACCTGCACACTGTGTTTATGTATGCCTTGGGTTACCTGCTGAATCAGTTTGCTGCTCCTTGGCTCTTCCTTCCCTGCCGTGGGTGATGCAGCCCAGTCTTCAGGCTGGGGAAACCCTTTTGGAGAAAAAGGGAGGATGAAAGGGCTGAGCAGTGGCTCCCTTGTGCTCAGTTCCTCTGCCACGGAGACTGAAATCAGTGTTTCCCTTTCTACAGAGGAAACGTTAAATGAGGGAGGCACCTAATCTAGAGAAAAGTTCTTATTTTTTCCTTTTTTTTCTTTCAGATTAAGCCTATCCCACAGATACCTGTCAGCAAAGGAGTACATACAGATAGCTGGCAGACCTCTAGAGACCTGCTACACCCAGCAAAGAGAGGAGGGAAGCCCCTTCTGGAGGTGTCACCTCCTGATGCCCCTCCCCGTGCTTGGGAAATACAGGGTGGGCTCCGGGCAGCACCAGGAGGGATGGAAGAGGGAATTCACTCCTGCCAGAGCTGACTTCTGACCCTGCCTGTGAAGAGCAAATTTGGGAAGGCACTAGGTGACAGCTTGTTCTGTTCCCCATCAGCAGGCACAGCTCAGGAGAGCTTTGTCCTGCTGCAAATTACTTGGGTGAAAGAAGATGGGAGTAGACAAGACCCTCCCTGTCCTTTGGAAAAGAAAAAGCTCAGCAGCTCACCAGTTTTCATCTTTCAAGAGGCTCTTCAAAGGTTTCTTCACAAAGAACCCAAACTTTTAGATCTCATTTGCTTCCCTGGCAGCCCTGTAATATGAAGGGTTGGCTAAAATGGCCCTGGATTAAGAGACATCAAGGCAAGGAGCAGCCACAGAAATCCTTGGAGTCCAAAGGATGCTCCAGGAACTTCCCTCCCAGGGTACGTTATGGAGCAGAAATAGGGGGCTGGAGCAGTGGGGGGACAGAGGGAAGCAGAAAAGAAGAGGTAGAAGGAAACACATGAGGGAATTCCCCAGCCCAGTTGGCCACAACCAGCAAAGCCTTGCTCCTCCATTCAGGTGGGTGAACTGGCACCTCACAGGAGGGGAAACTGAGGCACAAAGGAACTCTGACATGTCACAGTAAGAAAAAAAAAAAAAAAAAAAAAAAAAAAAAAAAAAAAAAAAAAAAAAAAAAAGGGAAGCCCATGCCAGGGTTACACTGCAATTAATGATGCTCCAAATCTTGTGGTGGCAGTCCCCTGAGCAACATCCATGGTCTCTGTCAAATAAACAAGATTATGGAATGGTCCTTGCTAATTATATATTATTATCTAGCAAGCAGTTATCTCGCTATAAAGGGTGCTCCTATAATGGACAAACACTGCTTCTCTAGCAGAGTCAGCCCCAATGGCAAGAAAAGTACAAAAGCCCAAATCATTTCTGCTGTGGCCAGTATTTTGCCTGAGCTGGAATGTTCACATTGCAAACACTGCACTCCTGTCCCAGAGAGAGAGAAGAGGAGGAGGAGGGCTGCAACCTGCAGAGCCAGCCAGAGGGAGAAGGCAGGATCAAATCTGTACCCCCCAAATCTGCCACAAAGACATGACTGTAAGCTCAAAATCCAGCTGTGAACTCTCCCACTCATCGTGGAGCACTCAGCCTCCCACACCAAAATCCCCACGGGCAGGGCCCTCGCTGTCCCCGGGGCTGTGATGATCAGGAAACTGGCCTTAAAATAAGCTTGGAAAAGAGCTCCTGGTAAACACTGTCATTGCATTTTTAATTGTCCATATGCTTGATCCATTATGTTTTCCCAGATGGCTGGGCTGCCTGACTACTGTCTCCTCATCTGTGCCACTATGACCAGGGTCTCCAGCAGGTACCTGGATGCCCAAGGCAGGGACACCCTCGTGGCACTCTCTGTGTCCCTGTGGCCAGGGTCTCCAGTGAGCTCTGTCCTTCCCAGCACAAACCCACACCCACTGACCCAGCCATGCCAAGCTCCTGGGGAGCCATGACTGGCTCAATGGCAAAAGTGGCTGGTAGCCTCCTGGCCTTCCACACCAACCCCCAAGAAAACCACCCTGAGGAGCAGCAAACCTGCCCCTGCTCCTTGTGCTTGCCCAAGGGCCAGTCCCTGTTAAATCATCCCAAAATGTGTGAGGAGAGGATGTAGAAGATGCACACCACCAGCATCTTCAGTCATGGGCTCAGCTCCAGCACTGGCTCCCTGGGCATCACAAACATCCCATTCCCAGGCTGGGATTAAAGTATAAAAACTGAAAAGACACAAATAACCCTCTGAGCAGAGCAAAGGGGAAGATCTTGGAGAACAGTGGGTGTCACCACAGAAAACTCACAGTGAACATTACATAGAATAAATTGCCTGGGAAGGGGTGGATCATGACACTCTCTGCTTGCTGGGCTCCCCAGTGGGATGCCCAGCCCTGTCCAGTGCCCAGGCAGAGGGAGCAGGGTCTTGTGCCAGCAGCAGTGCCCATTTTGGGGCACTTCCACAATCATTCTCTTGTCCAGTGCAGCAGCACTAAAGCACATCCCCCAGCAGCACACCCTCACAGTGTGACACATCAGGAAAACCTCCCTGGTTAAATAGAGAAAACACAGAGAGCATGGCTGAGATTTTTCAGATATTTTAGCACAGCTTCTCTCCAGTAGGAGCGATCTCCCCAGGGAAGGACAGGAATAAACCAATAGATCCCCTGGGGGCTCTTGCAGTCCTGTTTTCTATGATCTACAATTTTCCAACAGTTCTTCGCTGGATTTGCACGCAGATGTTTGCAGGGGCATAACAGAGGCTCTCCCTCCTGCAAACAGCCAAGCCTTTGTCTGCTCTGGAGAGACACGACTCCACGTCCACAAGCAAAGCCAGGAAATGGGGAGGCTGCATCCAGCCCGGCTCAATCCAGCCATCATGCTCTAAATAAATAATCAGATGAGCAGTGGGAGCACTGCCCACGCCTGCTGCTCTCCTGCTTGCCCGGGAAGCACTGGGATACACTGAGGGGAACTGAGGCCTGGTGTGTGAGAACCACAGGCAGAGTGGAGGGAAGGAATGCTGGTGATGGATTTCTGATATCTGTTTGCCACTCATCCGAGCAGCTTTTA
Organism: Sylvia atricapilla; assembly: GCF_009819655.1. Lineage (NCBI taxonomy): Eukaryota > Metazoa > Chordata > Aves > Passeriformes > Sylviidae > Sylvia > Sylvia atricapilla. Next base: position 28,753,513 of record NC_089148.1, on the reverse strand, counting down.
CGTGAGAAGAAGGGTTTGTTTCTGGAAATCACCTGGGCAGTCCCCCTCCCCTGCTGGGCTCCATCCCCAGCCAGGGCAGTATGGCAGAGAAGACTTGGTTTAACAGAGGATGCCAGTGGGCAAATTCCTGCAGGGCAGGGAGAGACTGGATACCTAAATCTAGTGGAGAGGCTGAGACATGGTGGAGGAGGCCTGGAGGCTGAGGAGGGCTGGTGTTTGGTGAGCACCAGAGGCTCTCCTCGCTCCGAGGGAGATGACTGGCTCGAGTGGCTCACTGCTGGTGGCAGATGCAGCAGTGAATGCCATCAGAAACAAGTGGGTAAAGGGCTTTTGGAGCCATTCAAGTTGCATTAATCACCCTGTCCATGACCCTTGGATAACACCCTGCAGGCCTGGGGCTGCTGGGGATCCCCTTGACTCAGGAGCAGAGCTGCTCCCACAGCACCCGTCCTGCATCCACAGGGATGTGTGCAGGGGAGCACTCCACCCAGGGATGCTTGGGTAGTTGTGAACTGGAGTCAGAGCCGCAAATACTCCCTGGGGTGACCCTGTCCAACTCTTCATTTGAGTGCAACACCAACAGCTATCCAGGAAAGCCTTTTTCCCTGCAAATCACAGGGTTCTGGAGGCTCCAGCTGGGCAAGGAGCGCCTGTCCTGCAGGCAAGTGCTGGATGCTGCTGGGTGCTGTGGGCTCCCTGCCAGGCACCAGCAGCCACAGTGCTCACCTGTTTCAGCAAAATCTGGGCCACCAAGAAGGTTAATTATATCTTTAAGTTTCTTTCAGTTGTCAAATGTTGTAACTATGGTCTCAAGCTGACAGTTCTATACCCAGCAATTAACCGGCAGCGAGGCTTTGCAGGCAGCAGGGGAGGCTGGCCTTGTTTACCATCTCTGCACACAACAGGCTCTCAAAACATTCCCTTAATGGAGCTCAACGGTGCTGGCAAATATTTCCCTCGGAAATCTCCCATTTGCCGATGTGTTGCACCAACAAACGCCAAATCAATCCGGGCTCCGATAACGAAGGCTCCTCGTTAGAGGCACGCGCAGCTCTGTGCCTCCTTCCCTCCCCAGACACTCTGGCAGGGCTGGTGCAGTCCAGGAGGAAAAACTGCTCCATCATCATCATCCTGTTCCTTTGCTGCTGCTTCCTCTGATGCCCTGATGAACAGAACTGTCCCAGAGGGAAGCAGGACATCAGTCAGGGCAGCCTTTCACCGACGGGACTCTCCTACCAGTCCCTGCTAAATGCTGGATTCGACAGCACAAGTGGTTTGCTGTGCCCCTGAATGACCACCCTGGGATACTTTAAGATCTCTCCCTGCACTGCAGTGTTTCACAAAGGCTGGAGGAGGAGGGGTGGCCTCTTTCCATAGCAAGATTTCACGTGGCTTTGACAAACGCTGGCTCTGACCCACAGGGATGAACACAGGCTGCTCTGTGACAGCCACCCCCTCTTTGATGCTGAAGGGAAATGTCCTTTGTGCTGGCATGGCACCAGAGGCAGGCAGAGGTCATTCAGCCATCTATCAGGGCTCTTGGTGAGGATCCCCAGTTTTCTGGAGGGGCTGATGATCACAGGACTCTTCTTTCCATGCTCTCAGGTGCTGAGCTCACCCTCTACAGTGACCACAAGTGGAGATCTGCTGTCACTGAGGTCCCAGGGGAGCCAGCCCCTCCTGCCAAGGTTGTCTTTACAGGGTTACCAAAACCTCCACATTCCAACATCTCTCCAAGCCCTGGCAGGATCTGCCCATATTTTCAAACTTCAGGAGTAATTCTGGTAGAGAGTTCACAGCCGTGGACACCTGGATATGCTGGAAAGGAGGGAAACACAGAGGAGAAGAGGATTGTTCTCCTCCCCTCCAGCTGCTGGTGGCTGAGGTGCTCAGGTGAGTCCTGCGAGAAGGTGAGACAACATGAGAAGATCAAACGAGGAGCTCCAGGGCACAGCAAATGCATCTCATCACATCACCCACAGACACCCAGAAACATCACCCGGGAGCACCTACATGAGCTACATCTGCGTGTGCCAGGTGGAGATCCCTGTAACACAGCTCCACAGTTCCCCCCAAGCATGGGCCAGAAGCACAGAGAACATTTGTTGGAAATGTAGCTGCATTTGGGGATGGTTTGTACCTCCAAGAATTCAGCTAGAAATAATTGACAGGAAGATTTGCAGCCATCGGCAAACAACGTTACTTTCCTGAAAGCAGCAGCACTACAGGGAAAACAAATTGAAGCAGGTGTGGGAAGAGTAAGGGAGCACAAGAATTGCATTCCTGAGCCAAATGGACAGATTGAGACAGAGGAAAACAAATTGGGAAGAGAAACGACTGCCTATTGCCCAGATTTTTCAGGCACTAAGAGAAGGTGGAGGTTGGGTTCAGGCTCAGTTTCAGGGCCTGGGAGCTGTGTCTCTGTTTGGGCAGCTGTGTTAGGGTTCAGCCTGGAGTGAGGGTGGATTTTGGGGTGCCTTTCTGCCCTCAGCAGGACTGGGACTGCAATCCCTGGAGTCTGGAAGGAGCACCCTACAGAAGCACCAGCCCCACCACTGCGATGACCATGAGGAGCCCAGCCAGGATGCAGATGCTGATGAAGACGATGTCGCTGGTGTCCTGGCTCTTGATTTCACGGGCATAGATCTCTTCCCCCTCCCACTGCTGGGCATCCACCAGGTTTTCTGCCTGGCTGAGCCTGGATGGATCAGGGCCAGCAATAAGGGTCACCGAAGCTTCCTTCCTCTTTGGCTCACACTGCACCTCGTACTGGTGGATGTCCTCCTGGTCTCCCACTGAAAAATCAATGTAGAGGGTGCTGACGATGACAGACGTGTTGTTGCGTCTCTGCAAGGCAAGGGACACGGCTCACCAGGGCTTTGTGAAGCTCCTTTTCAAAGGGGTTTGGAGGGGCTGGCCATGAATCAAGCCAGTATGTACTGGGAAAACGTGAGAGGGACTGGGAATACCTCCCTGCAGCCAGCACAGGGCTAACCATTTGCACAGCTTGCTTTAAAGGAGGGTTTGCTGATCACTTACCTGGGATTCAGTGCCACAGGTGTCAAACCTGGTGTGTATTTTAAAGTTCCTGCCAACCACCTGGGCTGCACAGGAGGGGGTCCCCAGATAAATCCTATTCCTCTCCAGCTGGGCCAGGGCCTGCACAGGGATCTGGATGTGGAAGTCTGTCCGGGTGCAGCTGACGTTCATGGGCACAACTATTGGGACAGAAAACAGGGCGCACGTGTAGGACCCGTGAGGGTTTTCAGGGAAAAAGCCACCACCAGAATGCAGAATGCAATCAATATCAGTGTTTTAGCCCTGTCCCATGCCAAGGGCAGACATGGATGGCTCCCAGGCACTGCTCTGATTTCTGCCCAAGGGAGAGATCTCACCCTCAACCCTCCTGAACCTCATCCTCCTTGGGTCTCCAAGTGACACACAAGTGCCATTACAGGCAACACCATCCTGCTGTCACTGCCACTCTCCATCACTGCAAAGCCAGCAGGACATTTGAGTTGCTGCCCAGGACCAGACCACGAGAGCTTTGTGGATGACTTTCCATGGGCACAGACCTCCCCTGCATACTACATTGATGAAACAAAGACACATCTTGGAGGGACCCCATGCACGCCCTGGAGTGATGCAGCTTTGTGGCTGCCATATGGCCCTCCTGAAAGGGTGAGCTGGGCCCATGGCCCTGGGGCATCCTCCTGGGGAATGGCCCAGGCACAGTTCCAAGCATCACCAGCCCTCTCCTCAGAATGTTAATTTTGAAGGGGAGCTGGTGAGCAGTGTACGGAGGGAGCTGCTGTTGGGCTGCCCATGATGCCAAGATGAAGAGTAAGGCAACAATGACTCCAGCCCCTCTCCATCATTCTCCTTCTGGCACCATGTTTGGCCTGTCTGGATGTAGAAAGCATCCACACAGGGAAAGAAGTAGGGAGGAAAAATACCCCCCTCTTTAAAGTGAATCCTTGCTCAGCTTGAACTAACCACTTGGGCAATATGAATTATTGAATTATTCCAGCTCCCTCTGAATCTCGGCCTTATGAAACTGGGAAGATGCAATAAAATCAATACGAAAAAATAGTGTCACTTTGCTTCGCTTAGTGCATTATAAAACCATTAGAAGATTTACCAAATAACTAAAGTGCATTAGATCAAGAGGAGGAGAAAGTGGATCCTCTCTCCTGGCACGAAGGCTTTCATTTCAATGGCCATAAATCACACACGCCCCACCCAAGCCTTGGCTTTTGATGGACCTGAAAAGGAAAATTCTGCATGGCTGAAGGGCTGTGGATGCTGAGACTGAGGTGCCCCTTTGCCTCTGTGGGCTCCTGAGGAAGCTGGTGTCAGGGAGAGGCTGGTGTCCCCGGTGGGAGCAGCTGCTCTCCTGGCAGTGCTGGCAGCTGGATGTGACATGCAGGACGTTAATCACAAGCAGATGCTGGAATCACTGGGCAAACACAGCCGGCAGGCTCAGCTCTGTGGAGGGAGGCTCAGTTTCACATCCAAGCCTTTGTCCTTCCCGAGCATGCATCTGGCAGTGTGTACCAGGGCCTGCAGGAGCCTGGGGCTGTTGGGAGATGTCACACCCCTCTCTGTGATGGGACATCCCCCATTTCTCAGCAGCACCCCATCTATCTGTCTGCAGGCTGCTCCCTCTGGAGCAGAGACACCAAGATTTTCTCCCTGCACACAACTGTAAACCAGTGAGAAATCAGTGGGACAAGGACAGGGACAGACCTGCTGTGCACACTACAGCCCTACTAAATGTTCCCTACTACCTCTCTCCCTCCAGAGGCTCAGGACAAAACTCGATCCCATCTCTAACTCCAAGAACTATACACCTCCAAATCCCTTCTGTTATGCTGGAAGTGAAGAACCATTTTGCAGCTGAGGGATAACAACCAGGGCCAGCCTCCCCAGCGTCTGTGCTGCCAGTCCAGCAGCCCTGCTCTGGCTCCAGCCCTCTGGAAAGGCTGATCCTGGCTGAATCATCCCTGACCCACAGGTCAGTTAGGATGTAATTATACTGAAATACAACAAATGCCATAAATTTGCTGGCGTTTGAGGTGCAAAGGTTGGCAAATAGAGCAGGAAGGTTACACACTGCTCCTCCCACCAGCTGTGGACATGCCAGACACGCTGGCTGGGACTTGGCATGCCAGCAGCAGGGGTGTGCCAGACAGGGCTGGCCAGGTGGATTTGAGTATGCTTTGCCCTGGGGGTCCTGCCCTCCTGTGCTGGTGCCAGTGGAGGAGGGGACACGGTTTATGGCCTGCTCAGCCATGTGCTGGCAAGGCCGGAGCATCCAGGGGTGCAGAGAACAAGGTTGTGATGCTTGAGCTGGTCACCTGCTCTGGCTCATTAAAAACCCCTGGGTTTTCTCTCCCTCACACCTTGAGGAGCATGGCAGTGGCAGACACACAGGAATTTGAAGCTGGAAATCATCTCCTGAATACTAAATACAACGTGCAGCTCACTCGCCACGTCTTCCTCTGCCCCATCCCTAAGGAGCCACGGGCTCTGCTCCTGCAGACAGGAAACTTCACTGATGATCCCTCTGGAAATTACATGGTCCCAGTGGAACTGAGGAGCACCCAAGGGGGACCTTACCTCCCACGTAGGAGATGGAGAAGCCCCTCTTGGCCGTGTTGCGGTCGGTGTGGAGGACCAGGAGCAGCCGGTTGCTGTGGGAGGTGACGGGGGCCAGGCTCTCCCGCCCACACCACTGTCCCAGCAGGGATCCATTCTCGGTGCCACCATCAAAGGCAGACAAGTGATCGTAGTCACAGCCCCCCGTCAGGCTGCTCCGGCCCTCCAGCTCCATGTCCAGGAAGAAGATCTTGACCCGGTAGCCTGGGGGCAGCTGGATGCTCCACTGGCACTTGAGGTTGTTGGGGTAGAAGTTGGGGTACTGAGGGCTGGAGAAATTCCCTTTGATGGTGGTGAACACCTCCTGGCACTCCCCTGCTCAGGGAAAATGGGGAAAGGAAAAATCAAAAGCAAACCTGAAGCCTACCGGGTTTGGATGAAGGATCACTTGTTTTACTACTAAAGGATGCTCTGCCCTTCACCTCACTGCTCCCAGCCTTGTGTTTGGCTAATGGACAGCCAGCAGTTTTGGGGGATGGAAACTCCCAAGGCAAAGTCCTACAGGAGCAACCCATATCCCCAAGGAATGGCATGAACAAGGTTGACTCCTGCTCAAGAGGGCAGCCCAGGGCTTGGAATAACCACAATGATGCCATTTGCATTGTGTGGTGGCTTACACTTCACACCATCATCTCGTGGGCTCTCCCCAAAGGGATCTCCCCCATGATCACCTCCTCTTGCTGCTGTGGGAGGGAGGGAATCACCACCCCAATCCCAGTGCCTGTCCCCACGTGCTTCCCATTGCCCCACCACCCTGAGACCCCCGCACCCGAGTAGAAATGGGCCTTGAAGCCCCTGCCACCGATGTTGAAGTCCGACTTGAAGATGATGAGGAGGTGTGGGCTGGAGGAGATGGTGCGGGGCGGGCGGGCGCTGCCGCAGTAACGCCCCAGGCGGGGGGCAGCGACGGTGGGGCCGTCAAAAAGGGCCACGTAGTCGAAGCCACAGCCTTGGCCCCCCTCCATCTGGAAGTCAGCAAACACCAGGGTGAGGGGGCCACCAGCCCCCCCGATGCTCCAGCGGCACTCGGCGTCGTTGGGGTAACTCTCGGGGTAGCGCGGGCTGGTGATCTCCCCAGAGAGCCCCGTCAGCTGCCCACCGCAGGCGTCTGCAAGGAGGCAAGGATGGTGAGGGCAGTGGAAGAGGACAGCTGGATGGATGCACAGTGACCACCACACCTCCCTGCTACCTTTCTTGTAGGCAGCGGCGAAGCCGTGCTTGGCCACGTGCCGGTCGGAGCGGAAGACCACGGCCATGACGTGCCAGGCAGAGGAGAAGGGTGGTGGAGGGCTGTGGCCACAGAAGGTGCCCAAGAGGTTGCCCTGGTCTTGGGCAGCCCCGTTGTAGACCTGAAGGTAGTCGTAGGCACAGGTGTCGTGGTACTCCAGCTCGAAGTGGCTGAAGGAGAGCAGGACGGAGGAGCCCTCGGCCACCACGATGAGCCACATGCACTCTGTCTCGTAGGGATACAGCCCCGGGAAGTTGGGGCTGGAGAAATTGCCAGAGGGTGCTGAAAGTACTCCCCCACATTTGATGCCTGGAGGACACAGAAGTGGGTGTGATGTCCCCTTTCCAGGGGAAGCCTAAAAGAATGGAGACAGGATGCACAACACCAGCTCCATCCCACCACCACAGTACCAAAACACCAGCATCCTGCAGAACTCTGCTGGGCTTGTCCACCCACTTTCCCCTGGAGGACACGTGTGGCCCCATCACCTTTCGTCCCTTTGTGTAGCCCCTTTTCCCCATGCTGCCCTGTAGGGGCTCATCTGTGCCCTTGAGCTTGTCCTGCCACTAAGAGCAGAGAATCCCCACCTGTTTATGGCTGGGAAAAAGGAAGCTAGGAGTGAGTTTTAAAGGCTCAGTGGTACCAGGCTCACTGGCACCCCAGCTGCCCAGCCCTTCAGCTTTGTGCCTCCCACTGATCACATTCCCTCTATATAATGGAGGTATCAGAGAATTCGAGCTGGGAAAAACAGGGGTGAAGGGCTCGATATGCTGAACAATGAGTTATGCATGTAGGGATCGATTTCCTAATGAAATCTTTATACTGAGACATGGTTATTATAAAATAAGGCTGAGAAGGGGCTGGCTGTCACCTGCCCCTGGGTCTGATTAGGGCTGGGGTGAAGAGGGTGATACAGGGGGAACATACATCATGTCTGGGAGGGATGCAGACCCTGCACAGCCCCCAGGAGACACGTGTGGGTTCCCAAACAAGGCTGGGTGCTCGCTGCCATCAATCTGGGCCAAGTATATTGCAAATCAATAGTCAGCCTGTACACATTGCTTTTCATTGTGCTCACTGGCACAGTGACCTCCCAGCAAGGGGGGGTCCTGGGATGTGTGGCATGCTGTACCACAAATGTGTGTCTGGCCAGACCTAAAATCACCTTGGTCATTACTGGGGATAGGCAGTGAAGTAATATGGGGCTGGTACTAAAGGAATAACGTTGTTGAAATAAATATCCAAGAGGGGAGCCTGTGGGAGAGGTGAGTAGCCACAGTGAAGACAGCTGAATGGATTAAGGGCTGGGAGCCTTGGGGTGGTCTGGGAAGCTCAGGTAGGTGTATGTGAGGGGTGTGCAGGCACCACAGGGCAGTGGTGTGGCCTCGGGAGCACCTGCACCAGAGGCCAGGGATGGGTTCTGATTTCTGGCTCAGCCCTTCTGTGAGAAAGGCCCTGCTGTTTTGGGATGGGGGATTGTTTGGGCCACCCTATCCCCTGAATTACTGCATCATCTGCTAACCCTGCCCTGCATCCTGGGGGACCTTTTATCTGGGTAAGGTGAGAGGTTTATTGCACACCTGCCACATACACATACATGCATGCATTCATGTATAATGAAATGTGTACATGTATATAGATTTATATAGGCAAGTGCAACTCCAGAAACTAATAAACCCTTCACCAAAGCACCTGCACACCACAACAGGACAACCCCTTCCTGCATCCTCAGTAAGGTAAACATGAAGCAGAAACCCAAGCATGGAGCAGTGTCCCACACTTGGTGCCACCACAACAGTGACTCCAGATCCCAGCTCCTTGCCCCTGGCCTGAGCCAACCCCTCTCCCTGCAGGAGAGCTGGAATCCACTCACACTCCAGAGCCACTGTGGCACCTGCAAATGGCCCTCCCCTCCTCAGGATCCATGGATGCCCATCCAGCCCACCAGGAGCTGGGACCAGGCTCTTACCTCTGCTGGGAGCATCCCCGAGAGCCCCGCAGAGCACGGCCAGCGCTGCCAGACAGCCCAGCCCTGTGCACCTCATCCTCCAGCAGGCAAATCTCCCTTCACCGGGCATCCTCTTGGCGCTGTCTATCTGGGAGGAAAAAAATAAATAAAGAGAGAAATAAATAAAAGCAGGAGGACTGTAGAATTAATAGCGGAATGAATAATTCATCGCTTGTTTGAATTAAGAGCAGCAAGGTAACTTGATCTATTCCTCCCTTCCTTCACTCAGTTTTAATGATCTGGATCAAATGTCCCAAGGATTTACACTATACCAGATACCTTGTCAATACACTATATTTAGAAGAGATATTAATGTTTCAGAAATGGTGTATAACGGCAATAAGTCTGGGCTGACAATATGCCCTTAAGGGGCTATGAAAATAATTTAGTTCGCCAGGCAAGCCAGCGAACCAAAATGGGAATTTCAGACTTACCGCGGAAAAGCATCTCAGAAATTAACATGATTTATACTGCGGCACCCACTGCACAAAGCCAGCTGGTGGTGAGGGCTGGAGAAGCAGGGAGCAGGCTGCCAGGTCAGCATCCCTGCAGCAGGAGTCCAGGCTCAGCGGGATGCTCAGCCCGGGAAAGCGGCAGTCGTGAGCACTAAAGATAGCAAATCCCACCTCCCCCGAGGAAGATTAAGAGATGAATTGTGACTCATGGGCAAAAAAACATCGATTATTATAGAACCTGCTAAGGCCTTGGAGAATTGCCACGTTTCTTCCATGCTGGCTCACGCTACTTCTCGCCCAGGCTCTTGGATGCACTCAGCTGAAGGTGAGCAAGCCTTTGGGTTTGGTGAGAAAGATGTGCTCCTTGTGCTGTGCCACATTAGCTGGAGAAACCCCAAACCCAACAGTGGCTCAGTTCCTTCCCTCCCGCCCAGGAGAGAAAAGACTTTCCTGCTGCCATAGCCTACACCCACATGAATGCCAGGAAACAAAAATCCCACGAGGGCCTCCCAGCGTGAAGGACCTGTACTAAAAAAGTCACCTTCAAAGCAGCAGGGAGAGAAGCAGTGAGTATCTCTAAATCAGAGGCAGGAGACAAGTTGCATTTATTAATTAAGCAATGAGGATCGATGCTCGAGACATTTCCTGTGGATTAATGATGGGCTGGGAGGAGCTGATGGCCTGAGGTGCAGCTAAAGACCATTAACGCCAACTGGTCATGAATCCCCAGGAAATGCTCCATGCCAAGGTCGTTAAGTGCCTGCATATATTTATGGGGAATAACAACAACAATAATATTTGTGCAGGCTCTCTCCCCACTGCCCAGCCTTGCTGGAGCCATGCCAAGGGCTGCTGGGAGCACTGGGACATCCCAGCCAGGAGCCCTCTATCCTAAGGCCAGCTGAGGCAGGGAACATTGGGTTCTGTCCTGGGGCACTGAGCACTGCATCACCTCACCAGGACTGAGAGCATAACAGAATGAGGAGGAGCAGGGCAGCTCCCCCTGGGCACTGTGTGAAAATCTTGCCCCAGTGCAGGCTTTGGGAGATGCTTCAACGCTGGCACATCTCCTGCTGACCTCCCAGGAACATTACAGAGCTTAATTAGCTGCTTTCCTAATGGCTTGGAGAGGAGATCTGTCCTTGTCAACAAGTGTGGGCCCACACAGCGAAGATGCAGGCCAGGTCTGGCCATGGCACAGGGGTCTCTCCTGGGTATTTTCCATTGCCACAACCCTGGTTCATCCAGGAGTGCTCCCAGCCACCATCCCCTGGTCCAGGAACAAAGTGCTCCCCGCTCCTGCCTCGCTGCACTATGGAGCAACGTGTTTATCCTCATCACATCCATCCTGGGCAACACCCACTGTCTTCCAGCCTTTCCACCACTGCCTCAGCACCCAGGCAGTGCCCGGGACACCGGTACCTGCAGAGCTGCCCCTCTCCCTCCCCTTGGCTGTGCTCTGCACCGGCGACCCCCGGGAGAGGGGGGCCAGGGCTGCGCAGCACAGCAGCTGTGCCCCGCTCCCAGGAGACAGCATCCATCAACCCCCGGCACATTCACCCTTCTCCTGACCCGGGGATGGCCATTCCGGGCTGGGCCTGAGCCCAGGCAACCCGGTTGTCAGCTGAAGAGTGAGGTGGGAGGGCGGAGGGAGGCAGGGGGAGAGTGACATGCAGCAGGGAAGCGGAGGAGCCAGGCACAGAGATCTGGCTGGAAGATGCTCTGGATCAGCCCAGGGTACTTTTGCTCCAGCCACAGACATGGTGGGTGATTTCAAGGTGTGCCTCTGTTCCTCTGTGGGCAAATTTATAAATCATGAGTCAAAAAGGCATTTGATTCATTTAAACAGAAAGGACGTGATCAAGACTGTGAGACTTCAGAGAAGATCAAAGGTTTAAAAGCGGTCCCCAGGAGAAACGGGAATTATTTGGGCAGGAAATAATGAGATGAAATTAAGAAGGTATTTGGGCTGCACATGAGGAAGAAGAAAGGACGTGAAGCAAAGCCCCTGTCCCCTGCACAGTGCTGCACGTGTGGCAGGGGCTTTCTGGGGCCAGCCAGAGACCAGGAGCATCGCACCAGCACTCCCCTGCCTGGCAGGAGAGGCAGGATGTGAGCCCCTGCTTGGCATCGGTCACCCACCCGAGCTCACACACTTTCAGCTCCACAGATGCCCCAGTCACCCACAGCACCCACCCGGGGTGGTTCTGGGCCTCCAGAGGGAAGGAAACCTCTCATCTTCCCCTGGCCAGGAATATTCCGCACCAGAGCCCTTCCACTCCACATCCCTGCGTTCGCCATGCTCTGAAAGGGGCTGTCCCCATGGGGGATGGTTGGGATGAGGGGACTCGTGTTAGAGCCAGCCTGAGAAACAACAAAAGGCGGGAGGGGGAAGGGAAAGAAGGGCAGAAAAAATAGAGAACAAAGTGCCTGCGGGCGGTTTAAAGGCTCCTTCGAGTTCCTGCTTCCAAGGACATCATCTCCCCCATGGAGAATGTCTCGCAAAGCCCTGTCCCCTCGGGCGGGACATGCCCCGCTCCTCCCGCTCGGCCGCAGCCCGCCCTCGCAGGATGGCAACCCGCAGCACTCACAGCTTGCTCCGTCTCTCACCACCCTCCCTTTGAGCCACGAACAAAGACGGAGCCGAGCGGCAGAACGGCCGGACCAGCTGGGTAGGGTTTAACCATCGTGGCCCATATGTGCTGAAATACCCAGACATATTGGGGTTGTGTTTAAAGGAACAGTCCCAGCTTTCACGCTGAAAGCCGGCGCTTTTCCAAGGAGAGCGTGAAGTTTTTTACCTTGGGCCTTTGCAAAAAAAGGTGGGGTGTGGTTTTAGCAAAATCTCAAAAAGACATAACATTTAAAGCTAGAGGAATAGAAGTAAGGTTTTTAAATACTTAATATCTGACAAAAAATATTTTCTCCATATTCCTAGCTAAGGCCAAATCAGGGAGAGCAACTGGAGAAAGCATTTCATTATTTTACCAGGCTGTGTGCAAAGAAGCACCTTCACTACACAGTGACTTAGGGAGGCTAAAATACAGTGTGGATTGGAGAGGAGAGCTTGCCTTGGACCGACCATGGACAACTTCCCTGGATCTCCATGCCTTTAAAGCCAGAAGCCCAGTTTGGGTGAGGAAGATGGCTTTCTTGTCAGCCTTTTCTCCAAGGAAGTTAACATAAAAGCTGCAGCTACACTTGATTAATTCCAGGCGTTTGCTAACTGCAGACAAATCTCAGCAGTGCAAAGGGAACTTACACTCCCTCCCAAATGTGTGAATCAAGCCACCACTCCAGTGCACACTGTGTTTTTTGTGTAACAAACTACATTTCCTTTGTGTAAGGTGTAGTGCTAGACACAGGTACAAAACAAGCAGGAATGATAATGCAATAATCATCTGACACAGCCTGGAAAACCCCAACACAGGACCAACTGGGAATGAACAGAAAAACACAAGGTGTGCAGGAAAGCTGTATTTCCAGGTGTAGATACTAAGCACAGCAGTCTAAGAAGGTAAAAGAGTGGACAGGAGATACCTCAGAGGAAAAACCACAGCATTTTGGACTGAAAAAAGAGGAAAGGGACCAGGTGCCCAGGCTGGGTGCTGTGCCAGGCTGCCATCCCTGAGGCAGCTCCCAGCTCCCTGTCCCACAGGGAAGCACCCCAGCAGACCCCATGCAGCCTTCCCTCCTCAGGTGGTGTTCCTGTATGCTCAGGGAACTTCCTCAGGCACCTGAGAGAGTCCTGTGACAACACCAAACAGATGTTTATTTGTAAAGAGGTTCAATTTAATGAGCCAGGGCTATGACATAACACTTAGGGGATATGGAAAGCAAACAACCATCCTCCCTGTCAGGCAGCAGCCACAACCCAGCCACACTAGCCCAGTTTCAGGACATGCTCTTTGTCTCCCCAGGTAGCATTTCAAGGGCTAAGTAGGTAACACAGGCTGTGCCAGGGCAGGAGCTCAGCCTGCCGAAGTGCTCCCTAGACAGAATGTATTATTCCATCCTTATGGATACTTCTTCCATATTGAAAATAGGAATGTTCTTGGAATGGCTGTTTTCAGAGACCACCTTCTCTGGATTAGTGTACAATGGGGCAACTGAGGTTGAAGAGCCTCAGCTGTCATATGCAGCCTGATATCAGCCTGCATATGACAGAACCAAAATGATCCTGACTCTACTGTCCCCTTGGCCTGGCAAGGATCCCTGAGGATTGTATCTCTCCTCTGGACACCTTACAGGGCACACCATCACTGCAGAGTAACACAGATTACAAAGCAAGTCACCAATCTTCATATTACAGCAGAGCTGTGTGCATGGTGCTTTCTAGTACCCACTTAAGAGATCTCTCTCTTAAAATTGCACTTGAAGATTTCCATTAAAATTGCCATGCTGGTCCCTGAGATATGGGTGGCACACCATGTACCAAGCACTCTACAATGGCACCTGCTCCTTAAAACATCCCAGAGTGAGGATCAACAAATAGTTGCTCCAAGGAGCTCAGACTTCTGAGCAAGCTCATTTTGTGCAACGTCTGCAAAGAAACAAGGACATCCAAGGCTCAGCCTAAGGTTCCTCAGGTCAGGAATGTCCTGCTAAAAGACAAAACAGGAATTTTCTTCAACTCCTGCAGCTTTCAAGTATCTACTCATATCTTCATTGAATGCAGAAGAGCCACAAATTAATACAAATGGCTTTCTTCGACAGGAATTTACTATTGTCTTCACCAAGTCTTCATTGAGACGACCAGTGTACGTGTTTTCCCGATAGCTCCAGGGAAGTTTTTCCAGCGAAGTTTCCTGGAAAAGTAAAAGGTTTGCTGTGTGTGATGTTAAAAAGGATATAATTGCTTAGAGCTGAATCTCCTTCCTCCCCTCAGAGTAGTGCACAGGGTGGTTTTCACCTCTGTGACACCCTGTGAGTGATACTGATCCTTCCTGAGAGCTGCATTCCTCTTCCCAAGTCCAGATGAAATCTTTCTCTACCACAGGAGCTGGCCACTCACTCAGAGGGGACTGAACAAAACCAGAGTGTAACTATCACTGATAAATGCTGCAGAACCTTCTCCATTGAGAACCATCTCCCAGGGCACCTTTCCTATTCCCAAGTCCCAAGTCTGTTCGTCTATTGCCTCTCCCATTCCCAAGTCTCTTTCAGTCCCATCTCCCTTGACCAAAACTGAAAGAAGCCAGCTCTGCTCCAAATACAGCTCTGATCCCATGAGAAGTGTCAGATCCTGTGGATCCAGGAGGGACTCCCCTGCTGCAATTAATCAGGAGCAGAAGGTGCTCAGATGTGGTGGTGACAGGCAGCACAATGAAATACAGACAGATACATAATCCCAAGAGGGAGGATGTACAAGCCAGCCTTGGACTACCACAAACCTGCTAAGAGAGGAGGAAAAAGGGAGAGAGGAGGGGCAGAGTGTTGACAGGGGTCAGGTGGGTTTCGTGCCCTTTGCTGATTGAATTTCAAGACCTTCTCATGCTCTTGAGACAGCAGTCAAAGAGTTTAAACACTTTGGAAAGGGTATTTGAGTCATGTCACCAGAGACAATTATGGTTGTGCTCCCACAGAGCAGCTGAGGGGGTGCCCAAGTCACCAGCACTTTTGCCTCTACCAAATCTCATCTTGCCAAGGCCACACGTGGAACAGAATGTATGAGGCAGTTCCACTGTGAGAGATACAAGAAATGATTCATCTGAGAAACTAAAAATGCAATGGGATTCAATCCCTTAGCATAAATAATTCTTTCTATATCCTCCCAGCAATGAATCCTCATTTCTGACGGAAATAATTTTTAACCACCAAATCCATGCAGAACACAGGCAACTTTGGGACCAAATGGAAATGAAAAAGACTGCTCAAAATGTAAGACCATTGAGATGTATGCCCTCATCCCACGAATGTGGCAGAAAAGTAATTTTACAGTGGGGGAAACAACTTTTAGAAGTTTAAAAATGGGTCAGCAAGTAAAATAATTGCTGAGAAGTTGGTGCTAGCACACCAGAGGAGAGCTCTAGCCATGAGCAAAGAATGGAAGACAAGGACAGATTAAGGCACTGGTATTAGGAAGGAAAAAATCAGCTTATTTGCAGTTTAGGTGCAGCAACAACTGTCTGACATGGGGGGGAATAACCAACAGGAACAGCAGGTAGGGAGGCAGAGGAACAGTGATGCCACTTCCCCAAAATTCTCCAGACCAGCAGCAGTGTGAATACATGTAACAGATTTCAGAACTGCAGCTACTGGATCACAGATTAGGCCAGATGACTGGGAAAGAATTAAGAGCATGCTTATGGAAAAGTGGAGGAGGCAGACAGAACCCTCACACAAACACACTTCATATCCATTTATTTACCTGGCTGAGGACATAATATATTCTAACATTCCAGTACCGAGCCAAATCCTGCAGAAGAGGTTTTAAATAAATTTTGTCAAAGGTGGGGAAGCAGCCAACAAGAGTCACAAAGGTTTCATCCTCTTCATCATCTGTTATGGACTGGAGGATGGGAATCATTGGTGCAAGTCCAGTGCCAGAGGCCAGCATGAGGAGTTCTCCATGCTAACAACAAAACAGAGAATTTGGAATGAGCTGTGGTGGCTGGAAATGGGTGTGCCCACAGTCAGTTCCTCTTGCTGCCACCCTGGTGAAGGGTTTCTTGAGAAACAACATACCAGAAGGTCATGAACTGGTAAATTCAGATCCCAAAATGTGTTTTTCTGCAAAGGATTACAGATAGTACTTGAAGGGTTTACATATTAAATCTAACAAAACTGGATTTTACCCAAATATAATGATTTATCCAAACTTTAGCCTTGATTTCAATTAATTCACGTTTCAGTTTCAATTCTGCAGTACGCTTTGCTGACCCACTATGTGTTTCCTTCCACTGGAAATGCTCCTTATGTTTCTCTTGGTTGTTGCAAAGTAAAATCCTGAATGTCCTCTGGAAGAAATGAGTGTGACAGGAAGCAGGACACAATTGCTCTGCATAGAGCTTGGCCACTCAGATTTTCCTTATTTGTGTTGGGGGAAAAAAAAAACCAAAACAAATCCACCAAAAACCTCAAAATACTTGGGGATCTTAATGACCAGTGTTTCAAATTTGCTCCTTATTTGAAAGGTCAGAATTAAGTAACTGAATTAGCGTGTGTGAGAGGCCTCCCCCTGAAACCAGATCTGCCTTTCCCTGCAGCCAGCCTGGTATTGGCAGGTGGGATCAACGTTTGGGGAGCGACCTGACACCTCAACAGCCCAGGGAATACCCGAGAGAGGAGAAGATTAACACCTCCCCTCCACCCCTGCTCAGTCACAACACAGAGATGTGGGTCAAATCAGGCAAAAACCCATCCACGCTCATTGCTGGAGCAAAGAAAGTTCCCTTTGTTAGGCACATCAGGAACTCCTAATGCAAGTGATGAACACAGAGACTTGTTAATATTTTCCTGTCTCCCATCCACCTCCTCTTCCCTCTTAAATATTCTGCGGTTCAAGAAGGTGCTCCAACTGACTGCTAATGCTGTCACACTGTACAGTAACCCAGGAAGTCTCTAAAATAATCATGAAAACAGTAATCAAATTGATGCCTTCCCTTCAGAGCATTGAATAAAGCTTGCTGCTACAGGCTGAAGCATCCTGTGGCTCTTAGGAACTAACCTTATTAGGCTGATATGGGAACCCTCCAAACGGCCCACGCCAAAAGACCATGTCTCCTCTTTTCCACGTTTTTATGTATTGTGACATTAGCCCAGCTTCATAGCACTAATAAAAAACATTGCACAAAAGAAAAGAATAATTACACTCCATTGGAAAGTTTCCCAGCTTAAAGTCGATTATAAAGTTATCTACATTTAAACGAAAAGGGGACAAAAAAAAAATTAGTGTATTCAAAAAAGAAAGAAAGATCTTTCAGTTTGAAAAATAACTCAAAGTTATACCCAAAACAAAGACATTTAAATTAAATCATATTGGAACCACTCCAGCTTGACTATAATGTAAACACAAACCCCCTCTCACGCAGCCTGAATTTCCAAAACTGGAAAAAGCTTATCAGAGTTCTTGCTTACAAAGCACACAGAGAAGAGTGTCTTGAATGCAAAGCACAGTGCAGGCCTTCAAGTGTTCTCCAAATCTCAGGGTATGGGGTCTGGAAATGCCCTCTGGGTATTGTTAGTTATATAAACACCACATAGCTCTTGCTTTGTTTCAGTCTCTCAGATGCTGCGCTGATACAATTAGTGACCCAAAATCAGGTTTCTCATTTGTAAAACACTTTGTTTCCAGAAAAGATCATCTGGATGCTGAGGGATGCCTCCACAGTTCCAAAATAATATATTAATGTCGGCCCCATGGAAGAAAAACACGAGCAAAAAAACTGCCTCATTTTCTACCAGGCACAAACAACATTATCCAGGCTGTTGCCTGCAGGAATGCTGATCTCACTCATGACTGAGGAGAAGGGCTCAGTGCTTGCTGGAAACAGAGGAAGAACGAGAGGCTGGAAAATGAAAGGCTTGTCCAAGCAGTCATGTTGCCATCCCTGCCCTGAATGTGTGACCACTGAATGTTTTAAGAGAAAAATGTGAGCAGAAGAGCAGCCACAGTCTGGGATGTGGCCGGAGAACAGGACTGGCCCAAGCAGCAAGAGCTGAAAAAGCCCAAAGCTGCAGCACACAATGGCTCTCACAAGGATAAGCCTGAGGAAGAGCAACACAACCAGGGGTCAGAAGATGGGATGTGATACAAGCCTTTGGCAACTCCAGCCCACACAAAAGAAGTGTATTTGGGGGTATTTCCTGCACAGGCATTGGAGAGAAGCCCGGCTCCACACCCCAGTGCCTTGGCTGGCCACCAAGCTGCACTGCAGGCAAACAAAATTGGTGAACCACAAAGCAGCTCAGAAAAAGCGAGTGAGAGATCCTGAGCTTGTGCTTGCAAGCAGTGTTTGCTAAGAAAGAACACAGATGCTCCTCCCCTCCCAGCCTCTCACTTAAACCTGAAATATTAAGAACTATTAGCACCAGTTGTTACATTTAAAAGGTAAATCACAGACACATCCAGGCTCTGAGTTATTGTCAGAATTCTTTTATGTTCAGAGGGCTCTGGGCAGGTGCTAAGTCATTCATGCAAAGAGTGTGCACTTGCTTCAAAGAAGCAAATCTTATACCTCCCTTCTTCAAATACATCCAGAAAACCAAGAGAGGAACAGAAAAGTCCACTTACTGCCTATTCCCAAAGGACTGGGGTAATGGAAGCTAAAACAATCCTTCTTTCACCAAAATTATTTCCAAAAAAATTGAAGTGAAAAGTGATTGAGTGGGTTTCAAATGAGTTTTTCTAAATAAAAAAAAAAAAAAAATTATCTCCTGGGGGAAAACTTCCACACCCCGTTTTACATGGAGAGAAACCCTAACATTATAAAATCACTCAAAAAGAGGGTTATGCTCTGTAAATGGCAACTCCCTCACTCTTAACTGTAGTATCACAAATGCAGTGCTGTAATAACAGGAGACAGAAGGGTTTGAACAGTGCTTGGATTGCATAGTAATAATAATATACTACTTTCCAAAATTGCCTCAATAGTGTAAAATATACCACAACCTACAGAGTGAGTTATAAAAATGGCTGCTTTACACTGGGTGTTACCAACCTCTTTTGTCACTGCCAGAGAATAACTATAGCTGCTTTTGGGATGAAAGGTTCTATATAAAGGAAAGGTATCATTACAATCATTACTATTATTATTGAAATGCAAAACCTGTGAGTAATGAGCCGCTATACATGAAATTTCACAGTCATCCTGTGAATGTATCCTATTAATGTAACTCAAATGCAACATTTCTCTCCCCTACCACACACCAATTGCCACAAGAATGGGGAAATGACCCTCCCACAGGTGTCCTAGAGAAGCTGTTCACTTTTCTAAAGAGCAGGGTTTGTGTTCGAACATACAATGCATAATAAACCCCAGAAACATGAAATCCTGGAAGACAGGCAGAGGACAAGTGGCCCTTCCACCTGGGATACCCAGCACTCTGAATTTCACACCTGTACTCAAGTCTGTGTCTGCCCTGAGGAGTCCCTAGTGACATACAGATTCAGTGTTGGAAAAAATGCTCAAGTCAGTGTTTGCCACACAAAATAATCCTTTATGAGCACCCTGAAGACTTACCTGAGACAAATTTCCAGCCAAATCTCCTATAAAATCCTTTTGAACTCAACTGGCATTTTGTGGTCGACTACAAAAAGGTGAGAACACTTGTCCAAAATGGGCTCTGCCACCACATCCACCTCGAGAGATGCAGCCTGTGCCTGTGGGACACCTCTCTGCCCTGTGGGCAACAAAGTCCCTCAGACTGCAGCTCCAGAGCCCTGTCTGCACACCAGGAGCAGCTGTCCTGACAGAGGGGCGTTCTTCCAATAAAATACAGAGGGAAAGATAAGGGCAAACATTCCCCAAAATCAGTGCTTCAGCTGGGCTGTCAAATGGGTGTGATCTCAAAGGCAGCCCGAAAAAGCAAAATGAAAGGAGAGAAGTGGAATGGACACATCTTTCCATCTGAGGGGCTCCCCCAGGTGATCCCAGGGCTACTGCTGCAAAGCACTTGTTTGTGTGTCAACTTCTGCTTTCAGTTTTGTGGGAGAAAGTGCAATTTTTATCAGCAAAGCACAAATGCTTCAAAACAACAGAGAAACAGTGCATGAGGGATTTGAGAGAGCCTCACTTGAAGCACTAACAGCATGCTTGGTTCCTAAAGAAAACACCTTATACTATAATCCACATTGTCCAGGCTTACTTACTTTAATTAGAACTTCAAAGTAACCTTCTGCATTCCTGGGGCTAATTGGAGTATAGGCTCTCTGGACCTCCAAACCATTCACCACTCCTCTGAGAAGAGAAACAGGAAACCCCTGTGACTTGGGTCATTTGGGGGCTCCTGCAGCTCTCTGGGAGACAGGTCCTCTTCCCAGTGGCCCAGCCTGTGCACAGATGCAAAACACTTCCCTTCCAGAGGCAGAAGTCCAGGGGGAACATAATGACTAACAGCACCTTTTGTTTTCCCTGTGGTGGCCTCAGCTGTACCACATCCAGCTCCTGGACACACCCCTGAAAGGGATTTGGTAAGAACATGCAAGAGTGGCAAAGTTTGCTGTTCCTTTTGAGCTGGGGTCACTTTCTGCATCCAGTCAGCATCTGGTAACCAAACAACAGAAGCCAAGGCACAGCCCTGACCTCGGGTCTTGTCAATATAGACTGTATTTTCCTGTCAGTGTTCCCTTTCCATGGAATCATCCACCCTGCTCTTTGCTACTGACCACGGGAGTTGACTGAAGTGACCAAACCTTTTTTCTGTGCTGTGTGATGAGCCAGGGCTGGAGGGAGGAGTGTGTGCTGTCAGCAGAGCCAGCTGCACACACCAGCCCTGAACGTACCAGGGACGTCAACAGATGCACATCAATGGCATCCTAACAGGACTTTCTCTGTCTGGCAATGATCACCACAGATGGCTGAGAGACAGAAACTTTCCCCAAGTGGCCCCTTTTCTGGCAAGCAGCAAACTACATAGGAGGGTTGTTTTGCTAGAAATCAGTCAGGCAGTGCCTGGGTACTGGGGTGTTGAGTTACCCCAAGGTACAGGGCCTAAAACACTGAGCTCTGGGGCAAGTGCAGCTCATTGTCTTCATTCCAACAAGCTGGAGTAAATAATCTGTTGTAACATCTATTCTTTTAAGTCTTTCTTTCTGCAAATGTATTTTCTTAATCACACCTAGTTCTTTCTGAGCCACCAACGCAGGGATAAGGCTGAAGAAAACTACAGCTTTCACCATAGAATTAGTAGAGGCAGCGAGCTCACGAGCTCTTTCATCTGTGTCATTGTGGAGGTACAGAAATCATGATTTGCCTGCTATGAAGCCTTTGTCTATTGACAAAACCCTACGTGTTAGGTTACATAATGCAGACTGTTTAACTAGCACAGAGAACAATACCTTAACACGATATGTTGTCCTAAACTCAATCGCAGGCTGCTATTTCCTGGTAATTCAAATTTGTACTGGTAGGTGTCCTCTGTCAGCTGCTCCACCGAGCTCACGCTGAACGCAGTGAATGTATCTGGATTCAGCTCTGAATTATTGCTCTGCAAGAACAACAATAAGTAATTACTTGGTTAGATGGTGTCTTTTATAATTTCATTTTTCTCTGGAAGCAAACGTGTGTGCTAATTTCGTGCCAGAGATACTCAGGACGTGTATTAAACACTGAGGCCCGGCGCAAATTCCAGCTCTCTGCTGATTCATTATCATGTTTTGCGGCGTGCACTTTGGGATCTTGCATTTCTCCCCACCACCACCTTTTTAAATTACATTTTTTTACACCTTACAGCAAGGTCATCCTATTATGACTCACTGCGATCATTTTCTCATGTCTGGAAACAAGCAGAAATAATTCTGCTAAAAGAGGCAAGCGCTGCTTTGGGGGCAACTTTGCGACCTGCTGATGGCCACAGTGAACAGAAAATATTGTCAGTTGTTTCAGCTGATCTTTTTTGCTTGACCCAGCATAGTTAATCTTATGTAAAAGGGCACTGACGGGCTTAAAAATTACACTCTGAAGACAACTGCTCCATCACACACAACGCAGCATTTTCTCAGCATCAAAATAAGAGTCTAAAAATCAGGCAAAGATAAGAAAGGTGAGGGAAACAAAGCTTCTCCGAGGAAACCCGGAGAGGAGAAGCTGCAGAGCCAGAGCTGTAATGCGACACCAGGGAGAACTCTACACTTGGAAAATCACATTACAGCAGGGAGAGAGTGGCCAAGGGGGAGGGTGAAGGCTGAGTTTGGGGGATTGCATTTACAGCCCGCTCTCAAAGCACGACTTGAATTTATCCCTGCATCCCTCACCCATCACCACAACCCCACGCCAGAACAAGTACGATCAAAGCACAGGCTCCAGGATGAGATGAAGACAAATCGACCTGCTCCTTCTTTCCCATGAGAAGGCTTTTGTCTTGCATTGCTTTGGCTCTCTCCCACTGTGCAAGCTCCTTCTCGTACACATCGTAGATGCAGGGTTTGCAGCCGCTGCCGCAGCACTGGGATGGAGAAGGTTCCTGGGGCTTCAGAGCCAGCCAGTCCTGCTCGTTGTCACTCATTGCCTGCAAAACACAAGCCCTGCATCAAACCCAGCACCATGAAAAGCAGCGTGTTCTCATCAGCTGGGTGTTTTCAGAGAAGGACTGAGAAAATCTCTCTCGAGCATCTTGTGCATCAAACTGAAAACCCGGAGCTGATCTGTGTCTGCAACATCCCATTTCAGCTCTGCACAAACGGCAGACCTCGCAGCCCCCAGCCCAGAGCAGAGCCTCAGCCCAGCCTCAAGCCCTCCTCCCCAGACAGGCTGCCCAGCCAAAGCTACACCCTTTAATCCTGCTCGTTCCGCCGGGCTGATTTCCTACAAAAGAACAGCTCGGTCACCCGGAGCAGAAACATCTTAAAAATCTGCTGCTCGGTCCAGGAAAAAGAGTGACAAACCCAACCACCAGGACAATGGGGATCAGACCCAGCCACCAGATGTGGCCTTTTTGTGCAGCTTTGGAACGGGAGAGGGCAGGCAGCTGAAAGCAGAGAAAGCAGAAAGTTCAGAGCCAAGAGACTTGAGGCAAAGAGGGCAAAGTCTCAGGCAAACAAAACACTTCGGTTATGAGCTTTGAATATGTGGCTTTAAACGCACAGTTACGGGAGGCCAAGCAGCACAGGACTTTATCCCTTGCTCCCGTTGCTTCCAAAGGAGTTGTCCCCATGGAACAGTCCTCAGGTCAGACCCACGCCGCAGACATCACGGGGACCCCGCTGTTCTCACACACGGGCTGAGCTCAGGCTGTCACAAGGCGCTGCTGTCCGCATCCCTCGGACACAAAGCGGCCCACAGGAAATGATGAAGCCACGGGTGACGAAGTGGAGGAAGCGAACATTTAGCACTTTTAATTGTCAAGGTCAATTAATTAAGTAACCTTCACCCCTGTGACAGAAACACACTTATTTTACGGAGGGGGGCGGGGAAGGGAAGAGAGAACCAAAGGGGATTGGGCCGGCTTCCCACCGCGCCCGGTGTGTCCTGGGGCCCGGAGCACCCACGGGCTATAAACAGGGGGTTAACCCGACGAGCCCGGGCTCGGGGCTGCGCAGATTTCCAGAGTTTCGAGCACTTACTGTGCGCGCCCGGGAGCTCGGACAGGCCGGCCCGGGCCAGAGCGGCCCCAGCCCCAGGGCTCGAGTGCGAGCCTCACCGGCTCCCGCCCAGGGACGGTCCCTCAAGTGCCCCCCCTCCCCGCCCCACAGGCGAAGAGGCGCCTCTCCCCGCCCACCTCCGCACTCACCAAGGCAGCGCCTGCCCTCACCCGCCAGGCAATTTGCCGACCCTCCCTTACCGCGGGGCGCGCCTGCCCGCCATTGGCCGCCGCCGCCGTCAGTCACCGGGGGTGACGGCGGGGGAAGAGCCCTCGCCAAGATGGCGGCCGCCGGGCGCTGAGGCGGCGGCGGGAGGAGGAGGAGGAGGATGGCGGCGATGGCGGCGGGGCCGATGGCGCTGAGGCGGGCGGGGGTGGCGGCGGCGGCGCGGGGCCTCACCCGCGGCATCGTCACCCGCTCGGGGCGGCCGCGCCACCGCGGGCCGCTTCCGCGCACACCCTGGACCGTGCGCGGGCCGCCGCCGGAGGTGCTGGCGGAGATGGTGGAGCCGCGGCCGGTGCGGGAGCAGGTGGAGCTGGACGCGGTCACGTACGCGGAGCGGCTGCACTACGTGCCCGGCCTGGCCCGGCCGCGCTTCCCGCCCTGGGACCGCGGCTGGCGCGACCCCTGGCACTCGCCGGGGCCGCGCTACGAGGAGATGCCGCTGTACAAGGAGCGCGGGTGCTACATCTGCCATCAGGGTGTCCGCATGCTGGAAGGTACCAGACACCCCGCGCTGCCCCCTTCCCAGATCACTCGCCCTTCTCTGCCTGCAAAGGTTCTCCTCGCACAGAGCACAAAACACTGCCCCATGAGCTGCCGGGCAGCCTCGGTCACATAGAGAATGGCGTGGGTTGGAAGGGGGCCTTGAGGATCACCATTGCCGCCTGTGACAGATCGCGTCGCGTTGTGTTTCCAGGAGTGCGGCAGGCGCAGTGGCTCACCAAGACGAAGCTCGTGGAAGGTTTGCCCCCAGCCGTGCAGGGCATCGTGGATAACCCGGCTCTCGGGCTCCAGGAGCTCGAGGAGAGGGCGAGACACGTGGTGTCCCATGCGCGGCTCTGGGACACGACAGAGGTGGCTCCCAGGAGGGAAAAATATTGGTGAGTCCTCAGCTGTAGGGGAGGTTTTAAAGAGAAAATTCATACACGGCTCTTCCGTGGAAAGAGGGTCTGCTGTGCAAGACGCTTTGCATCAGATTGTCAAACAAACAAACAAAAAAACCCCCAACAACCAAAGCAACAAAATAAAACCCAATTCTGAATATTGACAGTAGCACTGACATAAATACTACGCTAGATCAAAGCTTCTTTCAGGCCAATGTCTCTGTTTCAACTCAAGATCTGCTTCTAGCTGATGCAGAGTATCAATTTTTAAAATAATTGTAAGCATTACCTCTGCCAACTTGAAACAGGCCTGGTGTGTGTGATACCAGTCTGCAATCTCTGTTAACTGTTTGGGAGTGTTATGCCATTATATATTTTACATACAGTAATTTTACAGCATTTGTGCCCCAGAAGCATCTGCCTGCTAGCATGATCTCATTTTTATGTAACTGTTTCTTTTCTTGTTTTACAGCCCAGTGCTGTTTGAAAACCTGATACATATATGCAGGTTAATGTCTGGGAAGTATCCTGCTCTGAGTAAAAGGATGTTGGCTAGAAACTGCAGGATAGCAGCAACGTGGGAAAGAGGTCAGTTGCTTCTGTGGTGGAAGCCTTTAGCTCTGTAAGATAAGATGGGTAGCAAAGCTCCTGGCTTTAAGACTGAAGACTTGGAGAAAATTAAACAGTTTCTGCAACCAGGTAATTCTGGTTTAAATAGTGCTGTTGGCATGGGCAGCCTTGGATGATGGCAGGATGCTGTCCCTGAGGAGATCAACGCTGATAAGATGGTGGGAGAAGGGAACCAGTATCTTCGGTCTGATTGTTTGTTTTCTTGTGTCCTAAATTAGTGCTGTTGTTTTTCTAAAGATTTTAGTTAAGAACTTAACCCTAGCAATTAACATTGGCATTTTAGAAGGAGAACCTACAGCTGAGCTCCTATTTAAGATGAGTTTGGAGGTGATGGGGAGAGAGTGAGCCTTTCAGAACAGACCAGGAAAGGGAAATGTACATCTTCCCCTGGTGTTACTTCACCAATGTTTGACTGCAGCCTAATTTCCCTCCCCAGAATCCATCCTCCTCCAGGTCCGTGGGCTGAGTGGAGTACTCATGAACTCTATGACCCCAATTCCACCAGTAGCCTCCAAGGAGGAGATACTGGCCACCAAAGAGCATGTTCTGGAGACCTTCTATCCCATTGCACCTACAATCGATCTTCAGGAGGTGAATGTGTACAAAGAGCTCAATGATACAGGTCAGTGTTGGTGATAATTGTCTGTGTTTGGGTTAACTTGGGAGTCCTTGTCCTTCTGGGGGCAGCTGAGAGTAGGGACTGTGTGGGAACGAGGAGACAGAGCAATGGGCACAGGTTTGCAGTACAAGTGCTCCAGACCTGTGGGGAGTTTATTGTTGCCTAAGCAGGACTGAGGACAAGAACTTAAACCCCAGCAAATCACTTGGACAATTCCTGAAGGTAATGGGAGAGAAACCTTGGCTGCCTAGCGTCTTCCTGAGCGGTTTCTGACATGATGATGTGCCCTTTAGGTTTCAGAGATGGTTATCCCTACTCTCATCCTCACACCCTGTTCTTCCTGGAGTCTGCCAACGTTCGCACTGACAGGTTCAGACCGGAGCAGCTCCGTGCTAAAATGCTGATGTTTGCTTTTGGCAACGCTCTGGCCAAGGCCAGGGTGCTCCACGGGGTACGTATGGGGAGGCTGCTGCTGGGCCTCTCTTCTTCCCCCCTCCTGCTGCAGCCAGTGCAGGGAGGCCTGAAAGCCCCTTACAGTTGTTTTCACATCCAAACTTCGCTGTCCAGAGGTGAAAACACAACCTTTTAGAAGTCCAGAAATCCACTGCTCAGCAATGAGCGTGTTTGTGATGCAGCAGGGTGGTATGGGCAGGAACCAGGGAGTGAGTTCAGCTGTAAAACTCTAACCCATCCCACAGCTCAGTATGTAAATTGACACTTCATTGCTGGCTGAAGGAAGAATTTTAATTAAAATACAAAATCTACATTCAAAACTTGTTTGACTAGAGTAATTTTCTGGGCAAGGTAACAATATATTTATTAAAATCTTGGCTTTAAACCAACCCAAAGATGCAGAATCAGCAAGTACTCATACAATTTCTGTTGTAACTAGCTTTTGAAACGTTCTTCCCCACATGCCCCTTCTTTTCCTAGAATGATCCCAAGGTTTTGGAGCAGCCAATAGTGGTGCAAAGCATTGGCACGGATGGACAGCTCTTCCAATTCATGGTGTTCCAGTTAAATACAACAGACCTTGTCTCTAATGATGGTGTAAAAAATCTGGTCTGGATTGACTCTGATCAGAACCTGTATGAGAGAGCCCAGTGTGTCCCAGAAGTCAAGAAGGGAGTTGTTATGGTAAGGAAAACTTGAGAAATGGTCGTGGAAGTGCTTCCCTTTCACCACAGCTGGGGGTCTGGGAGCTGGAACAGAGCTGCAGTAGGTTTTGAACCAGCTGGAGGGCCTTGAAGTGGACACTGGCCTAATTTTTACCAAAGCATGTGTTTCTGAGGAGACCAGTTCATGAGTATTTGTAGTGCTCATGTGCGACATGCCGAGCTTAGCATGAACTCCTACGTACAGATACCCCCAGCTGTAATCCACCATCCCATAATGTGCTTGTTTAAAACCAGCTCTGGGGAAGGGAGTGCTCACAAGCAACCATCAGCCTCTCTGGGAGTAACAGAGCACAGGGCTGCCAGTACTGGTTATACTGGGAGGGGCACCTCACTCATAGGCAAAGAGGTTCTGCCCTCTGAGACTGACACCAGTGGAAATGCCCCCACACAAACCCTTCTGGGGAGGGAGAGCACAATTTGGAAGCTGCCATGCCTGAAAGTCTTATTCAAGCATGTTTAAAGCCGTTGTTTGTCTACATTAATCACTTCACTGCAAACTGAGCATCCGTGTCTTTTTCTCTGCAGAAGCCCGCTGGAATTTCTGGCTTTCAGCCAGACACATTCAAGAAGTTTCTGGCACTGTATCTGCATGGAACTGTGTGAAATTCAGCTCAAATGGAAATACTTCACCAACTGTACCTGCTGCTTCTCTTTGCCAGAACCATCGTATAATTAAAGAAAGGTGGATTAATTTACTTTAAAAAATAAATTATATTGTTACTGAAAGTAAAAATTTTTTTTTAAACTAAATAGTGCGTGAAGAAACTCTTTCATTTTAGGGGCTCACCTCTGGATTTGGGTTAGAGAAGTCATCAGATGCATCCTCCTGCACTCTTCCTCCATTGCCTGGGAAGAACATAAGCCAGTCATTATTCCTCTGCGCAGGCTCTGCTCTCAGTGTGCTTCTGCACAGAGCCAGACTCAAACCTATTCCCGAGGTTGCTTTGAGTCCCTCTGAATGCAGAAGAGACTTACAAAGCTTCAAGGGGAAAGCCTGAGCCACGAGCCTTTTTCATTCTGCCTGGCTTTGACTTTGTTTTACTCCTGGCTGCTGTGGTATGTGTCGTGCTGCCCTGTGCTTAGTTCCCAAAGCACTTAATCGGAGGGATTGCTTTGTTGGATCTGTAGAACCACAGTCCTTTTATCCCCCAATCCTGGATGAAGAGACCTGTGCATTTGGGGAAAGTGGTGTAGAATGTAGCGGGAAACTTTGGTGCCTGTAGCTGGTATTTGCTGCTAAAAATACAAAGGAAGAATTTCTTCCTGCCACACAGAGTTAACTGAGCAGGAAGCGTATTCTTTTTAACATGGGGGGATTAGTGTGGGTTTTGTAAAATGAAAGCTAAATTAGCTGCAGCCAAATGTAGAATGTTTTGCAGTTCTGGTACCCTCCAGCACATGGGAAGGGAGAGGACAGCCTGCTCTATTTTAAGGTGTGGAAGAGCACATTTCCAAGAAATTCATCTCACTTCAGTGTCTGGTGTCAGAGGCTGGTCTGTGCTTTGTGATCCCTGGCCATCTGGATGAACAACCCAGTTGTGTGTTCCAGCCCCAGTCCATCAGGCAGCTCCACTCGGCAGATTTCGGGAACATTCACCAGTCACATTTGAGATCAACTCTTGCACCCCGTGAATTGGGATGCAGCGGCTGCAAGCTAAATTAACAAATCCCTCCATAGTTAGGAGAAGTGCTTGAAAGAGAAATAACCTTGTAAGTGTTGCATCGCTGTGCCTCCTCTTAATCCTTCCTGCCTGCTCGAGGGATGCCTAATTCAGCTCATCAGAGTAAATCTGCTCGGCTCTGCGATTTGCACCCAGGTGTTTGGGAATAGATTTTAACACAGCCGTGCTCTCTGGAGCCTGTCACACGCAGTGGGTGTTTCTTTCTCGGGCTGTTGGCTCCTTGCTGTGTCACACGGGCGCTGCTTGACATCCTCTCGCTCTTCCAGCTTCGGGTCATTACCCGTCCTAGGGAGGAAGCCCTGTAGGGCAGGCAGCTGCCCCTTAGCATTCCTGAGGAGAGAATTCCCCTGAGGAAGCCTGGTTGGAGGAGCAGCTGTGGTGGGGAGGGGTTGTGCAGAGGTGAAACACCTCAGTAGATGTGGGAATTTGTGGGGATGGTCTGTCTGGAAGAGGCAGGGTCCCTTCAGCTGCTTTCACCTCTCAACAAAGACATCTCTGTCAGGGCAGGCAGTTGAAGGGGAGAGACTGAGGGAAGCTGGAACCCTGCTGTGTCCAAGCTGAGCTGAGACAAAGCACAGGCACAGGGAGGGATGGACTAAGGGAGGGCAAAGGGAGTTCTGAAAAATAGTGGAAGCGGAGAGATACGGGATGTGAGCAGGAAAACGAGGCTTCGGGGGTTGTGTGAGGCATCAGGAAGTCACTGGAGGCGAGGGGATCCTACACAAACGTGTGAGGCCATGTCCCTGCTTTGCTGAGGCACAGCCACTCTCACCTGAGGCCGGGGAGAAGCAGCACTCTGTGTCAGGGGAAGGAGCAGCTGATCCTTATGCATGGAATGCTCCTCTGGGGGGCTGGAGGGGAGCTGAAGGTGGGGATAAGTGGAGCTCCCAGCTTGGCACCCGGCACGGATGCTCAGGTTGGCCCATTGTGGTCCTTGACCCAGGCCACCTGTCCCTGGTGTCCTGCTGGGCTTCCCGAGCTCTCTGTGCACGGCTCAGCTCTCCCAGTTCCTCCAGTGTGGCCTGCTGGACTGGGCCCAGCTGAGGGAGGTGGGATGGGGAGCCCAACAATGGGTCACAGAGGCACATCTGGGTTGGCATCAATAAGTTATAAAGGCTCGTCAGCAGACGAACGGCGTTACCTCAGCACGGACCAGGGCCAGGCATTAACTTTTCATGAACGGCGGCCAGGGAAGCAGAACCTGCACGAATGGGGTGGCAGGAGCCTGAGATGAGGAGGCAGAGGAGCCTGGCTGCTCACAGGAGAGCTCTCCACTGCTCTCCCCTGAACCGCTCCCACTGCAAAATCCAGCTCCACAGGCTGCGCACATCATGCCAACAAGTACACACTGTGCTCAGCCTGGAGCCCCTGGTTGTTCTGATCCTCCTCCTGCATTTAATTTAATGAAAACTAATGGGGGAGACAATTATCCCTGAGGCTGGGCTCAGGAGACGTTTTGAGGAGGGAACTTGGCAGTTTCATGGTGATATTTAATAATACCAGCCTGTAACCCTTAAGAACCAACAGGAAGGACGTTTCTATACCCCACAATAAAAACACAACAGGCAGCAGTGCAGGAGCCTGCTGCTCTGGGCAGCCAAGCAGGGTAGGCAGGGATGGCCCCAGGGGTCTGGGAGGGCAGGATTTCCTCATCAGCCTCAGCCCCTCAGGGGTCATGAAAGCAAGGGATGGACAGTGCTCACACTCTACTTTCTGCAAACCACAGGGGGATGTGGTTGCCTGGGCCAAAATCCACACTGGGGTATGGCTGCACTCGGACATCTGTGGCATTACCCTGGAAACAAACCTGCCCTGGCAGCAAAGGGTGCAAACACAGCCTGCTCCTCTGCTGATGGGCTGTGCAGGCACAACGGTGGTTCCCAAATCCAGCAGCCATCCAATGCATTGCCCACTCATCCTCCTGCTCCAGAAGCATCCACAACCACATTGCACTCGGTGCTGGAATTCCAGCAGTGATGTGGCTGTGGGTGCCAGTGCCAGGTGGGAGCATTCCGAGCTCCAGGATGACCCACAGCCCCTACAAACCCATGCCTGAACATTCCCACAAGGAGGGAGAGAGCTCACAGCCAGCCACATCGTGCCTCAACTAGTCAAAAGTAGAGAACAAGCAGCTCCCGGGAGCGTTTCAGGCACCTGGAACTTGCAACCATCCATTCAAAGGCCTAAAAATTCCCAATCTTTCTCCCAGCTTCTGGTGCTGCCCATTGGGGAACCAGGCTGGGTTGCCTGGGTTTTTCCATCCCCAGTAGCTCCTGGAGCTGTTTGTTCCTGCAGTGGTGCACACACCCAGCCAGCACTGCAGCTCTTGCCCGAGGAGGGCATCACAGACCCCAGTGCAAGCTCAGTATTTACATATTTGACAACAACACTCATGTATTCCCCTCCCTTTCTTACCTCCCAGCAGTGCAGGACTCTGGCAAAGGGAAGTAGCAGCTCCTGGCTCAGGGAGCTGCTGCAGGGCAGACCAGCCTCCACCATCACATCGGCATCCCAACTCCTCCAGCTTTTAATGAGCAAAGCCTGGGGAGCTCCTCCGGGCTCTAACGAGCAAAGCCTGGGGAACAGCGTACCAAAAAATACCCCTTTTTACCCCCTAAAACACCCCTCTCTGCCTGCAGCCTGATGGGCTGGGTGTGCGGAGGGCGAGTCTGGCCAGCACATCCTCAGCCCTGTGCAGACAACACTGACCATTTTCTAGGCTAAATTTTCAAAAAATTAAAAAAAAAAAAATTCCAAGAAACAAGCAGGCATCATTAGTCCTCCCCGAGGTCCTGAACTGCAGCCAAATCTCTTTGGGATTTTGAAATCCCAGACTCAGCCACCCCCTCTAAAATGCCACCTTCTCAGCTCTGCATCACCTTACTCCTGCCCCTCAAATCTGGGGTTTGGCCCTCAATAAAGGTTGGAAAAAAAATGCCCAACTCCCGCCCTGGGTCTGGCAGCAAACAGCAGGAAAAAACTGCAGAGCACCGAAATCAAATGTTTATCTTGATATTTATTACAGCAGGGGGAGGGGGGAGAAGGAGGGGGAACCGTTTTCATTCAAAAAAACCATCCCATACCAATGAAGACAATAATTTAGCTATTCATTTTAAAATACATTAAAACCGGTCCTTTCATTTCCTCACATCAGAACAAAAAAAAAAAATTCAAAAGAAAAAAAAAAAATTAAAAGACTCCCCCCCCCCCAACCTGAACAAGATGTAAAGTGGAAAAGGTAAAAATTTGACCCCTTGAGGAGCCCCTGGGTATGCAATGCAACAAATCTGCATTACTTATTAGAGAATATTAACCTGACTGTAACTATGAGACTGACACCCTCAGAACCCCCATCCCACCTGCCCCTCCCTCCTTCCTGACTTTCTACAGGTAAAGCAGAATGAAAATGCCTAGGAAAAAGAAGGCAAACATTAAAAAAAAAAAAAATTATTCGCATTACACACTAAAAAATAATTCGTTTTGTCATCTCATGTCTTGCAGTCAGAATAATAAAAACAAGCCAAATGTCCCCCAAAAACATTTCAATGAAGGGGTGCGGAAAAAAGACATCCCTTTAATAAAACATTATCAACAAATATCGTACACAAACTACAATGTATAATAATTATTTTTTTTTTTTCCCTCTCGGTAATTTTCGAACCAGACTACAAGGTAAGAAAAAACACTGAAACAAGATACAATGCTTTCAATAATCCGCACAAAGGTCAAATCCAAGGGAGAGAATATTTTACAGAATATGATATACATGGAGCAGAAATGGGAGCTGGAGAAAAACCAAGACCAAACTACAGGGTAGTGTCATGTACAGAGATCCCAACCCGCCGCCTTGGCTCGTCCCTTCCTCTCCCACCAGAAGGAAGGGCCTTCGATGCTTGCCATTAATTTTTATTTTCTTATTACAGAGCGAGCCTACAGAATAGCAAGGTTACATTTTAACAACAAGAATTCCTTAAAAAATATCTCCATCCAGTTCCAAATCATAGATAAGTGAAATCCTGACAAGAGCACATCTCTAAAGAAAAGAAACCCCCCTGCAAAATACCCCCAAAGCAAATAAAACCCCCAGAAAATCCCAAAGTTAGCTGGAGATCACAGTTTCAAAGTCCTAGGTCAGATTAATCCTTTTTGTTTTGTTTTTTTTTTTTTCCCGATGGATTTAAAAAGAAAAAAAATGAAAAAAAATCAATTTTTGCAGTGAGCCAGCTGAAGGACTCTGGGGAAGGGAGGGACAAGAGATTTCTTCTTGTACTCAGAGGGGGGGAAAGACTAACACAGTGCATGCCACAGTCACAGAGAGCAAGATCACGATTCATTCGAGGATGTGATCCTAGAAGGGGTCACCTGCGTTAACAAGTTTATAACGAGGTGGTGGAGTCTCTTCCCCAAAGCAGATCTTGTTAACTGGAGGAGGAAGCGTTGTGCTGCAAACGAACAACAAAAAACAACGAAAAAACCCCACAACCCCCAAAAATACAAAGGAAAAAAAAAAAACCAAACCCAGAACCAAAAATAAAACAAAACAAAACAAAAAAAACAACAAAAAAGAAAAAAAACAAAAAGAAAAACAGGCCTTCTGAACGAAAACCACCATTGTAAACTGTCCAGTTTATTTAAAAAAATGACTACAACAGAGACAACATGATTTCATATCTAGACTAGCTTCCTGGTGTCGCACGGCACAAACATACAACAGGTTCGGTTTCTGTCTTTATTTAAAAGAACAAAGCAAAGAGATCGGAGTTGGGTGCTAGAGGCTTCCGTTTGTTTCCAAAAAGAAGTGTCATGTACATATATAAACCCTTCTGCACAAAGAAGGGTCTTGTCATGTCTTGAAATATTTTAAGTTTTGTCCTTCATGTTTTATGGAATAAAAAGTTCAGCCTTTTTATTGCATGAAACTAAACCTGGGGTTTTGGCCCCCGCCACGCGTGTCCCTGCCCATACACCTAGCTTCTTCTTCTTCTTCTTCTTCTTCTTGCATAATTCGTTGAGATCCTCCGAATGGCAGCTGACTCTCTTGATCCTGGAGAGGAGGAGGGGGAGGGAAATCACACACTCATCGTCATGCTGGGGGAATACTGCAAGAGAGACAGAGGCACGGTGAGAAACCAGCAGGGTCAGAGCCCCGGACATCGAAGAGAGGGGATGCAAAAAGAGGCTGATGACAACTACACAGCAACCTAATTGGATCTAATAAACCAGGAAGAGAGGATATGCTGGAGACTCCAATCTATCAGGGCCTAATCTGCGCTGTAACTTGCTTTTCCGGGAAGAAAATCAGCAGGTCAGTATGGGGCGAGATGCAATTTAAAACAAATAATTAACATGTACATGTGTATATGCTGCTAATAGAGAAGAGGAGGGATGTGTGCAGCCACCCACGGAGCCTCAAATCATCCAGACCAGCAGAGCCACCTCTGCACCAGCTCCTCTCCACCCCTGCAAGCCCAACCCACCGCAGACCCCAAGCTTCCACCCACTGTCTCATTTCCTCCTGCTCACTTTCCTGTCCTGGAGCAGCTCAAACATGGCACAACCCACGTTCCAAAGGCACCCACCTCCCTGCCAAGCCCACCCATCCCAGTGCCAGGACACCTCGGGGACAGTCCCCCCACCCCCAGGCTGGCCCTCACTCACATTGTCATTTTGGAAGGAATGGAGAAAGTTGCCTCCCAGCTCCCCGTCGTCTCTTGGAGTGCCCGGGGGATTGCTAATGCCACTTATGTTGTTTGGAGAATTCTGTGGGAGACCGGAGGGCGCGTGGTGAGCAGGACAATGCCATGGGGCAGGACACAGCCCTGCCCACCCCAGTCACATTCCCCGTGTCCCCATCCATCAGGGTCACAGCAGCACCCCAGTGCTGAGGAAAGCCCACACACCCAGCCTGCAACCAACCCCACTTACTTTTGGAAGTCCATCTATGTCTCCTGACCCTGCAGAGAGGGGAGAGAAAGGAGAAGACCTTACTGGGCCTGCAGCCATGGCCCCGTGCCCCCCACAGCCTCGCTGATCTCCACCCAAAGGCTCTGCTTTGAGCGCTGGTGCCAACTGGGGGCTGACCCCAGGATGGGAACGGGCACTGGGATGCTCTGCCAGTGTCCCCAGGGAATGGAGGACCATGGTGGCTCACCTAATGATCCGTTCATGTGATGGGGCTCCATCCCACCCATGCCGCCCATGGGGCCGTCAGAGCCGGGGCCCATCGGGAACTGCGGATGAAAAAGGTGACAAAAACCAAAATCAGCCACAAAACAAGCCCAAGCAGCTGCCACAGTGGCTCCTGAGGACTGTCCCTGCCCCAGCCATCCCTCTGCAGCAGGGCAAGGAGGGAGGTATTGTACAATCACTGAATTGTTGAGGCTGTAAAAGTCCTCTGAGATCACCAAGTCCAACAATCAACTCAGCACCACCACTAAACCATACCCTGAAGAGCCAGATCCACACATTTCTTGGACACTTCCAGGGATGGTGACTCCAACACTGCCCTGGGCAGCACATTCCAATGCTTGGCAACCCCTTCCATGAAAAAAATGTTCTGAATATCCAATCTAAACATTCCCTGGCACAACCTGGGGCTGTATCACCCCCTGAGGCTGCGGGGCTTATGGTCCTGTGGGTTCATCTATAAAATCTGGCTGGATGGCAGACCCAGGGCTGCAGCACAGCATTCCAACCAGCATTCCACAGCATTTAAGGTCGCCCATATCCCACAAAACCCAGCACCTCGGCCGGAGCAGCAGGACTACTGCTCTCTTAATAAGCATAAAAAATTAACAAAGTCGCCCAAGAGTTAATCTCTTTTTGATGGTTTGTTTTATTTCTGTTTTGTAACAAATGGCTGAAATCAATTAAACTGCTTTACTCTCAACTGATGAAGTTAATTATGATTTGTTATGGTATCTGATATGTAAATTATTAGAAAGCAGACTTACATTCGATCGACTGCCTGCGGGCGGTACTGGATTAATCATTGTGTAGATGTTGTCACTTGAATTTGTTGAATCTGTGGAACAGTGAAGCCCAGTAAGTCGGGTGATTAATTCATTTCTTAATTAAAACAAACTCATGCCACTTGAACTCATTCTTTTGTATTTTATCACCCAAAATTCCCTCTAACTACCACCATTTTCTGGCTAATTTGTATTTAATGAAGATCCACAAAGTTTTTAATCACAGAAATTCAACTGTGAAGAATAATTCAACTCCTGGCTGGGAAGGGTGGGGAGGTAATTCCTCGCCTTCCTGAGCCCCACAGCAGCCAAATCCACAGGGGGATGTAGGAACAACCCCAAATGCAAACCAGAAAGTCAAGAAGTCCACGCCACTGACTTCCCAGAACGCCAAAAACCACAAGAAATGGTCATTACCAATAGGGCAGGGATGGCCCTGGACAGAGAGGGGTCTCAAGGGGCTCATACCTGCAGGACTGGGCATGATGGGTGTCCCTGGTGGGCCACCGCCGCCGGGCGGACCCTGCGGGAACAAAATCGGTGTCAGATGTGCAAACGTGAGCACTGCCCAACCTTCCCATGGTTTCAAACACCTCTCCCAACTTTCAACCCCCCAACCCAGCCCAGACACCTCCCATGGCACTGATCCACCCCCAAACCAAGTGAACTCCTGACAAAAGGACAGACAGCTGGGGCAGGAGGACTCACCACGTATGTACCAGGCGATGAAGAAGAGTATGGGATCTGTAGGGACAAGAGAGACAGGTTCAGCCATGGGCTGGGGAACTCCCTCTCATTAGCAGGGCTCAGCTAATGGGAAATGATCCCATTTGCAGGATATTTCCCAACCAACCCTGCTCATGGCTCCAAGATACTCACTGAGTTAGCACTGCTGGGGTTCGGCCACGGTCTACCGGCGCCCGGCCCCCTGGGGACAGAATTAAACAGGGGAAAAAATAAATGTTCTGTTTTTCTGCAGACAGCCCTGAGTCAGTGGTGAAACCTCCCAGTGCGGGGACTGCCTTACATGTTAATTCCAGGCATGCCAGGACCTAGGGAGTTGGGTGGAGGTCTCATGCCGCTGCCGTAGTTCTGCAACGATAACCAAGGGTCAGTCTACCGTAACGGGAAGGGACACCAGAGAGACAAGAGAAAGGGGGAAAAAAAAGGCCAATAAACAAACAAACAAAAAAAAACCAAGCGGGTCTGTGTGCAAAAATGAGCTTTAAAAAAAAATTTAATGACTATGAACATAAGAGGCAATTGTGTTTATAAAAAAAACAACCAGGCAGCTGAATATGGATGGGAGCCAGGCTGAGCCCCAAAGCTCCCCCTCCCTACTCTCTGTGGAGGGAAAACATCCCCCTCCCAGCTCCATGAGACAATTTTGTTCACAGCCCCCAGCACCAGCTACAACCTTTTGGATTTTTCCCTTTGTGCAGGAGAAAACCGGGGCAAGAGGAGGAGGAGAAAAAGCACCACTTGGAATGTTCCTGCTGCAGTGTAAGGATGAGGAAAGGCTGCACGAGCTCCCCCTGAGATGGAGCACTCCTTGCTCCCTGGATGACTGCTGGAGTAGGGAATACCAAGCCAGGCTTGTTTTTCTGTTGCTCCCGAGCTCTCTGCTCCATCCCCCGGAGCGGATCTGCAGCCGCGGGGAGTGGGCAAGGGCAAGCAGCCCCCTGGGCCTCCTCTCCTGCCTTATTCCTCCCTGGCTTAGCCTCCAGCTGGGACTGGGAGCCTCAGATCTGCATCCCTCATCTCCTAAAACCGGCTCTAGTACAAAGGCGAGCCCAAGGCAGTGGAGGAAGAGGAATCCCCCGAATGCCGCGCTCCATTTGGTCTGCGCTCTGCTCCGTGTGCCCTCCAGGCGACGTGCA
Source organism: Sylvia atricapilla (assembly GCF_009819655.1). Lineage (NCBI taxonomy): Eukaryota > Metazoa > Chordata > Aves > Passeriformes > Sylviidae > Sylvia > Sylvia atricapilla. Next base: position 28,715,853 of record NC_089148.1, on the reverse strand, counting down.
GCCAGATTTAGGTCGCCTCGCTGCTCTTCCCCTCCCACTTTCCTCTCTTCTGTAAGGCATCTTTTTTGGACTGTATTTCTGCCATTTAAAGAAAAAACCTGCTACAGCAGGAGGAGGGATGTCTGCCTGCTTCCTACACCACGGCCCCTTGGAGGGCTCCAAACTGGATTTAAAGTACAATACTTTAGCGCTGTTAATTTTTACCTGGATTTATGGATGCGACAGTGCCTGGTGCACTGCTGAGAACAAAACCAAAGTTTGTTTTAAAGAGGCAGGGAAGGGTTTTCCCCAAACAAATTACCAGCAAGTCCTTAATTCATCAAAATTTCAGCCATTTATACTGAATAGCAGCATCAAGCCCCTTGCTTTTTTTTTTTTAAAAAAAAAAAAAAAAAAAAAAAAAGGGCACAGCGTTTTTGATTGGAGCTGAAAGGCTGCAAAATGAAGCCAGCTGAAAGATGCTCAAGGAGGGTGAGGAGGCAACGCAGCTGTGCTGAGAGACCTGGGCAAGGCACCACCAAAACCCAGAGAGCTACAAACCCTCTTCATATTGGCACTAGCAAAGCTTGTCCTGGCTTCTGCAGAGCTACAAATGGGACTCTTAAAGGGAAAAAGGCAGCGGCAATCAGCTGAAAGGGATGATTCATCACTGCTGTGTAATAAGGAGCTGCTGTCAGGACGCCGGGATGTCCTGGCTGGATGTTCTGCAGCCCTCTGGAATCGTTTGAGAAGTATTTAGGAAGGTCCCAGCGCAAAGCTTAAAGGAAAACAAGCCCTGGGCACACAAGGTGTGAGGGGCTGCTGGGTCTGGGTCGGTATTTTTGGTGGCTGCCTGCGCAGGCGCCAATTCCTGGATGGCTGCAGGGAGGCAGCGCCTGCGGGTGCCAGATTGGGAAGCCCAGCGCTTCTCCAGGGAAAGGCTGCCTCTTAAAAAAAAAAAAAACAACAAAAAACCCCCTCCCTTCTCCCCAATGTACATACACAGGGAACGGCGGAGTCAAAAATAAAGCTCTGAACATTTCACAACTCCTGCCGGCTCCCAGAGCCGCCGCCATCCCACGCGGCGCTCAGTGCGCGCTCGCCGCTTCCAAGTTTCGCGGCGAGCTCTGGAAGTGGGAAGCAGCCTCCCCCGGGCAAGCCGCCGCCGCTCGCCTTGGCGCAGGCCACGCTTGCAAATGCCTTTGGGTTTTTTTCTTTTTGGGTGTAATCCTCCAGGAAAGGAGGATTTTCAGCACGGCAGCAGCGCTATGGGAAGGCTTGCCTGTGAAACGATGCTTTGCGCGGGTTCTTTTTTTGTCCCCAGCCCTAGGATGGACCCGTGTGCCTGTGGACATGGCCGAGCACCTCTGAGGAGCATCCTCAGGTTGGTGCTAAAGACGTGACACATTTCCCTCTTTACACAACATTCACTTATCTCAACAGTCTCCGGGGGAAAAACAAAACAAAACTCCAGCGCACCCGCTTGTCTCCTGACAGACTCTGATCCTCGCGCTACAAACTCCACGTAGGCGACGATGCAGAGAGGATAAACCTCCAACCAAAATATGGTAATCTGGTTTTGAAGTCTCATAGAAGGAACAAACAGGAGTGAGTCAACAACAAGCCACTCCATAAAGTGAATCAACGGAACGACAGCATATATTAACCCAGATCTGCTTAATTTCAAGAGTTTACTCCCCTTTCCTGAAATAGAGAGCTCAAGCAAGGCAGCAGGAGGGGCAGGTGGAGGGGAACCTCGCAGGGGAAAGCCTTATTCCCTTTGCTAAAGGGATCGTTGCCATTTCTTTTTATTTATTAATTTCAAATGCAAGCCTCCTTTCCCTTTCCTGCAGTTAGGGTCGTAACAGCTTCCCAGGCAGGCAGTATAATGCACTCAAAGGCTGCTCCGGCGCGGAGCTAAGTGCCATCCCCTCTGACAGAAGGGCAGGAGGGAGGCTGCAATACCCTTAATGAGCTCTGAAGACCTCACTCCTGTTAAAAGGAGGGATTTCCAGATGCAAGACTAATGTAAAATGCATTAACACTAATGGGGGGACAGGGTGTGTGTGTGTGTGGGGGGGAACTCCCAGCCCTCTGAGCCCCAGGAGGCTGTTCCCATGGTTTGTAGGATGTGCTTTGGCACCGGGCTTACCTGTGGACCGGGACCCATGGGGCCCATCCCTCGCGGAGGATTCATCCTTTGCATGGGGCCGCCCATGTTAGGGTGCCCTGTTGGGAGGAAAGCAGAGGTGTTACACAGCACCGAAGCCACTCTGGATCCCGAATTAACAGCTAATTAGGAACATCAGTGCTCGGCCCTCCTCTGCTGGGTTTACCTTGCTGTCGCGTGGGATCCATCGAATTGGGCAGCAATGGCTGTGTACCGGGAACAGCACCCGGGGGCTGTGAAAGCAAGGGAGCAAGATCAAAAAAAAAAAATAAATCCTGCATCCCTCTGCATCCTGCTGCATCCCACATCCCACTGCATCTCACTGCTACAGCCTCCAGGTGTTTGCCTCCCTCATCCCTCTGCAAATCCCTCCTAAACCCCAAACAAGGCGTTTCCCCCTCCCCCCAGGCCAAATGCTGTTGTATTTTAGGAAAGCAAGGGAAAACTCGGGCTGAGTGGGGCAGTGGTGTCAAATCCAGCAGGGGAAGGTGCAGAGCTGCATGGCACCATGGTGACACACAGCACCAGGGCCAAACCAGGCAGTGAGTCACTGGCTGTGGAGGGGAGATGCTCCATGAGCAGCAGAGCCAGGCTGGGACCCATCCCCGCCCAGGCTGAGAGGAAGGCGGATGCTCCCCCTCCCCAAACTCACATTCCACTCTGGGCAATGCTGCTATTTAAGCTTCAAAGGCTACTCCAAACAGATAAAGGGGAAGAAAAATGCAGATATTGTCTGCCTGAGGGAAGCAAACTGTAAACAGCTTTGCTACGGCTCTGCCTTTTACTTGGATCGACACGGAGGATCCCAGTGCTGGAGCACAGCACAGGCCCTGGCTGCACCTTGCTGTGCCAAGGCAGAATCAGCCCAGGCCCAGGTTCTTTTCAGGCTGGAAGCTGGCAGCAGGAGGAAGATAAACCAGGAGAGTTGCAGAGGTGGATATTTACACTTCTGCAGGCTGACCTTCCTGCCTGCCTATTTATTCCTCTTGTCCCTCAGGATGTGACCACAACCTCGCTGAGCTCTGCCTAGGTACGAACATGTGTTTTATATGTGGTGTTTGGGGGAAAAAACCAAAATCCTTCTAATTAACTTTACCCACTCCTGACTGCTTGATCCTGCTGTGGGAACAGCCTCCTCAAACCAGTCCCCCCTGCCTCTCCAGCTCACTGTGTTCACCTCCAGTAGAGCTTGTAAGGAGCCAAGAATCACTGCAGGATGGGGTCCTGTTAAAACTGACCCATGAGGAGGTGCAGTGAATTAATACCTCATTAGATCATCCATCAGTGCCCTGGGTGGAAGGCTCTCTCAGCCATCCAGGCATGGGGGTCCTCCATTAGCCCCTTCTGGGTTTTTCTCAGCTACATCTCAGCTGTCTCAGCATCAGTTAGCAAGTTCCAAAGATTCAAGTCTCAAAACCAGCAAGCACAAACCCAGAGCAAGCTGGTACATCCTACTTCCTGACTATCCTACTCTTTCTGCTAATTAGACCTACAGAAAAATAATGCTGATAGCCAAAAAAACAAGCTCCCCAAAGATTATTTTTGAACAGGCATTTTTTGCTGCTCAAAGGAATTACAGGTTTCCTTTAATTTCCCTTTAGTGACAAACAACCTCTGGCTTGGTCATTACCCTATGGATCTGCATGGCAAGGAGATGAATTCCTTAACCAAAGGCCACGCATGCGTCCAGGAGGGGCGTGGGGTGGAAGCCAGAAGCAAACTGCCCTTGTATAAGCTGGGATAAGAGGATAAACCCAACCCAAAAAATTCAGCAGTGACCTGCCCCGCTTGACCCCGCCGCTGATCTAAACGCTCGGTCAACCCAGCAGCAGGATTATCTCCATCACTTTAATTTTCTGCGATTGCGGGGAAAATCCAGCCCAGCAGCGAGCATGCAGCACAGCACAGCCTTGCTGGGAACACCGTGGCTGGAAAGCACAACATTCCCCACTGCTCTTTCCCCCCCTTGGAGAGGCCCAAACCTCAAAAATAAAATTAAACTATCATGGTTAAGCGACACCTGATGCTCCGGCACTAGGGACAAATAGGGTGAGCAAGGAGGGGATGCTCGCCACCCAAACCCAAGGAGGATCTGCAGCAGCACTGGCCCTCTTCCCCTTTCCCAGCCATCCCTAGGAAATCCAGAATCCCGGGAGCACAGTACCTGGTTGCCCATCCTGATGGGGGGCCGGGGACCTCCGGCGTAGCGCGGCGACATGAACGGCTGCGGGGACACAAAAGGGGGTCAGGGCTGAGCCGTGGGGAGGCAGCACGCTCCCCACGCACGCTGGTTAGCCTGTACAAACTGCTTTTGGTATTTTTGTGTGTTTTTTTTTTTTTTTTTTTTTTTTTTTTTTTCTGGAGACATCCTTTTTAAAAAAGTTATGTTTCAAAAGGGGAAAAAAAAAAAAAAAGAGAAAGGTGTCTGGAGTCCGTTTTTTAGACATTTTCTCTGTAGGTTTATCGTTTGAGAGCGTGTTTGGCATCGGCAATACTAGGTGAGGCTGTTAAAATTAGTGCATGGGAAACCCTGAGTGTTAGATAATGTTCAAGCTTAAATATATAGAGATATATTAAAAAAAAAAGTGGCATATAAGCACATACAGACACGCACACACAAAAAAACCCAGTGCTAAGTACTGAAAAAAAAAAGGAAGAAAGGCTTAACGTTACTTCTTTTTACCACTGCTGCTACTAACAGAAGCTTAAAAACCCACATCAAGTTAAATTTCTCAGGCTACCTTGGGAAGGTAAAACACTCTGATACCCACGACTGACTTCTCAGTCCATTGCCAACTGCGTATCCAAAAAACACAGGGAAAAAAAAAAAAAGAAAAAAAAAAAAAAAAAAAAAAAAGAGAGAAAGGGAAAAAAAAAAAGAAAAAAAAAAAAAAGGAGAAAAACCAACATTTTGCTTTGGAGCTGGGGTGCCCGGGGGGATGCTCCCCGGGGAGCGGGTACCCGCTGCCCAGCATGCTTACAGAAGGGGGAAAAAGAAGTAAATTGAGCGCACGTCCCGGTTCACAGCCCTACCCATCACTAGTGTCTTTACCTGACTGTGGGGTCCCATCATGCTGTTAGGATTGTGGGGTGGAGGCTGTGCGTGTGGCGAGGGCTGTGACCCAGGCGGTCCCTGTGAGGTCAGACAGTAGAAGGAGGTTATAGATTAGCACATGAAAGCGCAGAAAGAGCTAAAAAAAGGATTCACGGGTGGACCAGTTCAGTCAGGGAGTCAGTTCTCCCGGTTTTAAATCAAATAATTTTTTTTTTCTTTTTTTTTTTAAATTGAGTTTCATTTGTAGCTGAACAATGAGTAATGATATATGCCAAAAAATATTTATATATTCAAAATCAGAACATCTGTCAAAATACAGTGGCCACATTGAGAGTAAACAGTCCAGTGGTTCAACCAAGTCTGCAATGATATACACACAGGGAAACACTTTGCAGGGGCGTGCAACGAGGAAAAAATAAAAAATGCAGGAGAGGACCAGAGAGGTTGGGGGAAATAGAAAAACCACCCCCAAACCAAAAAAAGAAAAAAAAAAAAAAAGTAAAAAAACCAAAAATCTAAAAAAATAAAAATCTCTTTTTTTTCCTCTCTCATCCCAAAGGCTGGAAACACCTCCGGGTTTGTGTTTTGACCGTGGTTCACTGGAGGTGCTGGAGCAAGTGTGGAGGACGAGGAGCACGTCCCAGCTCACGCTTGGGCAGGCACAACCAGGGCTGCACCGCCACACTGAAGGGATGCAACATCCTTCCTCGAGGTGGATTCCCTAAGGATGCGAGTAAAATGGCTTGCGAGCAAAGAAAGGATGTCTAGGGGAAAAAAGGAGAGATTAGTTGGTGCAGGTTTAAGGCTGCAATGCAGCAATCGCTGACATTTTGGGCTTGAACGCCCAAGTTTAATTTTTTTTTTCCTTTTTAAACTTCCCTTAAAAGCAAGAAATGAAAATTTGCTTGGAAAAACCCGCGAGCTCGGTGCAAGAAATATACCAGTGGCGTGTTAACGTGAGGGGGAGGAAAAAAAAAAAAAAAAAAAAATAATAAATAAAAAAAAAATAAAAGTATTTTTTGAGTCAAAGGAGGTGTAATTGGTAGAGAAAAAGCACAGGAGCTCTGTCAGTAGGTGATGGGAAGCGACGGCAGGCTCCAGGACCGGCGCCGGAGCAGATGTTCTCTACCTGCCTCGTTACTAATTTCAACAAGTGTTCGCCTTCTAGCTGCTGCCAGCAATGGCATGGTTTGTTACCATGAGCAATTTTCTTAATTAACAGACATTAATTAGCCATTTAGCAATTTTGCAAGCGTTTGTTTAGCAGCTTTCCTAAACATGAATACCACTGTGATAATGGTACTGATTAGAGGGTCCCCTAATTAACAGTACAGGGAAGGAAAATTGAAATCACATAAATTAAAAAGGGAGGGGAAGTTAATGAAGGCAGGACATATTTGCACCTGCAAATCTTTTGTACAGCGGAAACTTGAGTGCAATGTAAATAAAGTAAGAGGGTGGGTTTTTTCTTCTTTTTTTTTTTTTTTTTTTCTTTTTAAATTTTTTTTTTTATTTGAATGGTTCGGCGGCGAGATGGAGCCAAGCTGATTTAAACTAACAGCCTCCTGCCAGCCCCTCTGCTCGAGCCGCTGAAATCCCACCACTTACACCACCATTTATTCTCCAGGAGCCAAAAGGGACCAGCCCCTGCCCTTAGCTCCTAGCCAGCCTCATCTGGACGAGGTCACAGCACCTCAGGACAACCCTCCCCGCTGCCTTCTCCATCCACGTCCCACCAGAGCAGAGAAGACAAACCTCTGAGCTCCAACTGCAGCATCAACCTCCTTTAGCAGAAGTCCTCTCCAGGCATGGAAGTTGACTTATTTTTGCTTCTGAGCTGCTAACTCTATCTGTGAATGCAAAGCGCAGCAGGGGCAGCAGACACCTCCCACCATCCCCCAGTAAGGTCTGGCCACCCCCAAAGCCCTTCCTACATATCTCAGCTGCAGGATTTGGGGTAGGGAAGATCAGAAGAGGTGAATGAGCGATGAAATCAAGTGGAAGGTAAAAACCAGGGCTGGCAGAGGCCAAACCTCAAGCCCTATCAATGCAAGAGCCAGTGCCCCCCACGATGCCTGCCTTGTGCTGCAGGAGGGGGTCATTCCTGTCCAGGTACTGGTGTCCTTCCCCTCGTATCCCACAGCAGGTGAGGGGTGAACAGGTATCAAGTACAAAGGGGACATGGCCACCTGAAGGAACCCTTGAAGTGGTGCCTAGGGTCTGCATTTCAAGCTGGAGAGCAAACACTGTTTGATTACTGGAGAAAAAGCATGTTTGAGACACAGCAGCATTTCCACCAGAGAAAAATCCCCCGTGGCAGCTGGACCCAGAGAGCATCCCCTGCTTGTGCTGCTGAGTGTATCCTCTGGAGTGCTCCTGCCCCAACACTAAGGTTGCTCCCGGAATGCTCCAGGCTCGGCACTGCAGCATCCTTGCCCTTCCAATATCCCATGTGCTACCATTCCCAGAGGACACTTCTGGATAAGGTGATGCCCCAGCTTGTGCAAACGTTTTGGCAGGCAGGGAGGAGCTGAAAGCAGCTTTTTTATTTTTCCTTCTTCTCTTGCTTTTTCTGTGCGGCACCATCCCAAATGCTCGCTTCAAGCTGCCACGGCTGCGGCCCCCTCGGCACGGCTGCCCTGCTCTGTCAGAAACACAGCCCCTCTGGATTGTGTTAGCTCCATAAATACCTGCAGATGGTTCGGGGCTGGGACCCGTGTTGGGCTGGGAATGCCTGCTGGAATGGTTGCCTTTTCACACGGGATTGCCTCGCTGCAGAGGGAGCAGCAGATGATCCCCATGGATCACGGCACTCCAGACAAGTGTTTTGCAGAGACAACATGTGGGCTCCAACCAACAGAACATCCCCTTTTTCTTAAAAACCCCGTGTGTTTAGCAGTTATTAACTACTCCTGTTAAAGGAGGAGGCTGAACACATGCAGTCCTGCTTCCTCCACATCACTCCATCCAGCCCTGGAGTCACATCCCTGTGGCACAGCCCCTTCTGACACACCATGCTGGGCGAGCAGGACCTGCTCTGCATTTGCTTCACTCTGATCTCCTGACCCACACTCTTCCTGGCCAGAGGAACCCAATCATCTGTCATGTTTTTCTTCTTTCCCTCCAAACTGGACACTCTTTGTGTGGGGTTATTCTTCATCTTCCTGTAGCTGCCTCAAAAAACAACCCCAACAGCTAAAACGGTGTTAGAGGAAACTGTTTCCAACAGCCATCGGTGGCCCAACCTCCATTCTGCTTAATTTTTTTCTCCTCTCTACACTCCAGGGACTTTAAAAGCCCAACCTGGCCCGCCGGACAGCCAAAGTTTGCTACCACAGCTGCTTCCTACAGGGAGTTTCCAGGAGATCAGGTTATTTCCACTCTGTCTTTCATGAGCTCAACTCCTCAAACTTCTTGTAAAATATTAAAGATGGAAAATGGCACGAGCGATCATAGCTCCGTGTGTGTCAATTTATGTTCCCAGTGTAATTCACCACAAATGGATCATGTTTTATGGGCTACATACTTTCAGCTAATGGGGGAGTTTTGCTATTTAAAAACATTTGCAAGCACCTCTGGGGGTGGCAGAACAAGGCAGGATGGTACGAGAAGGCAAAGCATCACTGCCACGAGACATCAATGGTTTCAAGTTAGCAATAGGGAGGCATCTTGTGTTTAAAATCCCTGCCCCTGCCTGCCAGTTTTGACGTTAGAAAATGCTAAAATAAATGAGATAGATATTTATTAAAGCCATGCCTGTGTTTATTGGAGAGGAGATTCATTTCTACTGAAGGAGAGAGATGTTTTGCAAGTTGTCAAGGCAAAAAAAAAAGAGGCATCTCTGAAGGAGCCTTTAGAAGAGATGCTCCAGTTGCCTTCAAAGAGAAAGACCCCGGTTGACTTCCAGCATGTGGTGCTGGGTGAGGACCTTCCCGAGACAGGGCAAAGCGAGGCCAGGAGAGGTTAGACAAGGCAAGGCAAGGCACAGCAAGGCAAGGCAAAGCAAGGCAAGGTTAGACAAGGCAAGGCAAGGCAGCAAGGCGAGGCGAGGCGGGCCAAGTTCCCCCGCAGACAGCGAAAGGCAGTCGTGGGCAGGAGCTCTGCCTCGCCTGCAGCTGGGGCTCCCAACTGCAGAAGCCTGGTTTTAAGGAATATGTTTAACACAAGCTCTTCAGGAAACAAACCCGTGTCAGCCGGAGCCAAGAACAGTCACCTCCATCTGGCTGGAGCACCCGAGAGAAAGTTGACTGCAAATCCCACCATATGCTCCAGACGCTCGGTACAAAAGCCTCGGGCATCCTACTAAACTTCCAGAAAAAAAACTTTCTCTGATGCTTGCTTTTCCTCTCCTCCAGCTTCTAGGCTACCTTCCTTCAAACCCTGCCCAGTGCAGGCTGGTATCAAGTTCTACCCCAGGATTTTGGGAAGAGCAACCTGGTCTTACAGCTCTCCTGCTGCCTCACTGGAACTGGCTGACCAGAGCTGGTGGCACCCGCCGAGCAGTGGGAAATCCCACTGAGACATCAGGACAGCAGGGGGAAAATGGTGGCATCCAAGGAGGGAGCAGGACAACATGGACCCCTTCCTATTGTCCCTGGCTTCACCATCCTCACCCCACGGGCGACCTCACCCAAAGAGGGAGGTCTCCAGGAGGCGGGGAGAAGAGGTGGGGAGGGCAGGGGATGTGGTGTGGGGAGCCCCCCGTGCTCTGCAGCCCCCGGTGCTCCCCAGCTCTCGAGGTGTGTCTGCATTAGGGGGCAGTGTGGGAACACGGAGCAGCCGGCGCTTTGTTTTGGTGCATCTCGGCGCCGAGCCGCTGATGCATAGCTAACGCAGCGCCGACATTGATTTATGGTCAACTTTCCATTTCATCAGCGCGGGGTACGGGGCGGCACGGGGCCTCTGCTCTGGGGAGGGCAGGCACGGCTGGAGGGGCTGCTGACACGGCCTCCCCTCCTCTCCCCCGTTTATTTAGTGGTATAAAGGTGTGGTATTAATTGCTTTCAATTTTTTGTTTTCCTTCCTGTATTTCCCTGGCACCCCCCCTCTCCCTGTCCCTCTTGCGAGGGATCTGCACCCCCGGCATCAATCCAGCTTTCAAAACAAAAGCAGGAACGCCTCTGATGACCTTTAGGAGGATGAGCGGAGGGTTTGTTTGCTCATCTCAACGGGACAAAGACAGAGATTTAAATAAAAGCATCTACCCATGCTGGCCGTCAACCCAGCCAACCTTTTGTCCAGAGCACGCTGATGCTGTGCTGCTGGCTGGCACCAAGAAATGCCCCAGAGACTCAAGAGTGCCATGGGCCTCTCCTTTCCCATAATTTTGGGAGATTCTGCAGGCTGCACTTCCCTTGGCCCCTGGCCTAAAGGTCGCTGCTGAGCCCTGGCACTGGGAAGGGAATCTCACTGCAAGGCACTGGCTGGAGTCCTCCTTGCTTCTCCCTTTCCTGGAGCATTCCTTCTCCTCCAAGCTCACTCACATGTGTTTGGGCTTCCAAGTCCCAGGAATGGTCCATATAATTTTTTTTCCCTTTGCCAACCTGCGGTGGATATCCTCACACGCAGGGCTGGGGGGGGTTCATGCACCCCCAGGGTGGCAGAGAGGAGTTTCTGGTACCTGAGCTTTGCTGGTGACTCATTCCTCAACTCCCTGTGTGACTCTGCACCATGCCTGGACATGATGAGGCTCTCTAAATCCTCTCAAGAACAATCTGCCCATGCCTGTTACCCTTGGGGATATCCCTTGCAGGTCCCTGGTGCAGAAGAGCAAGATGCTGAAAACCCCTGAGCCCTCTCCTGGCATGAGGATGGCACTGGCTGAGGTGGTACCACCTCACTCACTCCTGGGGCTGCCATACCAAGAGTTGGGGAGAAGTCCTTTCTATCTTCTGTGACCTTTTTGTTTTTGCCTTCTGATTCAAGCACTTTAATCTCCTACAGATAGGAAAATATCCCTGAGCTCTGACTGGCTCGACACTGAGCCTCCAGCCCACCTCTGCAGGAGCTGCTCTCCAGCATCTCCTGAAGCTGGAATAAGCTCCAGCACCAGCAATAAATCAGACAGGCTTTCATGGAGGCCATGTTCAGACTGTGTTAAAAGGTGGGATTTTTCTTCTGCTTTCCATCCCGAGGGCTGGGAGGAGAAACCAGATGTTGGAGGGCTTTCAGGAAAGGCAGGCTCTTGAGATGTCACATGTGTGCCATATGCACCGGCACCCATCCTCTCTTCCCTCTGGCAGTGCTGGGGATGGGCAGCACAACCTGTACTGGCATTGTTACATTGTCTGGGGTTTCAGGATCCACTCCTGCTTCTGAGCCACTCCCTTCCCCAGCGGCTCCAGGGCCAGCTGCAGGGGAGGCAGGGAGCTACAATGGGCTGTCTGCTCCTGAATCAGACCCTCAGTGCAAAAGTGCTACAGGAGGGCAGAAAGGAAAGAGAGGGGACAGCTTGGAGGCTGTCAACAGGAAGAGTTGAGACAGCAGCATGAACAGCAAGTCTGGAGAGATGTGACTCCTCTTCCTCACCTTTCCCACTCAGGGAAAGCCAACCCATACTCTTGCTGCCTTGCCCTAAATTCACGCCAGTTCTGCAGCCCTCGCAGCTCGGCGTGAAGCCGAAGCCCCAAAGGACAGTCAGCTTCACCGTGGGGCGAGATCAGGACGTTTTGGAGACACATTTGCTGGGAGCAGCAGCTTGGCACTGGGATTGCTGGCAGCAGCTATGACCTGCGAGATTGCATCTCCGGCGTTGGCTTCACCCCCGGCCGCCGAGCGCTGCTACCAGACTCGCCTGTTCTAGGGTTCCCCATCAATATCAGATATTCCTCCTCTGTCAGAAGCATGTTCAGGAAATGGGATCTCTCTTTCTCCCTCTCAAAAAAAAGACAGGACCCTCCTTCCCCCTTCCCACACAAACGCAATCGCCGATATCGGGCTCAGATATCGCCACAATAAATCACAGGCTCCTTATCGAGCTCGCCTGTCTACTGCCCGAGAAGTTCTCCCATATACAAATCACAAGCCCAGATTAAAAAAAGCCCAGCTTGCCAAAACAAATATTCCTTTCAACTCTTATCCCATTTTTTACATGAACAAGTGTTTCATCCTCAAGCAGGAGAATTTTAAAGCACTGAAAGCTTATGTTGCTGCAAACCAGTGCAGCTCATTCTGGGCAAAGAGATTCCTGAGAAAACCCCTAAGGCTCAAGATTTGAAAACTCCTTTTCTTTGTGCTTGTTGATATCCTCTCTGCCAGTGTCACTCTAAACACGTTACCCCCTCCTCTGTAAGAGCTTGTTGTGGGATAAGGAAGGAGCGAGGGGACTTCAGGGACTTTGCTGGGTATTTGCTTACAAGGTGCCTCCACGGCATTCAGGGATTTGGGCTGGAGCCCACTCCTGCCTGCAGCCGCAGCCAGGGTTTGTTAATGCATTCAGTGATTGCATTTGGAAAAAATCAAGTGGTTAACCAGAGGAGGGGGAAAAAGTTTCAGGAATCAAAATCCAGAATGTTTTCAATTACACACGTCTGTTAGGACTGGAGAACAAATAAAATCCCAACCCAAACACAAACCAAGCAGCTTTGGAAAAAAAACATTGGTTGTAAATACACAGTAACCTCTTCGAGCAAGGAATTTGCTTTAAGGCCACAATAGAAAAAAAAAAAAAAAATAGAAAGCAAAACGTGGAAGGACAGCAAGAACACAAGTTATTCCTAGACAGGTCAGCTGTGCAGGCATGCTGCTTTCCTAGCATCCTCTTGGGGAAAAAAAAAAAAAAACCAAACCAAAACAAAACACAGGCACGACAGCGCTGACACCCAGAGCGAAAGCGAACACGTGCGCGGTGAGGAGGGAGCACCGGGAGCAGCGGCAGCCTACCTGGAAGAACCCGGGCGGGATGGGGCCCCCGGGCATCCCGTCATTCGGGGGAATGTTTCCAAGCACGGGACTCGGGGCAGCAGCTGCGCTCTGCGGGGAACAAAACCAAGGCAAACATGGTCAGAGTTAGGGCAAAAAGCACGTTAAAAGTGTCACCTCTCCTGCCATATCACACTGAGGCAATCTGCCTGGTATCTCCAGAGCCCTGAGCATCTTTCCCCGTAGAGGAACTGGAGGAGGATGCTCGCAGCTGGAGGGGCACCGGCCTCTGTGACTCACCCACGGAGGAGATGGTCACACAGAACCTGGAGATGATTCTGGCGTTTGTTTATTCATTTACCCAGGCACTCAGTCTTGTTAATCCACCAAGGAGCCTCATCCAACGTATAATTTTAGGCAGAAGCTGTTTGAAAGCTTTTAAAATGCTTCCCTTCCACCTCCCCACCGTGCTCACTGGTTTAGCCCTGTCCTTCGAAAATTATGCTTCCCTGACCTCACCAGCACATCAAGGCTTTACTCTTCATTTCCAAATTCATTGCATTCAACCTGTGGAGTCACATTCCCCCTCGTGCCTCCCCTCCCCAGAACGAGCCACCAGCACAGCTGCAGCCCCAAAAAGGAGAGATGGGAACAGAAATGGGGTACCTGGACACCCCACTCGCTCCTCTCAGCATCCCTATTTGTATTTATCCACTTCCTCTGGGAAAACACCAGCATGATGGGAAGCTCCTACTCTGAAGGAAAATACAATAAAAAGATCTTTCTCTAAAGGATGATGGGCTGCTGACACATCCCTGTGAGATTAGGAGCAGTACCTGTGCATTCCCAGTGCACCCCAGTTTGCCCACCACCAGGTGACCCCCATTCCAGTCACAGGGCAGTTATAAAGGCACCTCAGTGGTGTTAATTGGATTTGCATCGCTGAACTACTCCCTCCACCAATTTTTATGATGGACGTAACCCACCTAAAACCATAGTGGAAAATTTTTCCACTGAGGAAATCCCACGAACAGATGGGGTACATGTGAGCCTGCTCAGGCTGGGTTTTCCCAACAAACCCCATGTCCCGACAGCAGCCGAGCCAGCCCCAGCTCCCGACCGCATCCGATGCAGCAACAACCACAAGATGTGAGCAGAGGGGGAAGCCAGGCTGTCAGGGCAGCCTGGAAAATTAAGGATTATTACTAAGAACTCAAGATTGCCAAGATATGATCCCCACGTTTGGTCGGCAACCATGCTATTCCTGACCAGAAGGCCTTGCAGAGGCAGGGGAGCACCAGACTAATCATTGCCTTGTGCCTTCCCAGGGCATCCCTCGTGCCCTTCATCAAGCTCTCCAGCAGGAGCTGGCATGCAGGATGTGGGATGAAGGCCAGGACCATGCCGGATGAGTGGTTGGTTTTCCCACCCCAGCATCTCAGAGCTGCAAGTGTCACAGACAACACTGGAGGCTGATTCCCCAGTAAGATCCTCCCTGCGTGAAATAACTAATTCCCCCTGAGGCTACAGGGTCTTGCATCCCCAGGCACAGCCCACGCCACGCTCCCCCTGTGCCCCTGAACAAGGCATCCCAAACAGCCTTCCCCCCATCAGCAGCAAAGGCCAGATCTGAGTGTTTTTACAGTTAATAAAAAAAAAAAGTCCTGGCAGGAAAAATAAGCCTGCCCATTCCAGGCTCTTTTTATACATCAGACAGCAGCAAAAATAGATGGGAGAGGGAGTGAACCCACTTCTCTCCCTCCCTCCATCCCCCCAAGTGGGTCAGCTATAAAAGTAAAACCAAATCTTAATCCAAGGCCATGAACATATTGCAGTTTCTCTGCAAAGCAGATGACGGTTCTTAATGCAAAAGTATATAAGACTGAGCCCCAAACTGCAGCGAGCCCATTTGGAATTTCCTTTATTAAACCCTCTATCACGCAAAACGCTTCTCTCCCAAGGCGGCAAGCGCTGCAATAAAGCTGCCAAGGTGATATTTTATGGTTTCAAGAGATTTCCAGCACAATATAATCCTTTGCTTGGGGAATCTCCCAAAGCAAAATGGATCCCGAAGTGGTGGGGAGTGAGGAGGAACAAGGATTTGGGGATCTAGGGGGGAAGGACGCTGCTCTTCCCCTCCCCTCTGCAACAGGGAGCAGAGGGAGAAGGGCAGAGGAGCCAAAGAAAATCTTGAAGCAAATGCCCGTTTTTCCACAAAACCACAGAGTATTTTTCCGTGTTAAACACCCTGAAACCTCACCTATGCCTTCGCAGCGTAAACGGGGATTTAAAGTTCCTCACACATGTGGCGCTTGGCAGAACTTGGTAATTAAAAACCCGCAAGTGCCCTGAGCATATTGTAGGATGGGAGCCAAATTGGTCAGCCCTTGATGAATGATTTACAAGGCTGCGAAGTGACATTTTATTTCTTTTTTTATTTCCCTCCCCATCACCGCTGCTAAGGTAAACACCGAGGCACCTTTAGCCCCGGCGAAGCGAGGAGAGCGCAGCCGTGGCTGGAGCAGCTCTGTAAAACACTTGTGTGAGCCAGAAATGGAAAAAAAAAAGAAGGTAAAAAAAGACAGCAGGAACAACTTTTCCAAACCTTAAGGGTGAACACCCAAACTCTAAGGGTCAGCACCCAAACTCAAGGGCTTTCCAGCACCCATTTCCAGGACGTTTTTGGCCACACAGCTCCTCCCACACGGTTTATTTTCAACATTTTGTCCCAGAAACTCTTTTTAGGGATTCTTGGTTGCAGTTTGCCTTCCAAAGCTCTCTCCTTAGGTGAATATCTAAACCCCATCGAATCTCCCTGGTGAAGATACAGACAATGTGCAGTTGCCATGGAAGCTGGCAGGAAGTGGGCACAGAACTTCCACCACATCCAAGCTGGAGCTGAACCAGAAGCACATCAGCCACACGAAGGTCCCCACTGGCACGTGACACCCCAAATTTCCTTCCAGCAAAACACATGGAAACCACTGCCAGAAATGAGCCAGGACAGCTCTGGCAATGCTGGCATGCGAGCTCAGTTGCCTTTTATAAGATGGCAAATTTTCCCCACGCTGGAAATCAATATATATGTGTTCCTGGGGCGCACATGCATAGCTATATACA
Organism: Sylvia atricapilla; assembly: GCF_009819655.1. Classification (NCBI taxonomy): domain Eukaryota; kingdom Metazoa; phylum Chordata; class Aves; order Passeriformes; family Sylviidae; genus Sylvia; species Sylvia atricapilla. The sequence goes on along the minus strand of NC_089148.1, from coordinate 28,699,669 downwards.
CAAACACACATATGTATTTCTAATTCCCTGCCGCATACATTGGTATTTTCCCTCTTTTTTTGGTGGAAGCCAGTGGAATGACAATCTGGATCCCCGTGTTTCGCTTCCAAACCGAAGCTCTCAGTTAACACACCGGCCTGGTACGCCAGCAGATGCCGTCTAAGCCTTTAAATCGCACACTAATTGCACTAATTGAGCTAACAGTCTCTGTTTCGTCTCCCTACCCTGAGTCAACCAGCATCTTCTGGTACTGCTGTAGAGATCCAAGCTGTTGACTGTAGTGTTATTTTGTCAGCCATTAAACGATTCATCAGAGTCATTAATTGATTTATTACCGCTGCCTGCGAGTATAGCTTTGCAAATAAAGAAGGATGGAGGTCAGGAGGCAATGGAAATCGGACAAAACAGCACAGCCAGGAGCTGGGCACTTGAATTATCAATAGGAGCCCACTTGCGCAGGACCGCTGGCATCAGGTTATGGAGGTGAAAAAAAGGGAAAAAAGGAAAAGATGTGCTGTCTGGCTGTGCTACAAAGCTGGTTAGGGTCTTCAGCTACAATCTATGCAGGATGTAAAAGGGCTATTAAAACCATCTTGTTTTCTTAACATAATCCTCCAGGAGAAACCAGGTTATTCTGCTGTATTAACCGTGCTGAAGAGCAGCAGGGAAGCAGCACTGCCCCACACAGCTCCCCACCCTTCAGTGCATCCCCACCAGCACTTCGGTGTCACCCAAATGTGCTTTCCCAGGGCTGGCTGAGCCGGGAACACAACTCACCTCAGCTGTCCCACGGCCCCTGGGAGGAGCTGCGGTCCGGTGGTTTTTATTTATTTACTCTCTTTACTGCAGGGTTTAGGCCTTTGCTGGGCGTGAGGGTTTGCTGTGAGCAGGGTGCGGCGAGCCGTTTCCTGCCCCCCGCCCTGCCGCACGCTCGGCCCCAGAGCAGCCGGGAGGCACCGCCAGGCTTTTGGGGGCTGAGTTTAGAAACCACAGCAGGTGGCTCGAAATCACCCCTCACTGCCACAACGTTGCTGCTCCCAGCTCCAAAGTACCTGCTTTAATAAAAGGCAGCGTCCTACAAAGAGAGGGATTGGGAAGCCAAAGAGCTTTCGGGATGTGCTGTCCACACATGGAGCTGCGGCAAGGGATTCTTCCTCCTCATCCCCGTTTGTGGACCTTGAAGAGCAGCCTGAAGGCGGGCTAAGGCACTGCAGCCCATCCTGCAAGGCTCTCAGTGTCATGGTGAGACAATGGTGGCAGGGCACTGGCCAAGCCCCGGCTCACCACCCACCCAAACCTGCCATGCTTCACCAACACAAGCAGTGGTTCCTATTAACCATCCAAGAAAAACAGGTTCCGACTGGTGGTAGTAACTCTGCCACTAAATGCAAGCTGGTGTCCCCACCGCACAAGGTGAGCAGCTTGCCCCAGCATCCCACACTGGCTTTCACCAAACACTTATTTTTAATAAAAATAACACGCCAAGAGTGGTGCAAGGTGCTGGCAGGCAGCAGAGAGGATGCTCCACTTGTGGGAAGCACCACCAGCACTGGCTACTTGGCCAGGCACAGCCTCCACCAACCCAGCAGTGAGATGGGGACAGCAAAAGCATTTTCACGGCACAGACCTAAAACCAAACTAAGGATGGCTGGGTATTTCCTTTTTGAGCTCCAGCTGGTTTTGTCCTCTCTCCTCTCCAGAAGAGTGGACCAGAGGATTTTGGCTGCATCTCACACCTTGCAGCCACGGTGGGTGCAGCACAAGTCTTAAGGGCAGCTGCCTCTGGCAGGAGCACACAGGGGTGCTCAGGACATGCTGGTGATCTGGTATCTATCTGTCTCCTTTGATTTTATTTTTTTGCCTAGAGCACAGGCTTTGGAGCCTAAAGAAGAAACCAGCGTGCGGGTCAGGACTTAAGCAGGCTGCGTAAACAGGTAACACGGAATTTAATTGGACTCCAGTTAAGCCTTTTCATCTCGTTAAAGCTGCCTTCATCTTATATAGCCAGGTTTTAAATTTAATAATAGAACCCTCCCACACCTCACAGTAACCCGATTAACGCCAGGGAGGACGACACGCCGGCCGCTTCCTCCGGACCGAGCCCTCAGATCCTCTCCCACATCAGTCCCCTCCACGGGTCGGTGCCAGCGCCTGCCTTGTGTCAACCTGCACCAAAATAAGTAGAACACCAGCCTGCTGCAGGTTCTGAGAGTGTGACTGCCAGCCCACGTGCCAGCACCCACTGTGGCACCCACTTCAAAACCGTGGTGCCTGCAGAGCCTCTCAGGTGGGCTCAGCCTTCTATTTTCTCTCTAGCCAGAGTCCATCCTGCTTCCTCCAGTACAAGCCACTTGGCTGGATGCTCCAGAAGACAAAACAAACCAGTTTTGGTTTATTTTTGGGTAAGAGAAGGTAAAAGAACACTGGGCTGAAGCTTTGTGTATTCCCAAGACATGAAAAAAACACCAAAACAGCTTAAATGGGCTCATACCACTATCACCAAATCACCCAAAAGCCACTGCTGTGCTCCCATAGGACACCATGCTGTGCATACAAGTTCAGCTTAATTATACTTCTACAACAGCACAAGCTTTTTGTGCTTATTTTAAATCCATCACCTGCAAGCTGCCCGGCACACAAAGCTCCAGCACACACCCTGCTCAGGAACAGCCACGCTCGGCAACTTTTTCCTTCTCCTTTATGGAGAAAGAAACAACCCCCAGCCCTGTATTTTCCTTGAGCCTTAAAAAACCCCCAACCATTAAAAAAAAGGCACAACACTCGAATGGTGTTTCAAGCTAATACGGGGGTTTTTTTTTGGTTGGTGTTTTTTTTTTTTTTTTCCTCTCCTCCCTTGTAAAGGATAATCTGAGACAGCAGCTCCGGCCACGAAACAATAGGATTTTAATCTCTTAAGTCGGCGTCCCCCTTATCCCCGGGAAGGAAACCCCTTCAGTCATTTACAAGTTTGTAAATAAGGCTCTTGGTAGCATCTCGCGGACATCTGCTCCGCCAGCCCGCCAGCGTTCCTGCTAACATTTACAAACATCCTTCCACAAACACCCAGCGCGCTCTGCTGAGCTGGCTTTCTCTAAATATATCCCAAGGAAATAACTTGGCAGGGCTGCAAAAATTTCACAGCGACCGAATTAAAGGGGGGGGTGGAGAGCAGAGGAGGGGTTGGGGGGGAATAAGCATGGGAGGTGTAGAACAGACTAAATGCAATTAGGCTCCGTTTTGCACACGCGTGTGTACAGGGAGGGTTACAAAGGGAAACTTGTGGGAAGTGAAGCCGGGCTTGCTGGAAGTGCTTCTCCTGACTCAGGAAGGGCTTTGCAGAGGACAGCACTCCAGGGCTTCACGCCATGTGGTTGGGTGTATCAGACCCTGGTATTTAGGGATTCACCCCAACCCTGGTATTTAAGGATGCTTTGCCATGGGCAGCCCCATGGAGTGGCCCCTATCCCTGGCTTGGTGAAGCTGATGGTCCCAGCTTTCCCACTGCCAGCATCTTCCTCAGCACAAGATCCACCTCCAGGTACACCTTAAAACCAGTGTATGAGAAGCAATGTATGAACCCTCCCCACTGCCAAACAGCTTAAATGGATCCCATGCAATTAGCACCCTGGAAAATGCTGTAAATACACAGGTATTAATTACTATCAATTCTCCTCTAATAATTCCAGCAGCAGACAGGCCAGGCTCTTTTCCAGCAATCAATACCATCCATTTCAGGGTCTACCTGCCAAAAAAGTTATATAAAATAATTATATAAAATTTTCATTAGATAATGCAATTGGTTAAGACTATTAATCTACTGCTCATCTATCAGTGTGGGACACTCAGCTCTGTGAGGGCCACTCAGCAGCTCCTTGCACCAACAAACTGGATTCCCTTCTGCACTGGACACTCGGCCGTTCCACCTAAATGTGCTCCTGATGTACCCACACGAGACTTTATGGAAAGCTCACAGATGAATTTCAGATTTTAAAAAACATCACCGTTCTTAAAACCAAAAGGGAAATGTACCCAGCAAGCAAAGCTGATGGGAGAGGTAACTTCCTGGAGTTCACTACAAAGTTGTGATGGTTTCAAGTTCCACAGGACTTTACTCCCAGTGATGTCCCTTACTCCACGCTGCAGTTTCTGGGGTGTAACTGTGTGGGACTGCATGGCTGGATGCTCAGTGCCATGTGCACCAGCTCACCTTCCATCCTTCCCTTAAGCGTCACAGCTAAAATCAAGTCCTCTCTGTCACCAGCCTTTGAAAAGATCACATTAAGGAAAATACTGCCTACCCTCTCAAAAAACTAGTAATAATGTGGTGAGGAGGTGCAGGGGAGGCTGCTGGTGTTGGCAGCTGGACTTCTGCTTCCCAGTGCCTGCTGCTCTCTGCTCCTCTGCCTTCTTCCAGATCGAAACTGCCAAGTGCATTTTGGAAGGGGTTGTAAGAAAAGCTAGATTTAAATTGGTAATCCAATTCAGGAAGGAAAAATAATAACAATAACCCGTGACTTTAGAAAAATGCCACGCCGCTGCACCACGTGCATTTGAAGAAAACTAGTTTTAACTTGTCCAAAGGATTTACTGACAACTAACAAGGATATTGCCAATCCCATTGGCAAAACACCCCAAAGGCATCCGGAGTCGGGCAGCGATTTCCCCATTAAAGATGGGTGCAGATTACGAATTTATTTTTCCATTTTATCTTTTTTTTTGTTTTCAGATTTGGAAACACACCTTGTGTTTCAGCCATTTGATCTCATCACTTGCTCTTTGCAATCAAAAATAACACAAAACAAGCTGTGAGTTTGCCTGGGGAGTCAGTGATGCCTGGTAACTAACCCTCATCTGAATCCAGGGAAGAGGGTGAGACCTCCTTTCCCAGCAACTGCCTTTGCAGTGCAGTGGGAAACACCATGACCTCTCCAGAAAAACATCTTTTTCCATTGTCTGGGCAGCTGGATGCTGTGGGATGGAGCACTGGCACCCCAGCACAGCATCCAGCACTTCCCACCCCCAATCCAGCCGGAGAAGACCAGACCCTGTGGCTTTACCCCACAGCAAAACATCCCCATTTTCTCCATCCTCTACCCGCCGCAGGGAAAGAGAGGAGAGAATTAATGCAAATACTCTCCCATTCTTGTCGTGCACTTGAATGCCAAAATATCCCATTTGCTTAAGCCTATTTTACTGCGAGCAGCTGCCCCGGTATTATTCCCCGACACCAAAGGCAAAGGGCAAAAGAAGTTGGTCTGGAGCAGGTGAACACCATCTGCCCGTCCCTGACGAGATGCTCGTGGCCACCATCTTCGTGTAGTGACACAAAGCCCGTTGGAGCGCCTGTGAAAGGTTACAGCGGCGCTTTTCTGAGCGGTGCCGTAACCTTTCGCGGGCGCTCCGGAGGGTTTTGTGTACCTACGGAGGCGGCCAAGCATCCAGCCCCGCTGGCAGCGGCCCCTGATGGATTTGCCTGCTGATCTGTGAAGTTTTACCACGGCGAGACTTTAAAAAAAAAAAAAAAAATTAAAAATCTTCCCCTTCTCTAACAAAGCAGCAGGCTAACAAAAAGGAAATCGGCTTTTTTTTTAAAAAAAAGGTGGCTCTCTTGGTGTTTGACGGTGCTTTGTAGCGCAGCATCTTCCACGAAAAATGCTGTTGGAAGGAGTGGAAATGATTTAAATTGAGGCAGAGGTGGCAGCTGAACTTAACTAAGGGCTGTCTGTGACTTGCTGCGCAGGGACAAAGTCCGGCACATCCTATAAACCCTGCGAGGCGGATGGGGAGGAAGGCGCTGGACTTTACACGGGAGCAGCCAGCACCACTGTGGCCAGACCTGGGGCAGCCCTTCAGAGCCCTGAATTAACTGGGATGGATGGACTCAGAGCAGATTTGAGGACTGCTGTGTTCAGTAACAATGATGGCTATGGGCTTTTGTCCTTGCCACCACGCAAGTAACACCCATCCTACAGGACCCACCCGCTTGGGAGCATTGCCATGACTAACCCTCCATGCTTCTGCACTCTTGATTCATCCAAAAAAGCCAGTAAGGGCTTAGAAATCCTTCATGATGCTTCAGTTGTACACCAAGAGCCAACCCAGTTCTCAACGAGCCGTGGCTGGGACAGCAACACTGGAGCACCACAAGGAAAGCTGCTGGCAAACCCCAATCCCAAGCAAGATGGGTTTTGCGACTGAGTGATGATGGAGAAAAGCCATCATGCCTTGGCGTGATTCCCGTGTTTTCCAAGGTGATGTTTGAGAAATGGTGAAAATATTCTGCCCTCCGTGCAGACCTTTTCACTGACATCCTGCCTTAGGAAAGGAGGCACAGAACATCTTGTATCCTGGCATCCCTGCAGGCTTCTGCTGTGGAGCAATGGAGCTGTGGTGCATCCTGGATCCCTGCAGTGTTTCACTACCCAGTTTGGAGCTGCAGAACACCCTGCATCCCCACATCCCACAGCAGCAGTGGTGACCCTCCCCAAGCAGTGGATGGCCACCAACAAGGTCACAACACCCACGACTTCCCAAGTGCTGTGTGTCCCAGGCTCATCCATCCCTGGGGAGCAGGTTTATCCACCCAGCACGGACTGAGCACCACTGATACTCTTTCCAGGCAAGGCTGAAAGCTTGAGCAAGCAGCTCAGGTTGGAAACACATCGAGCACAAGGGAAGGTGCAAGATGTGGGTGTGAGGCGGTGGCAGGAGGAAAATCCCAGTTTTCCTCACCACCTGCCAGCACAGGATCCCAACCCAGGCTGTGGGCATCACTTCACCCTGAGCTGTGGCTGCAGGGGCACACACAAACCCAGAGCAGTGCTAATCGTCCCCAGAAATCATCTTTGCGCATCTGCCAGGGGTCAGAGATGAGGATTTTTGGGGAGGGGGGATTGCAGCAACTTTCCCCTCCTCTCCACTCATCTAATCCCTCAGGCTAATCCCTTCCAGCCATATGGAGCCTTCACATCCCAAACCTGCTCCCAGGCTGCCCCTTCTTACCCTCTGTGTCCCTGGGAGTAATGCTTTGGACCTGAAAAGTGGTGTATGGGTGGGGAAAGGGTGTGATCCCCCCTCCAGACCCCTGAGAGATCCCCCAACCACTCTACACACACGGTTTCTGATAAAAATTCACATTAAAGCACTCAAAATCCAGGCAAGCACAGCCCTGTGTCTGGTGTTCCCTCCCTTTTTACAACAGCAGGGTTTATTGAGTTATTTGTGGGTGCTGCCCCCCCAAAAATAGTGTTTCCCAGGTCTGATAATTGCTCAAGGCATTTCAAAATTAATAGAGCAGCTAGAGCAAAGGACAGGAGGAGTAAATCTGACGTAAGCCACTGTGTAATTCAGTGCTGTTCCCAAGAACTGGTGGCTTTCTCCACTGCCAAAAAAAGCCAGGGGCTAAGCTAGCTTGGTGCAGATCTCCCCTGGAAGGCTGGGATTTCTTGGGAGGGGGAGGGTGAATGGGAAGAGGCATTTTAACCATTTCAGCATGTTCTGGATGAAAAGAGGTGCACATCCATGGGATAAGAGGGAATTCACCACGCTACCTCCCCTCCTGGTCTGCTGCCTCTCTCCTGCCTGAACCTGGGGATCGGAAACACCACTCCAAAGTGGCCCCATGTTTTATTTACCTTAACACCAGCTCTCTGCATTGCTTTGGTGTTGCTGGCACTGGTGATCCAGGCACAGCTGAGCTGCAGAACTTCCCCGTGGAAAAGTCCCCCCTGGGGTTGCACAACTGACAAGGTGCACACTGGGATAGGGGGAGGATTTCTGATAAAAATACGGGTTTTTAAAAAAATCACTGTTTTCTGCACTGAGCGGTTTTGTTAGACACAACTCCAAGCCACATCACCCTTAAAGCTTACAAAACATTAATTATTTCTCTTCTAAGAGCACCTCTGCCTGTCAAAACACAGTGGTTAGTACAAACCCCCCATTTATGAACTGGGAGCTTTTTGAAGCCAGCTCTGGAGGGACCCTGTAAAACCAGCGTGCAAACCCCTGCCCCCTGACCCAGCAATAAACTGGTACGTGAGGCAGGAAAACTTCAAGTCTGGAGAGCAAGGGAGGAAAAAAAAAAAAAGAAAGACAAAAAAAAAGAGCCCCAGGCTTTCAGACAGCAGAGAGGGGGAGGGAGCGATGTGAGAGCACTGAGCATCACTACAAGGTCTTGTTTAGACTGGCAGTGCTGGGAAACACCTGGCTACAGAGCCCATGAGTGGAGATCAAGGGATGGACCAGGATGAGGAGTGGAGGAAGCACAGCCATGGTGGTCATGGCCATGAATGGCTGGTGGAAACTTCCCGATAGCCTTTTTCTCTTTTGGTGGTTTTTTTTCACACCCACCATTTGATATCCATAAGTAAGAACAGCTCCTGCAGTGCCCACAGTCAGAGCTGCTCTTGCAACACCCTGACACAAACCCAGGCACAGGCTGGTGCGTGGACACTGCTGCCCCCACAGCACCCTTCTCTCCATGGTGACATTCCTACAAGCACCAGTTTGTGATGCTGACTGCCCTCAGACCCCAAAACTGAGCATCCCAAAACCTTCCAGCTTTGAGACCTGCAGCCCCTCACCTCCTCTGAGAGCAAAACCTCCCTCAACTCCACAGGGAGCTACAGGCAGACCCCGAGCTCCCCAAAAGGCACAGGATTCCAGGCGCACAGCATTCCAGTTAGTTTTTCTAAGTCTTTGTAAAGGCTGGAAAGAATCCTCCTCCCCTGCTCACACCTCCTGGGGCACTCTGCAGATTCCCAGGTGAAGCTCCGGGGCTCTTGGGGGTTTTCTCCCTCCCCTTATCCCAGTGGGACAGTGCACCCACCGCAGCAGCCCCCAGCACCCACCAGGCTTTCGGTGGGCAACGGCATCTCCTGGAAAAAAAAAAAAAACCACAAAAACTCTTCCCAGCTGCAGCATGGAAATGACACGAGGGGCCTTTTGTGCAGGCAGCACCCTGCTAAGCTGCACAAAGCTGGGAGCAGGGGGGGTTCAAAGGCTCCTGGTGCAGGGAAGGGGCCCCTCCACGTTCCCCCCTCCCCGGGCACCGGCTTTTGTATCGCCTTGGCCGGATTCGTTCACTCCCCTGCCGGAGCTGGCTGGGGCCTCCTCCGCCTGCAATCCCTGCGGATTTTACCTCCGGGCAAGAGCAAGGGGGGGAGAAAAGGGGGGGCAGCCCAGTGCCTTAAAAGAGCCTGGTAAAAACAACAGACTGCAGTTGGGGGATAGATACACGATGGCTTTAAAAAAGCACACCGCCGAGGAGAGTTTGATGGCTCTGCCAAAAGGAAAGAAGTGTCTTCCCACTTGCAAACCAGAGTTAATTATAGAAAAAAAAGGCCCAGGAAAGTGTTAAAACCATCTGTGCCACGAGGAAGAGGCTGGGGCTGGGCGGGTGAAGGCAGCAGCGCTGACAGCTGCTGTGTACAGGCAGCCTGGACCGCTCCCCCGGCGCCGCACCGTGCCCTGCCATCCTCACTGTGACATCCTCCCACCCTGCCATCCTTGCCCTTCCATCCCTGTCATGCCATCTTCCCGCTCTGCCATCCTTGACGTGCCATCCCTGCCCTGCCATCCATGTCCTGCCACCCTTGTCGTGCCACCCTTGTCATGCCATCCTTGTCATGCCACCCTTGTCGTGCCATCCCTGCCCTGCCATCCATGTCCTGCCACCCTTGTCACGCCACCCTTGTCGTGCCATCCTTGTTGTGCCATCTCTGCCACACTACCCTTGTCGTGCCATCCTTGTCCTGCCATCCTTCCCACACTACCCTTGCTGTTCCATCCTCCCTAGCAAGCCACAGGTCTTACCTGCCCTAGCATACACTGTGGGTCCCCAGCAGCCTCTCTCCTGCAGGGGTGCACGGGGCAGGAGCTCCAGATTCATCAGCAAAAGGCACCACAAACCCCCAAGAGTAGCCTGGGTGGCACAGAGGGGACATCCCTGGGACAGTTCTAAGTATGTCTCACTGAAGCATCACACACGGTACATCCCAGGAGAGAAGCACCTGTTCTTACCCCAAACCCCAGAGAAACACGGCCCAAGTGATGATGCCAAGCCTCCCCCATCTCCTCGGCAGGGCTGAGGATGGACAGCCATCCCTCCTGCTGTGGGAAGGACGGGATCCACAGGAGGCCAGACCCGCAGGGCTGCGCACAGCGCCTGACCCCGCAGCCGGATCCCAACCGCTTCACAAATATTTACCTAGCTGGTTTCTAAACAAACCCCAAATGCCAGAGAGTTTAAAGTCCATGTCCTAAACGGCTCCTGTCTTGCACTTGCCTGCCCTCGGGTCCCCAGCTGCCTGCCCAGGAAGCCTCCAAGCCCCTGCACCCTGCCCCGACCCCCGAGCTTAAGGACACTGCAGGCAGCCAGGCTGGAGGCAACACTTCTGTCTCTGATTTTATTAGGGACATTCAGGCTGGATGATGCCTGAACATGCAACTGGTGCATTTCAGAGGAGCCCTCATGTTGAGGAGCTTCCATATAGATTCGTCGCAGAAAATAATTAGCCATAATTAAGGGCTTCTGGTTTACGGCTCCAAAAAATTGTTTAAACAGCAGAGCCCTGTTCAAATTAAGTTCAAGGCTCGCCAATTAATATTTCTTTACCCTGCTACGGTTCAGTTTCAAACTTCTGCTCAGAGAGCAGCCTGGGCTGCTCAGATCATGGCTGTTACTCCTGTGAGCAGGCAAAGGAGCTGCGTGGCTGGGCCCAGCCCCAAAATCACTTAATTTTGAAGCAAAAAGCAAAAACCTGTTGCGGTTAAGAGAAGAGAAGAAGGAATGGAAGGATAAAACTGACGGGAGCTGGAGAACACGACAGTGGATGAAGAGCAAGAGGTGCTGCCAGTTTGTAGATGGCTCTGAGATGTGACATGGCACCAATGCCCATGGCACAGACGGATCAGCCGGAATCTTGGGCTCACCAAGTCTGAGTTTTGAGGCAGTTTCAGGCTCTTCTGTGTAGCACTACCCACCAGGCCAGCCCCAGCCCCACCTGCGGCGCTCCCTCCTATGGACAACATATGGCACGTCTCACCTCATTAGAGACATAACTAGCAGAAATAATAAGCAAGTCTTTACACAAAATCTGAGCTAGTGCACTAGAACAGGCTCTTCAGCACTGAGGTTTTTGGTGTGTCCCACCAAACCCTGCTCCAAAATCCAGCTGTGCATCCTGGAGCCTGTTTGCTCTCCACACCACACCAGCCTAGGCAATATCAACTGGGCAAAGCGGAGTTAAATGTGGAGATCAATATTCATATCAAGGCAGCTTCTGAGAGGTTTCAGTTGGTTAAGCAGCCTTGAGATTTTGGCTGTGAGAGGCAGTGCTGCTGACGTGGCCGTAGGTGCACTCCGGGGTCATCTATACAATTGTGATCTCCGGAGGAAGTTGCTGACGAGAGGGAATCATAGAATCATTTATGTCAGAAAAGACCTCTAAGAACATTGAGTCCAACCATTCCCCGGTACTGCCAAGCCCACCACTAAACCACGTCCCCAAGGGCCACATCTACACAGCTTTTAAATCCCTCCAGGGATGGTGAACTCCATCACTGCCCTGGGCAGCCTGTTCCAAGGCCTGACAAGCTTTTTAGTGAAGAAAATTTTTCCTAATATCCAATCTAAACCTCCTCTGGTGCAACTTGAGGTCATTTCCTCTCATCCTGCCTGTTCCAGCAGTCCCAGGCTGCTGGGATAGGATGCAGGAACCTCTTATGGGTGGAAACCTGCAGGCAGCTCCACGACACATACAATAAAACTTTACTTTTTTCCATATTTTAATTAACACCAGCCCTCTGTTAGCACTGATGAAGGGGTGTGCCACCATCCACCGAGGCACCACACTGGGATGCAGTCCCATCATGCTGGACTGGGTAAAGGACAAGAAAGAGGAGCCCATACAATGGCCTGCTTGGAGTTTTGTCCCCAGCATGGTGGGACAACACATGAGGATGCTGGCCCTCAGCCTGGACAGCTTCTGAAGCCACCCCAGGGTCACCAAGAAAAGGCCAGATGATGCTGCAAATCAGTAAAAGTCTTTCTGCTGTTTTCTTTGAGGAAAAAGCATCTTTTCCCCTGTGTCTGCTTCCTCCAGCAGAAAAAACTTCAGCGCTTCTAGGAGCAAAACCCCAATGCTCCTCTGTCACCCAAAAAGGGCATCTTCATCGTGTGCTGCCTGTCCAGAGGCACAAACCAGGAGCACCACTGGCTCCTGCCAGCTGCAGGGCTTTTCCCAGTATGATGGAGGAGCACCGTGGGAAGCACGCACGAAAACAGCCGTATCATAAACCAACTCAACTTCATGACCTGAACGCTTTAAGACAGAGCAGAAGCCTTTGTACCGTGGCCATAACTGCAATTATTCAGTTAGCCATCGCTTGCACCAAGATCTAGTGCTCCAGATCTCACAGCAAATGCTGACTTAAAGACCCATATCAAATACATTATGATACCACTGTTTCCCGTTACCCACGCTGATGATTCAATTAATTTAAAACAGCAGTGAAATTTAATTTCACCATTACCCTGCAATCCCCAGCAACACCAGCTGCCCAAGTTGGATGGACTGGAGGGGTAGGAAGAAAGCGAAGGGATAAAAGATGAGGAAATACAGGTGTGAGAAGCAAATGGGGCTAAGCGAGTCCTTTTCTAATCCCTCTGAAGGGGTAGAAGTACAGGAAAGTTTGCAGGAGAGACAAGGAGCAGATGAGGGGCTGCACAGCACCTGCAAAGGGTTTCATCGAGAACAGGCTCTTGCAAGAAGGGCTCACTCTCCTCCTTTCACCTCCTTCCACATGCACCATTCAAGCTCACAGGGTCCTGCCCAACCCCGAAGACAAATGCCACGCAGAGCACAAAATACAGGGCAGACACCCTCTGAAAGGGCAACCCCTGAGCCTGCCCAGGCCTTGCCTCAGGATCCATCAGCAGGGCCAAGGGTTAACAAGAACCATCAAATGGAGCGCAAGCTGCTCTTTCACAGGGGGAAAAGGTTGCCCCTTTGGAGATCTGCAGCCATGGTCTGCACGTAGGGCTCAGGCCTCAGGTCAAGTGGGGTTCACCCGGGGCTCCATCAGCCAGCCCAGCTCACCACACAGGAGCTGCAACAGAAGGGACACGGCCAGCCCTGGCGAGCTTCCCTCCCCGACACGTGGCCGGAGAAGAATAGTTAGCCCAAGCAGAGCTCTCCCATCTGCTTTTGTTTTCCACTCTTCAGTCCTGGCTCTGCTAAAGCCCCTGAAGTCACCGGGCATCTGTTCTCCTCCACCCATCGCATCTGCCAGCCACCGCCGCTCTGACAGCCATCCATCACGGCGTAATACGCTGACCACGAGACCAGTGGGACATCATTTTCAAGTCAAATGCAGCAGGTTAGCATAAAATAAAGCATCGCCCTGGGTTTTTTTTTTTTTTTTTTTGGTGTTGGTTTTTTTTTTTTTTTCTTTTCTTCCCCCCTTCCTAACGATCCAGCAGCTGCAGCAAGGGACTCGGTACGCAACAAAAGTGAAGAGGGGAAAAAAGAAGGCGCAGGAAAATGGCAATTCTACTCTTCTGAGTCATAACAATTATGACGTTGTGATAAGAAACGTTTTCTATGAATTTTTAAGTACCAGTAATCCTGTTTGCAATTGTCCCCCGGGAACAAGGCGACAGATTGAATGGGGCTGACAGTTATTTCCATCCTGACGAACGCGGCTCCGACGCGCCGTCTCCTCCCTCCAAACTTCCCAGCGCTCAGCCCACCACTCCAGCTTGTTTGGTGCAAGCAACGTGGAGCTGGCTTGGCCACTGGTGTGACTGAGGACATCCCCAAACAGCCTCTGAACCACCCCACTGGCTCCATGCTCCAAGCATATACTCTTCTGTGCACCCAGAGAGCAAAGCTGCGCTCCAACAGCACATACAGGGAGGAGATGCATCCCTGAAGCCCCTTTTCCCTGGACACACAGCCATGCCCTCAAGAACCTGCAGCTGTGAGCTACAAGGCGAGTTTGAGCATCTTTGTTCCCCCAGTCCTGCCTCAGCAAACACCCTTGGAGGTCCAGGAAAGGTGGGGATCAACAGGGAAAGCACTGCACGACGTTTCGCTACTTGAGATTCCAAAATTTTCATCACCACTTGAAAACTCTGCAGATTTATCTCACTGATACAGGAGAGAAGGCGGCAGGAAACACCTTTTTGTTCAAGTCTTTCAGACTGGGAACAAAACCAGCTCCTTTACCTCTTTTGTAAAATGAGCACCGTCATCAGAATCAGTGCCGAGGAGCGAATTTGTTTTGCAGAGGATCAAAATAATAATGGATGACGAAGGAAAGCTGCCACGGCGAGACTGCTCGGGAGATGCTCTGCTCTAGGCAGCCTTTCCCGAAATGCTCCTAACAGATCCTCACACTCACAGCTCCAGCAGTGCTCCCAAACCCAGGTACCAAGGGGTGCTCTGGCCAAAGTGACACTCTCCAAGATATCAGTGACTCATGGCTGCTGTCTGTGGCAACCTTACCAATGATGGGAATGTGGTTTAATTGCTACCAGGCAAGGAAAGAGATGTGGAATGCGCTCCTGCAAACCCAGGGCATTGCGTGGGCCCTGGGAGTCCAGCAGCCTGACACAGAGCAGCATTCCTACAGGAAACCCAGCCTGCTGTCCTGTGTTGGCCATTCTCAGCCACCAGCCTAATGTAAAGCTCAATCCTTTCAAAAGTCTGCTTTTTTTTTAAAAAAAAAAAAAAAGGAAATACTAAGTTCTGCTTCCCCCTAAAGAGTCACCTCTGCCACCTCTGCCCTGGAATGCTCTGTGCCACCATGCCACCAACCTCCAGGCAAGCCTGAGCCTTCAGTGCTCTACAGCCAGGAGACATTAAAATCAGCCTGTCAATTTACATGCAAATTTATTTTAGATGCGACAGAGGGCTACAAAAGAAGGTGTACTAGATGCTGTTTGCTTCTGCTAAGGCTGTTATGGTTTGGCTCCAAGGGTATTGGCTGGGTGAGCTTGAGGGCTAGGTGGTGGGATGCACATGGGCTTTCACCTCTGGATGAGTGTCTGGCTGAAACCCAGCTCTCCAAGGACCAAAACCTCTCAGTGTGAGGGCAGTGCAAGCTGCTGCTGGTGGAGCGTGCAAGCCAGAAACGTGCCCACCACCACTGCCCCTCTGCCTGGCAAGCCCTCCTTGCTATGATTTCCTGCTGAGAATCCCCCAATATCCTTTTGTCTTGTTGCTTTGTCTCCTTTTCCCTGAGCTGGGGGAAGCCTTCCCTCCTTGTCCTGCTCCCCTCCTCCCTGTCCCCAGCAGCAGCACAGCCCTGGGGCCAGGCTGCGCACCCAGCAGGTCCCCGGGGCCGATTCTCAGAAAGCACAACTGCTTCTGCAGAAGTTTGGCAGCTCGGGCCAATGCAGGAGCTTCTTTAATCAACTCAAATGGCGTTTTCTGCAGATAAGTCTCTACTCTGGCGCCAAGAAAGAGCCAGACAGACAGGAGCAAGGAAAAAAAAAACCAACACACACCCCAACACAACCCCCCCGCACAACACAGAGGCTGCAAAGTCACCGCACAAGCTCGCAGGGTGATTATTTATAGCCTTTCCCTCTGCAAAAAGCCAAAATAATTGTTCCAGCCCAATAATGAATTTCCTGAATGCTGGGCTCAGGGGTAGCCACCAAGTGCAGCACTTTGAGCTACTTTCAATGTACTGGGCTCTAGAATAATGATTTAGAAGGGAGAAAAAACTTATTGTGCAGGAGTAACTGCAGCCAGAGAAGGGAGGAGTGAGAACATGAAAGCAGCACACTCTGCAGCCCCCAAGGTCAGTGTGGAAGGAGGGGGAGGAGGTGCTCCAGGCACAGGAGCAGAGATTCCCCTGCAGCCTGTGGTGCAGACCATGGTGAGGCATGTGGCCCCTGCAGCTCCGTGTGGAGCTGAGATCCACCTGCAGCCCTTGGGGAACCCAGGCTGGAGCAGGGGATGCCCACGGGAGGTGTGACCCATGGCAGGGACCCACTGCTGGAAGCGGTTTGGGAAGAACTGAGAATTTGTGGAAGATTGTCTCCCATGGGAAGAACCTCATGCGGAGCAGGGGAAGAGTGGGAGGAGTCTTTCCCCTGAGGAGGAAGGAGCAGCAGAGAGAACTGTGATGAACTGACCACAGCCCCCACTCCCCGTCCCTCTTTGCTGCTGGCAGGAAGGAGAGAGAGAAAACCAGGAGTGAAGTTGGGCTCAGAAAGAAGGGAGGAGTAAGGGGAAGGCGTTTTAGATTTAGTTTGTATTTCTCATTATCATTTTGTGATTTGATTGGCATTAACTTAAATTAATTTTACTCAAGTTGAGGTCAGTTTGCCTGTGACAGTAGCTGGTGAGTGATGTTTTCCCTGTCCTTAGCTGACCCATGGGCTTTCATGGTATTTTCTCTTCCCTGTCCAGCTGACAAGTGACTTTAGGGGGCACCTGGCACCCAGGTGGGCTCAGCCCACCACCTGCAAGTGGCACCTGGTGAGGTGGGATGGCTAGAGGTGTCTCTGGAGAGCCAACACAATGGCAGGGATTCCTGCATCCCAGGGTTGGTGAGGATATGTCAATACGAACTAATCTCCATTGGGCGGAACTGGAGCTCCAAAGAGGTTCCCCAATAAAGGGCTGGGCTCTAACAAGGTTTCCCTACAGCCAGGCTGAAACCCCAGAAACCTCTGTGAAGGTCTGACTGTGGTCACCAGCTGCAAACAAGTGTGGGAAAACACTGAGTTGGAATCCTTCCCCCCTGTCCCAAAGCCCAGCAAGACCAAAAGCCTCCTGCAGCCACCTCCTCAGGCATTTCTGCCCTCCCCAGCTTCCCATTTCTCCTCCCAAGCCCTCTGGTTTGTTTGGAGAATTATTATTCCTTCTCTACAGCTCAACCCACTCACGCCACTGCTGCCTCTTCTGTCAGCAGGATAAGAGGAGCAACGGCATTTGCATGGGAAGAGAGGAGGGGAAAGCACCAGCCATCCTCTCCAAGTTCCCAAGCTTTGCAAGCAAAACTCTTCTTAATATATCAAAAAATAAATATTGCATTGTCCTGGTTTTGGCTGGGATAGAGTTAATTTTCTTCCTAGTAGCTGGTACAGTGCTGTGTTATGGATTCACTATGAGAACAACGTTGATAACACAGTGGTGTTTTGCTGTTGCTAAGTAGGGCTTACTCCAAGTCAAGGACTTTTCAGCTTCCCTGTTCTGCCAGTGAGGAGGTGCACAAGGAACCAGGAGGGGGAATGGCCAGGAGAAGTGACACTGACCAAAGGGATATTCCACACCACAGAATGTCATGTCCAGTACATAAACTGGGGGAATTTAGCCAAGAAGTATGATTGCTGCTTGGGGACAGGCTGGGCATTAGTCAGTGGGTGGTGAGGAATTATACAGTGCATCAGTTATCCGTTTTATGCTTTATTCTCTCTTTCTATCCATTTCATTCCTGTTATTATATTTATTTCAATTAATAAACTACTCTTCACAAACCCATGGGTTTTACTTTTCCTGCCCTCCATTCCACTGGTGCAGAGTGTGAGCAAGATGGTACTTAATGTGTTTAATCCCAACCAGCAAATCACATACATATATATATATATATATAAATATATATGCATATATGTGTATATATATATACACAGCCCATATATGGCATGTGTGACAACATCCACAGACCAAAACTGCTGGTGGTGGAGCCAAGCCAAGGGGTAGTTCAGGACTCCACAGTTGCTGTCCTACAGATTATCTCCCAGGTTAGGTATCACAATTCCTGGAAATATTCATCTCTTGGCTACCCCCTAGACAAGTCAACCACCCACAACCCAGCAGGAACCCAGGCACAGCTGCTGAGGACTTTTGAGGGAGAAAGCCTGGATTCTTTCTGCATCCCATCTCTCTCTTTGGCTTGACCCACTGGGAAGTCTCAAAAAAAATACCAACTTTGTAAAAGCTGGTAGAGAGAGAACCCAACTGCTCCAGTGGCTCCAGCTGAAGAGTCAGCAGAGGAACTCGTGTGGGAACCCAGAGATGCTCCCATAGCAAACCCACAAATAGACACAGCTCTTTCTTTTTAGAGACAGCATAGACTTTTTCCTTATTGGGAAAGGAGTTTCTTTGGTATCCCCTTGGGAGGACCATGTGTCCTGCTGAGCTGCTCTCATGACAGCAAACACCCCGGTCCCGTGAGAGCACCCTACGCTACAGAGCGCCCTGTGCCACCAGGCGCTTCCAACTCATGCAGCCAGCAGAGCTGCAGGTGCCTAACCCCACCAAAACCTGCCTGTTCCCTTCCTCACGACCCATCCACCCCACAACCACCTTCACCCTTGGATGACCACAGAGGGAGAGGCGATATCCTCCTGGAGATCCTCACCCACGCCTCCCAGCAGCACGAGCCGGGGCTCAGGCACGCCAAGCGGGGCATCCGACTGACCCGGAGGAGCGCAGGTGGGAGGAATTCGGGGCAGGGGGACCCTATCTTTACCCCTGCAAAGCGTTGCCCCCTCCCTCTCCCGCCAGGCTGCGCCGGCTCCAGGCGCTCCCGCGATCCAAGCGGAGCAGATGGCACGCGCAACACTACGGCTTCGCTTTCCAGCCGCCATCGCAGAGCTGCTTCTCAGCAGGGCGGAGGCGGGGGGGAGACGGCTTATTTTTTTTTTATTTTTTTTTTTAAATATATTTCCCTGGAATTTTGATTTTCTTTTAAAAAAAAAAAAAAACCAAAAAAACCCGTGTATAATCCCCAGTGTTTGAGCCCCCAGGAGCCCCTGGCAGCAGAGCACAGCGCTCCATGGAAGGATGGTGTGTGCTGGCTGATTGGCAGCCTGTCCGTCTGTCTGTGCCTGGGGACCCCGCTGACCGCCCGAAATCCCCGCCGAGAGGGACAAATCCTGGAAAGCCTCACAAAGCAGAGATGGAGGGGGAAAAAAGGGATGAATGTGATCAAAAAAAGGGCTTTCTAGGGATTTCTGCTGGCTCGCCTGGATTTCCTCCCTTGCCTCCCTCCAGTCTTTGCCTCTGCCATCCCAGCCCTGAGTGGAGAAGACCCAGAGGGAAAGCTGAGCTGTTTCAGCTCCCTGGGACATTGGTCTTCCTGTCTCCACCGATAGGATGGAGCAGAGAGATGCTGTCCCACCCAGGGTGATGACAGGCTCTGGGACCATTTGGCAGCTTGGGGATCAGACTTGGGGTCCGTTGTCACTACACACCGTGGCCTCTCATCCTACGATGGCTCAAACCAGGTTTTCTACTTCCCAGCGGGAAGCCACACCTCAAACGAGGCTGGGAAACCAAATCTGGGCATCGCAGACACCAGATTGCTTTCAGCAGCCGCGCTCTGCACAGAGCTCGGCGATAAGTACAAAAAAGTCTGTGCTTTGCACCGCTGATTTCTTGTCTGGGGATGCATAAAACCTGGAGATGACAGATCAGCACCTCGATCCAAGAGCATCCCCGCCCCGCTCTGCCGGAAGAGGCGGTAAACAAAGGCGGCTCTCCCCGGCGTCCGCAGGCAGCTGCCACCGACGCCGTGCAGTAGTGGGAGGGGTAAAAAACAAAAGAGGTCTGCACGCTGGGATCTGCGGGAATGGGATGCCCCTGGCGCTATCCTGGCCCTTTTATTCCATGGGTACCAGAGGGAGCTTGGCCCCAGCCCCTTTGGACACCTTCCTTCCTTGCCCAGCTACCCAGCTGGGTGCCAAGGGCAGAGCACCACTCCATAACCACTCAGCGTTCAGAAGGGGAAAACATCCCAAGGTTGGGCACAGAGAGTGGCTTGGCCATCCTGGCAAAGAGCTCAATGATGATTTGGACCAGGATGCAACAGTTCTGTGCTGACAGGCACTGTCGGGTGTGACAACATCCATTCCATGTGGGACTGTGCAGGCAAAGTTTGAGCTGGTGACAGAGATCTAGTGAGGCCAAATGAGCAGGGAATTCTGTGATGCAGTTTCTTAACTTAGATGGCTTCCCACCATTGGCAGGGATGAGCAGGTGATCACCAGGGCTTTGCATGGGTGGTCACTACCAAGAAGGGACAGCGCTGAGAAATGTCAACTTGAGAGTTTCCAAGAAAATAACTAGAAGGCAACCATGCCTCAAAGTCTTGGTCTATCATCCATGGGTAGGTGATAGTTGTGCCACTTGGCCCAGTGAGCCCAGGGAGCCTAAAGCAGCTGGAACAATGCTGCTAAACTCTCCTAAATCCCACCAATCTTCCCAAAAACGCTGGCCGGACGCTGCATCTAGCTCCATCACTTTTTCCAACCACTGTTGTTCCCTGTTCGCTTGCCCATCTGTTTGTACTAGGGCCCACAGACCCCAAAAAACAGGGTCTGTAATTACCAATGAACACACCTTTAGCTCTGGGGCGCCCATAGATTATTCCCTCGGGGGCACCACATGGCAATCCTTTCAAAGAGAAAAAAGCAAGGTAGGAACCATCTTTACAATCCTAAAGTTGAATAATTATCACCTGGGCTGCAGGAAGCCCTTCCCCCTTTTGAGCAAGAGCTCCCAGGATGCAGCAGCACCCAGGAGGGGACTGTGCTGCTGGCCCCTCCGGGGCTTTGCCAAGGAATGCCGGGGGCGCAGCGGGGGGAGCAGCGGCGGTGGCGGTGCTGGGAAGGGAACCAGCTGGAGAGCCGCAGCTCATGTGAAATAATGAAATGCCAACAACCCCTGCATCTTCCACAGTCTCTCAGGTCACCTACCAGATTAGGAGGCCTGTTGCTAAGGCAACCATATCTGCCAAGTGCTAGCTGAACTTCCCCATCGCGTTTTAAACCCTTAAGGAGCACAAAAAAAAAAAAAAAAAAAAAAAAAGAAAGAAGAAAAGGACAAAAAAAAAAAAAGAAAAAAAAAAAAAAAAAAAAAAAAAAAAAAAAAACAAAAAAAAAAAAAAAAAAAAAAAAAAAAAAAAAAAAAAAAAAAAAAAAAAAAAAAAAAAAAAAAAAAAAAAAAAAAAAAAAAAAAGAAAAAAAAAAAATCTCCCTAAGAAATATATCAGAATAAAACGAAGGGGTAACGCTGATGATGCAACCCACAGGAGACCAGTGGAGCTGAAGGGGGGGCAGCTGGGAAGGGAAAGCAAAGGGAAGGCGCCCAGCAGCCACCTCCCGCGCGGTGCACGCCGTGCTGGCTCCCTTCCAGCCAGCTAATAAAATTATTCGGCATCCGCACACGCACGCAAGACCAGCAAACTTTTGATGCGCCTGGCACAGCAGCAGGGGAGTGGAAAAAAAAAAAAAAAAAAAAAAAAAAAAAAATCCGCCCCTCCCTCCCCCAAAAGGCGACAAAAAGTCAGGTTATGCATACGAAACGGGGGCAAACAAAGCAAAAAAAATGGAATTTTTTTTTTCTTTGTATTTTTTTTTTTTTTTTTCCCCTCTGGTGGCCTCGCAGACGCCGGGCAAGCCCTGATGCCTCGGCAAGCAGCCGGCAGCCCGGCGCCGCTCAGGAGGGGACAGATGGCCGGCGCAGCGACGTCGGGATGGAGGCGATGGGCACCCGTGGCCACCCCACCACTTCTGCTGCAATCCATGGCCAGGAGCATCCAGAACAGGGATACACGACTTGTGCTCTGCAGCCATAAAATAGGGTAATAAAACCAGCCCTTTCTACGTGCGAGGATCATGTCCCCGTGGGGTGATGGGGGATCACGGTTCCCTCCTCTGGCAGAATAAAACCCCACTCAGAATGTACACCAGCAGGCAGGGAGCCCTAAATCTTGCAGCTCGCTGGGTTAACAGGGAGGCCTGTGAGCAATAAGGGGGAAGGAAAAAAAAAAAAAAAAAAAAAAAAAAAAAGGAGCAGGGAGGGAAAAATAAAAAAAAAGAAAAAAGAAAAAAGAGGGAGAGGAGAAAGAGGCATGGAAAGGAGGAGAAAATGTGGAGCGGCATAAATCAGGCGCGCGGGGGAGCTGGGGAGCACAGCAGCACGTGCTGCGTTCCAGGCGCACAGGCAGCGCACGCGGACGGCTCCTGCCTGGCAGGGTGAGCACCGGGAAGACACCGGCCTCATGCCCCAGAAAAAGGGCCCCCTGGCCCCTCCTGGTGCTAATTTGATGTGGGGTATTGGCTCTGCTGGCCAGCACACCGTCATTTCCATGTTGAAGTCTCCCTGAGAAGGAAAAAGCCTCCGCTGGTGTTGGTGCTGATGCGAAAGATACTCGATGGCAAAAATTAGAGAAGGGTTTTTGCACCCTTCTTCCCACCCTCAGGTCAGCTTGGGGAGAGGAAGTGTGACAATTCCTGCTGAATTCCCCTCAAAGGAGAGCGGCAAAATGGAAACTTGCTCCCAAAGGCCACTGTCTTCCACCGGCCTGCTCTAAATTTGTAATAAAGAGAGGGCAAGGCAAACCCAGCTTTGCTCTGACTGAGGGGCTGCAGTGAGATGGGTTTACACCACGCTAAGAGGCTGCTGGTATTGCTGCCCGGCTGTGATCCTGCCCTCTGACCTCACCTCCATGCCAGCACCCCTGCACCCTGCCAACCAGCCGACAGGAGAAACTTAATTAGCCATGTCCATCAACCCCAAACATCTGTAACCAGCAATATTTACAACCAGAAATAAAGAGGAGTGACCTTCGCGGCGTTGAAAGACAGTTGGGTTCTTGTATTACAACAGTGGGGACAGGCAAAATTCATTATCTCTAATAGCCATCCTTATAACCAGATTAAACACAAAGGCAGCAGTTCCATATTCCCTGACCTGCCACCATCCCCATCCTGAGCAGAGGGGAACTCCCCCTGCCACAGCACTGCTCACACAAACCCCACGGCGGCACGTTCAGCTGGTGTTTATGCATGTGGCCATCTCCATCCCTCTGGAACAGACAATACCCTGGCTCATCCCACCCCAAGGGCTGGGACACCAGCTGGGGTCACTCTCTCCTGGTCCTTCTCCAGGTAGCTCCAAGGAGATGCTTGGCTCCCCGCTCAACATTCTGGAGGTACCAGGGGAAATCTCTCTGCTACACCAGGAATGCTGTGCTGGAGATATTTGCTCACAAGACGCAAGCAAAAAGCACCCAGAGCACAACCACAGTCCAACCCTCCAGAAATCACCATTGTCACACCCCTCATGCTTAGACATCCCCAGGCACAAAGGGTTTTGTCCTGAAGATGCAGCCAAAGCTTTCACCTCTGGCTGCAAGGTGTGTCAATCATTGGCCAGAAAGCCAGAGCCTGTTATTTTCATGAGAGGATGTTCTCTGTGGGGACCTTCTGCTGCCAGCCAGGAGAAACAAGCCACTGGAGAAAACCTGAGCTTCCTAATAGCTTTTCCTCCACCAGCCCCAGCTCCTGCAGCAGTGTGAAGGCAGCTCCTTCTCCAGAAGATGAGCACCAGCGGGGCCAGCTGGTTTCTCCAGTGCTCAGCAGCAACAAGTCAAACTGCTTGGAAAACACTTAAGGCTGGGGGGAGAAGCTTCAAATGGACCAGGCGGACGATGCACCACGCTGGAGCAACGGTAAAAGTTAAAATTAATTAGCTGGCAGGATGACAAAGAAGCCATTGTGCAGCACGCTGGAGCAATCCAAGTACAAAGGCTTTATATAAGTCATGTTGAAAACTCCTTGATGACTGCAGGTAAGGACGGACAAGCTGTCAGGACGTGCCACAACATCCTGAAGGGCTCTGGGACAAGCAAGTAAATCTGCTTTTAACGATGAAATGAGCCCTGGAAGCCTCAGCCTGGACCTCCTCTCCAGAGGAAACTGGCAAAGGTGGGAAGCACCTGGGTGTTATTGGTGCTATAATACCCAGCATAAAACAAAACCATCTGTTTTGGGGGTTTCCATGGAAAATTGTGCTTGAGCTGGGCTAAAGGGACCCGTATGCAATGTGTGGCAGTGTTTGCTTCCTTGTGAGCTCCCACCTCCATCCCCAACCATATCCCACAAAGCCCATCTCTGCCTAAAGACCAAGCATTTCAAAATGTGGCTGTCCCTGCCCCAAACCCGACCCCAACAGGGTCTCATAAAACCAGACCCATCTCCTGGTTCACGCCTCGCACAGGAAGAGCCAAAGTGTTCCAGCACCAACAGGCAGACCCAGGTTCTGCTCCTCAGGGAAGAGCAGGCACTTCCCCAGAGCCATGGGGATGCAGGAGTGGGACTGGAGCTGTGATGGAGAGTCACCCCAAGCTGCCACCAGCCATGACTCCCCCTACCACTCTGCTGGCAGATGGGCACAGGGAGGCTGGGTGTGATTTACACCCCATCAGCCACACAGCTCTCTGGCAGAGAGGAGCCAAGGGGGAGAAAGCACCTCTCCCTCCTTCTCGTTTGTGAGCACCACTTGTGGGCAGGGTGATGTGAGGATTCAAGCAGATTCTGCACTAGAGGCTGCCTTATCCCAATGGGGCTTCCCCCCAAAAAACAGGATAAGCACACAGTGAGGGCTGGGCAGAGCAGGAGGGCAAGGCTCTGGGCTGGGCAGGGCAGAGGAGCCCAGTGTGACGCAGCAACCTTATCTGCCCACCCCAAACCAGGGTGCTTCAAGGAAGCGCCCTGCCCCTTCCTCAGAGTGCCCTGCCTTTTTTTTTTTTAACTTAAAAAAAGAGAAGGCAAAAAACACAACTATAAACAACCAACCTCGAGGCTGAGTTAAAAACACTGCCTGGGACAGGAAGCAGCCACCTGCCTGGGGACACAGCTGGGCACTGGCAGCTACCCATGCAGTGACAGAGAGGCATTTCCCACCTTACAGTTACTCGAAATGAGTAAACAGGCAAAGCCAAGGCTTGGGACACACTCACAGCAAGGCTGTTCTGGAAGGAAGCAGATGCCAGCTGGCCACTTGCTATGGTGGGCACCAGTCAGTGTTGCACCAGGTGACCCAGGTACGATGACAGCTGCGTGGGTGGGAGCTGGGAGAGGAGTGGGGCACACAAGGAAATTCCATCTCAGGTAGGAGGGACTGGCAGTGGGCTGTTGTACCTGCCTGGGAATGCCATGGGATGCCAGCACGCCAGCTGTGTTGGGCAGGTCGTGCTCACCAGCAAGTCAGAGCTGCTGCAGTGCATCCCCCTGCTTCAGCTTGTAGCCAAAAAATTCCAATTATAGGTGCAAGCTCAGCCTTGAGAGATTGTAAAAATACCCAGCCCAATTCCAGGGAAAATGGGAAGGAAACCCCCCTCACTCCTGTTTGAGCAGGCAGGAGGGGTGGTGAGAGCTCATTTTTCACTACAGAAAGCTGCCGCACCCCAGGAGGAGAGGCACCAGATCAAATGTTCAAGGGTTGATGCAGAAACATTAAGGAAAAAAAAAAATTAAAAAGAAATGTTAGCTCAAGACACAGCCAGAGGTCTTCCTTTGGACTTTATCTTAAGGCAGCAGGCGCAGCCTTGCACACGGACAGACAGACAGACAAACAGACAGACTGACCCCACAGCCTCCCACCAGCCCAGGGAACACTGAGGTGGAAGTCACCTTGCTGAAAACCACTGGTGATGGGTGGCAAAGGCCATGGAGGAGGCAGAGTAAGGCAATGGGAGGGGGTTGGATGGTCAGGCACAAAGCACTGCTCTGTCCCACCACTCCAAAATATACAGGCACATGCCCTTCTATCTTTATCCATATGTCCATCTTAATTGTGCATATTCCACAGATATAACTGTGTATGTATACTTTATTTTTTCTGCTTGATTTTGATACTAACAGTCACCATGCATGCCACATTAAGCTCAGGCAGGAGAGTGAGCATTTCTCCTCTTATTAAAAAAAAAAAAAATTCATTAAATGCACAAACCCAACACAAAAGAAAAGCTGGTCCACACAGAGCTGTGCCCTCATCCAATCCCAAATCTTACCCAAGCCACCCTTCTTGCCCTGACTGGCACAGGAGACTGGTGTCACTGCTCTGGGGACAAGAGGAGGTGGCAGTGGGTGGGTGGGCAGTGGGGTCCCATCACACACAAGAAGCAGCATCCAGAAGCTATCCCATATTTCGCAAATCTCCCCTTGACTGCACAGCTCTAGCTTTGAACTCAGCTCCTGGCACTTGTGGCAACAACCAGGAGTTTTGAGAGAAAAAAAAAAAAAAAAAAAAAGAAAACTAAAACCCAAACCAAGGCAGAGGTGAGGTATTTGTTTACTTGCAGAGACATTTTTGCTCCCTGCCAGCCTGGAGGAAAGCACTGTTTCTGCTCCACTGAGACCTCAGCCATGGGCTGTCTCCCCAAGGATCTGCAGGGTGAAGACTCAGAGGGGGAAGATGCTGGGAAATAAGGAGGAACGTGCTCTTGGGTTGAGCAGAAACCTCAGCAGAAGTCAGGGAGCCTCCGTGCCCCCCAAGTGGGATGCTGGCAAGGCGGGTGTGTGATGCTCACGGGGATCCAGCCCATCCTGCGTCCTGTGGGCAGCGCAGCTCAGATCCCAGCACCAGCCAGGCTGGACACAAGGTGCCTCGGGCGCTGCACCGCTCTCCCTCTGCCATCCCCTCCGTTCCTAAGGAACACCGGGAACAAACGTGGCAGCAGCAGCTCCCCCCGGAGCACCCCGCCACCAGCGAGGGCTTCCCACAGCCGGGTGCCATTTCGGCAGTGCCAACTCTGCCACGGGAGCGTGAGCAGGGAGAGAGGAGAAAGAGCCAGAGCCCCCCGCCCGCTCCCCAGGACCAGCTCCGGCAGCTGTTTCCAATAGAACCAGGGAGACGGCTCCGCAAGAGAAAAACAGGGAACAAAAGTAGGAGAAAATCCAAGTTTCCAAGGTAAGGAAGGAAATGATCAGGAGAACAGGAAAGTCCCACTCGTACCCAACAGACGGCGTCCTGACCTAACACCTCCCCGCTGCCCGCCGCCGGACAGGAGCGCCCGTGCCGGCCGCAGCTTCCCTGGCACGGCACGGCACGGCACGGCACGGCACGGCACGGCACGGCACGGCACGGCACGGCACGGCACGGCACGGCACGGCACGGCCCCTCGCCCTCTTTGTTCCTGCAGAGGGACCCCCGAAGGCCGGGGAGGGCAGGCTGGGAGCTTTGTGCTCGCCCGGAGCCCGGCAGATGCCGGGGCCAGGCGCTCCCCCCGCAGCCCCCGCGCCGGCAGCGGGTCCCCTCGCCGGCCTCACCGCGCTCGCCCACGTGGCCGCCGGGGCAAACAATGGGATGGCGCTGGGGCTGCCGCGCTCGCCACGCCAGGCCTTCCTCCTCCTCCTCCTCCTCCTCCCTGCTGCGGGCTTTGCCTGCCGCTGGAAGCTGGCCCCTCGCTCAAGCGCTGGGGGGGAGGGGGATTAAAAAGATACTACAAAAAAAAATAAAACAGGGAAAAGGAAGAAAAAAGCCATTCCAATGCGGCTCATCGCTGCACACGGGGTGGTGGCGAGGTGAGGGCACGCTGACCTGCACGCACCAGGATGGGCAGTGGGGCAGCAGGGCAGGACCCCCACGGGCGGTGGTCAGCACCCAGCCGTGCCAGGGCTGCCCACCCGTGGCACAAACCCCCACCTGCCCTCCCATCCTCAGGCGGGATTGAACAAATCCTTCCTCCTCTGCCGCTCCCGGCTTTTTTGGAGAACCCCCTCCCGGACTGGAGCCAGAGAAACTTTGCATGTTCACACCATTTGTTGATATAAAATCCATCCCCTGCCTTACTTTTGCATAGGCACTCGGGGTGGGGTGGAGGGGGGGAACGTCTGTTTCTATTTGAAACCGTCAAAATTAGCATTCAGTAATTAAAAATCACACCCTTTCTCTTAATAACCTAACCAGCATGATACAATCAGGTTGTGCCAACTCTTTAATCTAATTGACTAATTACAGATTTTAATTTAGTCAGTTACTGAACAACTGTTGACAATTTGTTTTCATTAGGGACAGAACAGGATAAATATTTAGGCTCCCCAGTCAAAGACTAAGACATAAGCTCTGGGCTCTGACCTCCGGTTTCACAATGGAGCCCTCTCCACGAGCATCACCCGTGGAAAGGTGCTGCTCTGAAACGGCCTGGCCCTGCTGCTGGGCAGCAGGAAGAGTGGCAGCAGAGGTTGCTCTGTCATGACAGCCAATGTTGTTTAAAATGTAGTATTTAACTAATCCATCTTTGCGTGGTACTCCAGCAAGAGCAGGCTTTAAAGCACAGCCAGGCTCACCAGTACCCTAAACTGGGAGGGAAAGCTGAGCCCTGCGCTGCCAGGAGAGGGAATATCTGGATTTATTTATTTTCATTGCAATTTTTTTTTTTTTTGAAGTAATGTGGAGTTTTGCAGCTGCTCCTGGCAGCCTGCCACTCCTGAAGGAAACTCCTTTCTCTGGTTACCTACCAGGGATCCCTGTCCCTGCAGAGTGGAGCTGGATGGAGCCCAGATGGAGCACAGTCCTGCACGGGAATAGGGCAGAGCTGCGTGTGCCACTGCTGAGCCACATGCCCAGGGCTCAGGCAGCGCCTGTGGGGGCTCACAGGGACCACACAAAGCTGTTCCCAACCCCTGTCTCTGCGTTGCACTAAACCTGCCCCAAAAACACCTCTTCTCCTACACAACACGTTTTCAATACACTGGCTGCACGCAACAGGAGAAGCTCTCACGGACCATCACCACAGAGGGACTCTTGGATCAACACTCTCACACCTGCTGGTCCCACCCTCACACCCATGGGTGCCTTGAACAAGGTCTTACAACCTTCACTGGTCCTGGAACAAGAAGAAAGCTTGGCATGGGAGAGGAGACAGTCACACCAAACCCTTCAAGCATGAAGGAGAGCATCCCTTCCCAGGGGTCCCACAAGGCCAATGTCACCTGGTGCCAGAGCACCATGCCATGAATTGGCCACACCAACCCCAAGGTGCTGTGACAATGAAATGCTCCCCTGCAGCCCAGGAACACCCAGGCAGTGATGCTGGTATGGGCTGCCTGTCCCACACCTGGATGGAGTGTGATTGGCAGATCCAGCATAAAAGAAACATCCCAACAGGCCTAAGTCCTTCCAACCTCTTGGGGCTGTTCCCACCAAGCAAACTAACTCCAGCAAACCTGAATTCTCCATCCATCCATCCATCCATCCATCCATCCATCCATCCATCCATCCATCCCTCCATCCATCCCCTCCATCCCTCCATCCCCATGAGCTTTAGAAACCCCTGAGATCTCAAAGGGGAACTGTTTCAGATGGGGAAAAGGAGGGAGCCCTGGTTGTTCCCAACCAAGACAGGACAGGAGCCCCAAACACACCATCTTTTCCCAGACCAACCACTACACTTCAGCAGCAACCAACTATGCTGCTGCAGAGCATCCTTCCAGACCTAAGTTAGAAGGAACTGCAGCAGCTTTCCAAAGTTAAAACCAAAAACAAATAAATCAATGCTTTGCGTTAATGGCAAGTTGAAGCCACAGCTCTGCAGATCTTGTGCTGCAAGAAAACAGCATTTCAAACGCTCCCAAGTGCAACTCCTTCTTAGGAGGAAACTCAGGGGAACAGAGGAAGGGAATGATGAAGTCAAATTCTTCATCAGCTAAAGGCTACTCTGAGTTTTCTCTCCTACATGTTGACATGAGCTGGCTGTGCAGGCAGAGTAATACCACAAAAAAAAAAAAAAAAAAAAAAAAAAAAAAAAAAAAAAAAGTATGTAGCAACAGTCAACTAGATTTAAGTTCATTTTCTGTAGCTCGAGGCCAAAATCGACTGAAGTGGTTCTGGTGATCAAGTTTTCTGCAATTCCCCTTTCTATGTATTAGCTCTTTGACAGAAATTCACTGCGGTATTTAAACTGGCAGTCATCACCGCTAACTCAAATTGTATTGGCTTTCACGGCGTTGAAATGCTCAACTGCGACCAGCCATCAGCCAATTCCCAGATAAGGCGCCGGCTGAAATCCCCTGTCATGACGAGCGATCCCGTTGCAAAGCTCGCCGGCTCCGGCAGTGTGCTGGCCACGGGGCTTGCAGGAGCCCACATCACTGGCCATGGGTTGAGTTTTAGTAGTTGGTGAGTGCTCATGGGGCTGCTTATCCTTGGGTAAACTCTTTGGGTACAGGCGGAAGAGGATGAGTAACAACCCTCCGACCAACGCAAGTCAATAGTTGTGTTAAGAGACGCGCAGAGGTGGAAGGGGAGAGCGGAGCAGCATTCCTCCTGCCTGTGCCAGGTGAATCCCCACTCCTGTCAACTCTTCTCCCAACCTTTCTGCAAAGTCCCAGCAGGCTTTTGTCTCAGCTTGGGAAGAAAATCTTAAGGGAAAGGTAAAAAGCAGCATTTCCAAGTTCTCACAAGACCTAACAGTTTTCAAGGGTCCCATCAAGAAAACTAGCAGTGGGATTTCTCCTTACTTTAATTTTTCCACTGAAGATTGAATAAAACTGGAGAGGGAAATTGGCAATTTGTCCTGCTGCTCCTAATAGTTTTCATACAGTTATGCTGGAAAATTAAGTGGAAATGAAACACCATGCAAATCCCACTGTTAGCACCCCGCTAACGAGAACTGCTCCCCGTTCCCAAAGATTTGTCTCCCAGGCAAGAACCAGCACCTCTGGTGCTGCCTCTGGGAAAGTGACATGCCAGGCTCCCAAAGCATCCCCTCCTCTTTCTGTCCTTACAGTAGCACAATCTCTGGGTTAACACACACACCATATTTTGGGCAAACACCAAGCAGGACACACGGAGTTTGCCCATTGCTGGCCAAGTGTAAATACAGTGCTCCAGCAACCTGTGGCAGGACTTAGGTTGAGATATTTTTAACCACAAGCACCACATGAAGCAATTCGTGACTCACTGATGCAGGCCCATTTGGGGCTCATATCCCATTTTAGCTGCCATGCACTGCTGATGGGTCACTGGGTTTTTTGGTGTTTGACACTGCCCACTGCTCTCACCAGTACCAGCAGCCTGCCCCGGAAGCTGGAGAGAAACAAGGCTCTATTCACACTCCCACGGTTATCATTCGGTTCTTTGGTCAATATTTAAGTTTTGGCCAGGTAGGTCCCTCGCCCTGTAAAGTACACGTTGTGCCAGCAAAGCACCACTCCTCAGAGAGGGACTGTACCGTGAGCATCCGTCACCAGCCACGCCACGGAGAAGCACAAGCCCTGTCTTGGGGCCAAAACATGCCCTGGGGAAACCAACCCAGTGCCACCAAGCCAAAAGCATAGGGGAGTGAAAATCTTCTTAGGAGTTACCCAAAAGGTAAAGCACTTGGGGCTGTTACAAAACTGCATTACACCGAGAATTAAAAACAATCAGGATTGTGTCTATTTACTGTAAGCTTAAAGCAACGTGTATTAAAGAAGTTTATGCGAATCATCTAATGCACTCAGGCCTATTGTTAGAATTATTACCAAGCTAAAAAAAGATTAATTTCTCTAAATACACTAAATCCTCAGACAAGATGAGGAGGCTGCTGTGGATGGAGCATTACCACGTCTTGCTCGCTAATGTCATCTTCACCTGTGGCACTGCTGTCCAAAGATCTACCTTTGCCTTGCTCCTGATGAGCCTGCTGTCCCATCTGGGCTCCCAAAAACCCCACAATTTGCCCCAAAACATCCAGGAAGCGAGCAGAAGCCAACAACTGGTAGATGTGCTGCTGGTTGTCAGCTCTGACCCTCGGTTCAGGAGTTCACCACCTTAATCCGACCCAGTGAAAACAAGCAATGCAAACAGCGGCCACAGCGATGGACAGACAGACAAACTCCACCTAGCAAATATCCAGACGCATTTCTCCCATGACCCAGCGGGGTGGGAAGAGACAAGAGGCAGCTCAGCAGCCAGCCAAGCCTCTCTGGCACTGCCTGTGCCCCAGGGCTGTGTCCAGTGCCAGCGTGTGAGAGCGCCGTGGAGGTCCCCCGAGACGCTTGCCCCGGCATCACTCACCAGCAAACCCTCCACATCCCAAAACAGGCATGTCGAGGCAACGAGAAACTTGGGAAGGGAGGAAAAATGGTTTCCATACCATAGTCTCCCCGGAGCAGACAAAACCAGCTCCTGCTACAAGGTTTAAACGCACTTGACTGGGGTCCAAGCCCGCAGCCAGGTGACTAATCCTTTGATGCAAATTCCTCCCAACGCTGCGGATGCGGGCACCGAGTGGGCAGCCCACCCATCGCCCGCTGGGGCAGACGTGCCACCCACCCTTGCCAAGGGGACAGTCCTCTAGAAGACACCTCAGACTCACGCCTGCCCCCCCAGAGGCATCATCCGTCCCTGGGTCATGCTGCCACCTCTGCAGAGATCAACCCAAACCGTGGAGAGCCAAGATGCACAAGCACCAGCCAACAGGGGTCTGTAACACCAGCTTCAACAAGACAACACCTCTACCTCGCTGGGATCAAGGGAGCACCCAGGAAACCAAGGAAGCCCTTAGCCTTGCCAAAGGCATGGAGATATTAACTGGGGCATCAACAGCGGTTTGGGGAATTCCCCCTTCTCCTCCCCACCGAAATCCAATCCCCACCCACCCTTCGAGGTGTCTTCAGCATGAAACATCTCACAATCACAGTGTCCTCAGCATGAAGTATCTCCCCATCGACCCTCTATAAACGCTTTGTTGTCCATTGCTATGCAAAACTTCTTAATTCTACCACTAGCCCGAATGCCTTTAAGTGCTTAAGATAAGTATCTGAGCTCATTTACATAATTGCAACACTATGAAACACTGTTCAGTCAAATCAGAACATCGCTGGTTAAAGAAAACCCCACGCTTTTTGCCAGTCGGTTACGTTAGGTTGGCTCTCGGTGCGCCGGAGCTCCCCAACGCCGTAATTACCGCGAGGATTAGAAACTTGTTACTCACGTAGTCATGAAAGGCTTTGGCTTCACTCGAATGTTCACAAGTGTCTCGCCTTTCGGGAGCAGCGCAGTACAGGTCCCAAAACACGCTGCATGGCAGGGAGAGACGGGACAAGAGCAGTTACTCATCGGGGATCGGGCACCCGGGTCAGCGCAGGTGAGCGGCTTCCCACCCCACGGGGCCCACGGCTGGGACGGGAGCTCAGCCGGATCCAGCTGCGCATCCCAGCTCCACACCGCTCGGACCCGACCGTCAGGAGCGGGGATGCTGGGCGCTTAAGGAAGCGCAAGTAGCCTTTAAGAAGGCAACACCTCGAAGGGATAACCCTCCCCGTGAGACTTCAGGGACTTCTCCCAGCCTCGCAGCCGCCAGCCCTGCTCCCCCGGGCGCCCCAGCGGCAGCGGCACAGCCCGGTGCCTGCGGCTGACCCGGCAGCTCTCCAGCGGGAGCCCTGCCCGCCGCTCCCGCGGGCGGGGGTGGCTCCGCCGCGCCTCGACGCCCCGCGGGGAGCGGGAGCCGGGCGGTTCGGGGCTCGCCGCCGCTGCTGACCTCACGCCGCTACCGGGGCTGCACCCCCCCAGCACACCCCCGGGGGCTGCTCCCACCCGCGACGGGACACCCCGCACTTACCACCACCAGGAGTGCAGGAAGCCGGGGGGCTCTCCCAGCGTGATGTTCTTCTCCCCCGGATCTGCGGGCGAGAGGAAGGCGGAAGGGGTGTGGGTTGGGAGGGGGGGCGGTGTGGGTGGGGGGGGTGGTCGCGGGTGGGCGTGGGCCCCCACGCGCGGCGACCCCCCGGCGCCGCCGCCGCCCCCGCGCAAGATGGAGGGCGGCGTGCGGCGGCGCACAAAGGGCGCGGGGGGCGGCGGGGCTCACCTCGGACAGGAAGGTCTGCGCAGACTTCTGGGCGCCGACGTGCAGCAGGTACTCGTAGACGTACAGCGCCAGCCTGCAACAGCCGAGCGGCGGGTCGGAGGAGGAGGCGCCCCGCTCCCGCCCCGCACAAAGCCGCCCGCCGCCACCGCCGCCCCGCTCCCCCCGCCGCCGCCGCCGCCGCCGCTCTTACTTCTCCCGCGCCTGCCCGTCCGAGGGCACCGCCGAGCCCTTCCCTTTGGCGAACATGGTCCGCGCCGAGGAGGAGGGGGGCGGCCGCCGAGACCCGCCGCTGCCGCCGGAGCCGCTGCGCCCGCCGCCCGAGGGAGCGCCGGGGGCTGTCAGAGCGCCGGCCGCCGCCGCGCCCCCATCGCCCCCGCGCCCCGCCGCCGCTCGCTGCGCCCAAACGCGCCGCTGGCCGCGCACCCGAACGTGGCCGCGCCGGGCGCCGCCCCCGCCGCCGACGGGCGGCCCGCTCCCGCAATCACCGCCCGGCGGGGGCGGGGCCTCCCCGCGCCACGCCCCGCTCCGGAGGCGGCGGGCGCCTCCCGCGGCGGCCGGGCAGGCGGGCGGCGGCGGCGCGCGGTCCTAGAGCGCGCCGGGCTCGACCCGCGGGCGGCGCCGCTTCCCCGGCGCCGCGCGGCGCACGGGCCCTTTAAGGCGGCGGGCCGCGGCGCGCAGCGCGCGCTGATTGGCCGGCGCCGCGGAGACCTCGGAAGGGGGGACTTGAAACCGCCCGGGCGGGGGGGGGGGGGCGGGGAGCGGCGGTGCGGCCGGGCGGGCGCTGCCGCTCACGGCGCCGGGCGGGACGGACCCGGCGGGAGGCAGGGACAGAGAGAAGGAAGAAGGGAGGCGGCCGGGGGCTGGGCAGTCCGCCTCGTCCGCCGGGGTCCCGCCCGGCGCCGCGCGCCCCAGCTCCGCGCTGCCGGTGGTCACCTCGGGGCCAGGCGCGCCCGGCTGCGCGGAGCCCTGAGCGGAGCCCGGGGCGGCCTGTCCCGGCGGGCAGCTTCAGTCACGGGGCTTGTTCGCTTGGCTGCCCTAAAAACACGCGGGGAAAACCGCACCTTCCAGGGGGTCGCGCACGGTGGGCTGTGGGGAGCCCCTCTGCGCTTGTGTCCCTGGGCACCTCTAATTTAGAAGTCAGGGCTTTGCATCCCTTGCCCCACCACATCTGTTTCTACAGGAGCCCACCGAGCTAACTATCAGCCCCGGCCTCGGGTGGCAGTGCCCATGGGGACAGATGTTGAAGCAGCACAAAAATAGGGCTTCGAACAGCTCGTTCCCCCTGCCCTGGCCTCACCTCTACCTCCGAAGTGACCGCCTGAACAAAAACCAGCCGGGACGGCGGCTGCGCGCTTGGCTGGGGTTGTGCCGTGAATCCCCCGCTGCTAAACGGAGAGGTTCACACTCAAAGCACCGGGGAGCTCGGGTGCGAGCGGGGCCATGCGCTCCGTGCGAGGCCAGGGAGGCTCGGGGCGGCGTGGGGAGCCGCGGGGCGTGGGAGGGACTCCCGCGGCGGCGGCAGCGCTGCGGCGCCGTGGGAATGTTCACGGCCACCGGGACCTGCCTGAGCAGGGCCAAACTCGCTTCACAGTTTAAATTGAGGTTTAAATTGAACTAGGGGGTTGGGGGGGGGGGAGAAAAAAGTCTTGCAATGCGGTAGGTCGGGAAGGATCAGAACCTGCAGGCGTCCGAGATCATCTGAGCAGAAAGGAAAACTTGGGCTTCGCCGAGATTTGGGGTTTATGGTGGGGGCGGGGGTGACGGCGGCGATGACAAGGCAAAGCGTGTGGGGCTCTGCTCCACGCACTCCTCTGCAGCACAGACCGGAGGGACAGGCCAGACAACCCCAGACTTTGTGTCTCCCGAGCCTTTGCATCCCTCTGCTCCTCTGCTGCTCTGATGGGTTCAAAATAACTGGGAGTGTCCCTTGGGACTGAGGCTATGGGATAAATCTGACCCTCCAGCAGCACGTGAGAAGTTCACTAAATATCCCTGGTTAAAAATAATACCTTGATATCCTGTACCTCCTGTGTGGAGGTGGAAAGCAGTAATGCCACTGGAATGATGGGCGCCGTGCCCTCGGCAGCAAAGGGCCTCTCTGTGCCCAGAATATTGCCCTGCCCTGCTCCTGTTCATCGGGAGCTTGTTTTCTTCTAACTCTATGGTTGTCTGGGATAGGTGAGTAGGCAAAAGCCCAGCCACTTCCTCTCCCCAACCCCTGGAGTAGTTTGGGGCATGAAGCAAGCCCAGAGAAGGGAGACAGGATCCCTTCCTCTCCAGATGCCTTCAGCAGCCTGGTTCAGGTGCCCAGACAGGAGTAAAGGATGTTTCTGAGATGCTCAGAGAGGGAGCAGCCAGAGAAGGGAGACAGGAAACCACCTCAGCTTTCCCTCTTCTCCTCGGTCAGCTGTGATTCCCAGCTTTTTCAAGAGGGAACGGCCAAGAGCAGATGATGAAAAACTTCCCAAAGTGGCACCAGAAGAAATTATCACTATTGCCATGCCAGGGTGGCAAAGCCCAACCTGCCAGCTGCCAAACGCCGGCACAGCAAGGGCGGAACTCCCAGCCCATGTGAATCACCGGGCACCGGCCCTGCCTTCGCATCTTCCGCCACCTGATGATTAAGAGCAAATTATAAGCTGGTGCTTTGGACCAACTTAGCTAAAGATCAGAAAGGAGACTAATTTCATATCATCACCACCGCAGAACGCAATTAAGTGGCTCTGCAAAGTTTAACGCAAGTGTGACAGGAAATTTAGGAAAAAAAATAAATCCCACACCCAAGCCAGCAGCTTCATCTAGGCCGAGTCGCAGGAGGATGTACCAAGGCTACTGAGCGCTCCCAAGGCGTGGAGAGCAACCTGTGGGCTACTCTACTTGGCCAGACATTCTCTTGTCAGGAGTTTTTCTTGGGTTGCAGCAATTAAAGCACCAGAAGTCATTAAAAACCCCAAACCATCACCCAGCTGGTTGTTTTAAACACCTGCCTGTGGATTTCTCCCAGCTGTCAGGTGTCTCCCGTGCCAGGGCTGCGTTGCATGGCACCCACCTGGTGGGTACCCAACAGATCCTGCTCCGCTGAGCCCGAAGGCAGGAGAAGGTGCCTGGTGCCAGGGGGAAAAGGCAGCAATCCCCTGGGCACGGCAAAGGGAAGGCTCAAATTTACTGCACACTGCCAGCGGCTCCACTGGGACTGCTGTGGGATCCCGTGGGCAGGCTCCCAGTGGGCAGGGATGTGCAGCAGGAAGGACAGGTTTGGGAGGGAGTAGCTGTGGGAAGAGTGGCCTCTCCACGTTGCATATTAATGCTCCTCGTGCTTTAATTGCGGTGGGACCTCTCCGCAGAGCCATTAGCATGCAATGCGGAGGAACATGTATTTTTGGGATGCCTGCCTGGCTCGCAGACTCTCAGCCGTGGGGAGGGGGTAGGCTGTGGGATGCAGGGAGAGGAGTCTCGTCCCCCCTCCCTCAGGGATGCCGCTGGAGTCGCAGCTCCTTCCTCGAGCCCCTGAATCATCCCGCTGCCATCTGCTGCACCCTCGCTCTTCCCCGCAGATGTCCTTCTTCCTTCCCCAGAAGGAGATGAGAACCGAGGATGAGGTGCCAAACCCGACTTCAAACAGCATCTAATAAAACACGGGATTAATTTCTTCTGACTGGTGCTCAATGGCTCTGATTAGGCAGAGCAGGATTTAATTAGCTGTTTGGACTGCCTCGAAGCCCGTGCCAAAGGTGGGGGAGTCTCAGCGGCTGGGTCTCCCTGGCCCTGACCAAGACCTGATGTGGGCCTGCAGGACCTTCCCCTTGAAGAGCAGAGGCCACTGCCTGCCCTGCCAGGATCCTCCTTCAGGATCCTCTGACCACCCTTTACCACCCAGGATAGGTCCTTGGCTGTGTTTAATCCCAGTGATGCCCATGGGGCAGGCACAGGGGAATTACAGGAGCAGGGTGGGATTTGATGGGGGACACAAGTTGGTGGCCCACCAAGGAGACACTACTGTCTTCCCCAACAGTGTCTCATCCTCTGAGCCCATGCCTCTTGGCACAAACCAAACTTGCCCTGCCACCAAGACCTTGAATTTAAAGTAACCCTGTTCTCTCCCTGATTTACTACCAGTTGCTGGCTCCTCTCCTCTCCCTCCGCCTGTCTCCTTTAACCCATTTCATTATCTATGCTAGCTTAGGCTTGTCTATGTGGGAACATCATGGTGAAGTTATTGCAAAATAGATGGGCTGTGAATGTAAAGCGTGGCAGCTATTCCCCAGCAGCTCCCGGCGTGGCAGCTCCAATTCCTCACCCGCCAATTCCTGCGCTAACCTCGGCTGCAGGCAGGCACTGCACAGTGCTGAGCAGGAGCACCCATGTGGGACATGGCTCCTGGCTTTCTCCAGGGAAAGCTGGGAAACCATGCTGCAGTCCCATAGCTGGTGTTCCTGAGATTTAACTCTGTGAGGTTCCTGGCATTGCAGAGGAGACAAACAGAGGTAGAAGGTACAAAGGGAGAAAGCAACAGGGAGAAAGCAGAGGAGCAGGACTTCCCTGGCTGAGGAGCAAAGGACAACTTGCGAGCCTCAAACTCACGCTCGTGGTTTGACTCCCAGGAAAGGGAGCAAAGGCAAAACCCAAATGTCAGACCCTAGTTACCCTGTCACCCTGACAAAGTGTCACCTCCAGTCACCTCTGGCCAGTGTCAGCTGCTCTGGGCGAGTCTGATTCTCCTTGTTCCCACCTCCTTTGCCACTAGCCTGCTTCTCACTGCAAGGGACATTTTGCAATGAAATACCCTCTCCCCAAGCAAACCAGCATGCAGGGGCTGTGGTCCTGCATGGTGACAACCCCAACCTGGCTCCCAGCAGTGCTGCTGACATTCCCATGTGGTGGTGTCTGTGTCTGACCCTGATCCACCCCTGTGGCTGCTAAATGGGGCCAAACAGGACACTGGCATGAAGTGAGGATGCCTCAAGGGGTTACACATCAGTGCTGCCTGTTGATCTCCTATGGCAATGGCATAGCAGGGATCCTCCCAGGACATCCCAGCAGAGCTGTGTGTGCCTGTAGACCCCACAGACGATGAGATGGTGCCTGTCTTGGAGTTTTCTCAGTCATCCCACAAGCCTGCAAGCTGTGCCCCATGCCAAGCCATTCTCAATGAAGGGTTGCAGCCTCCCCAGAGTAGCAGCAGTTTTCAGCTGCCTTGGGAGCCAGGCAGAAACCTCTGCACCACCTAAGTATCTGCAGTTCAACATCAGTGGTCTCCTCACCCCCCCTGCCCTCGGCAAGGAGGGGTTTAGGCAGGGAACAGGCGCCCAGCCGGCGTTACGGGATCTAAATCCAGCTCTGCTGGGTCTGGTTTTGAGCCTCCTCTCTCTGCCGGGGCAGAGCCTTTGGGTCCTATCTCTCTTGTTTCTTCTCCAGGCTGAGTCCCTTATCTGTCACCTCTTCCATCTGTCTCCGCCTGATATGTGCCGCCAGCAGGGCCCTGAGCCAGCCACCCCCTCCAGCCCCCTGCAACGGGGCCAGAGCACCTCTGACAGAGGGTGACCTTGGGTTTTGGAGAAGACCTTCCCCCTGCTGCCACTGGCCCCGTGGGTGCTCCCACAGCAGGGTGGACTGGTGCCAGGTGCGTGCATGGAGCTGTAAATCTGCTGCGAGTGTGGTGACAGTTTGGGTACTTATTTTAGCAGCCTTATTTTAGGTAAAAAGCTGCTGCAGGGTGAGCTGTGGTCCAACTGGCTCTGCTGCCCACGAGGGTTTCCTCCATCACTCCTGGGAGTTTTGTGGGAGGAAGGGAGAGCTCAGGACTATAGGAAAGAGCAGTCCTTTTCAGTCAGCAGCCTGCCATTGGAGCCAGAGTCCTTAGGGACACTCACCTCTGCAACATCCTCCAAGGTTTCAAACCCAGCTCTTGCTGCTTGGAGGGCTTGCTCTGGCTCTGTTCACACACCCAGCCATGCACGGCCACCTCGCTTCCCAGCAGGCAGTGAGGAGACCTGGCTGGTGCTCATCCATCCTCTGGTCTGCAGAATGCTGTATG
The DNA here is from genome assembly GCF_009819655.1 of Sylvia atricapilla. NCBI lineage: Eukaryota > Metazoa > Chordata > Aves > Passeriformes > Sylviidae > Sylvia > Sylvia atricapilla. The sequence continues at coordinate 28,660,029 of NC_089148.1, read as the reverse complement.
GAACAGACTTGCCCCCAGGCAATTGACCACACTCCAAAAGCCCTTTCCTGCTCCCACACAGCACTGAGCACCCCTTTTCCTAACTAAAAAAAACCCAAACTAACGCATTTTATCAAGCCCGTGTTCTCCTGCTTGCACCTTCACTTTATCGTCTGGAAACGCTGTGACTGGCTCTCCTCCCCAGGACCTTCAGGCAAGGAGCCACTTCCCCCCCACCCAGCTTTTACCTTTACTGTTTTCAGCACGATCTCTTCCTTCTCCCTCTGAGCACTCGCCGCTCCTCCAGGCTGCACGACTTGCTGACCCAGCACTCCTGCCCGCTCCTCCATCCGTTTTGCCTCCACACGTAATGCACTTTCATAATCTTCCCTAGGAAGGTCGTGCAGAGCAGGTCACGCTGCTGCATCAAGGGGCTGTGACCGTGCAGGGGTCTCTGTGCACTGCTGGGCCCCCTGCACCTGGGCTTCGCTCGCCATCCACCCCACTGCTTGGCCCAGACACCTCCAGGGATGTATTTTTGGAAACCCCAAAATGCCTAGGTAGAGGGCTGCCTTGCGGGATAGGTGCTCCTCTGCAATGGCCCCACTGTGCCAGCCATGTCGTCTCACTAGTCCCAGGGAGTTTTGCTCTAAGGCAGGCTCAGTACTCAGGCTACCCACAGCCTCCCCACATCCTGGCCCTGGCTGCTGCCACATGAGCGGGGAGGTGGGCAGAGGCTGGTGACTACCCTGCACAACAGCCCAGATGTGAACCCCAGCCCAGATGTGAACCCCAGCCCAGATGTGAACCCCAGCCCAGATGCGTACAACAGCCCAGCTCTGCCAATGCCACAAGCTGAGGGATGCTTTGTGCCAAGGCCACTGCCCGAGTGCCTCCCTCTGCTCCCAAATCTCTTCTGGGGGCTTTGCCATGCTCACAGTATGCCCATGGCCACTGCCATCATGCCACCCATGGAGAAACACGAGAGCCATGGCACGAGACCCAGCCAAAGCCTTTCCCGTTCCGATCCGTGGGCTGCTCGCCACAGGGCCTCATTCGCTTAATGAATGAATTTCAAAGCTGGGCTTTCGGATGACATTTGGGCATACAGCTTTGGGCAAAAGACTTCTGGAGTGCCAGGCTAGAGCACAGTCTCCATGTCTCCAAAAATCCTCATCTTCTGGTTTCTGAGTGAAATAATAACCAAACCAGGAGACTCTCATAAAGGAAATCAGCAAGACAACTACTTTTATATGTGCGCTTAAGTATTTAGGTCAGTATTTTTAGAATAAATAGCCGTGGGTTGGTTCCTATCTTTTCACTTTCATTTTTCACACTTCAGCTTCATTTTCCTGAATCTGGTTATACTGAAGCAGCAATTGGGTTTTTCAAAGCACTCACACCTACCAGTGTGCTGACCTCACTGCCTCCTGCTTCTCCCTGGCTCCTCTGGCCTTTCCTTCTCCTCTGAGATATCATCATGGTTAGGAGCCGTATCTGAACCCCTCTGCTATGAGGTTTTCCCACCAGCTGGTGAGGGAAAGGAGGATATGGGCTGCAGTGGGATCAGCTCTGCAAGGGGGTGAGGATCTTTGCTGGTCTGAACCAGGAAAGGGATGCACATGTGCCATGGCCCCACGATGGATGTGTGTGGCTCCCTGCACGTCCCCACTCCTGCTCCCCATGCTATCCAGTCCCTTCCCGCTCCAAAGACAGCCCTGGCCACGAGCTGGGCGTTGCACCCTGCAGCCTGCTATTAAAAGCAAACCATCTAGAAGAGTCCTTCGGAGTGAAAGCAGTTTTTTAAAGGAAACATTGGCAGCCTCGTTTGGCTGCAACAGCGCCTGCTTGCTAACGGCCTCCAAAATTAGAAGAGGCTCAGAAACTTAGGATGGATGTTACTGCAGCAGAGTGGGGAGGGGGTATGAGGTGGAAGCTCCAGCCTGCTCAGCCTCAGCTGTGCTTCCCCAGGAATCAGGATGCTGCTCCCTAGCTCATGATACAATCTTTCTGGGAGAGGGGGGAGAAGATTGGCATGGAAGAGAGCATGGGGCACAATGCCTGGCCGGCGTGGAAATCCCGGGCATGCACGTGCCGTTGGAAGAAGCAGCGATCTCTGCTGTGCTAAACACGCTCCACGGGAGCCACGGAGATGTGCCAAAGCCTCTTTCATGACTTAGCTCCTAATAAACACGCTGCAGATGGGAAACGAGCCTTCGGCTTCCCCCAGCGTGGGTGAGTGGCGAGCTCACCCAGCGATGCTCCAGCCCTACAAGTTGGGGGGACCTGGGGGGCACGGGACATGTCTCTGCTGGTCCCTGGAACTGGCTCTGGGCTCCTGCCTGCCCTGCACTGCCCCTGGGAGAGTTTTCCGAAGTAAAGCCTTCGTCCTCCGCGGCTCAACGGCCGCTTCACCTCCGAGAGTTATTCACAGATAAACTCCATAAATTTGGGGGACAGCCATTTTATCACTCCTGGCAGCTCTGTGCATTGCCTGCCACAAGGTGAAGCCGCGGGAGCTGGAAGGATGGGAAAACCAGCTCCCAGGAGAGCTGGAGCAGGGGGTGCTTGGCCAGAACCAGCTCCACTCTGGGACAGCTGGGGCCACGGCCGGCTGGATCCTCCCCCGGCTCCTGCTGCCCACCTGGGGTTTCTGAGGCTTTGTTAGATATAGAGAGGCTCGAGAGCAGCAAACCTCCTCCTCCTCCTGCCTTGCCTCCATGGATGATTTATTTCGACACGCGCCTCCATCCTGTTTTGCTGCATCACTCCAGGCGTTTTATTGCCTCTGCCTGGGCTGGCGACATCCCTGCACCCATCCCTGACCTCCCGGCAGCAGAAAGGAGCCCTCAAGCCCCTGCCGCCGGGGCTCATCAGGATATCGTAATGCTCCCAAGTTTTGGTGGTTAGTTGGCCTTTCCTGACCTCCCAGAGCAGCTTCCCTTCTCCTGGCCCCTTCCTTGAACTGTTGGTCCATCACTGCCTGGCTGCTTCTACCCGGGGCTCTTTAGGGTACCCATCGCTGGGGAGAAAAACTGTGGTTGTCAATTCACTGGGAATATTCTGCTGGAATATCAGTTGTAAAAATAAACCACATTTTTTAAAATTTCCATCCTTAATCGTGCCCTGCACTTACAAAGGCGCAGGGGTCTATTCAGTACTCTAATGGCTCCGTGAGTCTCTGAAGTGATGTGGCCCTTATCCATAGTGGGTGTGTGGGCAGTGTGCTCTTGCAGATGGGCACCACTGTCATCCCGGCTGGACACAGACCTGTACAGGCTGCATTCCTGCCTGGCATGCTGCACCCCAGCCTGTTGCAGGACAGTCCTCCCGCCAGGCACCGCTGCTGGCAGTTTGGGGTTTGAATTTTAATTTTGACCAAGCTATAGGCTGGTTTATTTTCATGTTGCTTGCCAGCCTGGTATTCCCTTTTCCATGGGAAAACCGAAACTCCGGGGCACGATGACTGCTGGAGATGCTAATGGGGAGGACGGGAGAGGGGCTTCCATCCAACACACTCCCTGCACCCCTCCAAACTAACCCCTTCATTTCACAGCCTCCCTGGAATGTCGCGCAGCCACTGAGAGCGGCTGGGTTCGGTGTCTAAAATTCCCTGTCTTCTAATAGAAGCTTTTTTCTTCCCCCCATCTAAACCTGTGAGCAGGAAGAGCCCCCTCCTCGTCTGGGCGAGATTTCCACACCTCAGTGGCGGTGGCGAGCGCTCTGCATGGCTCGCATTCAAATGAAGCCGGCGCAGGCAGGCGGGCAGCGGCACCGGGGGGCTGCCACCCATCCCCTCTCCCGGCCGGCCCCACGCCCGCCGATGTTTTTGGGAAGGAGTCATTTGCCTGCCGTGGGGTTGGGGTTTCTGGCTCCGGCGGGGGCTGCGGTGTCGGGGTTTCCTGTTTACCCGCCGCAGCTGTGCCGGCGGTTGGAGGGAGCTCGCTGCCCGAGGGAGGTCGGCGTTGGCCGAAGCATCACCGCTGCCAAAACACCGCCGGGGCCCGGCGGAGCGGCTGCGGGGGTGCGAGGCCTGCGTGCAGAACCCCGACCAGCAAAAAAAAAAAAAGGCTTTTTATGAAAAAGCACCAGCGACCCGCCGGTAGATGCTGCATGCGCGTAATTAATTAAATTACATAATTAATAACGCTGCATTATTGATACAAGGCCTGGGGGGCGTCCCCACCACAACCAGGGGGCGAGCAGACCCCCCCCCCCGGCCCGGGCAGCGGCGGAGGCGAAGCGGCGCGCTGGCAGCCCCCGAACCCCGGCGTGGGTGCGACCGGCTTGGCGCTGCTCCCCTCCCCCGGGCAGCGGGAAGGCGGGCAGGGGCCGTGCGGCGGGGCCGTGCCCCGGGCCCTCTCCCGGTCCCCGGCCCTTCCCCCTCGGCCCGTGTCCCCCCCACACCCCGGGGGCCGCGCGGCGCCGCGCGGGCGGGGCGGGGCGCGGAAGGGGCTTCTTGAAACCGCCGCGCGCTGATTGGCCGAGCCTCGCTCCGCCCCGCCACCTCCTCCTCACGGCCCCCCTGCCCTCCCGCCCTGCCCGCTCCGTGAGGGCCCGGGGGCTGCCGGAGGGCCGGCCGTCCCCCCGCGGTGTCCGCCCCCGGCCGCGGGGACGGGCGGGGACGGGCGGGGACGGTGCGGGGCGGGTCGCGGCTCTGGGCCGGGGCGGCCGCGGCGGCGGTGAGGGGAGCGGGGGGAGCGCGCGGTGCGCGGCCGCCGCTCGGAGCAACGGCGCCCCCTGGCGGCCCGCGGCGGCGCCGGTACCGCGCGACCCGCGGGGGTCCCGTGTCCGAGTGTCCCCCCGTGTCCGAGTGTACCCCTGTGTCCGAGTGTCCCCCTGTGTCCGAGGGTCCCCCCCTGTCCGAGTGTCCCCCCGTGTCCGTGTGTCCCCTCGCGTCTCCCCGTGTCCGAGGTCCCCCCGTGTCCGAGTGTCCCCCTGTGTCCGAGTGTCCTCCCATGTCAGTGTGTTCCCTCGCGTTCCTCCGTGTCCGAGTGTCCCCCTGTGTCCGAGTGTCCCCCCTTGCCCGAGTCTTCCCCATGTCCGAGTGTCCCCCCGTGTCCGAGTGTACCCCCGAGTCCGTGTGTCCCCCCCGTGTCCTATGTCCGTGTGTTCCCCTGTGTCCGTGTGTCCCCTGGTGGTCCCTGTCTCTGTATACCCCCAGGATCTTATGTCCCTGTGTCCAGGGATGTCCTGTGCCCACCCCTCCCCACGTGAGTGCCTCTGTCCCTGTGCACCTCCAGTGTCCTGTCCCCTGTCTGTGTAACGCCTCCGGACGTCGAAGTGTTCGTCCTGGGGTGGCCCTGTCCTCATGTACACCCTGAGTGCTCCTGTCCCCACGGACCCTTCTTGCAGTCCCTTTCCACATGGACCACCAGCACCTCCCAAACCTTCTCCAGAAAGTCGTGCTTGCCACTGGGCTTTTCCTGCTGCCCTGCAAGCACCAGGGAACTCCTGGTGCTGCCCATCCCACCAGGGCTGGGCTCTGCCTGGGTGCCCCTTACCGTGTGCTGTCCCGTTCAAACAACCCCTCATTGCTCTGAGCTTTGGTGTCTCAATTAAACTCAAGCTAAACCCTGCCAGAGCCTGGCTCAGCCCTGTGGCACACGGCCTCTCATCCTCTCCCTGGCAGGGTGGGCAAGCCGGCCTCGAAATTAAGCGAATACCAATGGAGGAGTTGAAAAATAGGTTACCTTGTAATTGATTTTTTTTTTTTTTTTGCCTGCAGCTAAAGAAAAATTAGCCTTCCTGTTATTTTGTGCAGTGTGTTTGATAACGTACTGGGGTGTATAGTAGCTGAAGGGGTGCCATGACAGCTCCTTGGCCCAGCCTTTCCCACTGCTTCTCTTCTGAGACTGGCTTTTTTTTTTTTTTTTTTTTTTTTTTTTTTTTTTTTTGTCCCTTTCCCCAGCCTTTAAGCTCCAGGCGGTGCCAGGGAAATCTAAAGCTTTGATAGCTCGGTGGAGCCAGGGACAGGATTCCTGGCAGAGTGATGCAGCCCTGATGCCGTGCCAGGAGCCGTGGGAGAGCCCTTCTCTGAGGGAGACCCAGGCTTCGTGGGGTGCCAGTTTATCACCCTGTCCTATCACCCTCTGCCACTGCCTCTGTGCCAGCCAGAGCTGCTGCAGCTGCCTTGGGTAGCAGAACCTGTCAGGATGAGAGGGTGGTGCAGGGCAGGGCACCCCAATGCTGGTCTCGGAGTGGTTGGAGGGTTCATACCCTCCCTGGTGTCCTTTGTACCCCCAGCCCAGGCTCTCCTCCCTGGCGGTGCAGAGCTCCTGATGCAGCAAGACATGAGAGTGTGATTTATCAAGTGCATTAGTGTCACTTTTTCTCCTCTTTTCCATAAGGAGCCATTTGTATGGCGGTGCTCATGTGCTGCCCTCCCTTCTTCCCATCGGTGCCCAGGTTTTGGGGGCCTTTTCCAGGGAGAAGAGACCTTCAGCTCACTCACCGCTGCTGCATTCTGAGGGCATGGGGTCCCTGCACATCTCCTCTGAGGGGCTGTGACTCCAGAGGCTGTGGGTGCAGATTGTTGGGGCTTGTGGGTGCACCCCGTGGATGGGAGTGGGCAGTTTGGGACACCCTGAAAGCCTGTCCAAACCCCCGGTGTTGTGGTCTCCCCCAGCAGAACAGGAGATCTGGGGTGTCAGTCTGCACTAACCCTGTCCCTAGTGTGGGTCTCACTCCTGGCCTCGGCACCAATCGCCAGCATCCCTTTAAAATCTGAGAAAACCTACATTTCAACAAAGATCTACCTCATGCCGCAGCCCCTTCTTCTGCCCACTGCCGAGCCTCAGAGCAATCCATCCTCTCAACTACTCCAAGAAGCCATAAAACCAATAGGTCACTTTTTTTTTTTTTTTTTTCCTCGCTCAGCAGTAATTAATGGTTTAATTAACACTCACGACATCCAATTCCCATTGCTTTGCATGAGCAGCCTCCGCTGCCGGGGCTTCGCTGCGAATTCTCCGGTGAGTGGGGGCAGAGAAAGGGTTAGCCGGGAGCTGGTGGGAGCCGCCGGCTGGAGGCCGCCCATCTGGCCCGGATTTCTTCCGAAGCTGCAAAGTTCTCCTCCTCCCGGGCAGCAGCGGCGTATCCAAGACGTTCCACAGCCTGCTCTGCTTTTGCACGGGCTTGTTTTCCGTGCGGCGGCTCTCACAGCCCAGGCAGAACCCGGGCGCCGTCGGCCCTCGGTATTTACCCCCAACGATTTTCCAGTGTTTTAACACCAATCCCTGAGAAATTTTAGCTGTCCCAAGGAGAATAGCTGCTTGTAACCGGTGGGCTAATTACGAGTATGAATGTCAATTAATTCATTTAGCTAATTATCCACTCTCTGAGCATCACGCACCAAAGAACTGTAAAAGACGGGCATATGGTGATGGATCAGAAGGAGGGGAGCTGGTGCCGGCTGCGCTCGCTGGGCGGCCGGGGCGAAGGGATGCAGGCAGCCTGAGAGCTCGGGAATTACAACATTATGCTAATTGGGCCTGGAAAACATCAACCTCTCCTTGCAACTTTTGCTCGGAGGCTCGAGCGTGGGTCAAGCATCTGAAGTGTTTCTGATTGTGCTGTTCCCTCTGACGAGTGGGAAGAATCGTTTTCCCTTCATGGAACAAACCTTTTGATCCTAATCTCTGGCTGCAGAAACAAACAGTCCTAAGAAGGGAGGGAGAGATCCCTGAAGAACTTCCCCCTGGCCAGGGGCCCGCGTGCTAAAGGTGGGGAGATATTCTGGAGGATGCTCACTGCGATCTGGTTTGCAGGCTGCTGCAAGTGGGTAGAAATCCATCCTGGGGAGAAATATCTTATTTGCTGTCCCAAAAGGGAATGCTTTTAAAGGAAATGTTGTTTTCTAAAATGATGGGATTTAATCGCAGCCGAGTGTGCAAAGCCACCTGCAAGACGTGGAAGAGGTTGTGCGGGGCGGAAGGGCCTCTCTGTTCCTGCTCTAGGATTGAAGCATGCAGATTTTATCCAAGTAGCTGAGCAGTGAATGCTCAGTGGGGTTAAAGTCCTCAGGCAACAATCTTCTTGCAGAGAGAATCTCCATCACCATAATCGGATCAATCACCTGGTGCCATGCAGCGCTGCTTCCTCCATCCCCCAAAGGCTCCAAACCCCCTCAGGGGGTCATCACCTCACCCCTGCCCGGCCCTTGCAGATGTATCCAGGTGTCCCCTCCCCTCTGCCTGAGTCTAGGCTTTTGATGAACATTTCCACAATCAACCTAAAATTTAGCTGGCTTTTGCCCTGTTTCAGTGCTTTGTTGTTCTTATTTACCAAAAAAGGAGTGGGGCTTATTTCCTGTCGAAATTGCTTTTTTATTTCTCTGCTGGCTTTCCAGTGGCAATACTTGCGCTGCCGGTGCCTGCCAAGAGCTTTGATCAAACTTTTGTAGGTTGATTACCGAGGCTCGCTTGTAAAAGTGTGTAAATCAAATACAAATAGAACAACATCTCCGCTAAACCAAATAGTCATTAATGCGGTGACACGGGAATTTGCATTTTATTTCCTTGTTAAAAAAAAAAAAAAAAAGTTTTGTGTGACAAGCCCTGCCACAGGTACTTCAAAGGCAGCAGGGCCAGGGAGCAGCTGTGTGGATTGGATCGGCTTTCGAGAAGTTTGCCGCTTTTTCCGGACAGTGAGCTTGGTGTCGGCACCTGCGGCTCTGGGGGAAAATACTGATATTTTCAGGTGAGTTTAACTGAGCGCCTCGCTGAGCTGATGGAGCGAGAAGAGGATGATGAGCGGACTGGGGAAAGGACCTCACCCCAGGAGCTGCTCCCTGGGGAGGGCAGAAGGAAGAGGCAGAATCCCCCGGCTCCGCAGAGCTGCTGGCAGCGCTGCGGTGCCTCCCGCCGCTCTCGCTGGTTTTGCAGCCAGCCCGACACATTCCCTCCTGCATCCAGAGCCAAACTCCCGAGCGCCGGCCATTTTCCAGGCGAGCTCAGATCTGCCAAGCGCTACCTTAAGAAAAGTTCTGCGTGACCGTATTTAAGGAAGCGGCAGCGGGGTGTGCGCTGGCCCCGGCCCAGGGCTCGCAGCCAGCCCGGCCTCGACGCCCGCGCCCGCAGGTGTCCGGACGCTTCTCCTCCGAGCCAGCCGTCTCCTCAACACCTCCCGCAAATGCTCAGCTTCTTCTGGCTGAGGTGAGGGCTGCGGGGAGCCGGGCACCATGGGGACAAGGGTGGGGGGAACTCCAGGGTTGGGCGAGCGAGAGCTGCTTGTGGAGACTTCCACTCCCGGCGGTGGAGCGGCGGCTTGTCCCGGCTTGCATCGGCGCTGGGCGGTTCTTCCAGGGGAAAGATGTGGGGTGAAAAGCCCTTGTGACCCCCTGCTCAGCCGGGTGATGCTTTCTTGCCTTTGGGGTTTGCAGCGAGCTGTGCTGCTGCACTCGTGGTCGGCGCCGGTGACTCGTCCATGGGGACGTGGCATCCTCAGGCTGCAGCAGGGACAGCAGGCGAGAGATGGGAACATCAAATCCCCCCCCGACCTTTCTGGGTGTGACAGGAGGAGTGCTAGCGGGCTTTGGCTTGAATCAGCTTCTTTTCACTTAAAAGCAGGGGCAGATCTTTGGAAGCACGGGCACAGGCTGCTGGGAATGGTGGCGGCATGGGGAGGGCAGAGGGATGTGCTGGGGCTGGCAGGGACAGTGTGGGTGGCTGGGTGAGTGGCACGATGCCATGGTGGGTGGTCTCCACCCCAGCAGCCTCAAATGAGGTGGTCTTGGCCGTGGTGACTACCACGGTGGGGACCACCACATCACCATGGCGTTCACCTGTGTTTTCCACCCCAGCGCTCTCAACCGTGGTGACTCCCATTGTGGAGACCACACAGTTAAGACCACCGTGGTGCAGACCTTTGCACCAGCTTGGTCTCCGCTGTGGTGGTTTCCAGCTTGGTGGGCTGAGCTGTGGTGGTCTGAAACATGGTTGTGCTGATGTTGAGGCAGTCTCCTCCCCAGGAACGCCGTGGGTGGCAGGGCAAAGGTGCCTGGGCGGGGTGGTGCTGTTGGGTGTCCCCGTGCGTGTGAATTTTGGGCCTGGCAGTGTTTACAGCTGTACCGGGGTGACATATGGCTTTGTTCTCCCCCTGCACGGGAGCCAGACCTTTGTCCCCTGGGACACTTCCTGGGGGACTTCGCCCCTGGGCCAGCAAATCGACACGCCTTCCTGGGAGCCTCATGGGAGCTGCAAAGAGCACCAAGGCAGGGGTATGGATGGGGCTGTGGGCACGGCCAGGGTCAGGGGATGTTTCACCCTGTGGTGGAGAGGGATGTGAGGGTGCTGGAGGTGTCCTGCTAGGCTCATCCTGAGGGATGCTTTCCCATGGCTGATGGCTGGAAAACCATCTACTCCTTGTAAGAGGAGACATCCTGTGTCCCACTCTTGCCTTTGACCCTTGGATTGCACTTTCCTGGCCCCATGCCTTGCTTTCTCCATGGACTCGAAGGAAACATGATTTGTGGTGCCAGAAATACCACTTGCGGTGTGTCCTGGCTTTTCTTCTGGGCTGGCCACCCTCCTGAGGTCCCAGTGAGACCCACTGCAGGGAGCTGCTGTGTTTCCTCACCATGCTGTGACTGGCCCTTCAGTCCCTCTTGTCCCAGTGGGGCCACATCCTGAGCAGCAGCTCTCATGCTGGGGACACTGCTCCTCCTGATGAGCACGGGGTGATGGAGCTGAGCTGTGCTGGGCATCTCCAATGCTGCTTGCACCAGGGCTTTGCTGCGTGGCAGCGGGACTGGCAGGCCGGGTCAGGGGATGGACAGCCCTCAGTGCCCTGTGGAGATGACAGAATTTCCCAAAGTAGGTCAGGTTAATTTTTTTTAACGCGTGCAGATTTGCTTGTTACCATGGATATTGCTCAATTATACACCAATAATCTGCCATGAGAACTTCGTTGTCGCCGCTTTCTTCCCACCATCTCCCCGCCTTTTTTTTTTCTTTAAATACTCCCAGGGAGAGGTAAAGTCACACCGAGGGGCTGGGCTGAAAGGAGGAGACAGAGCCAGGTGAGGGAAAACGGGGATTAGGTATTTGAGGGGAGGAATTGAGGTGGTGAGAGAGCTCTGAGGGCAGGTGAGGGTGGCTCAAGGTGTGAGGCTGCCCTGCTCTGCCCAGACCCCTCCCCCCAAAGCCCAGCACTTGGGACCCCACCCCAATTTCACTCGTGTCTCTCCCTCTCATCCACTGTCTTGGAGGTGGCTGAAGCAAACGTCTTGCTTCGGTAGGCTCAAGGATTTTGGGGAACAGCTGTTCTCTGCACTCTGCCCAGCATCATCCTGGGGAGCTGCGGCACCCACGAGGGCTTGCAATGGAGGGTTCATACACAGTGGTGGTCCCCTGGTGATTTCTGAAGAAGCCAGCACTGAATTTCACAGCAGAAACACCTTTACTGGAGCTTGTGGGTGTCTTGGACACCTCTCTGCCAGGGGAGAGCTGTGAGGTGCAGTAGTGGGGTCCCTCTTCCCAGTATTTGCAGGGTTGTTGGTGTGTCTTCTCTCTGTGTCTTCTCTGGTTTGCTCTGTGTGCTTCTTACACCTTTGGCAGCACAGGAAGTGAGCATGGCTGGGAGGTTTTTTTTTTGGGGTTAGAAGTGGGTCACTCGAGGGGTGACAGAGTAAGAGCATCATTGCCTGGGTACTGCATCCCGTTGCCATGGTGACCCGAGGGCTGCATCAGTCAACAGCTTTAAAAATGTGACAGTTGAGTGAGGCTGAAGATTTTAATGAGGACAGACACTTGCTCGCTTGGTTTCGATGGCGAATACTCCATAAATACCCACCGGCTGCATGGTTCCGGGTCTCTCCTTCCCCAGGGCGGGAGCGTGGGCTGGGGCTGCCCGGGAAATAGCAGGGGGATGATGCAAAGCAGACAGCTCCGGGTGTTCTTCCCCCTCCTGCTAACGCAACCCGGGGGACAAGGTGACACTGATTGCCGAGCCAGCAGCAGGGTTGGTTTCCAAGGAATGTCCCCTCTGGTGCTGTTGGCTGGGGCTGGGGGGTGTAACAGGACACTCCCGGCCACCGCCTTGTGTCTGCCATTGGGCAGCAAACCCGTCCTGTTAAACAGGACAGTAACTCTTGCACCGGCCTCTTGCAAGGGCAGGTGAGCCATCAGGAAGCTCCCAAACCTCGATAACAAGCCTGGACGGGTCATGGGGCTAGGGGAAAAGTCACGGGGCTGGGGAAAACAGAACCCGGTGCTGCTGGGGCAGGAGTGGGAGATGAGAAGGTGAGAGAGGCTCAGCGGTGCTGTTTGTGTCTTGTTTTGTGCTGACCACATCCGTGCACTTGTGTGATGCTCCAACTCCTGATGGTGCTGGAGGCAAATGTACAGCGCCCACTTTTTTTAGCTCTGTGCCAAAATCAGTCAATGCCATGTTTGGGGAAAAAAGCTGCTACCTTGAGCAGCTTGGTTTTAGCTGCATGGGAGAGGGATGTGTGCTGCGAAAGCTGGGGTAAGCAAGGGCCTGGCAGTGCTGTGTTTAAAAGCAAACTGTAAATATAAAGCTTCTTCCACTTGTTTTTGCTGCAGCTCCCACACTGCCTTTCCTTGCCATGCCACCACGATGTCCAGCTGGGACACAGTCACTGTGTGCACGGCTGGGAGCCTGCAGGCACCAAGGACACACGATGCCCTTGTGGAATGCCAGGGCTTCGAAGGCAGAGGGCTGGAGCAGGGTGCAGCAGCATTCCTGGAGCCTGGTGCTTCCCATTTGCTGCCCCCAGTACCACCCATGGCAGCCTCAGCCCTGCCTGCTGCCAAAAATGTGTTCCTGGCTGTCTTGTGACTGCAGAGATGTCACTGCTCCGGCCAGGGGAGCGTCAAGACACAGTCCTCCGTCACATGTAGCACCATGCGAAACTCTGACACAGCGTCACTGGCTGAGGGGTTGGCCACGGCCCTGCAACGTGCGCTTTGGTCCAGCCCCCCAAAATAGCTGGGACTCTTTCATCTGGGCTGGTGAGCGTGGGACCTGACTCCCATGGAATGGCAGGCACCTGCCCCGGGTCTGCCCTTCTCCGTTTCGGCTCTGACAGCCCTTTGATAGGTGCTGCCAAGGGGTCAGTGCTGTGGGGAGGGATGTCAGCATGGGACGTGGGGACAGGATGTGACAGCCAGCCACACACGCTGCCTTGTTCCCGCTGGGAAGCAGCCACCCCCATCTCTGCCAGTCCTGCTGTAACCAGAGCCACTCTTCTCCTTTCCAGGTGTCTCTTAAAAATGGTCAAGGGAATATTATAGTCCCTGAAGACATCTTGAGCTTCTGTTGCAATGGCCTCCAGGTACCCCCGTGCCGTGCAACTAACCCGTGGCTGCCCGTCGTGCCGCCGGCTACTAACCCAGGCTGTGCCAGGAGCTGCTCCCGGCCCTGCTGCATCCTCTCCCATCATGTTCCCTCTCCATCAGCATCCCCAACCTCCTGCTGGCTACCTCAGGGCCAGGGCTCTTCCCACAGCTAGCAGCTTCTGCCCTAAAATCCAGAACTCTCGAAGGCTGGGAAAATGACCGGCGGGATCTCGGGCCAGGCTGTCTGCTCGCTCTGCAGCAGGCGGCTTTGGAGCTCTTTGCATTGCTGGCTCATACCCAGAGCCTGCTGGCTTCCCAAAATAGCTCTGTGGTACTCGTGTAGGCGCCTCTGCGTGCTGGGAAGCAGCCCGGGAGGTTCACGGAGGGGTTTGGAGGTTTCTGGAGGGGCTCTGGTGGCCGGGGGTCGGTCTGACTGTGGCATGGGAGGACCTTGGCCATGCGCTGGGCTCCGTGAGCTCGCTGCCGTCTCTGCTGAGGCGAGGTTTGTGCCGTTCCCGGGATGTCGTGTACCAGTAGCTATGGAAACAGAGGTTAGACCCGCTGGAGAAAATGCTATTCTGAGAGGCAGTGAGCTCAGGGTAGTCGGGAAAGCTTCAATTTCAGCATAAACCCATCTTTAAAAGAATCCGGGCAAAGCAGAGGGCAGAGAAGCTGCTGCAGTGGGACTCTGGCAACAAGTGCTGAGAGCAGGAGCTGCAGCGGGAGCAGAAAGCAGAAGGAAGGGCTGTGACGAAGCCCAGACAGCTCCTCGTGTCTCCTCAGTTACTCACCAGGCTAACTGAGTTCACCCTTGTGTAACACGACTCACTTGACATCTCTCATCAGCTATTTTCCCTGGCAGCACCACCTCAGCCTCCTCTCTCTCCCCCCTGCTTCCCACCGGGGCGCTGTGTGCCCAGCAAATGGACAAACCAGCCTGGAACAGATGTTACTGCCCCAACAACCCAAACTGAGGATGCTCCTCCTCTGCTGCTTGTACCACATAGCTTCCAGTGCGTCCTTTGGTGAAGGGAAGGGTGTTGGTGAAGGTTTGGAGCACTGCCAGCCCCAGGAGAGCAAACCCACCCTGTGCTGCAGCACCCTAAAACTGAAGCTGTCAGGGAGAAAAATTCTTTCCCAAAAGAGTGATTAACTTTGGGAGGGGTTTTTCGTGTTGTTCAGGAGGAGAAGTGGGGTTAGGTGATGAATGGCCTGAAAACTCGGAGTAATCCCCTATGGAGGTTTTTTTAATAGAGTTTTTCCCCCCTTTTGGCTGCAGGCACCTTGTCTTTGGCAAGGGCTGGGTGGGTTTGGTGGTGTCCAGGGGTGTGTAGGGCTGGGGTTCTCCCAGCTCTGTGCGGGGAGTGTCTCACGGGCCGGTTCTCTCAGGGGATTTGCTTCCCGTTTGGATAAAACGGAGCTTTTTGTGGTCCTCCAGGGCTCGACCTCTCCACCACGTGCCCGGGAGCCAGGGGAGCGGGAGGAGGCGCCGGGGGCCATGGCGAGCCCTCGCCTGCCCGCAACCCCACCGAGGTGCAGATGAGCCAGCTGGTGCTGCCCTGCCACACCAACCACCGCGGGGAGCTCAGCACCGGCCAGCTGCTCAAGTGGATCGACACGGCCGCCTGCCTCTCGGGTAAGCCATCCTCCCTCCGCAGCCTCATCCCGCTGGGATGCCAGGGGAGGCAGCAGGCAGGATCCGCAGGAGCCAGCTCACGGGCAGCATCCCTGGCGGTCCAGCACTGTGCCGCGGAGTGACGCCAGCCGGGGACCCACGTCATGGCATTTGCTGAGTAATTAGAGAGCAAACAGGAGCGGGACAAGAAGGGGAGGAGACGTGCGCTGCAGCATGCGTGCTGGCTTGGGGACAGATCAAAATCCTGCCTGCTTCGTCTATAACGCTGCCCTTCTCCTTGCCTGGGGTGCAGGGCGGGGGAGACCAGGCTGGTGGCACCCTGGCATCCCAGCAGCAGCCAGAGGGGCTGAGCTCCTCCGCTCAGCAGGAAGCGATGGAGCTCATCAGCTCAGCCAGCACGGGGAGGTTATGACAGGGAAATGGGTGCGATTCTGCAGTCAGATGAGGTCAGAGCAGTTTTGCAGTCATGAGGTTCAGTCCGAGTTGCAGTTTTGCAGTCTGAGGTTCCTGGAGTCCCGAGGGAAAGTTGCCACGGGCAGAGTGGCTTTGAAATATTCGCTGTGGACGGGGAGATGGAATCAGCTGCTGGTGCATCCCCACAGCTGCAGACTCACGGAGGGAAGGCAAACACCAGCACATCCTCCAAACCTTTAAACATCTGCAAACCCTCGCTGCTGTGGGAGGAGAACCCCCAAACCCCACTGTGATCCCTGCAAACACAGCAATGGGCATCAGGCAGGGAAAGGGACGCTTGGCTGGGTGTCACCAGTGTCACCAGCCTGGGGCAGAGGAACCCTCGTGCCTGTGGCACCCTCAGCACGTTGCTGCAGGTTGCCGAGGGGTTTGTTTTTCCTTTCCAGCCGAGAGACACGCCGGCTGCCCGTGCGTCACGGCTTCCATGGATGATATCTATTTTGAGCACACCATTAGGTAAATGCTCGGCGCACCGCGGGCCATGCGCGGGGGAAACGCAGGGGCTTTTCCCATCTGCCGCCTGCAACGTGGCCAGGGGCTGGAGCAGGGAGCCCGGGAGAGGAGGGTGCAGTGGCAGTGCCAGGCTCACAGGGCAGCCGGGGAGTGAGGCTGGGTCTGCGCCGCAGGGCTGCGGATGGACTGTCTGCTCTGATTTATCCGCTGTCTGGTCGCCTGGGAGCTCCTGCTGCGCTGGCTTCCCGGTATTTCCCCCAGCGCCAGCTCCTCCCTGGCTTTGTTCAGGAAACGGCTCTGATTTAGTGCTCTGGAAAAGTCAAATCTCGCAAATCGTGCTTCTGTAGAGGCAGTGTGGGTGGCGGAGGCGCGGTGGGGCTCACCCACCCGGCGGGTGCTGGGGGAGGTGGGACCTCCCGGCTTTGTGAGATGCATCAGGCTGGGCATTGCCTGGACCAAATTCCATCCCAGGCTGGTCCTGGCATCCTCTGGTGTTGCCCCACAGAGTGCCTCCTCTGATTCAGGCAGCCCTTGGGATATCATGTGTCAGGGACAATGTTTCTCCAGACCTAAGGATGTGACCAGAGGGGACAAAAGCCCTCCCAGGGTTCTACCCTTGTGCTCCACAGGCTCCCATATGAAACCATTCCCACCCAGCATTCCCAAAGTAGTCTCCTCCTTTTGTACCCTTAGAAGCCCAGGTACTGCCACTCACCTTTACTCATCTCTCAGAGCCCCACACCCCCTCTACCTGTCTCTTCCCACCTGGGTACCATTCCAGGTGGTTCCCTGGGGTTCACCATGCAATATAGGCATATAGGATCCATGCAGCACAGGGTCCATACTGTCCAGCTACTCTCTGCTGTGCAGGTCTGCCTCCTGGGGTACCCAGGGCTGGCATTGAGGTCCCGGGCTGTCAGCTGATTTGTTTGGCACTGAGAAGTCTGACTCATTCTTGGCTTTTACTGTCATTCCTAGGAAGCTCTGAACTCGCACTTTTGCCCTCCCATGAGGTGCCCGTCGCCCTGGGGCTCAGCTCCATGACAAAAGCACAGTGTGGGGATGTGGTACTGCCGTGGTGCAGAGATGGCACCACGGAGTTGATACCCTGCTCCTGGGGCAGCTTTTCCTGGGACACTTTCCCCAGCCCTCCTGGGTGTCAGGAGCAGGGAAGAACAGACCCAAGCCCACTCCACAGCATTACATCAAGCCCTGCAAAGCATTTGCCCCTCCTCGGGGCTGAGCTGGGCACTGCTCCAAGGGGGCAGGGAATTTATGCTGCTCCTGGCTCAGATCCCACTTGCTGTGGTCCAGCTTTAGGCTCTGAGCAAGGGGCCTGGCAAGGATTTCCTGCAGAGCTGTTGGAAGGGGAGGAGTTTTGTGTCAGATCTCCTGCCCAGCCGTTTGTGCTCTCTGTGCCCTTGCACTGTGGGGGAGAGGCAGGGAGGAGCTGTAGGTGCTTGAGGGCACAGAGGAGACCTCAAATTATCACTGCCTTAAAACTCACTGGCTGGGCTGCAGATTGTCCCCATCGCTCCACCCTGCTGTGTGGAAGTGCAGCTCTGGGGAGGATCACACATACCCTTGAGTGGGGCTTCGTGTGGCATTTATGGCCCTGGCTTCTGCTGTTTGATAAGGACACAGAAGATAAAGTATTTGGGGGCTATATATAGACATGTGGGGCTGCCAGTCTGCCTGCCTGGCTCCTTGCCCTTGCATGCCCCTCGCCACAAACCCATCCAGAGCATCCATCTGGCTGCTGCCATCGCCTCTAACCCTTTCCCCACGTTTGCTTTCTCTTTCTGCCCCAGCCAGCCGCCTGTAAGCCCGCTGGGCAGCGGGACGGGAGGAGCGGTGTCGGGTACGGACGTGTTTGGCCCTAGAGCAGCCAGCCTAGCACAGCGCTGCCGTGAGTTGGGAGCCTTAACCCCACTGACGTGGCATGGCATGTCAACAGAGGCTGCTCACCTAACCCTGCTAACGTTTGGGCATGTCACCGGCCCGGGGTCCATGCTGGGGGACAGCTCATGGCACTCCTGCTCCAGCCAGAGCCAACGTGCAGAGCGTGTCACTTCCCAAGCTCATTTGAAGCCTTAGGTCACGTGTGAGGACATGGGGAAAAAATCTGATGTCAAAGGACACTCTGGCTCTCCCTCTCTTCTGGTTTGAGAAGTGGTGGTTACAGGGTTTATTTTTTCCACTGAGTTTTCTAGCACTGGCCTCTGTTGGGGAATGAGGAATATTCCTGATTTAAAAATGTATTTGGTAAAGACTGCTGGTGTCACTAAAAGTTTAATTTGCTCATTCCGTGGGTGCCAGTTTGGAGGAGCTCAGTCTGCAGGGCCAGAGTTGTCTGTGTGTGGACTCTGAAGCCTACTGAAGGCACAGAGCAGCAGTTTGCTGCCAGCAGATGTTTCATTTAAGAGATGGTGCAAAATGCCCTGGCTGGATCCTGCCTCCTGCCATCTCCCAGCATCCCAAAGTATCCATTGCTCATGGGAGGGCCCCGTGGCTGGTCCAGTTGTGCAGGACAGTGGATGCAAGGCTGGAGGAGCCGTTTGCTCTGGCAGGAATGTGCATGTCTGCATGGGCAGGGGGTCAAGCAAGCCTTGGGCACCTCTGCATCTCTCAGGTGTCCTGGGCAGCACCCCAAACCTGGGGACACAGCTGCACACAGCTGCTCAGGGGTGACGTCTCACTGCTCTCACGTCTCAGGGTGGCTGTCCCTGTGTCTGCTGGCCATCTGGCATGTCCCACAGTCCCAGGAAGCCTTACCACAGCGGGCAGTGAGCCCAAATGCGTGGCACCTCCGAGGGAGCTGCTCTGTGGCTGTGTCCCCCAGTAACCTCACACGCTTTCTCCTCTTCCTGTTTTTCAGCGTCGGGCAAGTTGTCAACATCAAAGCCAAAGTGAACCGAGCTTTTAACTCCAGCATGGAGGTTGGTGTGTGCCCCTGCCCCTGTGCCCCTTGCTGTGTGCCTGTCCTCACCAGCAAAATCCTCCAATCCTCCCACAGTTCCCAGCTTTAATCCATGTGTTCATTGTTTTTGGCTGGCTCTGCACCAGGGGTGCAGGTGGGATATGGGTCCCTGGGGAGCAGAGCCAGCTCTCAGGGGTGCTGTCCCCTCTCCAGGTGGGCATCCAGGTGAGCTACGAAGACCTGTGCACTGGGAAGCACTGCAGCATCTGCAAGGCATATGCCACCTTCGTGGCACAGGGCCCCTTGGGCAGCAAGGTGAGCAGTGGCTGGTGGCTGGGGGCACTCTGTTACCCACTGCACGGGGCAGTAAGGAAATGGCCTCTGTGGGGCTGGGCTCAGCTTTCTGTCAGCTGCTGTTTCTTCATGGGTCAGTGATCCATTTTCCTGTCCTTGGGGGGATGTGTGGTGGGTGGCTTCAGCCCCGCTCTGGGCATGGAGGACACCTGCTTTCTGCTGCGGCTCGTCCCCCAGGGGACTGCAGCCTGCCCATCCCTTTGCAGGTGAGGCTGGAGCCGCTGACCCCGCAGACAGAGGAGGAGAAGATCGAGTACAGCATCGCCGCCGAGCGCCGCCGCATGCGCCTGGTGCACAAGGACACCTCAAGGACCTCCTCACCCACAGCCCCAGGAAACCGGTACCACTTCCAAACAGCCCACTGCCGGCATCCCGCTTCCTCAGCAGGATGCTGGTGGTGATCACCACGTGGAGGTTTGGGAATGCCCTGGCCGTGGTGGGGTAGGGCCAGCAGTCCCACCATCCCAGACTCCCAGGCCTGGAGGTTTAGTGGGGGTTGATGCAGTAGGTGGGCAGCTGTGGGGAGAGGGACAAGGGCTGGTGGGGTGCTGGGAGTGGGGTCCTACTGGCCGTACAACCCCCTGAACCCTGTTATCCCCTGTGGCAGAGCTGGAGACACGGGATGGCAGCGGGGCAGTGCCAGCAGAAAGAACACGGGTGGAGAGTGTGGAGCTGGTGCTGCCTCCACACGCCAACCACCAGGGCAACACCTTCGGTGGGCAGATCATGGCCTGGATGGAGAACGTGGCCACCATCGCAGCCAGGTGACCGACAGGGGTTCAGGGTCAGGGGATGACATGCCTGGAGGGGACACATGTGGCTGGGTCTGGCCACAGCTGGACTGTAGGGACCCTCCAGAGGGATGGGATGGTGCCCAGAATGTCACCCTTGGGTGACACTGCACAGGAAGTCCCACAGGTGTGTGGTGCTGAGGGACCCCAGGGAAAGGTTCACACTCCTTGCAGTTGGCTCGTTGTTCCTTCTCATGGCTGGCTTTGGCCATTGAAATCCATTTTTGGGGTCTCCTTGTCTCTGGCTGTCAGAGAGGGTGCTATAGGGGGAGGTGCCATGGCTGGGGGGTGACACCTGTCCCCACAGCCGGCTGTGCCATGCCCACCCCACGCTGAGGGCCATCGAGATGTTCCACTTTCGGGGACCGTCACAAGTCGGAGACCGCCTGGTGCTCAAAGCCATCGTCAACAACCTTCAAAAACAGGTGGGCGCCAGTGCTGGGGAGCCCCTCCCCACCCTCCCCACGGCCCCTCTGCTCCCTCATCCCTTCTTTCTGGCAGCATGGAGGTGGGGTCAGCGCCGAGGCCTACGGCCAGGAGATGTCCATCAGCCGCAGGCACATCAACAGCGCCTTCATGACCTTCGTGGTGCTGGACCAGGAGGGTCAACCCCGCACGCTGCCCATGGTGGCACCCGAGCCAGGGGTAAGGACCAGCAGGGCTGGCTTCTCCCCCAGCCTGGTAGCACCCCGGGAATCCCACTCAGCCCCGAAGGGTTCTGGGATTCGCAGCCAAACAAACGCAGTTTCACGATGATGGAAATGAAACTGCTCGATAGCAAGTGAATTAAATTGATTGCTCGGTGTAACTAATAAAATAAACCACTTGCCTGCAGAGATGGAGATGTATTAGCCACGCAAGGCTTAGCGGAGTATTGCCTGCAAATTCCAGCTCGTCTTTTCTGTAATTTAGGGGAAGGGATGTTGAGGTTGTGTTTTACCTTTCAGAGCGTCCTAATCCATAATTTGCTGGGATCCAAATATTTAGGGAAATCTGTCATATGAGCATGGCAGCAAAGCAAACACTCAGGTGTCTCAGATTCTCCTGGGCTGATCCTTGTCCAGCTCCCTGATTTTTTGATGACTTAAAACTAGGATTTCCCACTGTGATGAGATCATCTCATGGCCAAAGTCATGACACCCTGACACCTCTCTCACCCACTTTAAAACACCACACTAGCGCTTTCTTCAAATAAGCAGGTTTTTTTAGCTTTTGCTTCCTCAGAAGAGGACATTTGCAGGTGCTAGGGTACACCGTTTTCGTTTCAGGGGCTGTTTGCTGCTTTGCAGCCACAAGGGTTTTCCCTAATGTGCAAGTGCCCAGCACTTGATCAGAGCATGGTAGCAATGTGAAATAACTCATGATTAATCACTGACCATCACTGCAGTGTGGCCAGGGTGGCAGCTGGCAAGTAAGGGGGCTTCACCTTCCAGCCCTTCCCTGCTGAATGTTTTTCCCACTCCCAAAAAGTTGTGATTGGTTTTTTTCATCCTTCTTTTTCCTATTAACTTAGTTACCTTTTCCCATTTACCAGGATGGAGAAAGGAGGTACAGAGAAGCCAGTGCTAGGAAAAAAATTCGGCTGGACCGGTGAGCAGCAAAACCAGTGGGATGTGGGGGTGGAGGAAGGAGGAAAGGCAGGGCTCAGCACTTGGGTGCAGGGACAGTCTGGGGGTGGTTTGTGTCCTCTCATGGGGAAACTGTTCCTTTGCTGCAGAAAATATGTCGTCTCCTGCAAACAGACTGAGGTGCCTCTCTCCGTGCCCTGGGACCAAAGCAACAAGGTAGGAGGAGCCCCTGTGGGAGCTGCTGCCTCCTGTTCCTCCTCCTGCTCCCCCTCCTGCCCTGACATGCCGCCCCTGCCCCAGGTTTATCTGAGCTACAACAACGTCTCTGCGCTCAAGATGCTCGTGGCCAAAGCCAACTGGGCGCTCGCCAGAGAAAAGGAAAAGGTACTGAACCCTGTCCCTCCTCCCTCGGCCCCAAAGTGTGGGCAATCCCAGTGGGAACAAGTCCCAACTGTGCCCTGTGCCCCGAGGTGCGGATGTACACGCTGGAGGAGGACAAGTTCCTGTCTTTCCGCATCGAGATCTCCGTCTGCATCCGGCCGGCCGAGCCTTCTCCCTGCTCTCCAACCTGCGGCGCCGCCACGAGTGGGACAGCCACTACGTGTGAGTGCTGCAGGCCTCCCCACACATCACACCCACAGGGTTAAACCTCTGAGCACCCCTTTGGGTTTTCCTGGGAGCCAGCGTGGTGCCTTGCTTGCTCTTAGAGTTCCCTCACTGTGTGTCCCTGTCCTGGCTCTGTCTGGGCTGATGGCTGCGCTTTGCTGGAGCAAACACCTATTTGGGTCTCCCTCAAATAATTTGGGTCTGGTGGTGGGCTGTAAATGTGTAAGGGCCAGATTCAGGGGCATGTTGGATTATATTTTCTTCTGACTTGGAAATGGGGAAACCGAGAGGCGTTTTAAAAACTTCTATTCCTATTTTCAGTCTCATGTGAAGGGTGAGACAGTACAGATGTTATAATTTATGCTATCACAATGAAAAGCTAAACTATTTCTTAATTACAGTACATTAAAGTGTTTCTTGGCCTATTAGCTCTTGTGTAGCAAAAGTTCCATTTCTCTTTTAACAACGTCTGTCCTGTTCTATGGCATTTCTAAGTCAGCATTTTTATCTCGAAGTTTGCATCAAAATGCATACTTTGTGAGTCTTCTGTCAGCCTTTGAGAATTCTCAACGAATCCATTTCCCACAGGGGCACAGCAGGGTTTCTGTGACCGGTCCCCTTCCCTTACAGGAGTGCTGAGCTTGTCCAGAAGGTCGATGATGATGACATGATCTACCACGTGGTGAGCCAGAAGCTCAGACACGAGAACAAGCCGCAGGACTTCGTTATCCTGGCGTCCCGGAGGAAGCCCTGCAGCAAGGGGTGAGTGTCCAGCCCCAGCCCTGCTCCCTGTCACCCAAGCTATGCCAGCTCACAGGGCTCCCTCTTGTCCCCAGGGACCCCTACGTGGCCTTTCGGTCGGTGACGCTGCCCACTCACCCCGCCAGAGCCGAATTCACGCGCGGGGAGACGCTCTGCTCCGGGTTCTGCATTTGGCCAGAGTCAGAGGAGATGAGCAAGGTGGGAATGCTGTGGCTGTGTCCCCACAGCCCAGGGAGGAGCTCCTCCTTCCCCTGTGCCCCTGCTGACCTTGTCCTGTGCCTTGCAGGTGGCTTATTACAACCAGGTTATGCCAGGGTACCTCAACTACGTCACCACCAATGTGGCGGGACTGTCCTCAGACATCTGCTCCACCTTTGAAGCCTGTGAGAAGTTCCTGCTGAAGAATAAGGATGACCTGATCTCACGGCTGCAGGACTTCTAGAGCCATCTGCTGACAGATGGACAGACAGACGAGGGGACACCTCTGTGGTGGAAGGGAACGTGGGATGGTGGCACCCAGACCCTGCCTCCCTGGGGGCTTTGGTCCCAAGGGCTGGGGTGGAGGGGCATTACTGTACCACCTCATCCCTTGCACTGATGTGCCATACCTTTTCTTCTTTCTTTTTAATTTTGTTTCGAAATTTTATAAGTGGATGTACAGGACTTGGTTTTCTAGTTCACTTAACGCTACTTGAATCTTTATATGATCCAAAATCTTAACAAACCAGATTTTTTTTTTTTTCACTAGTTCTCAGTGGGGCATAACTGGTTCCTTTTGAGGCAGCAAAGGGAGAGAGGGGACAGTGATGTAGGGTGGGTGCTTTACCCTTTCCTGGTGTAGGGGTGGGGGTGGAACATCCCACTCTCCCCTCTGCTGCTCCTTTTCCTGGGCAGAGCTCCTCCTGGGCTGAAATCCCACCCATGGGGCTGTGGAAGGAGCAGCAATAAAAGTGTTTTGAAAGGAAAAGCATCCTGTCTGCTCCAGGGGCTTGCTGTGTGGTGAGCTTGGAGCAGGGATCCTGCGCCCACAGCACACCTGGGGCTCAGGTGGATTGAGGCAGGACTGTGCTGCAGGGAGGGGTGGTGCTCCCTGCAGGTGGCTTTTGGAGACTGCTCTCCTTTTCCTCCTCTGCTGATGCACCAACACCTTGAGATGTAAACCCCAAAGTGCCTCAGAGGTGCTGAAAAAGGAAAAGACAGAGGCAAACCTTGTTCCCTTAAGTATGGGATGCTCTGGGAAAGGCACCAGATGAAGCAGGGGTGATAGTGAAATGCAACTCATCAGTCACAGCACAGGGGACATCTGCCCTCAGCCACAGGCCTGTGGAGAGCCCCCTCCCAGGCCTTCCTGGGTCACAGCCAGAGGTTTTCTGATGACATTGAGGTTTCTGGAAGGCTTGCTGCCTGCTGGTAAATGAGTGAGCCCTGGAAGCCCTTAGGCACGCAGAGCTTTGGGCACAGCAGGTTTTACAGGAGCCAGCTGTGCCCTTGCTCTGCCTGCAGAGCCTGTGCTTAACCCCAGGGATGGGTTTTGTAGAGCTTAACCATGAGCAAGTGATGGTGATGCCGCTCTCGGGGTGAGGTGAGGCCATGGGCTACCAGAAATGACCACAGGCTCTTTCCAGGACTACAGGTGTCCCTCTGCAACACCCAGTCCCTTTCCCCCCAAATCCCCCACCCAGTTTATAACAGAAGGAGCTCTTGCCCTCTCCTGTGACCAGCAGCCAGTGCTCTCACCCTGGGCTGGCTGTGGCCATAAACCCCTAATCTCTGCTCTATTTCCCATCATAAATATCTCAGCTCAAGGCCTGGCACGGCTGTGCCCGACCCCCAAAAGATAACTGAACATAGTACTAAACATTCAATTTTTGTACAGCCTTTTATCTCCCAAAACTCGAGCAATCCTGCCTTTTTATCACCAGGACGAGAGCCATCCTTCCTACTTACTGTTAGGAATTGCTGCTGCTTGATTAAGTGGAGGGATGATGTATCTGCCTGAACATTAAACTTTAACTGACCTCTCCTTCTCCTTAAGTATTGTGCTTTTTCCCACTGGGAGGCCCGGTCAGCCCTGGCTCCAGCCTGGCTGGGTCCCTGGGGATGCAGGGTGATGGAGCAGGAGTGACCTGGGGACACGGCGTGGTGTGTTTTGTGCTTCTGGAAGAAAACTGCAGCCCTACAGCATCTGCTGGCCCTCAGGGCAGGCAGGGACAGCAGGACTGGGCAGCTGGAGCATCCCTGGAGCACCTGTCTCCACTGCCTCATCCCACAGGGAAGGAGGGACCTGCTGGTGACTGTCCTTACCAGCCTTTCCCAGAGCCCTTTCTTTACCCTCCTCACCAAATGCATCGCTCTAGGACCAATCCAGCAATCAATCACCATTTTTATTATTCCCAAAAAAAAAAAAAAAAAAAAAAGGGAGTCACCCCCTGCTCTGAGCAACCTTCCAACCTGCAGCTTCTTGGCCTGAAAAACCTTGGAGCTCTCGGCTGCTAATTCCTGCATGGAGACAAATCATTTGGAGAGGCAGCTCTGGGGCCTCGGGAGCAGCAGGGCTCTGTGCTGGCTGCTGGCAGAGCCCATCCCTGCCTTCCTGCCCAGGATGGTGCAGGGAACAAAGTCCCACCTAAGGAGCACTGCTGCCTTCCCGGGTCCTTGCCATCCAGGGCTGCTGGGGGATGGAGCAGGGAAAAATCCCCCCAAAAGACCATCAAGACATCTGGGGATATCCAGGCCAGCACTCCAGGTTGGATGTGGGTCTTCTCCAGTGTGCTGCCATCATGAGAAGGTTTAAGGACCGATTTTATGGATGCCTAAATAAATACATGGAGCTAATATATCACAATACAGGGTGTATTTATCTGCTTTGCAGGAGTGGGATAGAATTAGACGGCAGTGTCTCTCTCAAGGCCAGCCCCGCTGTAATTCATGCCCCGAGGCGAGCAGCCAAGGGGAGGAGGAGGAGGAGGAATTCTGCAGGCAGCAGTATTGATGGGCTACTCCCAGAAGCTTTGTTTTAATTAATTTTCAGAGCGCTCCTTGCAGTGGATCAGGCAGCTCTTCAAAGCCACCTTCCACCCACTGCTGCCCATGCTGTGTGCAGGCTCTGGGGCAGTGGGGTGACCCGAGAGCCTCCTGCTCCTTCGAGCCCCCAGCCTTTTGGTCAAACAGTGCAAAAGCTGTTGCTGTTTTTAAACAGGGGAGGCTTCCCCCTGGCCAAGAGGCCTCGTTGATGGCCACAGCGTGGGCAAGTGAATTTGTCACAGCTTTTCTCTTCCCCTTTTTATTGACTTTCTGCTTGTTCCTGCTGCCAGGGGTCAGTGGGGCGTTGGCTGGACTTTGCCAAAAGTCCACCCAAACCATCTGGTTCCCAGGTGCTGACGCAGTGCCCTGCCCTGAGATACGAGGGGTTTGAACAGCGGCTTTGTGGTTGGTGAGGCTGGACGGGGCTGTGCCAGCTCCAAAGCTTTTCCTGAGTAAGCAGGTCTGTGAACCTGAACCGCATTTGCCCCGCGAGCAGCAAGGTGACAGCAGCAACCACAGCTCAGCGCCGAGTTCGGGGGCACCTGGCTGACATGAAGACACCTGTCCCCATCCAGGACACCATGGCAAGTGACACGGGGCCCTCCAACACCATCAAACTGCTGCACCTGCTTTTCCTCTCCACCTCCTGGGGAATGCAGGTCTGGGTGACCTTCGTGGCCGGTAGGTTGGGCTGCGTTGTGCCCTCTGCTCAGGGGGCTGGCACAGGGCAGGGGGCTTGCCCGGGACTTACCTGTTCTGCCCCTGGCACAGGGTTTGTGATGAGCAGGCACCTCCCTCGCCCACACCTTCGGCTCCATCCAGCGGGAGCTCTTCCCTTACTACTTCCACATCAGCTCCCACCTGCGCCTCCTCAACCTGACCCTGTTCGCCATGTCCCACCCCAGCGAGCGGCTCGGCGAGGAGCACACCACCCAGGTAACCTCCTCCTTCCAAAACACCAGCTGCCCATAGCCCCAAACCCTTCCTGGCAAGCCAAGCTCCACTGCCTGGCTGGCAAACCATGGAGATCACGCAGGGCTCTGGTTAAAAGAAGCCCACCAGCACCCAAATTGCAGAGGTGCAGGGGGAAATTTAACCCTCCACACCCCACGAGGTGCTCAAGGTGGTCTTTGCTCCTCCGCAGGACCCTCATCTTCCTCGTCTGCATCGCCGCTTCTGTGCTGAACACGCAGTGCTTCGGGCAGGTCACCTCCGACACGGTGGCCGAGCTGCAGCTGCTGGAGCGCAGGCACGGGCTGGGGCAGGAGCGGGGCGGCCGGGCAGCGATGCCCACGGGCAGCTCCGTGCCTCCAGCCCCAGGTACAGGCAGCTGGCCCGGCGCTTCGCCCTCTGCCACGCTCTGTCCTCCCTCTGCAACCTCTGCTGCATTGTGTGCAACGGGCTGAGCCTGCACCACTGGCTGCACAGCTCTCTGCCCTCTGAGGGCAGGACGGTGCAGGTGAGGGCTGAGCCAGAGCCCAGCTCCTGCTGCCTCGCTGTAAAGCAGCCCCGAGCTTTGGACATCAAACCGCAGCAGCTCGGGTGGAGATACCCTCGCTGTGTTTGTGCACGGCGCAGAAGAAGTTCCAAATTGTGAAATGGAAATGTTTTCTCTACAGCTGCCTGCAGCCAGCCTCTGTGATTGAAGCAGGAGTGGTTTTATGGCTGAACAGCTTTCTAATGCTCCGTGCATTAGCTGTGTCTAAAGCTGCAGTGTGTTCCTGCAGTCACAGAGAGACTGCAGAAGAGAAAGAAATGAGAGATTGAGAATTACTTCTAATTAAAAGCCAAACACAAATACAGAAGTGCAGAAGACCCTGTATGTTGGCCGTACCAGTTAATGTAATGGATAAGGGTGTTGTTATGTTGGGGTTCACGCATCCTCTTGTATTTCACAAGGTGAGGAAAAAAAAATGTTGTCTCATTCATTAGGCAGAAGTCAGTCCACTTAAAATAGCCATGTTTATTCCAGGTTCTGTAGGACATTCAGTAAGGTATCAAAAGGGTCAGTGAAACACTGCTCCAAACAAAGAGCTCTGCTGTACCCTGGGCCAGCAGCACAGGCAAGCAGTGACAAAACAGCAGCTGCCGAGTCCCAGCAGGAACCTGGCTGCATCCACCCTGCTGCAACAGGCAGGTATCTCCCCAGGCCACTGCTGTTAAACCCCAGCAGGAACAGCCCACCTCCGAGCAAATCTGTGATTCTTCTCAGGTAAGGAAGTACATTCCCAGCTGCTGTTACTGCAACCACAGCCAGTGTCTGGCACTGCTTCAGGTTTATTTCAAAACACATGCAGCCTGTCATAGAGGAGACCTTCTGCATGCCAGCTGGGTTCCCTTTTAACCAAATAATCCCCTCATGTTAGCCCTTCCTTCTCCTGTGCTGCTCCCCTGGAAGTTTCCCTGTGTGCCAAGATTATTTTCCTCCCCTGAAGAGTGCAAGGTATTTTTGTCCAAGCAGAAAGTCTGCAGCCTGGAGCTGAGCTAACAAACAGCAGCCTCTTGCACAGGATTCCTTGTTTCTTTCTCGCTCATTACAGTCGATACACTTTCTTGCCAGAGAAGTATTTCTTAGAGAAGGAGAATGCTTGGCAAATACCAAAACTGTCGGGGTCCCGGCCTTTACAAAAATACCTGCAAAGATTAAAAGGAGTCCTTGGCTTCCTTGTAGCTGGCTGAGTGTCCTGGAAAGCAAGTGACTCCCTGCCCAGCTCCATAAAGACTGACCTCCCAAAGGCTGGTGACGAGCTTTTGCGCTGATTAACAGAGCCTCTGGAGCCAGGGCTAAGCACATCTGAGGAGGAGTGTTTATGAATCAACTCGTCTCCCAACAGCTTCTTTTAATTAAGGCAGCTGTTTTCTCCTTCTGGAAGGAGGGTTCTTTGCAACTGCCCTTACAGCCTGAAATCCGAGGGCTTATGGACACTGCTGAGTTTTATGGGGTGACAGAGATCCCGCTCCCACTGCGACAGACCGAGCCCCCCACGCTGTGCAGCAGCTCCAGCCAGCTCTGAGATGGTGCAACTCAACAGCACAGGCTGCACAGGAACTTTTTTGGCTTCACAAACAGCAAATTCTTCTCTCTGAGTAACAGCACAACTCTTTCAAGGCAGTTTCAGAGCAGAACAGTGCTGCGTGCTGCGCCAGGGGCTGCTCACGCAGCAGTATGAACAGCGAGAGCATTGTTAACCTCAACATGCTCTTTATAGGCTGCTGCCTGGTTTTCTTTCTTTTTTTTTTTTAAAGTAGCATTGTGTAGATGGGATCTGGAATAGCCCTTCTGTGCCGCTCAGCTGTGCCCAGCTCCCTTTCCCATCTCCATCCAGCCCTGGAAAGAGTGTTCATTTTTTGGGGGGGAAATATATGTAAGTCACTAAAGCCAGGCACAAAATCCATGCAACTTTCTACCTTCAAGAGGCAGGGCTATTAAGTCAGAGAAAAGTTATGACTATTTAAGAACAAACTGGACTCAAAGCTCATACTTTTTGCCTTTTTTCCCCCCCTGGACATGGACAGGTACAGCCTCACCTTTCGTGCTGCAGCACTTGTAGCAATGTGTGTTCAGGGTTCACCTCATACATTTCTTCTCTTTCTTCATCTTCAAAATAGAGCTGGAAAAAAAAATTGGGAGGGGCAGTTATTAAATGCCTGAGGTACATGAAGGAAGGCACTAAGCTGCTGAAAGCCCAGCACATCATTATCAGCTGGGGGTTTATCAAACCTCTGTAGCCTGACCTGACTGTCAGATGCAAAATTCTGCAATGCAGGAATTGGTTTGTGTGAATTCCAAGTTTTCCCTGCATAAACCAGCTTAGGTTCTCCTGGCAGTGGCAGCAGGAAGGCAAAATACACTGGCTGCTCCACTGCTTTACAGACAATCAATCCAAATCTAAGGGCTGCTTTTCAACAGGTGAAATGCAGCAATGTTATGAGAGAACTGAGGGGTTTAGAGGTATTTGAACAAAACAGAGTTGATTTAAGAGATTAAAATCCAGCAATGGTGCATTAGACTGTAAATACACACAGGATTTAACCTGGAAAAGTACACAGCCACTGTCCTTCTGGACCTGTCTGCTCACTGCACACAGGGTTGTGCTGCTACCTGGCACACATCACACTGAAGTGGAAATGAAAATAAACATTCCTATCCTTCTGTGTACAACTTCAAGAAAATTCTCAAAACCTGCTGCAGCCACAACCAACTCACAACCCACCTTTGCTAAAGTGTTAATAGAGATATATTATCTTGATCTGATTATGTGCTTAAGTAACTCCCCTTAGTTCTGAAAATAAACGATTTTTTAAATAATATTTTCTTATTTGCATTGAGCAACTCCACGATGCAATTAAAAAACCAGGCCACCTATCAGCCTGATGGCTTAAATCTTAGTTATTGTTACAATGATGGAATCTAAGCAGTGTCTATAAACACCTTCTGTCCAATACAATGTAAGTGAAAAACAACTTCCATTTCCATAAATGATTCTGTCAGCCCATGTGGACAATGTTTGAGTTTATAAGTGAGGGTAGCTCTCTTGTTTCACATCTGTGCATAGTGAACAGATGCCCAGACTTCCATACCCTCAGAGCTGTGCACTTTCTCACTCTAGATATTAAAAAAAAACCACAATGAAACCACCCTGAGATTGAAGGAAAGGCAAACTTCTCACCTCAAGATGTTGGGAAGGTATTTTTTTTTCTAAATCCCAAGGAGGTAACTCAGCAAACATCACCACTAAATGATCAATAAACCTAAAAGCCAAAATACACTTGGTCAGCTTAGACAAAGTGCTCAATAACTTGTATGCTTGCATTTGAATGATGGCAAAAACAAATTAGCAAATTAAACAACAGACTTGAAAGTAAGTTTAGATCACCAATAGCTCCTTCCCTTCAAACTCATCACTTTCCCAGTGAATCCAAGGCTGTGCCGTAACTCAGGTTATTGGCTTCAAGTCTGAGAGTGCAACAACAAATTATTTTTAACTTTACATTTTCACACTGAAAAAGATGTCAAAATCAACACCCTGCATTTTGTCTAAAATGGATTTTCCCTCGACACAGTCCCATGCCTCACCAGATCAGTGATGAGAACACGTCTGTGTGTCAAAGGCTTCTTGTTTTTGGTACTTAAGGAGTGTTGGAGGCCAGTTTGCTCTAAAAATCCATTTCCATTTTCTGTAGTCACACAAAGGCACAGTGAATGCTATTATAAAAGTACTACAGCTTTACTAACCTGCTTGCACTGTAATTTAAGTCCTAAACTTATTAATAGGTTTGAGGAATATGTCTTCCAACAAACAAAAAGTTACAAATTCCAAGTCTGCTTAACAGTACAAGATCAGAAATTAAAGTTAGCATCAAGGAGAGTGAAATTCTGAGCTTGCCAGTCACTCACAGTCTGAAAGGTCTGCAGCACTTCAGACAGACCTGCTGAAAGCCCTGAGGAGAACTTTGGGGTCACTGCTGGTTATGAGAGATCCCCTTTGGCAGCTTTTCATAATTCTTAAGTTTAAAACCCTTTTTTTTCTGAGACACTGTATTTGGAGGGCCTTGAAACGGCACCTTAATGAGTCTCTAAAACCCACACGTGTGAACGGGTCACAGGGATCCCTGGCCACTAATTAATTACTGCTCTGAGCTTGCACTGCAAGCCCTTTTAGTCACTCTGGCTAAATGTGTTTGTCTGCACTATAAATTGATGGAAATCACAGAATAATTCAGGCTGGAGAGGACCTCAGGAGGTCATCCAGTGCAGCCTCCTGCTCAAAAGCAGGGTCAGCAGTGTGACTGGAAATCTGGAACTGCTCCACCAGCACGGAGGTGTTTCACCTGCTGCCTGTTCTCATTTGCTCAGACACCCTCTCTCCATGCAAAAATGCTGCTGGCAGTGCATTTACCTGGAGTTCTCATGAAAAGCCACAGTGAAATCTGTCTGCTCGTGCTCAGGGTACAGGAAGAGGACAGGCCAGTTCAGGTTGCCATCAGCATCTAAGTGCACCTTTGCCCCCGTGGCACTGTCAGAGTGGAACCCATCCAAGGATATCTCAGCCAGGCCATCTGACACTTCCTCTTCTTCATCTGAAGGCTCAAGAACCAGCTTGATATTTCTTTCCTGGAGAGGAGGGAGGGAAAAGACCAAAACCCAACTAAAAATCAAACAGTTATGGTGAGGAGAGTAAGAACAAAAAAAAAAAAAATTCGCAGTCAGTAAAAGGTCAAATTGTGTTGTTCTTGGGTCAGCTCCTAAACATGTCATCCAAAGCTTTTCCACAGCATCAGACCCAGGTGACTGGACTTCCCAGTAGAATCAGAACCTCAGCCAGATGTCCAGACTCCTCATAAACAAATGAGGAGAGATGGGAATTCAGAGGAACCCACACGTGGAGAGGAGAGCCCGAGAAAACACGTGGAAAGGGATGTATTGAAAATCCTTTTCTCTGGGGCCTGCCAGGCATCACTACAGGCATCACACCAGCTCCTGAGAACATCCACTCTTCCAGAGAATTTAAGAGAGCTCACTCTTTTCCATGTAAAAACAACAGCAGAAGAGATCTGACTGCATGTAAGAGGCCAAAATATTTTAATGTAGCCCAAACATTCACTGGGGAGGAGAGGATCCAGGACTGATTCCCTCCTCTAGCCTATTGAATCTTTCATTCTTCCACAGAATTAATGCCTGTGGGCAGCAAAGAAAGCCAGGTTCATTGGGCTGATGTGATGCTATAGCCCAGCAGCCAGAGCACTCACAAAGCTCAGCCCATCCCCTGACACTGGGTCTGTATTTTGCATTAGTTGTTATCTGAAACACAGAAAGCTGGGTGGTGGGGCTAGAGCCATGCAGACTTGAATAATCATGGTTTTAACTCAATTTTTTTTTTCTCTAGCCCTCAAAAGCCAATGTATGAGAACCAATCTCTAGAGAAAAAGAGAAAGCTCTTAAAAAAAAAAAAAAACCCAAACCACACAAAACCTGTCCCTCTCAGCAACTCACTCACCTTTATTGCTGCAAGCAAAACCTCCTTCTGACGCTGCTCTTTGCTCTCCATCACCTTGGCTTTCCTGGCATCCCGCTCCTGAGTTCTCTACAGGCAAGAAAAGGATGCAGAGTGGTCACACAGAGCAGGTCAGTGCCCACCACTGCTCTTCCCTGACAACCCAAGGGTGGAGAAATCAGTTTGGGCCCCCAGGAAGGTCCCCTCCAGCTCCTTCCCCTGCACACCTTGACACACAACACGTGGAACCAGCACCCAGTCCTGTCTGGGGACATCACACTGCACAGAAACCTGGATGGAGCACCCTCCCTCCAAGGATCCCAAGGAGACAAGCATTGCAGAAGGCAGGCCTGCCTTAATAATTACCTTTAATTTGTCAGCTTTAGCTCTCATTTCCACCAGCTTTTTCTCTTTTGAGTCTATCTGCAAACCTTCCTCACACCATGCTATTGCTTCTGAGAAATTCTTTAGCTCCATGTGACAGAGAGCTCCTGGAAGGATTAATGTTTTAAGTTTCCAGCGTTGGAATCAGTGTACAACTACTACAAAAGTGGTGATTATAAAGACAGCATTAGGCCTGGTGCTTCTGCACTAAACTTTTTTTGTCTTGCGTGGTCCTGTTCAACCAGAAACTTCCAGCAGGTCAGTTGAGATGAAAATTTAAAATATTTAATCAGTTCTTACATTACTTAGCCACAGAAACCAGCAGAATTACGCTAAAAGTGTTGGTTACAAACAAAATTTTATCACTGTAATTAACATTTCCAAATTTGTCTTGTTAGGAAAAATACAAAGGGGGATTGCTATGGGTTGGGAAAAAAGAATACACACCAAAAATAGTATTGTGGAAAACAGGAAAAGTAATGTTGTAGTCCACAGAAACAGGTCCAGTGCCTCTGACAGATACAGCAGATGAAGAACAAAAGGATATTTTGATTGAAAATGCAAAGCAAAAAGGCAGAGAGCTCTGTTTTGGGGAGAAACAACAATAACAAGTGAAGAGATCTCTTCTAGTAACTGCTTTCAGAACTGAATTCTGAAATGAATTCTGTCCAGAAACAAAGTATGATACCCACTCACAACAATTTAAGCTTTATAAACACAGTTATTACGCAGCCAGAAACACGCAAGGAAACAAGGCAACAAGTAACAACAACCTGTTTCAGGGTTGGTAACAATAACAGCACAATCAGTTAACACCAGCCCAGTGTTTGGAAAGGATGCCTCTGGTGCTCCATGCAGCAACACCAGCTTTAACTCTCACCTCTTATGATGGCTTTGAGATGGGTGGGCTTCAGCTTTCTGGCTTGGATGGCATCATTTAGAGCAGAACGGTAGTTACCTGTAAAGCAAGTAAAAATAAAAGTGCTCAGAACCTTCCACTTGTATTTAAAATTTAAAATCAGAGAGATTAACCAACCAGATATTATTAGTAGTATTAATTACAGATAGTATTATCAACCAGATACCAAGGTGGCAAAATAGTTTATGCAGAGACCCTGTAATTCACTGTTTTCTACAATCACAACAAGGTGAGAGGAGGGTAAAAAAAGAGCAAACTGAGAACAAAATGTGAAAGGACAGGGATCAATCATACAGGTGAGGGGGTAAATAACATGTTGTGAGCACACCAGCTCCCTGCTGCAACACACAGCAGCATTAAAAGGCCCAAAACACCTTCCCTGCTGCGTGGACACTGTTGGTTGGATGGTGGTAGCTGTAGGAGAGTCAAAGGATTATTAAGGTGGGTAAACACCTCCCAGATCATCAATTAATGGTTTTAAACTAAATGAGGGTAGACCTACACCAGATATAAGGAAGAAACTTTTTTTTCAATGAGAGTGTTGAGGCACTGGCAGAAGTCGTAGGAGTCCCATCCCTGGAAACATTCAAGGCCAGACTGGACAGAGCTCTGAGGAAATTTGTTTAGTTGAAGATGTCACTGCTCCTTGCAGAGGGGTTGGACTAGATGGCTTTTAAAAGTCCCCTCCAACCCAAACTAGTCTATGATTCTAAAAACCACTGGTTTTGCCATGTCCTGGAGCCAAGGCTCGAGCAGCAGGTAACAGCTGGAAGGAAGAGAGAACAAACCCTGCACTCAGCCATGTGCTGAAGTGAGCCAGGTCCTCAGGGCTCAAGGAGTCTCTTTCTCACGGATAAGCTCCTTACTCTGCCGTATCACACCACCGAAACAAACGAAAAGGAAACCCCAACCGGGGAGGAAAAGCACCTCTGGAGCTCGGAGCCGCGTTTCCAGGCGGTCGGAGCGCTCTTACCCAAGTGGAAATGTGCAGCCCCCCGGTTGGTGAGCAGCACCGCGTCCAGCTCCGCATCCCCGCACCGCCTCCGCAGCCCCTCCGAGTAGGCGGCCAGCGCTCTCCCGTAGTCCTTCTCCTTGAAGTACTCGTTCCCTTCGTTCTTGTACATCGTGGCCAGCTCTGCGGGGAGGCAGCGGGGTCAGGGCGGGACCAGGGACACCCCGAGCCCGGCCCGGCCCGGTGCGCACCCGCGGGGCTCCGCTCCTCGTCGAACAGCAGCGACTGCAGGCAGGCGAGCTCGGGCTGCCGCGCCGCGTCGATCTCGGCCGGGCAGCGCTTCATGAACATGGGGATGGCCTCCAGCTCCTGCGGGCGGACACACGGACACACACACAGCGCCTTGAGCTCGGCCCCGAGCTCGGCCCCGCGCCCGGCCCCGCCGCCTCACCTGCTCCCAGGTGTCGGGGTGCAGCGCTCCCCGGTAGCGCGGCGCCGCCGGGGCCCCGGACACGCCGTCCTGCTCGGCCTCCGCCATGCTGCCGCTGCTCCTCCCGCTGCCGCCGGCCCCGCCCGCCACCGCCCCCGCCGCAGCAGGCCCGGCCCCGCTGCTTCCGACGGGCCCCGGCATCGCCCCGGCACCGGCATCCCACCGGCACCGGCATCCCACAGGCACCGGCATCCGACCCATCCCAGCATCCCACCGGCCCCGGCATCAACATCCGACCCATCCCAGCATCCCACCGGCACCGACATCCCACCGGCACCGGCATCCCACCGGCACCGGCATCAGCATCCGACCCATCCCAGCATCCCACCGGCACCGGCATCCCACCGGCCCCGGCATCCCACAGGCACCGGCATCGCACCGACATCAGCATCCGCTCCATCCCAGCATCCCACCGGCTTCCCACCGGCATCCCACCGGCACCGGCATCCGACCCATCCCAGCATCCCACCGGCCCCGGCATCCCACAGGCACCGGAATCAGCATCCGACCCCTCCCAGCATCCCACCGGCACCGGCATCCCACCGGCACCGGCATCAGCATCCAACCCCTCCCAGCATCTCACAGGCATCGGCTTCCCACCGGCACCGGCATCAGCATCCGACCCGCCCCTGCATCCCACCGGCACCAGCATCCCACCGTCCCCGCCTTAATCCCGGCCCCGCTCCTTCCGAGCGGCCCCGGCATGGCACCGGCATCAACCCCGGCCCCACTCCTTTCGACCCACCGCCTCCCCTCTCACCCCAGCGGGGATATTAGGAAAAAATTCTTCATTCATCAGAAGGGTTGTTAGGCATTGGGACAGCCTGCTCAGGGAAGCGGTGGAGTCACCATCCCTGGAGAGGTTTCACAGGCAGTGGATACGGCACCTGGGGATGTGGGTTACTGGTGGCCTCGGCAGCTCAGGTTAATGGCTGGACTCAATGATTTTAAAGGCCTTTTACAACTGAAACGGTTCTGTGATTTTATTAAAGTGGCATCACTGTTGCTTATGATCTCTTGATCTCAGACATAGGAGCTGTGGCAGAGGGTGAGGTGAGCCCCTCCAAGGAGCTCCCTGTCCTGTCAGTGCTGCTGGGATGGCACCAAGCTGCTCCTCTCAGGAGCCCCGGGGCCTGCCATGGCAAGCTTCCACCTTCATGGGACCCAAAGAGAGACAAACAGAGGAAAGTCACCTTCCTTTGTCCCTCTCTTAGACGTGCTGAGAGCAGCAGCGAGGGGAACCCTCCTGTCCCCTGTGCAGCCTTGGCTGTCCTGTACTCCTGACAGAGGCCATGGCCAGCCTGTCCCTGCCAGGCAGTGAGGGGATGGCCCTGCCAGTGCTCACACAGTGCCGGAAAAAGCAGCTTCCAGGGACCTGTACCCAGAGGGTGGAATGTCCCCAGCCCTGTGGGGGAATGTGGGCTGACTCCAGCTCAACCTCAGCACCTGGCACACCAGCAGGACACTGTGGCTGGCTCTGACGTGAGCTGAATTTTGCCTCTGCTCACCGAGAGGCATCGCCAGGGCTGCTCAGATAAACTCACTGCAGCAGAGATGATAGATTCAGAGATGAGGCATTTAAGGGGCTTGCACTTTACTCAGCAGCTCTATGACCCCTTCCCTAGTGAGGAACAAAACCTCGCCGGCGTTCTGATTCCAAACCTCAAAGACCGGGGGGTCCTCGCAGACCCTCTTCCCAGCCACAACCACGTAGGGATAGCCCAGCCTTTTGGCATCCTTCAGCCTTTTACCGATGGTCAGCTGGCTCCTGTCATCCAGCACCGAGTCACCAGCCAGGTGGGGCAGAGCTTCAGCCAGGTCATCGTACACCTGCTCCAGCAGCGCTGCTCCCTGCTCCTCCTCCTCCTTGCTGCCCCTCTTGGGCGGGATGAAGCAGAGCTGGTAGGGCGCGATGAGGCTCGGCCAGCGGATGCTGTCCTCCGTGGACAACACCTCGATGGAGGCCGCCAGGATGCGGGTGACGCCCAGGCCGTAGCAGCCCATTTCTGCCAGCTGGGGTTTGTTGTTGGCAGAGGAGAAGACGGCGTTGGCCACGGAGGAGTACTTGGTGCCCAGGTAAAACGTGTGCCCCACCTCGATCCCTTTGGTCTCGCTGAGTTTCTCCCCGCACGTGGGGCACGAAGTTTGCTCCCCGTTTAGGGTCTCCACGTTGGCAGCGAAATGTCCCTGAGGGCACAGCGCCAGCCTGTCCTCGCCAATGTCCGCCGGCAGCTGGAACTCGTGGGACATGGTGCCGCCGATGCTGCCCGTGGCCGCCTGCACCTTGACGAAGGGCAGGCCCAGGCGGGTGAGGAGGCTGCAGTAGGCACTGCACACCTGCTCGTAGGTGCGCCGAGCCGCCTCCTCGGAGGTGTCGAAGGTGTACATGTCCTTCATGTAGAACTCCCGGCTGCGCAGCAAACCGAAGCGGGGCTTGGGCTCGTCCCGGAATTTCCTGGTGACCTGGTAGAGGCGTAGAGGGAGCTGTTTGTAGGACAGGCCGGTCTGCGAGGCCACCAGCGCCGTCACCACCTCCTCGTGCGTGGGCCCCAGGCAATAACCGTGGTTGTGCCGATCCACCAGCCGAAAAAGCTCCGGCCCCATCCGGTCCCAGCGGCCGCTGGCGCGCCACAGCTCCGCCGAGCACAGGCTGGGCATGTTCAGCTTCTGCCCGCCCACGGCCCGCATCTCCTCGTCCATCACCTTGATCAGCTTCTCCATGGCACGCACGGTGGGCGGCAGGTAGCAGTAGCAGCCGGGGCTGGTGGGATGGATGAGCCCCGCCTGCAGCATCAGCCGCTGGCTGCGGCAGGTGGGCTCCCCGGGCCGGCCCTCGGAGCCCGCCCGGCCGTCCATGGGCAGCGCCAGCGGCTGGAAGAGCTGCGAGAGCAGCAGGCGCCTGGCCCTGCCCGGGCTGCCACCGTGCCGGGCCCTGATCCCGCGCTGACGGGCGCCCAGCGCCGGCACACGGCAGCTCCTCAGCAAGGCCTCCATGGCGGGATGTCCCTGTGGAAACCGGGACAGAGCAGGGTCAGCGCTGACCGCACCGCACGGAGTCTGTGGCCACCTGTGTGTGTGCACCAGAGCCCACACGAACCCACGCACAGCTGGGGGCACACGTGTGAACACTCTCCGGGATGTACAGGTACCATACAGGGACATGTGACTATGCACGGGCACACCCCCGCACACCTTCTGGGACACGCGGGTACCATGGACATGCACGAACGCGGCACGGGCACACCTGCATACACACGGGGCTGCGCACACTGCCGGGTGCACAGGCGGGAACACCTTCCGGGATGTACAGGTGAACCCCTCCACGGCCATGGACACACGGGAATGCCGCGGGCCAACACCTGAGAGCACGCACGCACACACACACACACACACACACACACACCTGAGCACACACTCACACGTGCACACTCACACACGTGCACACGCCCGCGCGCGCACTTACACCCGCGGGGGCGCGCGCCCGGTCCCGCCGGCGCGGCCAATGGGGAGCCCCTCCCTGTCACGTGGGCGGACACACGCGCCCGTGGGCGGTGCGCGCCGCTCTCGATGGTTCCGCCGGGGAGAGGGGCGGGCGCCGCCTGCCGGCCGGGAGGACTGGCTGCAGCGAGGGGGACGGTAGGTGGCACCGGGATGGCGACAGGGCTGACGCAGGACTGGTACCGTCCCTTCCTAATTAACAAGGGCTTGGAAAACTGATAAGGTCCTGGTTATCGGGACAGGCTGCTACTGCGGAACTTGCT
Source organism: Sylvia atricapilla (assembly GCF_009819655.1). Taxonomy (NCBI): domain Eukaryota; kingdom Metazoa; phylum Chordata; class Aves; order Passeriformes; family Sylviidae; genus Sylvia; species Sylvia atricapilla. Next base: position 28,620,660 of record NC_089148.1, on the reverse strand, counting down.
GGCGTCGCACTGACTCAGAGGGACAGTGACCAGTTGTCTGTCCTGCCCTTGGAAAAACTGACCTTCGTCACCTCAAACAGCATCTCTGCCAGCTCCATCCTTCCCCGCTGGTCATGGTTTTGGATAGCTGGGTCACGTCCAGAGTGTGGTTAAGGCAGACAGTCCTCAGCTCCACAGGCGCCGACTGGGAATTCCTCATCTTTCTTCACCCACTGCTCCATCTCTGCCTCAGCGTTTCTTCAGCCTCACCTGCCCAAAGCAGTGTCTGCAGGAGGCACCACAATGGAGCCACGCTGCCCAGGTCAATGACTTGCTCAAAACACTCGCCAAATGTTCTCTGTTTGTCCCTGAGGAACTGCAGTTTGGGAATGGCGTCATCCAGGTCAAACTCCACAGCGTGGCCCAGAATTTCATCGACCAGGAACAGTTCTTGCACAGTGTCCATCTCATGTGACAGTAAAAAATAGTAAACAAGAGCCAGGACAGGACAAAATGGGTCCTTGACAGCAATGAGCCCATCTGCTTCCCCTTCCGGGCTCAGTCTCAGGACAGCATGTCCTGAGTGTTCAGGGGCAGAACCGCTTGGAAGGTGCCTGAAGGAGGGCTGAGAGATCAAAAGCCATTTTCTTAGCTCATTCCAGCTTTCTCCAATCCAGTGTGGCAGACAGACATTGCCTGACACCCAGTGACCACATCACACTGCGCTTTTTATCCTCCTCCCTCAGCTCAGACAGAGTCTAACATCTCTGGAGCACACAGTAAAATACTCCAGTGGAGGAGGAGACAGCACTTCAATGAAGAGTTAAATAATCCTGTTTAAATATTAGGGAAATAAGAAGGAATCCTTACTTTTCAAATGAGATTTTAAGAAACCTTCACAATTCTTCTACGATGTGAAGTCCTCATGTGCACTCCTGTTTACAGCAGGCTGGAAATGGGCAAAAGCAAGGAATTAAAGAGCACGTCTTTGATGCTGTGTGTTATCTAGAAACTATAAAGTCATTAAACAGTTGAGCCAGTTCTGCGAGGTGACTCAACATCCTGTTTGCCCAGAGGGACCTGGGGGAGCTCCTCAGCAGCTCAAGTGCTAGAGCTGGGATCTGGCCCAGGTTTCCTGGCTGACAGGTGGCAACTTCCCTCCCAGACCAGCCTTCACTGGTCTTGTCAGGCGATTACTTCTCTCTACGTGTTTGTCACCACAATTAGACAGGCACTGCAAACGCTGTTTGGAAGAAGTGCTGTGCCTGTCTTGGAGGCTGGAGGACCAGGATGGATCCCTGTGGGAAGGATTTTGCTCACACCTTGGACACCCAGGTGCTGCTGTGTGTCCCTGGAGACCTCCAGAGACACACTGCAAATCCCTTTGTCCATCCTGCTTGCCTAGGAACCGTGAGATTTTCACCAGGCAGTTCAGGACGGGAGGACTGTCTCTGTTTCTATTGTTGGAGCCAGAGAAGCGAAACACGTTTCCAGCGGTGACTTATTACCTGCTGTGCTGATCAAAGGGACAAAACCATCTTGGATTGATTCGCCGGGGCAGTGTTTTAACCAGGAGGGTTTAAGGCTACACAGGAGATGTGGTCTGCAGGGAAAGCTGATCTCTTATTAAATCAGCAGACAGGACTGAATGCGGGGCTCAGCTCAGGGGTTATGTGCCTGTCTGGGCTCCTTATTTTTTCCAGCTGTGCTGAGGTAATAAAGGTACTGCTGTCCCTGCAGCCTTTCACCAAACTGCTCCCCCGCTGCTTTGCTGGGGCTGATTTATGGCATCGGGGTCAAACGCGTGGCCTGAGAGGAGTGTTCCCTGCCCACGGTAAGACTCAAGGGCTCAGCTCCTGTCTGGGACCTCCCTCTTTGTCCCCAGGGGTTTCCGGGAGGAAAAACTGCTCAAGGTGGGGAGAAGACAAATGAAAGACCAAGCAGGCAATAGCAGCTGTTTTGAATCACTCCCTGGCACAGCACCAAAGAGATCAAGGGGTCAGTGTCAGAGTAGCCACTGGGGTGGTGGAAAATGGTTCTTCCCTTTCCAGCAGCATCCCCAGAGGGCATCAGGCCAGGGCTAGGGAAGAGAAGTCAGGGCAGGTGAGAGGCTAAGTGAGTCAGTGGTCAAACCTCTGTCCATCCTGCAGGATTTGCAGTTTGGTGGCACGTCCCATCTGCCCATAGACATGCTCCTACACCTATGACCCCACAGTGCTGGCTCACATCCTTGGCTCACTGATTTGATCCCCTCCTGTGATATTACTGAAACTGCTGGACAATGTTTTTTTATGCCCAGTGGAGTGGTGGCACAGGTCCTGCCTTTGATTTTCCTCCTGGGGAATATAAAATTATTGCAGCTACTCAAGGTGCAGGTGCTCCCTCCTGGGTAACCCTTGGGTGCTTTTAGACAGCTTCTCCTGAGCAGATAACATTTTGTTTTTTCCCTGCCAGGACCCTGGTGTTTTCCAGCCCTGTCTGCACAGGAGTGGGGACATTCCCTGGGGAACAGAGATGCTGGGTGCCACGGTGATGGTTGCCATGGCAAGGGCTGCCACCATCCCTGTGGTCCTTGGGGACCAGAGCTGTCAGCATGTGGCTGCAGGCAGTCCTGGGGACATGGACAGCCAGGTGAGAGCTGGATGTGTGTGGGGAGCTGGACTTGCTGATGTAGCTTTTCTCATCTCCCAGACTGTCTGTGCCTGCTGGGAAGCAGCTCCTTGCACAGGGACTTTTTGCACAGGATGGTCCAGGACACCCAGCTCAAACTGGGAGCAGTTTAGGGTGGAAGCAAGGGATGGGCTGAGCACCCACCATGGAGCACATGCTGCCCACAGGCAGGTGAGCCTAGCAGGAGCTCAGCAGTGACCACATTACCTCTGCCTGCATCCTCAGGCCTTTGCCCTTTTCAAGGGATGCTTGGACAACTCTCCCCATTAGTTTTGCTCTGTTTCACCTGCAAGCAAGCAGATGCACTTCATGGATGAGGGCAGCTGGGTTTGGGTCCTTTTAGGTGCCAGGAGCTCCTTGTATCCTCATAAAAGTCATACTCTGCTGCTTAAAAGCCAGCTTTTTCTCTAGCAACATCAGCAGCACATTGCAGAGCCAGTGCAGGTAGGAGCCCTTCCCTCAGTACCCATTCCTGGAGCTGTATTCATCTTGGCAGCTTCCCCATGGAGAACCAGAACAAAGCCTAAAGGGCTCAAAGCAGACAGGGAAAGCTTTAGTCTGAAATACTCCACCTTGGCTAGGGATGAACAGCAGGAATCCACATGCCTTCTCTCCTTTATCCAGCTGAGTGAGGAACAGGCAGCTTGAAAGAGGTCAAGACATCTTCGTAATTGGTGGGGAACTTTCCGATTACACTTGAGTGGGGAGGTTGTGACACTGCTGCCCTTCATTGCAGCTGGCAGTAGGTGACTGCTGAGTGTGCTCAAGCCTGCAGGGATAATCAACTCTTTATGGCCTGCTGTGGCCAGAGCTGCTCCTGGAGGAGACTGGCTGGGCTCCCTTTAGTTAAGATGTGCCACTGTTGTATCCCTTGCTGAGGTGAGTGGTTCTGGTGCTGGCACAATCAGCCTGGTCCTCAGGGGGTTTCTCAAACTGGGGGGACCTCAGGAGCAGCCAGGAGCCTGAAAGTCACATGACAGTAGCTGATGGGACCAGGAGCAAAGGACAAGAGACAGAAACTGCTGGAATTGTACCATGCCTTCCCTGGGATGGGATGGGCTGGGCTAACAGGAAGCATGAGAGGTATGATTCCCTGTCCTCTCTCTGCCTGGCTGAGCACAGACACTTAGAGGGGGGCAGTGACACTGCAATTAGCACTAATTAACTATTTTCAGCTGGGACTTTAGAGAAATTACATACAAGAGAAGAGGGCACCAGATCCTGCACATCCTCCCAAGGAAGGTATGATGGCACACACAGCTCACTCAGGCTTAAACACACCCTTTTCAAACTCTGCTACTACTTAGAGGAGTTGCACATACCTGTTATGGGTGGTATTACCACACCTGAGCAGGCCCAAGTCCACCACAACTCCACAGAGAACTGGATCTGAAAAAGTGCTACCATAGCAAAGATAAGCAGGGAATGAAAACCTGGAGGAAATGGAGAAAGTGAGATGAGCAGAAAATGTCAGTAGCAACAAAAGCTGGCCACAGAAAAGTACTGGGAGCACGTTGGTTCTCCTAGAGTTAATTTTATCAGCTCTTGTACAAGTGTTTAGACCAGACAGGAATAATTAAATCTAGGTGTAATGACATGTTAGTTGTGGCTGATTAAGTATGCTAATTAATCTGCAATTATCATTTGGTGGGGGGAGATAATGGAACACAGGTAAAACTGCAGAGATTTAAGGAAATCCTGGCTATTGTTCTGAAGGAGGAGGTCTCTGAAGGGAAATGCCTGAGCAGTGACGGGGGTGAGGGAAGGTACAGAAATGCTGCTGGGGCAACAAAGGAGGGTTGTGAAATGGAACCTAAGCCAAGGCCAGCACTGAAGGGTGATTAAAGCAAGGAAGGGCTTTGGCACCTGAACTGCAGCTTTAGCAGGGCTGAGGCACTTGGCAGCCTGGCTTTCTCCCTGGGAAAAGAGCAGTGTACACCCTGAGAGAAGGTGTACCAGGGAGGAGCAGGAACACCTTCCACTGAGCCTACAGAGCTGCCATGAAGATATTTATCAAGGAGACAGAAGAGGTAGGTGTGAAACTCCTCAGGCTGAAGAATGCACTGAGTCTTTGCTCTCACTTTTGGCTGCTCATTCAAGGCATTGAAGGGATTAGATTTATTAGCATGAAATGAGAAGAATGAAATAACTATACTCATTGTCAATGGGTAGCACCTAAATGCAAACTGAGGGGTTGTCCTCCTTGGACAAAATGTCACAGGGAAAGAATGAAGTGGTGTGTGTAAAAGATTGGGACAACTGGCATCGTGAAGCTGTGTGGAGCTAGTGGGGAATAACTGAAGGGTTAAAGGCTCAGCTATGAGGTTTTTCTTTTATTGCAGGTGTGTCTTGGGGCACAGATAAGGAAGGCTCACAGACTTCAAAGACATTCCTACAAACACCACCTCCCACACAATGCCTTGGGTCTCTTACCCAGACTTCTCTCAGTAATCGCTGGCCATGTGGAACGACACAAGAAGCATGAGAGAAAATGATAAACAGCTGTTGAAAGGCAAGCAGTCACTCATTAAAAGACACCCCTTGGAACAGTACGCCGGCCAGAGCTTTATTTCCAACAGCCCATACAACCAAAAACCAAGAGCAACAGCAATGATGTGTGTGACTGATACAGTGCAGTACCCAATCACGGCATAGGAAGTTTGCCAATAAATTAAGGAGTGAAAAAACAAACACGGTGCATACCTAAAGATCATCAGTACATAAGTGAAACACAGCCTAGGTAGAAGTATTTGCATATCCTCTAGCTGTTTTAACATTGCCCTTTCAAAGCTAACCAAACCATTCTTGCTCTGTGCAGACTATCATACAAGCACTGGGCTGAATCGTACCTTCACCCCAGGGACAATTCCCTCGCAGGGGCAGGAAGGCAGGTCACACCCTGAGAATCAACACTTGCCTTCCTGTGTGTACCCCTGGTGCAGCCAGGAGGCACGGCAGGCACTCCTGGATCACTGACACAGCTCCACAGCTTGGGCAGCACTGAGGACACACTGCACTGCTGTGTCTCCCCGTGGAATGCTGCCCCTGCACAGGATTTCAAGGGGTACCTTACTTGCACATAGTGTGCATCACTGAGTTACAGCCCAAGCTTATTCCTGCTACTGCTTTATCATTGGTTTCATCTGGACCTTAAAAATCCATCTATCAATAAATAAAATCATTGGTTTAGCACGCATAATAAAATTACACCTCCCACTGGTAACTGTTTGAGAAGTTCTCCATTTTACCCCCTACACAAGCCTCAAGAAAATTACTTTCTTCTCCCTCAGGCTCAGTAAGGTTTCAAGTAACAATTTTCAGTACTGCTTGGACAAGACACAGGCTTGGTTTGGAACCCTGATTCTGGCTACAGGGTCAAAACATTTCCACACTTCTACACTCAACTGTATCAAGTCCATGACTGTGCCATTTTCACCTGCAAGCAGCAGAAGAGGGAACTAACAGTATTTGCTGTTATTTCCTCTTCAGGTGACTGAAACAGTCCTTTTACAAAGCCTATCAACCTAACCCAGCTAAAAAGAAAAGCAAAAATGTCACTCAAGTCAGAACCGAAGCCTGTGTGTACCAAGAGTTCACATCAAGAGTTCTTATCCACAGCCACTTGCTCTAACAAACCTCCTATAAACACAGCCTTGAATTCCTTCTCCTACAGGCCAGGACAGAACAGTCTGAGATAAGCCATATCTTCCTCCAACTGAGTACTTATAAGGCACTAAAATTAAGCCACAACCAAAAAAAACCCCAAAAAACACAAACCCAAAAGAAACCCAAACAAACTGACCCACAAAGAAATTAAAATTTGGCTATATGAAATAGCAGCATTTTTTTTTTTTCAGTGGTCTACAAAGCCAGAACATTGATACTTTGGGGCCAAAAAAAAAAAAAAAAAAAAACCAATGCACTGTCGGCCAACTACAAAACACCTAAAAAACTTACATCCATTCGCACTTCATAATCAAAATCAGTACAAATCTGATAGGCACAAGTAAAAAGCATCTTCTTCACACCTCAATGCTCAGTTTTCCAGCAGAAGCCAGGCCTGGGGAGCTCAGCTGCCATGCAGGACAACGTGAGCAGCCCAGCACCACCATCACATAGCTGGAGGATGATGGAGTGTGGATGAGCCACTGCAGAGCTGCTCTACAGGATACTGACTGGAAGGCAAATGTTTTTAACATCATGATTAATTAGACAATGTGTTCAGCTTTGGCACCTATTTCTGAGCCCTGCCCTCCTGTTTTTCAGAAGTCATGTTAAATGTAGCTGCGGTACACAGCTGCTGTAACTCCAGTGTCTTCATCCATTCCCAGTCTTTTTCTTCTGCTTGGAAATAGGTGAACTCACCTATGTCACTACATGAGATACAAAGGCTAGCACTTCAGATTTCTTAAAAACAATCACTCTGAGTTTGGAAAACCGGTTTTAAAACATACGAAGAAATACTAAACATAAATGTGTAAAGCAGGAATTCATACCTTTAAACATCAATAAGAATGAGCTTATTTGGAGAGCAATAAAGCTTTTTTTTTTTTTTTTTTTTTTTTTTAAAGGATATACTGACTAGCTATAGGTAAATTCCTCTTTCCCTGATTGCTTGGTGAGCTCAGCCAGGCTCAGTGCCTCGCAGCTTTGCAGATTTTGTCATACACTTCTGGAAAGGCATCCTTGCAATTCATCTCCTCCCTCAGCTTGTGGTACAACGAGCCATCAAACATGTCCCAGAACTCCTCACGGGTCATGTAACAATCTGCATAAAGCATCTGGAAACTGGAGAGAAGGGGAAAAGAAGAGACAGAGATTCAGTATTAATTGAGCCACAAGATTTGATGTAAAATACTGAAAAAAAAATTAAGTGCAAGCTATGAATAGCGAATACTTAACAAAACAAAACCATCCATAATGCATTTTAAAATGAAGCAAATACAACAGCTCACATGGATTATGCTGGGACACCCAGCCAATTATGTTTTGTGGATTTAGGGTTTTTTTCTGCCTATTTTCTTGGGATCCATGTAGGTACAGTCACATTTGCCTGCATTACAATATCCATTCAAGACAGATGCAAGAATACAGCCTTTGATGTTTTTCATTTCTCTGGACATTGAGAATAGAACTAAGGAAGGCAAGACACCACCACCAAATGAGACCAGGCCAAGATAAATCCATAGTGTAAACAAAGCATGGTACAACAAAGGTCCATTTACAAATTTAATCCTTTTTCAGCTGTGGACTCTTCCTCACTTCCTTACTGTGCTCTCCAAGCTGCAGCTATCATCAGAGTACACCAGCAAAACAGAGCCTAACATAGAAGCTCTATTATTCTGTGTGATTACAAAACTGGAAGATTAAGCATTTGTCCATTGTTCATTTCCCAGTGACAGGTAGAAAAGAGACCAAACTTTGTCAGTAAAGAGCTTGAAATCAAAAGCTTAATTTCAAGTTAATGAAAAAGAAAAAAAGCTGTAAATGAACTTTGGGTTGCTTTGTTCTCTGGCAAATCACTTCTTGCAGCTCCAAGTCATTTGCAGTCCCCAAATCATCTCGAAGCAGCCTTGCCATTACTGCTCAGCCACATGGGACACGATCACTGTTAGACTGAGAAGTAGGTCAAAACAGAAATGGGGATAAATTATACTGATGGTGTAAAAATACCGTGTAGTTGCTTTTTTGTTCCTGAGAAACCAGCCTGTGGCTGCTCCTCCACTGACACCGCTCCAGCAAATTAGGCTGGCTCGAGTGTGTGACAGATGGTGGGCACATGCCTCACGCCCACTGTGGTCCTGTGTAATAAGAACCCAAGGCAGGGAAAAAGGAAGCTCTGGAGTACAAGTTTTGAGGGAGGAAAGAATGTCAGCAGCACAAGGACTGACTGCAGGGACAGCCAAGGCTGGCCCCCCTGGGCAAGGACATCTTAGTTGCAAGGACAGGGCAAAGCTGCTCCACAACGCTGCAAGGATTGCAGGGAGAGCAGTCCCAAGGGCAGGCAGGGAAGCTGTCCAAACTTTTGGGATTCCTGAATGATGTATTCAAGGATATATTTTGTAGCAGCAGACTCTACTCCCAGAGCAGCATGGAGCTGAAAAGTGATCTGAAGTCATCCAGCTCCCAACTACGCCGCAAGAACTTCAGCCAGTGTGTGTCCTTTTTGTTTGGTTGGTTTCACAATCAAATAATAAAGTGAAATCATATTTAAAATCTCACCAAAATTAGAATTTTAAATTAGTTTTCAATTATTGTGGTAGCTAAATTAATGCCATGTTAAATATTAAACTTCAGTGGGATAAATAACTGTGATTAAACCACATGGGTGTGAATTATATGACATTATCACTATTCTGTTCTGAGGAGTGGGGTCCTTACCCGTGCACACTTCTTACAAACTTTTCCATTTGTCTCATTGAAGCCCTGGCTTCAAACTGTTTGCTTTTGGGCTCTCCATAAGCTCCTATATCCACGTAGAGTTCGGTTTCATTTCCTTTGGGATGGACCATACCAGGATTGTTGGGCAATATGAAAGGACATAACCAAATAGGGTACACCTGCAGGGGCAGGAGAACACTTTATCAGTTTTTTTTTAACACAATCATCCTTTAAGCTGTTCAATAAATGTGGCAAAATGAAAAATTAAGGGAACTTCCTCCCAGTCTTGGATTAAAACCCTTGCTTTCAGCTCTTCCTTCCCAGATGTGCTGGTGGTGTTTTTAGCTGGACTTTATAATGACCATAACACAAACAGATTGAAAATGTACTCCTAGAATTACATCTCATCCCCTTAAATATTTTAAAGTAAAAGTAAAAAAAAAAAAAACAAAAAAACAAAACCAAAAACAAAACCCAAAACAAACCCACAAACAAACCACCTCTGATCTCAATGCAACAAATGAATAAACATTCTGAGCAAAAAGAGAAGGAAGTGTTTTCTTTTCCAGGTCAGTCCACAATTGAAATCATCAAAATTGAAATTCTAAACTAACTAAAATAAATTCAGAAATAAAAACAAGAAAGGGAAGTGAAGCTCCTCAGCTGGTGTTTACTGAGACCACCAACCATTTGAGGTGAAGAGCAGTTCAAATTTTAGTAAGTGATAAAAACCTTTTAGAAGTGTTGGCTCCTACCAAAGCTCAAATCTTTTATTCAATTCTTCTCTTTTCCAGAAAGCTGTGTTTATTTCTGCTGCAGCCTTGCATCATGGACTCAAAAAGCACAGCACTCCCCAGGACACAACAGTGACCTTTTGCACAAGCAGGACATTATGTCTTAAGATCAACAGTCACAGTGTTCTTATCACAAACAACCCCAAGATTTGCTGTGCTCTAAGGAGATGTGTTCTTACATTCAGGTCCACGTGGAAGGTCTGGATGGATTTTTCAAGGCTCTTCATTGGCACCAGCATGTCCTGCACAACGTGGTGCTGTTCATACAGCTTCCTGATGGCCTCTCCTTGGGTGAGCTTTAACAGAGAGATTTTGGGGGGGACCATCCAGCCAAACAGGTAACGGAACACAGGGTTGTTGCCAAAAGGAATGATGTCCTTTCAAAGAGGAAAAAAAAAAAAAAAAAAACAACAAAAAGAGAGTTTGACTAAAGAATGTAGACCAAAAGAAACACTTGAGAGTCCTCAGGGCAATATTAAGCCAGATTTTCAATAAATCTAATTGCTGATGCTTTGCTGAAGTGCTAAAATACAAATTAGCAAATTAAAGGGGGCCTGGACTGCACTGGGCTACAGAGCCTTGCCCCAAGCCTCCACGGGTTACCACTGATTTTCAGTTGTATGAATCACAACATACCCAGCCCCAAATAATTTCAGATAATAAAGTTCAGAGAGCAACATGGTATTATCTTGCAACAGCCAAGGGAGGAGTGCACAACGAACTAACCTCACAGAAGTTTTGCAAGAATAACCAAATTTCTCAAAAGCCTTTTAAAGCAGTAAAATTTTAATTACCACCTTCACAGCTAACTCCTGTTTACTTTCTGCAGAAGCTGAAAGGATCTAGTACCTCATTCCCCACAGATTCAAAATTAAGTAACGGGAATGTTTCACAATGTCAAATAAAGTTTTGTGCAAGTACACATGATAATAAACACATTTATGAAACTCTAAGTAATGACCAGACTATATAATTACTTTAAGTGGGGCAGTTTTTCAGCCAGAATTTCACATTCATGTTTTTTTCCACCACCTGAATTTGAAAATCACTCAGTAGGCACAAAAGTTTAATAGTGAAACACATACTTAAGGCCTAAATTCAGAAAAGCACTAAACCAAAAATTAGGAGTTTGTGATACAATGCCTCATACGTGAAGAAGTGTCTTTGGATTTGCTGTACCCAAATGCAGGATTTGTAAATTTGCCACAAACTTTGCCATTTTCTTCTGCCATGAAAGACAGAAGTTGCTGCCAAGGGGAAGAAGGTACATTGCACCTTACACTGTGAAAGGGCAGAGTACCTTCCTGCAGATAGAGCTGAATTTTGGAACTGGTCTTACTTGGAGCTCCCAGAAGATACTGCGAGTATGTCTGTGGTAATAATGTCTGGAAGGAATGTATTCTACTCCAGTCCTGTCAGCTTTCAAATACTTCTCCACATGCTTAAAGAACCACGGCTTGTAGTAGTTGCCAATTCTGTTAATCTAAAAGGAAACATGCATTCATTAGAGAACAGTTACACCTTGCTAGACAACAGAGTATGTCCCCAAATTCCTTTCCTGAGAGGAATCTGTGTTATACCCTCTGGATAAGACTGGCACAAGACATCTAAGGAGCCTTCACTCCACCACCTGCAAGGCTCTTTGTTGCCATTAAGGTTTAAGTAAGGTTTGCCACTGACAAGCTATTTGAGAGCCCATGAACATGACAGAACTGAATTCCTAAAATGCCAATCTCTAAACCCACCGTTCAACCAAAATCTCACATGGCAGAGAGGAAACATCCAGGTGGAGGGTTGCATGAACACTTAGCATGGCCCTGATGTGTTTTTATTAATATTAACAGAATTAAAAGCTTGGTGGGAAGAGAGTTACTCTGAATAACTGCAGCATTGTTCAGTCTATGAGAAAAGATCCTTCTCTTCCTCCCCAGGTACTGCAGTGAAGAGGCTGCAGATTGAATTATTTGCTAGAACAATGAAATCAGTGGGTCATTTCTCATCAATGAACGATTTAGAGAACAGACTCTGTTATTGTAGGAAGGGTTATACTTTAAAATATTCTGATGGACTGATCCAAATTTTAATCCTATGTTAAGAGAGTGCTCCAATTTTATTACGGTTTTATCCTAGTGCAGCTTCAGTTAGACTTTGGGAGTATTTTTTTCACTGTGAGTCTTTAGTTACCTTGCTTTGCTCAGCTTCATCAGTCAAGATTCCTGTCATGATGACTGCTTCATCCAAGGAATACATAAGTCCTTCCACAAAACTATTCTCCTTTTTCTTAGACTCTTCAGTGAACTTCTCACAAATCTTCTGCAGTCCTCTCACTGGCTGGTAATGTATTTTGACATATTTCTTGGCAGGAATCATTTTTATTTCTGCTGCAACCAGGAAACCCAGAGTACCACAAGACCAAGGCACTGCATAAAATAGGTCTGAGTTTTCAGTCTGCAAAAAGTATGTCATACTAAATCATATATCCACACCAATCACTGTCAATGACATTGTAAATGATAGCAAAGTAACATTTTGTCTTACTGGTGAGCATCTCACAAGGCTTCCATCAGCAAGAACAAGCTCATAGGCCACACAGGTGTGCTGAAAAAGTCCATAGATATGGGATGAAGACTCAATGCCAGTTCCCATGATCAGGCCACCTTATCAAGAGAGCACACAACAAATCAAATGAAACACACTCCAAAACGTGGGTGATTTATGAGCGCAAACCCCCACTTTATAAGCCCTTTTAAGACTATTTTTTAAAAAAAGGCAGTGCTCATAACATAAATACCACAAAGAACATTAGTTTCAACAGAGTATTTCCAGAACCCTTAAAACAATGCAGCATTTTACTGCATTTAAAAAAAACCCTAATGCAAGTACAGCAGAATCAGTGAGTCTGTTGTCATCAGTGATCCTTACCTACTGTGAGATCATCAAGCTCTGGTACCACAGGAATAGTCCATCCCATAGGATTCAGGTATGCAGTCAGCTGGCCCATGGACACCAAAGGCTCCACACGAACAACCTAAAAAGCAAAAAAAAAACACCCAAAAACAACAAACCCACCCCCAAGATCTCAGCAAACATAAATTAAGAGTTCAGCATTAATGATGACAAAATATGGCTAACTGGATACACTCCCATCTGTTATCAGAACTCAGAGACTCACTTTCTGAAGAGAGCTACTAAAAATAGTGGGAACTGTTTAGTGATTCCTCCTCTGCCTCAACATCTTGTTGCTCAGTGCCCAAACCCATAAATCAATCTGGTCTTTTAGACTTCAGCATATAAAAGCCAAGCAATTCCATATGCTGGGTTCTTCAGATAGAATGATCCAAGCACACACTGCAAACCCTTGAAATTTGATAGGTCTGCTAGAAAATTTTGTTCTTTGTGGGATCTAATCCCTTAAGCTCTGAGTATTATCAAGAAAACTGTAAAATCCATTACAGTGAACGCATTGTGGTGGAATCTGTTACCTGTCTCTCACTGTCCACTTCCAGAACATCCATTAGATTGATCATGATGTTCTTGTGAGTCTTCTTGTACTTGCCAACACGGAGTGACACAGTCAGCCAGCCAGGCCGGCCCGTGCACATGTATCTCCTGCTGCCTTCCTTCTTCCATTCCCGGACCTGCAAGAGCCAACAACTGTCAGAGCAGGGATGCTTTGGAAATCTCTTTGCAGACCTCAGAACTTCTAAATAAAGTATGACCAGAGTGGTTTAGTTATGTTGAGGACACATTTCTAGTATCCTGTAGCTCTGGGGTTTTCTTTTGAGGGAGGGATTCAGAAAGTAAACAAAACACTAACGGAGAGTTAAAAAAGACACACTCCTCTGCGGGAGGTGTTATCACTGTTATAATCTTAGTTCTAATCCAAAACACACAAAAAGTGGCCTGAGCCTGCAAATGACCAGGCAAAGAGAGAAAACTTGGTCTAGTGAAAGCAACCTTGAGCAGCCTGATCTAGCGGAAGATATCCCTGCCCATGGCAGGATGGGATTGGAATAAGATGATTTTAATTTTCCAACCCAAAATCTCCTAGGATTCTAGGAAGGAAAATGTGTAAGCCATACGTACGAGCCACGAATTCTGCAAAGCCACAGTAGTTAACACCCAGAGAACAAACAACTGCATTTTCTCCAAAGCTGAGTTGCTACTACAGCTGGCAAAAAAAAAAAACAAAACCCAAACCCAACCAACAACCCCAACCCCTCTGAGAATAACGCCATGCACATTAACATCCATCTGCATCTGCGATGTGAGCCACAAGGCAGGAAACAGAAGCGGACGTGACAGAATCCCCACGAACACCAGGGAGCCCACAATCACTACAGACATCCGCATTTCTGGGCGGAGGAAAAGTTTAACCTCCCCACCACGCGTGTCGTGGAAGCGGCGCTGCGGAGCGGCGGGATGCGGGGGGAATCCCAACACGCTCCTGAGCTGCGGCTCGGAGACCGATGTTCCCGTGTCGCACACACGTGTGTCGCTGCGTGTCCAGCCTGCCTCCCAGCACATCCCTGAGGACACCGCAGGGAGGGAGTTCCGCGGGAGTTTCAGCGGGACAAGAATCCCGCAGGGGGCTGAAAGCCCCGTTGGCGTTTATTCTTTGCTTTTTCCCGCTCCGGCTGGACTTTGCCCCGGGTGCGGAACGGCGAAGGGAGGAGGACGGGGATGACAGAGAGCGGGACAAGGACACTCCGTGCCCTCACAAAGACCCGTGGTACCCCCGGGGCTCCCGCGGTCCGGTCAAGCCTCACCTGCTCCTGGATGTGCCGGACGCGCTGGGCGTGCTGCCGCGGGGCGCTGTGGAGGCGCCAGACGGCCCATGCGCGCAGCTGGTAGTAGATGTCGAAGAGGATGGAGAGCGGCAGGAGGAAGAAGCAGACGAAGACCCAGCGGTGGTGCACCAGCACGGCCTCCAGCCCGCGGTGCCGCACCCACAGCAGCAGGAGCAGCAGCCCCGCGCCCACAGACCACAGCGCCGACATGACGCCCACCGCCCGCTCGCGCTCCATCACGGCCGCGCTCCCTTATGGGACCCCGCCATGCCGCGCCCGCCGCTCGCGCGCTCGCCGCCCGGGCCACGCCCCTCCGCCCCCATTGGCCGAGGCGTGAGGAGAGGGGAGGGCGACGGCCAATCGGAGAGCTCCGCGGAGATCGGACCAGGCGCTGAGGGCGCCGATTGGCTGCGGCCGGCCGGCCCCGCGCTCCCCCTCATCGCCGCGGCCACCGGGGCCCCCCCCGGAGCGGGGGTGTCACCGCCTGGGGACAGCGCGGGACGTGGCTCAGACCCCCGGGCAGGGCCGGGAATGGGGATAGGGACAGGGTCAGACCCCCGGGCAGGGCTGGGGATGGGGACTGGACAGGGTCAGACCCCCGGGCAGGGCTGGGGATGGGGATAGGGACAGGGTCAGACCCCCGAGAAGGGCCGGGGATGGGGACTGGACAGGGTCAGACCCCCGGGCAGGGCTGGGGATGGGGATAGGGACAGGGTCAGACCCCCGGGCAGGGCTGGGGATGGGGACTGGACAGGGTCAGACCCCCGGGCAGGGCTGGGGATGGGGATAGGGACAGGGTCAGACCCCCGGGCAGGGCCGGGAATGGGGATAGGACAGGGTCAGATCCCCGGGCAGGGCCGGGAATGGGGATAGGGACAGGGTCAGACCCCCGAGAAGGGCCGGGAATGGGGATAGGGACAGGGTCAGACCCCCGAGAAGGGCCGGGAATGGGGACTGGACAGGGTCAGACCCCCGGGCAGGGCCGGGAATGGGGATTGGGACAGGGTCAGACCCCCGGGCAGGGCTGGGGATGGGGATAGGGACAGGGTCAGACCCCCGGGCAGGGCCGGGAATGGGGACTGGACAGGGTCAGACCCCCGGGCAGGGCTGGGGATGGGGATAGGAAAGGGTCAGACCCCCGGGCAGGGCCGGGAATGGGGATAGGGACAGGGTCAGACCCCCGGGCAGGGCTGGGAATGGGGATAGGGACAGGGTCAGACCCCCGGGCAGGGCTGGGGATGGGGATAGGGATAGGGTGAGACCCCCGGGCAGGGCTGGGGATGGGGACCAGGATAGGGTCAGACCCCCGAGAAGGGCAGGGGGAGCCGGGTCAGACCCCCGGGCAGGCCGGGCACTGGTCCTGAGATGGGCTGAGGGGGATACAGGGCAGGGGACAAGGGCTGAAGCACAGGGGACCCCCCAGTCAGGGCAGGGGACAGGCAGGTCCTTGGTGGTGCTGTGGTGGCCGGTGTCTCTCTGGTGCTTTTAGGTTGGGGTCTGGAGCAAAACACCTGTGCATCCCTCACCTGTGCATCCCTCCCCTGTGCATCCCTCTGGCAGTTCAGGTGTCTCCAACAGAAATTCCAAAGTTGCCGTGCAGCTCCATTTCTAGAATAAAGAAGGGGGCACCTCCCTCCAAGACACGGCTTGCTCTCTAAAACCCTGGCAGAAAATTCCTGTCCCTGATGGAACCATGTGACAGAAGGTAAATAAAGCCTGTGAGAAAGATGAGGCTTTGGTTTTTTGAAGTTAAAATCCCTCAGGGGATGTGCTGCTTGAGAAGGCAGTGACAGAGGTTCAGTGACAGCCCCAGGAGGTCCTGGCACAGCCAGTGCTGTCAGGGACCCTGGAGTGGCAGAGACTTTGCCATGGCACCGCTGGGCTCAGAAAGGACCATGGCATCAAGGGGTTCCGTGAGAACACAGCCGTGGTGATGTAACACAAGTGTCAGGTGCTGACCCCTCCTCTGCCAGCAGGAAAAGTGCTGAGCTTGTCCTTTGGGTGATTGATAGCTGGGAGACAGGGAGGGATCCAGGCTCAGCTGTGGCAGGCCAGCCACACCTATTTAGCTGTCTTCAGACAAATTGAAGGGTTTGGTTTGAACCCCCACTTAATGATTCCATGGGATCATTCACAGAATGGTTTGGGTGGGAAGCACCTTAAAGATCACCTAGACCCAGCCCTTTGGCCACAGGCAGAGGCATCTTCCATTAGTTTGATCAGGTCCCCATGCAACCTGGCCTGGAACAATTCCAGGGGTGGAAATCTTAGCACGCTGCTTTTATGGGTGTTGAGCCACTGTTTTTATTGAAGGACTAGACTGAGATATCACAGCTCTCATATTTGGAAAGGGTCTTCTAATTTCCAGACTAAATTTATTTATAGCTAAATTATATTTGTTGCTCTTTTGCCTAGTCTGCTCACTAGCTCTTCTTACATCTGAGCTGATTGATGTTATCTGCTTTTATTTATCAGTTCATCTGCTGACAGAAATTATTCATGCAAAAGAAGGTTCCCATGCCCCAAGAGAGGTTATTTTAACCTCTCTGAAGGACTTAAATAATTATTTCTGATCTGAATGTGATCAAGCACTGAGCTTATTGAATAACAGCATCATTTATTCATAAGGGGATATTTATGCCTTCAGTGTAAATACTATTTTGAAATTGTTTTTATGAAGAACCATTAGAAATCCTTATAATATTTTTCATGTTTTACCCTTGCTTTTTAAGGCCCTTGGCAACAAGAAGGGGGTAGGTGACCTCAAAGATCGTGATGTGAAACTACTTTAGAGCAGAGGAGTGAACCACTGTTCAAATTATGGTCAAATCGCTCCTGTAGCTACCAATACCAGGCATAGAAAGCACAGGAATGACAAGGGGTTGAGGGAAGGGGAGATATTAGAGATGCTGCTGGTTTTCAATTGTAGTTATTCTAGTTATTTGGGCAAAACATCATCCAATGGTCTGTGTAGGCTTAGGAAAACATCATCTGAAATCTGGTTGGAAGAGTTAAGGTTCCCTTGGTAGCTTGGTGAGACTAAAATCCTTGGTTTCTTCAATTAAATTAACATTTTAAGTGTGTTTGAGCTGTTAGTGCTTCTTAAAAAAGCAGTCCTTTTCCCTTCCTCTCCTCCCTGCCTCCCTCTCCTGCCATCCCATCCACCCACTCATGCTGTTCTGGGCATGCTGTGCAGTACAAGTGCTTCTGCTGTCACTCAGTAAAACAGGTTGGAGAAATGATCTGACTGAAGAATTAAACATTTTCTGTTTAAATTATTTTTTTTTCCCCTGCCTGGATCAGCTCCCTGGTGGAGCTCACCCCACTCATGCTTGTGCTGGGAGCAGAGCAGGGGCCTGGCATTGACCATGCCAGAGCTCCCCATCCTTTTGGGGACAGCTCATCCCTGCCAGCCCTGCACAGGACTCTCCTCCTTACCCAGCAGGGCTCAGTGATACCCATGCAAAGGCTTTTGGATGAAAGATGCAGCTGTTTGTCCAAAGAGCCAAGGAAAAGGGGCACAGAGTTGTGAAATCATACAATTGTTTAGGCTGGAAAAACCATCTAAGGTCATCGAGTCCAACTGTTCCCCCTGCGCTGCCAAGGGCACCAGCCCAAGTGCCACATCCACACAGCTTTTAAACCCCTCTAGGGATGATAATTCCACCCCTGCCCTGGGCAACCTGTTCCAGTGTTTGATAACCCTTCATGTGAAGAAATTGTTCCTGATATGCAATCCAAACCTCCCTGGCACGGCTTGAGGCTGCTTCCTCTTGTCCTGTCCCTTGTTCCCTGCGAGAGGAGGCTGACCTCCACCTGGCCCCAAGCTCATTTCAGACTGAGAAGGTCTCCTCTGAGCCTCCTTTTCTCCATGGTGAACCCACCCCAGCTCTCTCAACCTCAGACACGTGCTCCAGACCTTTTCCCAGCTCTGCTGCCCTTCTCTGAACACACCTCAGCCCCTCAATGTCTTTCTTGTCATGAGAGGCCCCAAAACGCACACAGGATTTGAGGTGTGGCTTCATCAGCACCCAGCCCAGGGGGACAATCACTGCCCTGATCCTGCTGGCAACAACTGCATGTGCATAACATACAGAGCATTTGAGCTGCACACAAAAGTAGGCTGAAGAGTTCTGTCTCCATAAGAATAATACCAGTGGCACCAAAGGAAGCCATTGAAAAGCGTTAAAAAGCCCATTTTTTTCTTGCAAACTCTCACAGCCCTGGTACTGACTGCCACAGAGCTGCTGCTGAGCAGTGCCAGCATGTCGAAAGGACAGGCATTTAATAGGAATAGTTATGAAAACTAATAAAGAGTTTAGGAAAGACTGCAAGCCTCCTTAAATCCGTAATCAAACCAGCCAAAGGTTACTCTGGGTTAGGAGTCACCTGCCAGGTTTTCCTGCACGTTGGTTTGGTGCAAAGCTGGAGCTGTTTGAAATGGGAGCGTTTCTGAGGGTTGGAGAGAGGTGGTGCTCCAACTGCTTGTGAGAAGCTCCCTCTGCTGAGAAATCCAAAACTTGCTCGGTCACCCTGAAGGAAAAGGGACGTAGTGTCCCTTTGTTAACCTGAAGTTGTTCCATTTACCAGCTTCCAGATGGGTTTTTTGGACAGGTATTTATCAATGGGATATCTGTTGCCCAGGAATTATTTCTCCAGGTTTCACAAATGTTTCATGTGAGGGGGTAGAGGTGTGTGGTGGCTTGAAGAAGAGAGGGGTTTGGTACAGCAGCTGTAGCTGGGGTGGCCCTTGGGAAACGGGTCAAAAAGGGAAAATGCATTTTTTGTTGTTTTAGAAACTTCCAGATAGCTCTCAGGGGAAGTGAAACACCAACTGGAGGCTTAGGCAAAGTTAGATTGGTGAGGCTGTTTTAGGTGTAGGTAAGCCTAATGTGGAAGGAAGGACTTATTTAACATCTGTGGTGGGAGTAGCTCTCCATGTGGATTGTCCACCCTGTCCAGCACACCAAGTCCTTGGGGTGACTTTTGCTCTTTTTTCCTTTCCTTCCTCTGTGCACTCAAGGCTGCAGTCACTCAGTTCACACTGGGAAGGACTTCACCAAGAGAAGGAATAAGTGGTGCTGCAGGAATCAAGGATTCCTGGGCTGTATCCCTTGTGCTCTGGTGCCAATCCTGTCACAAGGCCCCACTCCTCTGGTGATGAGCTATTGTAGGTGGCTGGTGGGACCCATCACCACCTTGGGGGGAAGCAGATGCAGGATGTGAAGTGAAATCAGAAATACTGATGATGGCAGAGTGCGTCCTATCCTTCAGTGGCTGTGCTCTGCATCATGAGGCAAGGTCAGCTGCTGGTCAGCACGTTCACAGAGCCACCAAAAAACCCCTCAGTGCTGCAGAACGTACCAGAGCTTTCGTGTATTCTCTGTGATGTGCATTAAATCCAGCTTTACAACTGCCTGTGAAAGGATACCCTGTCTGGGATTTATAAAAATAATCACTTGTCAAAACAGAGAGCCAGACTGGGAAAGGAATTCAGCCCTCCCTTCACTGTCACCAGGGTAGTGTCCTCTGTGGCGGGAACAAAGTGGCTGTGGAATGGTAGTGGATGTGGAGAGCTGGTTACTGAAGAACTTGGGGTTCCAGGACTCAAACCACAGGCTGAGGGAGGCCAGGCTCCTCTGGGTGAGCAGTGGGGGCCAGAGAGCTCATGGCAACCATCAGTTGGCTTTACAGCCCTGAGAGTGAGGAGAAGTGGGGGAAGAAACTGTGATGCTCCCCTGTCTCCTTCTATCGGTGAGATCCTGAGGATGCTGACTGTGCTGGGTGTCAGAAACGAGCTGCAGCCACTGAAAGGCAATAAATGCATTCTTTCAGACTCGTGACAAAATGGACACAAGTGCCAGTGGCTTCCAGGACGCTCAGGGTGACCTTTGTCATGAAGGCAGTTGTGAACCACAGCTGGTAGGGAGCGACTGCAGGGTGCCCTCTCCCATCACTTGCCTCTGGAATCTTCTTGCTTGGAGTGGCAAATGCTGTGGGAACATGCAGGAATCACTCAGTGATGGTGAAGCCTTGCCAATGTCACTAGAGGAAAACACTACAAGTTGTTTTTCTGTACAGGCCAAGTTTTTCTCTCCTTTTCAGCTCCTAGCAAACCTGCCTGTGTGTTTAGCCTCCCAGTACCAGATGTACTTGCAGGCCCTTTTCCTCCAAATAAAGCTGAGGCTTGCACTGCCTTGGCTGTGGCCATTCTCTCTGTCTGGTGCTGTCACTCTGTCACCTGTCTGCTTTCATTTATTTCAATGTTTTAAAAATTTCATGGGCCCACGCCCAGATGATGTAAACTGATAAAACTCCAGGCCATGCTCCAAAAACATCAGTGTAACTGTAGGATCTGACCCTTTGGGTTTACTTGCCAATGCCAAAGAAAAATAGAAAAGCTGTGGCAAAGCAAAAAAGAAAAAAAAAAAGAAAAGGATGGCTGGGGGAAAAAAAGGAGTTTAAGATGTTGGTTATATAAGAGTTGTATAGCTGTTAAAGTCACCTAGAATATCCTTTTAATAAATGAAGAAATCGCAGCCAGATAAGTTAATAATTAAGGCTGACAAAAATATACCATTGTTCCAATAATAAGAAACTGTATTGGTCTTATTGAAGATAAATGGAGGCGTATTTAACGTGGTTCAGTGCTATGCTGATAGACTACAAATGTCCTTTTTTTTTCCACTAGAAAACTCAGTATAAAATCAGGTCGAAAGCTGATTGCCAGTATTTGTTCCCTCCAAGTTGCTCGGCTCCTTTCAACAGCAGCTGTGCCTTAGAAGCGACTCCCACGTGTATGGAACTGAGCAGAAGGAAGCTGGAGGCTTTGAGAAGAGGTTCCTGCCCTTTTCTGTGGAGAACAAGATGTGCTCCCATGTGTGGATCATCTCATGGAGATACAGAACGATTTTCAGACTGAGGACTGGATGAATTGTCCAGTCCTCAGCTCTGCAAATCAGTGGCTGCAGTAGGTGTCTACACAGATGATGAGGATGTGATTGCTCAGTTTCCTTTAATACAGGAAATTTCTGTAGAATCCAGTTTGGCAGACTTGGCTGGAGCCATACCTAGGAAAATGAGACAGCAATTTCAGCACCTCCTGACACAACCCCCAATTTTTTCATACTTCCAGTAAGCATCAAAATACGATTGCTGCAGCACTCTGCCCGTGGGGAAAAGTGGCCTTTCAATACCCACCCACAGAAACCCTGTGACTCGAATGAATCTGAGAATGGGTAAATGCACTGATCCTGCCCCCAGCTCATGTTAAACTTCAGGTGCACTTCCAAGCCCCTCATGTGCTGAGCTGCAGACTCACACAGCTGCCTTCTGTCTCCTCCTGCCCTCTCCATCCTTGGCAAAACCTGTTTATTTACAGAATGCTTAAGGAAAACTTTGAGAAATCAGCCAGCAATAAAACCATGTCATCCTAGAGTGGTTAATTACCATTATCTATGGTATCAGCCCAGAGCCTGTAATAAGCTGTGAAATTTTATTGCACTGAGGTGCCTGCTTACATCCAGGCTAATGCAGGATGTAGGGCTGGGATGAATTTTCCCTCATGCTGGAACTGGCAGAGTGAATCAGGGCAGGAGAGTTTCATCCCCCTGTGAGGCAACCAGTCATCTGCCAACGAGAGCTGACACTTCTCTGGCACAGGAGAAGCGCCAGGGAAGTGAAACCACACCTTTTCCAGTAAGATAAATAGCCAAAGAAAAGGACAAGATACATTTTGGGGAGCGGGATTAACTCTCTGGATCCTGGGTGACATCCCAGGGAAGCCTGTGTTCTCCATCTGGGATGGCAGGTCTGTGTCTCAGGGATGCTGCTCACGGGTGCTTTCTGTGAGGTCCTGTCACAGTCTGAGGTGCTGATGTAACTCATCTGCATGTGCTAGCTGGAGACCTTTCTTTTCAGTCTGAAGGTAACTAATTTAGGCAGTCTCCTCCAGCTGTTTCTTCACATGCATCTTTGCCAATGCCTGTTACTCACATTCACATCCCCATCTTTCTTCCAAGACAGTACAGAGTCAGTTTTTCTCTGACAGATCGAGGGAAGAGATGGGAGCAACGTGCTCTTACATCTCCATAGGAGAAATCTCCTGCTAGTGCTGTTTCTTTCAGGCAGAAGTCAGGAGAACATCAGGAGTGTGGTCTCCTCAGAGCCTCATACCACAGAGCTAACCAGAGTGCGTGGCAAATTCCCCACTGAGGGAGCTGTGGCACTGGAGATGAGTGTTGATATCCTCTGACTCTTTTAATTCCATTACAGAGAAACTGCAGCCTGTAATTTCCCAAACTCACCTCCTGTCATTTCTTTCAGAGCTTCCAAATTGTCTTCAGTTACCTAGAAACCCATGTAAGGAGGTGTGGATGTTCTGGGTAAAAGCGAGGCAAGGTGTGCGTGCAGAAACCACAGAGCTCTTACTGGGTCAGCAGCTGATGTTGCAGATGAGCTTTGAAGAAAGCAGACAGGCTTTTGGGCACAGCAGGGCACCAAAGGCATCCCAGGTGAGTGTTTCACTGAATTAGAAAGGAATTTCTTGCAGGAATCTTGTACAGACTCTTTATGTTGGTGTGCATGCAAGTGTGCATATGCTGCCTCAAATGTCCTGAGAATGCTGCTCTCCTGGATTCTTAAGTACTGTAGATTTGTAAAGAAGTTAGGCCTGTAGGTAAGCCACTGGTGTGGTACAGTAAGTCCTATATGAGTCCTTTGCAATATTGTTTGACTTAACTGGTAACATAAGTTAAATGTGTTAGGATTAAGTGCTGTTAAGTTGAAATGCTGTTTATTGAAGAACTGTTGTGCCTTTAGGATGTATTCCTTTTCACCTTATCTTCTCCTATCCTATTGTCTTCCCCAGCCCAGCCTTCACATAGATAATGTTGGGTTGATATCAGTTTGGATTGATTGCCTTTAGATTTTTTGTTTCTATTTTTTTTTTCTCCCTGTGATTTAACCACCTAGTAATAGAGTAATAGAGTAAATCTTGCCAACAAACTACGTTGTGCTGTCGCTTTTTTGCTGATACCTTTGCTGGCGTTTCTTTGAGAAACCTTGGAACCCTCTCCCTCTCAGCCATTGCTTGTGTCTCTCCCCAGGCTGTCATGCTTCCAACAAAATGTTTGCAAGGTTTGCTGGCAGCATTATAACCCTCAGCCACCTCCCAGCACAGCACACTGATGTACCCAAGTGCTTGTGGGCTGCCCCATGCCAAGGCAGGCAGTGGGATAATGCAGGGGCGTTGGAAAAGGAAAAACAGCTGTGGAACATCTGGGACAGGTGTGTGGTGGGCACTGAGGGCCTCACACGTGGTGGCAACCAGAAGAGCTAGATGGCTGCTCCACCCTTTTTCTCTAGAATTTGTAATTAATGCTGCTTCCAGCTTCTCTTTTGCACTTTTGTGCTGAAAAATAAACAAAGCTGGTAGTTCATCTCACACCTAATGCTGAGTTCACTGGGAAGCAAATATAGCCAGCTTTGTGTTTAATCAAAGTTCTTGCTGCTTCTTTGAACATCAGCATTCGGAATCAAGGATGCATAGGAACTTCAAGCTCAGGTATCCAATGTGTGCAGTAAAGCAAGCTGCTGCTGTGTTTCAGCAGCCAAGGCATGTCTCCCAAAGCTCTCTCTGCTCGGGTATGATAGATGTGACTGACATCAGGCTTGACTGAGGAGCCTACGGGGCTGGAAATCAATGTTTCCTCGCTGCAGCTCACACTCCAGCAGAGCTGCAGCAGCTGTGGCATGTAAAACACATTGCATGGTGTGTTACCCACGTGTACCACAACTGTGGTGCCTCTTCATGGAGAAAGAAAGAAGCTCAGACACGGGGCTTCCCTGAGGCAAAAATCTCCAGGAGCTCAGGAAAAGTTTTGTCTGACTAAAGGCTGGGCTGAGACCTCAGGATTTAACTCTTTTCATCCCCTGTCCCTTGTTATGCGTATTTCCAATCCTTTGTAGATTTTATTGGAAAGCTCCTAGGAAGCTCCTTCTGTCCTT
The DNA here is from genome assembly GCF_009819655.1 of Sylvia atricapilla. Classification (NCBI taxonomy): domain Eukaryota; kingdom Metazoa; phylum Chordata; class Aves; order Passeriformes; family Sylviidae; genus Sylvia; species Sylvia atricapilla. The sequence goes on along the minus strand of NC_089148.1, from coordinate 28,596,038 downwards.
ATCTGCAACACAGAAATTTCCCTTACAGGAAACCAAAGCTTAATCATACTCATTTCTCTATACAACAGCCCCAAGAGAACTTGGCACCTCAGCCAAGTGCTCCTGTTCTAACACAAGTCCCAAACGAGGAGCTGAAGGAATTTGAGAATATTGCTTGTCCATAAAGCCCTCTGTGAATGATGCTATCAGTACCTTCCAAGTCCCTCTCCAAAACTTTCCACCACAGTTGTTTTCCTCAGTGTGGTACAGATTTACAGGCTGCTGGTTGGGACATCATTACAGTTGAGTAAGAAAACATTTAAGCTTTGAAACACTCACAGGTTTTGGGTCCAGTGGCTTGCTAGGTGATGGACATATCTAATGAAGGAACCACATCAGAAACTGATATTAAACAACTTCAGACACATCTTGTTCTTCTATTAAAATTCAAACTCAGTAAATCCATTGGAAAGAGATAATAAGATATATTACAAAGTGCATATTATGGTACAAAAAAGGATTTATTCAATAAAGTCTTGGGTCAAGATCACAGCTGGTCTGCAGAAGGAGCATTTGTATGTGAACTAACCAAAAAACCACACACCACTTTGTGGTCAGGGGACTGATTCTGTTTCACATCCAGATGCTTGGCTTTTCCTGATGGAGACCACAAAGGAGTGCTCCTAAACCCTCCAGCAGGACCAGCACAGGGAGATCCATGTCCAGCTGCAGGTTCAACCCCAAAGGACACTGGGGAATGTCTCATCATGTGAAGAAGTAGGACAAATATTTTCAAAGCCTGGGTTTGCTGACTGGCTTAAGTAGGAGTGCCTGAGCCAGTATATCAACTAGCACGACTAATTAGGCATTTTAAGAAGATGCAAATTAAGGCAAAGATAAACAGCAGGAGATTTCTCCTTTGCTTTACACGTGCTGGATGCAGGAACTCTCTCCCATCTGCACATCCTCATCCCTTATCAGCCTGGCAGGCTGCACCCAGTGTGCCCAATGGCCCATGCTAAGGGAAACACGAGGTGTGCCAGCCCCTGGGAGTGGTTTCTCCGTGGATCTGGACAACATGGAAATGTTACACCTGCAGAGATGTGAGCCCTGAAGCCACATCAATGGCTCTTTAGTGACTCTGTCACAGGGGGTGTGACCAGAGGTGCTTGCTGGGGGCAGCTGGACATGGGATGAGTGCCCTGTGTGCCAAATCACTGATGGACACCTGTGGCCTGGCTCAGGGAGCCTGTGCTCTGGTCTTGGTTCATCCAAATTCATTCTTGACTTGGTGCTCTTGGTATCACAAATCCTGTCGTGACAGGGCAGAGAGTGCATGCGTCTGCACACACAACCCCCCTAATGAAAAAGCTGGCTTATTTATCTTGATTATACAGTGAAATGCACTATTTTACATGTGATTTGCTGCAGCAGCAAAATTAGGTGAACAGGGAATCAAAAAGCAGCACTTTTTTTTTTTGTGCCAGCAGCATTGCTCAGGCTCAGCATCCTTACCTGGGGGAGGCAATTACTGGAACAATCTCTTTCCCAGTTCCTCCTTTGTTCTTGTTCTTGCAGGGGCTGTAACTGTCTTTTATATCTCCTTGTTTTCTCCACTGCAGTTTCACCATACATGGGATGTTTTACATATTTTGCACAGATATTCTGTCTTTATCCTGGAGAAGCCCTTTCCCTGTTGCAGCACCTTGTCCACCAGCAGGAAAGTTCTCAGAGAGGGAAAACACATTTTGGCCAAGGTGCTGCTAAGCAGACAGAGTGAAAACTCAGCACTTCCAGCCTCTACCTTATGGTGGAGTATTTGTCATGGGTTTGTGGCTGCCTGTAGGCCACATCTCTGGGCAAGGCAGAAGGTTCTGGGTGGTTATGAGGCTGAAAAACCAGTGTGCTGGCACAAAGCCATCTCACTCCGCAGCCCAGTGCTGGGAATGGCATGGAGCTGTGCCCTAACACCACCTTCAAGGGCTTCAGATGCTGTTTGACAGTCAAATTTCAGTTAAATACAATATCTGAGCAGGTGAGGAGCAGAAACAGTTGTCTTATTGTTCTTCAACAGAGTGACTGCTGATTCGCAGTGCCCCCACATCACTGGGGGATGGCCTTGGGGACATCTGCCCCAGGCTTCTCTTGGATGGGCACCCAACCTGCTGCAGGGCCACTCCTGTGTGAGCCAGCCCTCTGTGTGCCTCAGTTTGCCTTCTGTAAAACTCCACAGTGGCTGCAGGTAAACGGGGGTGTACACCCGCGTGTTCTCAGCTGGCCTGAGCGGCTTCTGATCCTATAGGAAGCAGATATGAATACCACCGGGGGATTTGCATCAGTCCCCGCAGCATGTGCAGGTAAACCTTGAGCTGGTTTTGAGCTGGTGAGATGAGGAGCTCCCAGGGCATCCATAGGAATGCCTCTGGCTGTCAGGGATGCTCAGCTGTAGCCCAGGAGCAGCGTGGTGGATGGGTGGATCTGTGGATGTGTGAGATGCACAGGCACAGCACGGTACAGCAGCTCTTGATCAAATCTCTCTCCAGCTCCGTGATGAGGAATTGTGCCTGAATCCCAGCATGGGTTTGTGATGCTCTCATATTGACTGCATGTCCTGAATGTCCTGAAACTTGGATCACAGCACCCTGAGCTTGTTTAATGTCCAGCTGTCCTGAGTGCTGCAGAGTAATGGTTTTAAACTAAAAAAAAAAAACAAAAAAAAAAAAAAAAAAACAAAAAAACAAAAACAGTTAACTTAGATTAGCTATAAAGTAAAAACGTTTTTTTTACGGTGAAGTTGATGAAACACTGGCACGGAGAGGTGGTGAATGCCCCATTCCCGAAAACATTCAAGCCCAGGTGAGATGGGGCTCTGAGCAGCCTGATCTAGTTGAAGATATCCCTGCTGGTTGCAGAGAGGTTGGACTACACGGCCCTTAAAAGGTCCTTCCAAAACCAAACCGTTCTAGTTCCATGAACGAGGAAAAAGGGCCAACTTTAGCATAGAGTCGAGGAGAACTAAAGCGGTCACAAAGCAACGCTGGGGCAGAGACCCTTCAGCGCTGCAGCGTGGGTGTCCCCCACATAGGACAGCAGCGATGTCCCCAGGACAGAGGTGTCCCAGCCGCAGGGGACCCTCCTCGGGCTCTGCATCCCGAACTCCCGGGAGCGCCGCGCCCCGACGGGACGGGATGGAACGGGATGGAACGGGACGGGATGGAACGGGACGGGATGGAACGGGACGGGATGGAACGGGACGGGATGGAACGGGACGGGACGGGACGGGATGGAACGGGATGGAACGGGACGGAACGGGAGGGAACGGGACGGGATGGAACGGGACGGGAGGGAACGGGACGGGAGCGGGAGCGCGCTGCGGAGAGCCGGGAGCCGCCCGCCCTGCGGGCTGTGCCGTGCCTGGAGACAGCTCCGCTCCCTGCCCGCCCCGAGCCGCCGCCGCCCCCCGCCCGCCCCCGGCCCCGCCCGCCCCGCGGGCCGCGCTCGGCGGAGCCGCTCGGCCGGAGCGGGGCTGCCGCCGGCGGTGAGTACTCGGCGGGGCCGGGGCGGCGGGGGGACACGGGCATCCCCCGGCTGGGAGCTGTGCCGGCCGGGACAGACCCCCGAGGGTACCGCAGAGGGGACGTGGGGCTCAGGCGTGGCCCCGAAGGGTGGCTGAGGGGACACGTGTGCTCTGTCCTCTCTCCTCTGTCCGAGTCTGCCTCCGGAGGCTGAGCGCACCCGAGTTCTTGGATGCTCTTCCAAGGTATTGCTGTCACTTTGCTTTGAATGGGGATCAATCCCTCGCTGATAACTGTCACAAGAAAATAGCAAATTTGGATAAAGGCAGGAAGGGATCTCCCTAAAGGCGTGCTCGCGCTTTGGTGCATCCCTGCCCGGCGTTCTTCTTCTGGGATTAAAGGTCTCCAGCCCCGCACGGAAGGACGGTCTGTAAGTGCCGCGGAGGGACGGGTGTGGAGGTGGATTTCTGCTTGATGGCGGTGGGAGATGTTCAAAACTCTTTTCTTTTCTCGTGTTGCTTGAAAAGAGCGTTTTTCTGAGTAATGCTTAGTAGACCCTATGAATCACCATCTGCAGAACTTTATATGGGGGCTGCTATTCTCAGCATCTCACTGGAACTATGTAAACTACCAACATTCGTATCTGTTTGTACGTGCAACGTGCAAATCTATTCCCTGGAAAACTATTTCAGAGCGGGTCAAAGGAGGAGACAGGGCAGAACAAAATGTCAGGGTGGTTCGGAGAGTGGAGAAGGGTGTTTGAGAGCCGGCAATTGCTGTGGCTCCGTGAAAACTTGTGCTGGGGATGCTCATGGGGAGGGAGAGCTGCTGTGCAGATGCTGAGTGCCCCGGGAGAGGAGCTGGGAGAGCCGCAGCCTCGCACCTCGCTCCCTGCCTCTGCTCCTTCAGTCTCTTCTTCCAGCGCTTGTGTGCTGAGAAAACCCCGCGGGTCTTTCGGAGAGGCTCAGGAGAGCTGTGGCAGCCCCAGAGGTGGTTTGGGAAGGGGCCGGTGCGGTGGCAGTGTCACCCAGCGGTGGCGATGTCACCCAGCGCGGCGGGGCTGCCCCCGCACAGGCGCTGCGGGAACACGTGCGGGGAGGCTGGGGGAGCTCCCTGCGCTGCATTTGTCAAGAGAGAGAAGAGTTTATTCTCTCGAGCTGTCAATCCATCACCTCCCAGAGGCTTCTCCACCTTCTCTCTGCCTCCCCCTCGTTGCCGGCTCTCCCAGATGTGCTCAGTGCTGGAGGCTGCAAAATTCCCCGTGCCCGGGGAAGGGGAATCACAGCATCTCCTAAATCTCACCAGTGAAATCAGAGCATCTCCCAAGACTCACCAGTTTGACCCCAGAATGAGGAGAGGGTTTGTTGCTCGAGGTGAACATTTCAATCTTGCTCCAGGTTCAGTCCAGTGTTTCAGTTTGGAGTGACCTGACATTTCCACACAGTTGGATTGAGAGCTTTGCTGTAGGTTTGGTTTTGGGATTTTTTTGTTTGTTTGGTTTTGTTTGTTTTGGTTCTGTGGGTTTTTGGGGGGGTTTTTTTGAGTGATTTTTTTTCCCTAAACAATTTGCTGAAATTTCTTACATGAAAGCACATTGCTGTCCAAAGGAGTTGCATTCACAGGTCATTGGGGTCCTTGAGCTCTGCTGAGCATCTCCTGCTGCAAGGCGACCTGAGTCCAGCTCTTCTGTTGTGTCCTGCTCATGTTCAGTGGTGGTTAGGGGGATGCTGATCCCTGACAGCCTCTAATACCATCTCCAGCAGTCTCCTCTCCTTTTCAGCTCAGCCAAGCCCCTTCCATTCGGGAGGGAACATCCAATTACAGAGGGAAGCTGTGCCTCTCTCAGCCCAGGAACATGACTGCCTTCCCAGGGGGTGGCCACAACTGATGACCACTGGCCACTGACCACGGGCAGCATTTTGGGGTTGTGACCCTGGAACAAAAGTTAGAGTGAGCTGTTTGGGCTCCCACCCCTGCAGCTTTCATAAATCTCACTTCTCATCAGATTCCTTCCTGAAATGTCGATTAGATCAAGTAGTGTTTCTTTCACTACAAGGTAATTTGGCTTTCCATTTAGTGGGCCCATCTGATAAATAACAGCTTGAAATAGCTTAATTCCACCTGATCTTGACGACACCAAGTCCATGCTGGACTTCTGCTCCCTGCCTAGCTCTGGTTCTGCACTCCCAGATCTCAGGGTACAATTTGAGACCCTTCTGTAGGAGATGAGCCCTGCCTGGAGGAATGGAGACCAAAGCCACAACATGTGTGTCCTGTTACTGACACACAGGCAGAGGTGACAGCTGAGTGTGGGTCATCCACCAACCTCTGCTGGAGCTCCTCCTCTGTCCTGGCAATTCCTCATGTGCAGGCTCTCTGCTGGCACTGCCACCATGACAAACCTTCACAGTGGAGTCACCCGGGACTGAATCTGTTTGGGGATGTTGGTGCTTAATTCCCACATGGTCCAAAGCTTTTTGTCCACTGAGAAGTGGGAGCTGAACCTGCATCTTCTTGCTGGGCCAAGAGAGGGACATGGTGGGACCTCTCTGCCTCCCTGGTTAGTTGGTTTAGTTGGGAGCTGGAGGTGTGCAAGCTGAGGGAGCAGATGCTTGCTGTTTGCTGGAGAAAGCAATGGGAACTGAGATCAAAAACCAGTTCCCTCTCCCCAAGTTTTCCAGCACCAGGGAAACTCTCTTCATGTGACATTTAGCTGAGAAGGGCCATCCAGTAGGAACATGTGGCACTACCTCACCGGTTTTCTTGTCAAACCAACTCCAAACCAGCCTGAGAGGGAGGGTGATAACACCTGCAGGATTGATCTTGACAGGAACTTGAGAAGGTTTGCACTGGAGCTGACCCAGGCAAGTAAAGTTTTGTTTGCCAAACTTCATGTGGATGAAGATCGAGCAGATTTTTCCAATGTCATCGGTTCTGGAGGAGAAAACAGGCACATTGATAATTCATAAGTGATAACATCTTAAATTTATGTCCCTCTCTCTGACCTCTTCCATAAGCCATGCTTTGAAAACCCAGGAAACCCAGCTGGCATTCCTCCAGCTCTGGGAGGAAGTCTGGAATAAAACCCAGAGACAAGAGCTGTGAAAGCTCCAGGAGCTGGGGTGTCCATCCTGCCTTTGTGCGAGCGCTGCGTTGTCCCTTGAAAATTTGGATGTTGGGAAGTTGATGGGTCCAGCCCGGCTCTGACTTGGCTCTTCCCAAGGGCTTCCCATCTGAGATGGTGGAAATGCCCCTTCTGATGGATAACAATAATGGTTAAAGAGGCGGCAAGCCCCGGAGACCCCCAGAAACTCCTCCGGTAAGTCTTCCACAAGTTTCTCCCGCTCAAACCCGGCACCTTTCTTTGTCTTCCAGGACGTGGGCTCTCTCATGCCTTGCCTCACTCTCCTGCCCTCCTAAAACCTTCCTCCTGAAGGATGGCAGCCGCCTCTTTCCGCTACGGCCTGACCATCACGGGGGCCGTGCTGCTGGTGACGGGGACGCTGTGCTTTGCCTGGTGGAGCGATGGGGAGGTGGGCTCCAGTGGTGGGGCTCGCCTCCTGCCTCCCCGGGAAGCCGAGGCCGTCCCCAGCTCCTCCTCCTCCAGCGCTCTCCTGCGCTCCGTCAGCTTCTTCTGCTGCGGCATCGGCGGCATCCTCCTCATCTTCGGCCTCCTCTGGTCCGTCAAGGCCAACGCCAGGGTGGTGTCCCGGCGTTACCAGTACCATTTCCCCAGGGACCTGCAGTATTTCACGGCGGAGCCTCCGGAGAAGTGGAACTGCAGGTGGGAGCCTCGTCCCTGCCGGCGCCTGGGTGGGCAGAGGTGGAGGATGGGTCCGGCTGTCGCTGAGGCTAAACCCGCTCCCAGCTTTGCTGGCTGCTGAACTCACAGGGGCAGCAACGCTGCTCTGTGCTCTTCTCCTGCTCCCCGAGCTGATGCTCACTAATGTCATTAATGGTCATTAATGTCAACCCCAGCCCCCGCTGTCCCCTCCGTGCCCAGCTGCATCCAGCTCTCCTTGCCCTGCAGGGCCATCACTAGCCCGGGGACACATCTCCTTAGCAAGGCCACCAAGCAGAAGAATACATTGGTTTTCTGGCAGAAGGTTTGGGTGTGGGGGCTGGTCAGAGCTCCAGTCTCGGTCTCCTGGGTTTGCAACGCTCTGTAAGGATGAGGGTGTTTGTAACATCTCTAATGGAAGCAAAAAAAATCTTTCTTGCAAGGGAGTTAAATGGAAAAAAATAATAATGGGAATAATCCTTGGAATGGCATCAAGATAGGAATGTAGGCACAAGGTCCTTTATGAAGCCCATTTCAGGGTATAGAAAGACTCCTTGCCCTGCCCTGAGCACCACTGCTGCTTTTCAGGTTCCCTGAATCTTCCAGTGTGAGCCTGAGATTTACTCCCACTTCATTTAATAGTTTTTTGATCAAAAGGCTTTGGTTGGTTTTTTTTTTCCTGGAGTCTGCTGTGGAAGCAGAGCCAGCCTGCCCTTCCCAGCGCTGCTTTATGGGGTCACAGCAAACATCTTGGCTCCGGCATAAATCGGGCTCTGGGGAAAAGCAGCACTAAGAGAAACTCTTAAGAACATTAAACCATAAAAACACAGTTGCAGTGGGAATCACGTTCCTGGTTCTCCAGGGGTTTCAGTGCCCATCTGGAGATCTGTGAGCTTGTGAGCCAATCTGGCGATCTGGGGGAGGCTCCTTGTCCCAGAGAGGGACTTTGCTGTGCCTCTGTGGGGAACGTCCCTTTCCCTGAGCTCCCAGCTCCCCTGCTGGATGGGATGCAGCACCCTGGCAGTGCTGGTGCTGCAGCAGCTCCTCCAGCCCCAGCAAAGCATCCTGTGCTGGGGTATATCCCCCTCTCCACATTTCCAAGGTAGCATCCCGTGCAAGCTGAGGCTGTTCGGCAAAATCCCTGGCAGAGGAGCCTGGGGCAGCCTGCTGAGACAGAGATCTGCCAAGTTCAGGATGGAGGCATCCCTGTGAAGCACATGGCTTTTCCTTTGGACCAGCTGTGCCCTCCCATGCCCGCTGCCTCCCCAGCACACTGGGCTGGCTTTCACCTGCAATGATGAGTTGCTTTCACAGCACCCCCAGCTTTGGGACTGCACCGTTCTGTAGGGTGCCAAGCAGGGCCATGTGCAGGGCAAAGGTTGTCAGAGGTTTTCCCTGTACACAAGCTGTGTTTGCTCAGGAAAATTCTGCTGGAAGTGGCTCCAGGCTTGGCCAGTGCAGGCAGGGCTCTGGCTGGCAGGGGAGTGGGATGTGACCACGGTGACCTGGTGCTTGTCCACGTTCTTGTGCCAAACTGCTCCCTCAGCTGTTGGCAGCCTCTGTTCTTCAGGGAGTGAACTAGAGGTCAGGCATGATGAGGATGCTTTTCTGCCCGTGGGACCCTCTTGCAAATCCTCATGGATGTCAGGGAACAGCTGACATGACACACGACACTTCAGCAAAACCTGCCCGTGTGCTGTGCCCAGTACACACGTTAATCGTGCTCAGGGATGCTCCAGACAATGGGGTTGATGGGATGTTGGGATGCTCCAGTTAAAGGGGCCCTGGGATGCTCCAGTTGATGGATGCTGGGATGCTGCAGCTGGTGGGACACTTGGCTAGCTCTGGTTGACAGGACACAGGGATACTCCAGTTGCTGGGTGTTGGGATGCTCCAGTTGGGCACTGGAATGTTCTAGTTGGGTGCTGGGATGCTCCTGCTGGGTACTGGGATGCTCCTGCTGGGTACTGGGATGCTCCAGTTGGGAGCTGGAATGTTCTAGTTGGGTGCTGGGATGCTCCAGCTGGGTGCTGAGTTGTTGAGGGTGTGCACTACTGCATTTCTTCCTCTCCCCTCGCAGCACCTGGGACTCCAGCGCCATCCCCACCTACGAAGAAGCCCTGACCTGCAGACCTGCGCACGGAGCCGCGGCCTATGTGCAGCCGCCGGGGAGGAAGGAGGAGCTCACGCCGCCGCTGTACCGCTACCTGGAGGAGGACGAGAGCTGGCAGGGCGGCCGCCGGCGCAGCTCCTCCGACAGCGCCTTGTTCCGACCCAGCCCGTCCTGGCTGGACACGCCGCAGCCCGAGGAGCCGCAGGCGACGCCTCCGCCCAGCTACGAGAACATCAGCGTCCGGGCGGTGTGAGCCGCGGCAGCCCGGGCAGGGACTCTGCGGGTTTTAGTCTTTAAACTGAGAGGAGGGTGGGCGAGCAGGGGAAGGGGGAGCCTGGCTTTTCTCCCCGCCTGGCCGAGCCGGGGGTCCGGCGCTGTTGGGGTTGCGGGTCCCGCGGGCGGTGTGTTCGGAGCGTCGGCGGTAACTGGCATGTTTGAAAGCTTTCGTATTTTTAATAAAACCACTGCTGGTTTCAGAGGCTTTGAGTTCCTTGCTCTGACCCAGCCTGGGGAGCTCCTGTCAGGCCGGGGGCTGCCTGCTTGATAAAAAATCTGCCGCAAAAACCAAATAATCCGGCCAGAGAAAGCCCAGCTCAATCTGCACCATTCGCTTCTCTGCCTTTGCAATGCCCTTTCCAGCCCTGTCTCCATCCCTTCCACCTTGCTTCTCTGAACACTGACTCGCCACGCCTCACTTCATTTGGTGTAAGAGATGCTCAGTGGGTCGTGCCTGTGGTCAGAGCATCCAAGTGCACTTGGCATTTCAGGCAGCCTCCTAGAAAAGCCATGCTGAGTGACACAGCCCCTTCCCTGCCTGCCCTCCGCGGCTGAGTGTGCAGCATTGCCCAGAGGAAAGGGCAGTTGTGGCAGAGGCTGCTGCCAATTCCTGCATCCCACCAAAATCAAGGGCTGCCCTGGGCACCCTGTGGCCCTGCGGGGCTGCAGAGGAGCTGTAGCCACGTCTAACATACTGTTTATAATGTAATTATTTGTCATAACGCAGGTGTATCAAGGGAATAAATGAGGGAATAAATCGAGGGAATAAAACAAATACTCTCTGACTGTCGGATGTGTGGTGAGAAAGAGACCCCTTTTAACACCCAGCTCCAACTTAAGTGTACACAAGGCACAGGGATACTTTGTCTTTACTCTCCCTGGGTGGACCAACCTCACTCCATCCTTTCCTGGCTTTAGTTCCTCCTTCACAGCCCACTTGCAGCCCAGTGAGGCAGCCTTAGCACTCAGCCAGAGCAAGGCAAGGTCTGTTCCAAACCCCCGACCTCGGAGCACTCTCTCTTTTCCTGTGGCAGCCCTTGAGAGCAGGACCCTGGCATCCCCCTTATCTGGGGCTGTGCCAGCTCTGATTTATGGCCAGCTCCAGCTCCAGCGCCCAGGGCTGGGAAAATCCCAACAGCACCAGCTGATCTCTGGGTTCCCATCCCTGCAGCCGTGCTCCCCTGTCCCTTCCCCAGGCGTGGGGTCGGGCTGAGTGTGCCTGCAGGGAAGGTTACCCGGACACGTGCCGGGCGGCTCCACTGGAGTGTGAATGGCGGGGCAGTGTTTGCATTCATTACAAACCCATTAAAAACTGGCTGGCTCAGCCCTGGGCAGGACCAGCTCAACGTGCAGCCGATCCTCAGCTGCTGGCAGCTCTCTGGAGAGAGAAACCACTCCTTGCCTTACGCTGCAGGTGTGCTCAGCAGGCACAGGCGAACGGCGAGATTCCCAAAAAATCTCTCCTCCTGCCTCTCCCAACCCAGAGCCCATGGCGGAGGAGAAGACCTTCCGCTACGGGTTCATCATCCTGGGTTTCTTCCTGGTGATGGTGGGGATGTTCATCATGAGCGTGGAGAAGCCCCAGTATTACATCACCTTCTGTGTCCTGGGTGTCCTGCTCGTAGCCGTGGGCATCACATGGAGCATGTGCCAGTGCTACCCAAAGGTAGGAGCCTCCTCGCTGCTGAGCGCCTTGGGGGGCTGGAAAGCTCAGCTGGGTTTGGGGGGCTTTGGCTGCTGGGGATGTGCAGCCTCAGGCTGTGCCTCAGTTTCCTCAGGGGAAGCCAGCTGCAGCAGTCTGGAGGGGGAATTGCTGTTTTGGGAAGCTTGTGCCCTGCTGATGCCTGCAGGTTGTCTCCTGTCTCCTTCACCCTCTGCACAAGCCCTGAGCCTGGGGCTTTGCTTTCAAACAGGCAGCAGGGAATAATCCCAAGGAAGTAAACTTGTGATCATCTCTCCCATGCAGCCCCTCCCTCGGGGTCTGGGGCTTGACAGGCTCCCAGGACCTCCAAGAAGGGGCTGTGGTGGCCATGGAGGTCAGAGGGTCCCGGCCCCCCTGAGCCCAGCCCTCACCTGCCAGTCTCCTTGGCAGAGGACACTGCCTGCCCTGGGAAACAGGACTGGCAGAAAAGGGTTTTTTCCAAGGAGAGGGCATCTGTAGGACTGATCTGGGCACTGCTGGACGGCCTGTCAACAACCTGGCTGCCCTCCAGAATGTGGGGGAGCCACCTGAGGACCCAGGACCTGCTGGGAGCTCTGAGAGCAGCTGTGTTCTCTGGGGTTGGGGTGAAGCAGAATCCAGCTCCCCTCAAAGCTGAGCTCAGTCCCAGCTAGGATTGAGATGTGGCTTTGCCATGGTGCTCGAGCCTCAAGGATGGGCTTAAGGTGTGGTCCTTGACCACTGACCTCCTGTGTGGGCATTGGGACTCCTCACTGAGGCCAGGACTCTGCTGGATTCATTCATTCCCTATTGATTAAAAAAAAAAAATTCCAAGGAAAACATCCAAACGTGATGGGAAACACCCTAAACCCAGCTGAAGGGACACACTGGCCCTTTCCTCACTGTGAGGGCCGAGGGTCCCTGTGATGCCCAACCCCAGCCCAGCCCCTGGGCTCTGCCTCTCTTCTCCCCCCAGATAACCTTCATCCCTGCAGACCTGGAGACCCAGCGCTTCCTGGACCACAAAGCCATGGTGCTGCTACAGAAGGACACCAGGTGGGTCCCACAAGGGGGCCATGTGTGTGCCCTGAGGGCAGGGTCTGACACTGGGGACAGCTGCACCCACTGCAGCACAAAGTGCCAAGCAGGGATCGGGCTGGGAGAGGCAAGAGCTGCCTGAGCCCCACCAGGGCTGAGCCTGAGTGAGGCTGGGGGATGCAGAGCATCTGTTGGTGTTCCTGCAGGCATCCCCTGGCTCTGCTGCTGCTGTGGGCAGTGACACGGCCTTGGTGGCTTCTAAAGCCACTCCCTCAGGTGATGGAGCCCTGTGTGCACGTGCCTGAGCATCTCCCATCTCTATGGGGTCTAGATCTTCTCAGCACCCTGTTATCATCCCTTTGCCTGCAGCTTGATCACCCCCTGCCCCAACCAAGAGGCCACCAGCACCTACGAGAAGAGCTTGCCATCCTACGAGCAGATACAGAGGCAGGTGGTCAGCTCGGCTCCACCCCTACCCACGGCACAGCCCAGATCCCGCAGCTGCTCCCAGTCAGCCGTGCAGGCCAGAGCTGAGATCCACCGGGAGCTGGGTGGGGCTGGAGACCCCTCCCAGGATCTGGCACCTCTCCTGGAAAAAGGAGCTGGCAGCAGGTATGTGGTGCCTGCGGGGCCGGGGTGGCACTGCTGGGCTGTGGGGTGAAAATGGGGGGATCAGATCTCCAGTTTTGGGGGGAGGGAGAGGATGCAGAGGGGTTTTTGCAGAGGGGTTTTTGCTGCCCTCACAGCACTTGAGAGCACACCCTTGGCCCCACTGAAGCCAGGATAGTGTCTCAACCCACGAGGATTCTCTGAACCAAATTATTTCCCAGGAGGAAATTTAGACGGCCTTTGGCTGTAATTCGCATTTTGATGTTTGTGGTTTTGCACTTCATTTTATCGATATAAACAACATCCCTCACGAGAATAACCCCAAAGTTCCTGGTCAGACTTTGATAGAAATTAGATGCTCAGCACGTGACCCTCAAACCAGATGCCACATATGATGCCCAAGGATTGGTTTGGGAGGTCCCAAAGGGCTCTGCAGGTGATGGGGGTCACAGTCCGGGCTCGGGGTGTAGGACTTGTGTAGGACTTGCCAAAATGTAGCGACAGCTGGGATGAGTGCAGTGCTTTCTGTAGACTCAGGACATCCAAGGACAGCCACTGCTTCACCCCATGGGCAGCGGGAACCTGGCAGGCAGGTGTCCCCACAAAGGCAGGCACCGAGGGCTGGGACAGGGACACCCCAGGGCTCTCCAGCCTCCCATCAAGGGGACTGGTGATGCTGCCTGAGCAGCGCTCCAGCTCCGGGGGGACCGCAGCTCCTGGCCAGCCGCGTTTGGTGTGACTCTGTCCCCGCAGCCCCGCCCGGCCAGCCCCGGGGGATGCTCCGCTGGCCTCCCTGCTGGAGGAGATGGACACGCCATCGCTGGAGGGCTCAGTGCCCGGCAGCCCCACGCCACAGAGCCGGACCCTGCCCTCCTCTTCCCGCAGCCCGGCGGGGGGAGAGCATCCCCGGGCTCCTCGGAAAGGCGCCGGGGACGAGGAGGAGGATCTCTACTACGGGCTCCAGGAGGAGCCGGATGCTCTGCTCAAGGAGAGTGATGGACTTTTTGAGCCTGAAAACTGATTTCCTGGAAAGAATTGCCACTTGGCATGGACTTACCTCATGGAGGGGACACACAGGTCACAGCCTGGAGGAAAGGGGGCTGTCCCCAAAAGTGCAGTGGCCCCAGGCTCCTGCCTGCTCCTGTGCCATGCTGCACCGCTTGTGCACACCCAGCCACTCAGGGGGCTGTCATTTCCCCCAGACCCAAAGGGGGTACACCCAGCTCCTGAATTCAACAGAATATGGGACAAGGTCCCCTCCTCAAAGGCATTGGGATGAGCACAGAGAAGCTGCACTGAGCAAGATCTGGGCTAAATACTGTGCTTGGGAAGGGAAAGGATTGGCTGTGCTGTTTGGAACATGATTAGGTGTAGGTAGGTAAAATGTGCTCGGTGCAGGTGGGTTTTACCAGGCAGAGATGTCCTCTAAGTGTTTTTTCCTCTTACCCAAGCTCTGCTGAAATTAAAATTCGATGCTGAGTCTCCTGCAGCAGGCAGCCTTCGTATCTGCAGGCTGGGAGAAGGGTGATGGAGGTGGCAGATTGTGCTGTCCCCTACCTCCTGCACAAAATCCAGCTTCCAGCACTCTTGGGGACACAGGGAGGAAGACACAACTGAGCCAAAACCCTGGTGATGGCACTTGAAGTGGTGGCTTTGCACACTGTCTGCTGGGTCAGTGTCAACAGCTGCAGGTGGATTTGCACACTGGCACCCACCGTCCCCAAACTCTCTGTGAAGAATCAGTGTTTGTTCCAAACCACGTGGATGGATCTGAGCCTGGTTTGTCACCGTGACAGGGACAGCACAGGGGGTCCTCACAGCCTGTCTCCAGCACACAGAGATAGATGGCAGCGCTGGTGGGACCTTTGGCTGCTTGGGACTCTGGGGGTCTGTGGGGCTGAGCGTCCCCAGGGCAGCCAGGTTTGGGTCAAAGTGGATCATCAGCGGATCCAACAGCACCGGGATGCTGAGAGTCCCTTGCTCTGCTTTGGGAAAGCTGGGCTGGATCTGCCTGTGCCTGGCATGGCCCCAGGAGGCTTTGGGGGCACATGTCTGCTGGCAGAGGAGCACTTCAGCAAATTCCAGAGGGTCACAGAGCTGAGTTGGAAAGGAACTTAAAATTCCTGCAGTTTTTTCCCCCAAGTGGGCGAATGCTGTCCTCCAGCACCTGAGGGGTGGGGGGGAGCACGAGAGCCCTGGAAGGATGTTCCTGTGCTCCCCTGCCACCCAGGGAGTGCTTTGCTGGTTCAGTGCAGGGTGTAGCTGAGGAATCACAGCCCTGTGACATCCCTGCTATTTTTCCTGCACCCTTCACTCACCTTGGTGTCACCAAAGCAGCCAGGGAGAAGGGCGGGGAGCACTTACGTACTGGAAGTGTTTATGGCCAACAGGAGGGTGGGGAATGAAGGCTCCAGTGTTGGCTAAACACTGCCACAGGACTGTGGGACGCTCTCCAGGAGGAAGGATTCCCAGATTGATTGGATGTACCCAGCTCCTGCCTGTCCTTCCCAGTTTGGGGGAGTGTGGTGGCTCTGGGAACGCTGCTCAGATGGAGCCATGTCTCACTGAGTTTCAGAGGGTGGCTGGGGCAGGATGTCACTCTGGGACATTAAAGGAAGACCATCTTGTTCTAAGCCCCCTGCCATGGGCAGGGACACCTTCCACTAGACCAGGTTGCTCCAGGGCCCATCCAACCGGCCTTGAATGTTCCCAAGGATGAGACATCCACAGCTTCCCTGGGAAAACTGGGCCAGGCCTCCATAGTCCCTCCCTGCTCTCCTGCAGTCTCTGTATGGAAGGGGCTCTAAGGTCTCTCTGGAGCTTTCTCTTCTCCAGGCTGAACACTCTCAGAATTTCCTCACGGAAGAGATTCCTACCTCATGGCTTGGGCACTCACTTTCATTCTGGCAAAAGAAATTTCTCCAGGCAGAGGCATGGAAAGGGGCTGACACGGGGCCCGGAGACCCTCTCCCCCCCGGAAACCAGCTGGATGTTCATCCCCCATCCCTGGCACAGCATCCTTGAGCCGACTCCAAAGCTCCCGCGCCGGCCAAGGTTAAACATTGTGGGAATGGGGACATTCCTGCATGGCATTAAGCTCGGCCAGCAGCCCCGGGTTTGCTCAGCTGGCGCAGGGGGGGCACCGCCCGCCCGCCGCCCACGCGTGTCACCATCCCCTGGGAGCCGGGGGACGGGGGAAGGGGCTGGCGGTGTCACCCAGGCGGGACGGGGTCGGGCCCCAGCCCTTGGTGGCCCGCGGGATGCGGTGACACCGGAGCACCAGTGGTGTAGTGGTATCATGCAAGATTCCCATTCTTGCGACCCGGGTTCGATTCCCGGCTGGTGCAGGGTCAAGTTTCACGGAGGTGTGGTTCTTACCTCATCAAAGGTTTCCCAAAGTTCAGGGGAAACCATTGTTTTACCGGCGAGATGCTCGGCGCAGCGCACCCAGCCCTGTGCCCGCACCTCCCGGAGCCCCATCTCTTCCCGGAGGGGCGGCAGCAGGGATGTTGGAATGCTCCCGCTGTGCTGAGGTCATCGCCAATGCCTCCTCTGCTCTCTCATTCCTCCCCCCTCAACAGCAGCCCCTTTTTTACACAGACACACACTCTGAGATCCCCGCAGGGAGCCAGGACCAAACCAGAGCTCTCCTGTACAAGGTGAAAAATTTAGGCTATTTAGGAATAATTTCTCAATGATAATAATAATAAAAATACCCTTTCTGCAGATACGCACTCCTGGAGTGTGGGAGCTGGGCCAGATCCCTTCCCAGGCACTGGGGCTGGATGTTCGTGCCGAGACCTCCATGGGTTCCTCAGGACGTGGGGGTGCACGTGGAACTGGGGGGGCCTTGGTCACCCCCTCCCTCCTCTTTGGGCTCCTTCCATCCTTCCCTGGGACACAGATTGTCCCCTGTGCAAAAATGGAGGGAAAGGCAGCAGGGAGAGGGAGACTGTCCCCCTTGAGACAGGGTCCCCCCGTGCTCAGCTGTCTCAGAAGCCTCCTGAGGCTCCAGTGGCGCGTTGTGGGACTTAGTGGGACAGAGGAAGCTGAGCCAAAAATCGGGAGTGAGACTTGTCCCCGTGATCAGTGTCCTGTCCACTCAGCTGTCTGCAGAGTGGTGACAAGCAGCATCTGGTGTCCCTGCAGTTACCTGAACCGGAGTTCAGGCACTCACATGAGTTCTCGTTAAAAAAAAAAATCAACATTTCCCATACAAACTGTTCACATCCATATTAGACACACACATCCATGTAAACCATGCACATCCTTATAAAACATACACACCTACATAAAACATTCATGTCCATGCAAACCATACACATAATTATAAAACATGTTCATCCATTTAACACATATACATGCATACAAACCACACACATGGATATAAAACATATGTATGCATACAAACCACACACATGCATATAAAATATATATATGCATGCAAACCGTACACACGATTATGACGTACACCCATGTAGAACATATATTCAGATGAACCATTCGCATCCACAGGAAACACACACATCTGTATAAAACATGTGCATTGATATAAACAGATAACCTCTGAGGAGATTATAAATAACCAGTCGAAACACAAATATATTCCTATTTCCCTGGAAAGCCGGGAGCGGGGACGGGGTTTGCCGAAGGTCACTGGGGATGTGGGGCAGTGTGGGATCTCGATGCTGCGGGAGGGCAGGGGTGGGGAAGCGCCTATATCATCCCCCAAAAAGAGCATTTGCGATGAGTGACGACTCTGTAAAAAAATGCCCAAACAGGATTAGAGGATTTCACGGGAATTTATTCGTGGAGTGAGGCAGTAGGAGGCACATTAAAGCTTTCAGCCCTTTCTGAAAACAGTCCTTGAGCGGCTGCGCTTTGCTCGCCAGAGCCCCCAGCGATCCGCCGGGACTCGGGGTGAGCAGCGGCCCCATTTGCCCTTTCCCCGCGGCCCCACCGCCCCGCGCCCCTTCCCGCGGCCCCGTTAATGCCGGTGGGGCCAGCGGACGTGGCGTGATCCCCGCCCCGCTGCGCTGAGCCCCGGCCAGACGGGCAGAGCCGCCGCTGCGCTCCGGGACCTGCCATCCGCGGGTGCGCTCCGGGACCTCAGATCTGGGGGTGCGCTCCGGGATCTCAGATCCGCGGGTGTGCGCTCCGGGATCTCAGATCTGGGGGTGCGCTCCGGGACCTGCCATCCGCGGGTGCGCTCCGGGATCTGCGCGGGTGCGCTCCGGGACCTCAGATCTGGGAGTGCGCTCCGGGCCATCAGACCCGCGGGTGCGCTCCGGGACCTGCGCGGGTGCGCTCCGCGGCTGCTCTCCGGGCCATCGGCTCCGCCTGTGCGCTCCTGCCCCTGCGCTCCGCGGGTGAGCTCCGGCCCCTCGGCTCCGCTCCCGCTCCCCAGTGCCGCTCCTGCCCTTCGGCTACGTCCCGGCCGCTCGGCGGTCGCGCAGAGGGTCCCCGCCGGTGCCGACCCCGAGGCTCCCGGCGTCTCCCGGCGCTGCCCGTCGGGGAGCGGGATGTCCCCGCGGGCGCTGGAGCTGGCGCTGGTGCTGGCGCTGGCGGAGTTGGTTCTGGCCCTGGGGGCGGCCGAGGAAGGGGAAGCCGCCGTCGGGGCCGCCCCTCCGGGACCCGCAGCTTTCCATCGCGCCGCCAAGGTGAGGAGATTGGGGTGGGGCGACAGCCAGGCTCCTCTGTGTGTGTGTGTGTGTGTCCCCGACCCCGGCCGGCTGCTCGTGTCCCCGCAGGCGTCGTGGCGGCTGCCCGGGCGCTACGTGGTGATGCTGCGGGCGGGCGGCGAGGCCGAGGTGCGAGGCACGGCCCGGCGGCTGCAGGCCCGGGCGGCTCGGCGGGGACACCTGGCCGAGCTGCTGCACGTCTTCCACCTCCTGCCCGCCCTCCTGGTGAGGATGAGCAGCGACGTCCTGGACACGGTACGTGGAGAGGAGGACAGGGTCGTGGCAGGGGGCAATAGCAGCAGGGGACAGGAAACAGGAGCTTTGTGTCCTCCCCGCAGGCGCTGAAGCTGCCGCACGTGAAGTACATCGAGGAGGACGCCTACGTCTTTGCCCAGAGCGTTCCCTGGAACCTGGGCAGGATCGTGCGGCCACAGCCCAGCTCAGGCGCCTACAGCCCTCCCAGTAAGCGCTGCGGTGTGTGAGGGGTGAGACTCCTTGAGGAAGAGTCAGGTCCCCTCTCCTTAACTTGAGGAATGGGAATATTCCTCTGCCCCATGGTGCTGCGGGTCCGCAGCTGCACTTCGGGAGCAACCCGAGTGGCCTGTGCCGACCGTGGTGGTGGTTACCTTCCTCCCCTGCTGCATCCCTGGCAGATAAAGGTGACCTGGCCGAGATCTACCTGCTGGACAGCAGCGTGCAGAGCACCCACCGGGAGATCGAGGGCAGGGTGACTGTGACTGGCTTCGAGAGCATCCCCGAGGAGGATGGCACCCGCTTCCACAGACAGGTGAGTCCTGAGCTGCCACGTGCTGCATCCTGGCCAGAGCACTCCCCTGCAACCACCAAATCCTGGCCAGGCTCGTGAGGCTTTCCGGGACAAGGGAGACACTTGGCCGGGACCAAAATGCTGAGCAGGACGGGCAACAGGAGCTGTGGTCCTTGGGGATATTGGGACCCTAAAGGTGGCTGGTTTGGAGATAGGGCTGATTGGGCAGGGCTTCTTTCTAGGAAAGTGTTTTGGGTAAGCACGGGTATGTGTCAGGTACGAGGGGATCAAGATGGGAAGTGGTGGGAGGGGTGCTGTGGGATTGCAAACCTCCTTTGGTGCAACGGGCTGGCACATGAAACTGCGGTGCCTGTGGCAGGCCAGCAGGTGTGACAGCCACGGGACACACGTGGCCGGGGTGCTGAGCGGCCGCGACGCCGGCGTGGCCACGGGCGCCAGCATCCGCAGCCTCCGAGTGCTGAACTGCCAGGGGAAGGGCACCGTCAGCGGGACCCTCATGGGTGAGTGACCCCGCGTCCCGGAGAGGAGCAGGATCCCTCCCGGAGCTTCCTGCCATGGTGTCTTGTCCCTGCCAGCCCTGGAGTTCATCAGGAGGACGCTGGAGGCTCGGCCGAGCGCGCCGCGGGTGGTGCTGCTGCCCTTGGCCGGCGCTCACAGCCCGGCGCTGAACGCGGGCTGCCGGCGGATGGCGCGGACCGGAGCCGTGCTGGTGGCCGCCGCCGGCAACTACAAGGACGACGCCTGCCTCTACTCGCCGGCCTCCGAGCCCGAGGTACGGGCTGGGGGGGACCCTTGAGGGTTGGGTGCCACCTCATCCCCTCCAGCTTCGGCTCAGCGGAGTGAGGCTGGGCGTGCCATCCCCACTGATGGGGATGTCTGACTGTCAGGTCATCACGGTCGGTGCCACAGACAGCGAGGACCAGCCCGCCTCCATCGGCACCCTGGGCACCAACTTTGGCCGCTGCGTGGACCTGTTTGCCCCTGGGGACGACATCATCGGAGCCTCCAGCGACTGCAGCACGTGTTTCACGGCGCAGAGCGGGACGTCGCAGGCGGCCGCGCATGTGGCAGGCGAGCTGCGCTTTGAGGGGCAGGGAGGGCTGGCCCCTGCGCTCGCTGCTGCCGGCACAGGGCTTCAGGCGAGCCGGAGCCGGGGGCATTTTTGTGTTTGCCCGGGTTTGGTTTGTCTCGTTCGGGCGCTCCCGCAGTGCGGGCGATGGGCTGCAGAGATGCCTCCCGCCGTGTGTCTGGAGCTGCGCCGCCCATGCGAGCGGCGTGTAGGCGGCTGTGTCCCCTCGGGTTCTCACTGCGGCCTCCCGGGCTCTCGCAGGCATCGCTGCCGTGCTGCTCAGCGCCCAGCCCCGGCTGAGCCCGGCCGAGCTCCGGCAGCGCCTCCTGCACTTCTCCGCCAAGGGCGCCGTGCACACGGCGTGGTTCCCGGAGGAGCAGCGCCTCCAGACACCCAGCAGCGTGGCCGGGCTGCCCACCCCGGGCCGAGCAGGTGAGGACCTCGCTGCCCGCCCGGTGCTCGGCAGAGCTCTGCCCTTACCGGGAAAGAAGTGCTGTGGTGAAATCACGGCGTGTGGGCAGGGAATGTCCCCCGGGCTGTGCCGGGGACGGCTGAGCCTGGGCGGAGATGGATGGGTGGCGTGGGCGCTGGGTGACCCTGTGGGTGACACCGTGGGTGACACTGTGGGTGTCCCCGCCGCTGACACCCCGGCCCGGTGGCAGAGGAGCAGCTGCTGTGCCGCTCGGTGTGGTCGGCTCGCTCGGGGCCGGTGCGGTCCGGCACGGCCGTGGCTCGCTGCGCCAGCACCGAGGAGATGCTCAGCTGCTCCAGCTTCTCCCGCAGCGGCGACCGGCTGGGGGAGCACATGGAGGTGAGCAGAGCGTGCGGGGACAGAGGCGCTGGTGTCCCCAGCCCCCCGAGGCCCCGGTGACTGTGCCGTGCTGTCCCCATCCCCAGGACGAGGACGGGCAGAAGCGGTGCGTGGCCCACAGCGCTTCCCGGGGCCGGGGGGTTTATGCCATCGCCAGGTGCTGCACGTGGCCCAGGGCTGAATGCCAGATCCAGGCCGGCTCCTCGGCGGCCCAAGGGGCCGAGTGCTCCCCAGGACACCACCTGCTGACCGGTAACACCCAACACACGCGGTTACACAGCTTTGAGCCTGATGGACCGGGGTGTTTCTTCCAGAAAACCTCCGGGATCCGGGGGTAAAAGGGTGGGTGTGTTTGCTGTGTGCATGGAGGGGGAAGGCTCAGGGCTCTCTCGGGACTTCCTTGGCAGCAGTGTGTGCGCTGGGATGCTGCTGCCCTGTGCCCATGTCCCCTCTCCCCCGGGCAGGCTGCAGTTTCCACTCCCCATCCGTGGTGCCGGGTGCCGGTGGCAGGCCCGAGGTGGGGCCGGGGAGGGGACCCAGCCGCTGTGCCAGCAGGACAGAGGCGATGGCACACGCCTTGTGCTGCCCCACTGCCAGCCTCGAGTGCCAGCTGAAGGAGCACATGGCCCTGGAACCCGAGGAGAAGGTAGGGATGGGCCAAGCTCCTCTGCCGTGGTGTTGTCTTTGTCTCTGCCTGTCCCTCTGCCACCCCGATGGGTTTTGGGTTGGCTTCAGCCCATTGTGGCTGTGTCAACCCCGGCCTTCAGTGCTGTCCCCACCTGCAATGGGACACCCCATCCAGCTGGGTGACAGCAGCCACCTCACCCTGAACTGTGGGGACATGAGCGACGGCCAGGCCCCTGGCCCTTTGCTGACCCAATGGATGATGGTGACGTCTCCTCCCCATTAGGTGACAGTGTCCTGCGATGCTGGCTGGACGCTGACGGGCTGTAACACCCTTTCCCAGAGCCCTGGCTCCATGGGAGCCTATGCCATGGACAATTCCTGTGTGGCAGCTGCTGGCCCTGGCAGCAGCTCGGCCGTGGCCATCGCCATCTGCTGCCGGAGGCGGCAGTAGGGACAGCCTGGGCTGGAGAGGGGTTCCTGTGGCACGGCAGGGATGGAGGGAGGCTGGAGAGGGGTTCCTGTGGCACGGCAGGGATGGAGGGAGGCTGGAGAGGGGTTCCTGTGGCACAGCAGGGATGGAGGCTTTGCTGGACCCGTGTGTGCCTGGCTCAATGCCTTCCCAGGGTTTCCAGAACAATCCATGCTCCATGCAGCTGATGACCTCCACACTTGGGCTGCCGTGCTGGTGGGGGAAGAACTTGTCTGTCCCTCTCACACAATGGGGTCAGAATCTGTGTGAGATCCAGGGTGGCTCTGCAAGAGCTCTCCAAGCATCCCCCACGCAGCTGGAGCCCTGTCCCTTCACTGGAGTCATCCCAGCATCCTTTCCCTGCCATGCACCGGGTCCTTCCTATAAACACCTTGACAGAATGAGCCGTGGTGTTGTCACCCAGTACAGGAAAAATCCACCACCTTTAAAAAGAAAAAAGTGTTGTGAGGATTGCTCCTTCCTTTCCTGGTTAGTTGCTCATTAGTTGTCAGCTAATGCTGCTTAGCACCTGGAAAATCTTAGTTTAGCCATTTTTGGCCAGTTTTATAATTGCCTAATCGTATTCCTGTGAGACTTCTTTACTTTTGAGTCAAGTGTAAGGGCTGCAGTTTAAACAGCCTGCTTGGTTAATTAGATTTTTATCTGCGTTGCTACAGTCAGCTACTGCTTCATTAGGGCTTTTTTTTTCGTTAAGTCAAAGTTAATGATCTGCTGGTGTTATGTGTTAACAGTTTCAGGTCTTTCCAAGACACATAGAACTGTAGGAGGCTGTAATTCCTTGAAAAAAAAAAATAGAATTAAAAAAAAGCTTTCATAGCACCTTCGTTTTTACATTTGTACCTTAAATATTTATTTGCAGTTTTATAAACGAACCTTTTATAAACGTCTTTTTAAAATAAAATTCATAGACCTGTGCTCTTGTGATCCATTGTCTGGTTTCATAGACATCCCCTGGGGAGCTGGTCTGGAAGAGGGAAGGAGGACCCATCCAGCAGGGATTTTGCTCCTCCAAAGAGCTCTGCTTTGTTAGCGAGCATCCCCAGGCCCCCACGTCGGATCTGACCCCTGCCTGGGATCCAAGGTGCTCCCAGATGACAACTGGCACCTTTGGAAGTTGGCACAGACAGCACAGGCACCCGGGCCCACAGCTGGGTTGTGCTCTGGGACCGTGCTGTCCACACACACACACACAAGACCAGAAGTTTGTTTTAACAACAGTGGTGCGGGGCAAGAGCTTCCAGTTATGGAAACAAACACCAGCCAGCTTTGGGAATGTGCCCTTGAACTTGGGTTGCTGTTACTCCTTCACTTGGGAAGGGTGGAGCCCCAGGAAGGAGATAAAGCTTGGTTCAGAGAAATGCCAACAGCAGGGAAAGGCTGAGAAGCACCAGAAGCCACCAAAGCTGGGTCTCACTTTTCTCTCAGTGTTTAGAAGCCTCCTCGTACTACAATATAGAATTTTTGTGGTGTTATCTGAGGACAGATTTAAAAAAAAAAAAAAAAGCAGTTTAATAGCACAAGCTCCAGGTTAACCTGTCAGACTTGGCTGGGTTGGGAGTTTTTCCCAATCAAAAGGCCCCCTGCAGCTCTGTTAGTCTGGCTTTAATTGGCAAGAGAAGACAAACCCTTTGCACAAAACACCACTTTGAAAGGTTGAAACTAATTCTAACTTGTTAACTAAAGCTGGCAAAAGCCCAACCCTAATCTAAACATGTAATTATATAACCTGGACATAATTACAGCCCATAATTTCATCATCTGGAACCTGAATTTTGCACAAAGAGGCAGAAAAGAAAAAGGGATGTCAGCTTGAGAGCTCCTGGACAGCTCTGACACAGAGGGTGATTTTTCAGCACACTCCTTGGGCTGTCACCTCTCAAAACACACATCAGGATTTCAGCTCTGCTGCCTTCCCTGTGAGAGGGGAGGATCCTGCACAAGGTGTGAGCATATTCCACGCCTGATAAGCCAGGCAGAGCTTCCCCAGCTCCCTTCAAGCCTTCATCAGCCTGGTGGAAGGAAACAACATTAAAAGATTAGCCTTTGCTTTGTGCCTTGTGCGTGGGTAGGCGGAAAAGCTTCTCACATTCAGGAGAGCAGGGCTGATCTCAGGGACACTGATCCCAGTCCTGGCAGCAGTTTGCAATGCCCAGTCCACGCTCCCAGGACCAGCAGGGGAGAGCGGAGGCTGGGTCAGGCTGGAAAAGTGCAAGTCCTTGTCCTCAGAGCAGGGGACAGAGTGGGGATGGCCCTGGCTGGAGCTCCTGGTTCCCAAATCAGTGAGCAATGAACACCAGCTCCGTGTGCACCTCTTGCCCCTGTGGGAGGCAGGATGAATTCACACCCAGCTCGCCCACAAATCTTGGATCTGACACATAAAATCCGCTCTAATCCGCCACTGTGAGCCTGGCCAGGGTAAATCACTCTGCTGAGGGCAGCAGGAGCTGCACAGAGGTACAGATGTGACAGTGCCCCTGCACATGCCGTGGCATAAGGATATACAGCAGGGCAGCTCCAGGGCCACTCGGCTGCTTCCACTGAGTCTGGACAGGAGCCAAAATAGCAACCAGGCCACCCCAAGGAGGTTCAGAATAAGAGGATCAACAAGACAAGAGTGTAGCAGTGTGTGCACAGTCTAAAGATTACACTAGTTTTCTGTGAAAGGAATAACTTTATTCCATTGACCAGGAATCCCAAGACTGTTCATCAAGACTGCCTATTTTTCCAGTGCCAAATGTCTACGCGTTAATTGGACAATATCTCCCCGAGTGCTCACAGGCAGGCTGTGGCTGCTCCTCACTGAACATTTTGTAAGCTGTATAAAAACATTTTCATCCAAAAAGATTGGCAGTAAAAATTACAACATATAAATGCATCACAATTTACACAAAAACTAGTTTTGTTTTGTTTTTGTTCTTTCACCTTTTTTTTCCTTTTTTTTTT
Source organism: Sylvia atricapilla (assembly GCF_009819655.1). Taxonomy (NCBI): domain Eukaryota; kingdom Metazoa; phylum Chordata; class Aves; order Passeriformes; family Sylviidae; genus Sylvia; species Sylvia atricapilla. Next base: position 28,570,659 of record NC_089148.1, on the reverse strand, counting down.
TTTTTTTTTTGTTGAACTCTATTTTCCAAAAAAATAATCTTCAGCAGGTTCAAATGACAGCAGCTGGAAACAAAAAATAAGTGACTGAGTATCATCTTATTGCAAATTATAACCACTGACTTTGTACAAGCGTGAGCAGAACCGTGAAAAAGCTTGTATTGGTTTCAAGTACACAGTGGTGATGGGCCATCCTGCTGCAATTCCCACCAATGCTTCCCTGGGCCTGAGGCTGTCGAGGATGTTGTTTCCATAGGAAATAACAGGAACCTGAAGTGACAAGTGGTGCCAACCCACAGGAACACGACCAGCTTCTCCCATCACCAACACCGCTGTGTACTGACTCCTTGGGAAGATTCATGACCCATTGCCAAAGCTGCTGGGGGGAAGGAAAGGGGGGTGTCCATAAGAAATGATTAGCTCGAAATTAATGTATAACATCCCAGCACATCATCAGAAACATTTATAAAATGCTGCCTCTGCCGTGTGTGTGTTTAAAGACATTGTTTGGGAAAAGGGAAGTGAGAGATTCCCTACGGTGCTCCCCCTGCAGCCCGTGCTGCTGGCTCTCCTAGCCCACAATAAATTATAAAGCTGTACAGCTGACATCACAGCCCATGCTTACTTCCAACAGTGAAATGACTGGTTACTTTCAATATTAGTGCACAACAGTGAAAAGCTGTCTGCTGCTCCGTGTTTTGGCAGCAGAGTGTGAAAAGAAACAAACCAACACAAAAAAAAAAAAAAAAAAAAAAAAAAAAAAAAAAAAAAAAAAAGGCACTTTTTGGCTGGTTGTGCCTTTAACTTGGCAAATTTGTCTGTTCTGGAGGTACCCAGGCACTCCTTAAGATGTCCCCCGTTTCTGTGCATGTTTGTTTCTATAAATCTTTTTTTTAAAGTAAGGCAGAATCCATAAATAAAGGCAAAAAGCAGTGCAGGAAATGTGACAAACACAAAATGTACAAAAGATGAAGTTAGTTGGCACAAAAGAAGCTTGAATCCAGAGCCAGAAATCACTGAACTGCACTTGACATAGAAAACAAAACTCTGCTCAAATCATCCCAACTGGTTTCCAGTTATTTGTGAGCAAATTAAAAGAGCTGTGATATTTTAAGTGCTGCCTGGTCAAGTGAAAATACAAACAAAGCCAATTCTTTCTTTCCCTGCGTTAAAATTGCTATAAAATCTGCACAACAGTGTTCCCAGCTCACTCAAGGAATTATTCATCATATACAACCAATACCAACTTTCTCAGTATTTTCAAAGCATAAGCAAGTGATTGCAGATCCATGATTGAGACTACATTTTATTCAATATGTCTCCAAAGGTTAAAAAAAATTTAATGAGTCAAACTGCAACAGAGTTCCGTCTTAAAGTGCTTTTTTTCTTTTCAACTACTCATTAACTTTTTTTTTTTTTTTTTTTTAAAATTCACCAACATCCTTGAATAATAAATGCTTTCATACCTAGAGAACAAAGCTTTTCTTTTACTGCCCTTCCCAGCTGTCTGAAGGGTTTTTTTGGAAGGGTACAGGGAAAGATGACTCACTCCAGAGCTCCTTCACCAAATCATTCTGGAAGGAATCACTCTTCTTACAGAGCAATCCTGCTGATCTTCCTCATCAAGAGCTTTACAAATTAGCAGGGAGACATATTAAATACAGAAGTCCTTATGTAAACCCATTCTTTAACTAATATTTTACAATGAAATGTAAGTCATCACACATCTTTACAGAAATTTTCAGAAAGATCAAAAATTTGCCCTCCATACATAAGGGCAGTCTGTTTCCTTTTTTTTTTTTTTCCTGTATAAAAACCAAAAGAATTTTTTTTTTTTTGCAGCATCACAGAAAAGCAACAGTTTTACATTCACTCATTTAATGTTCACATAAAAATTCAACCACTAGCGTTTGTGTATTTGATAAAATCTTCTTGACAAACTCGGTTTCGGTGTTTTGGACTGTCACAAAGCTACTGCAGGTGAAGATGCAGTTTTCTAGAGCATCTGTTGATCTGAAGCCTTCGTGGCTAAAAAAATGCTTTTATCTCTCAGGGAAACAACCTCCTCCAGCATCTCCTCTGGTCCTGTCAAGCCACTGCTTCCCCCAGACTTCCAATGGCATAAGCAACACGACTCCAGTTCCAGCAGGGACCAGGCATTGAATGTTTGAGTTGGTTCTTGAGTTCTCTCAGGGATCTCTCCTCTAAGGGTCAACATCATCAAGGTCACTTTTAGGCTCCCCAATCATCATAGGAGACTCTGAGCCCTTTCAAACACACAAAGGAAGGGAAGGGAAGGACACAGTTACTTTTGTAAGATGCACAGTTGTTGTGTGGGTGGTCAGTGATGGTTCTGACCCGAGCCCCAGGGACCAGCTGTCCCACAGAGCCATACCAGAGGGTAAATCTGCCCTTCTTTTACCTGCTGCAGGTGCCTCTCTCCATTCTCATTGGCAGGGCTGCTTTCTGACCCATTGCTGCTTCCAGACTGATCCTTCTCATTCAGCAGGGCTGTGGCATAGGCCAGAGTGTCCTGAGTTGGAAACAATCCAAGAGAGTGTCAGGGCTCGTGGTGATCCCTCCATTTCACAATTATTGTTTTTTAAAATTTTTACTGTTTTATTATTATTGTTTTAAAACAATAATAGCTGCTGTAGTGAGACACAGGTAATTGTGAATATTCATTAATATCACTCAAGGGTTAATTTTTTTTTCAGGAACAAACCACAGGGTCTGAGATTCTAAAGGAAAAACAGTCTGGAAGTGCACTGAAAAATCAATCACAGAATCATTTAAGGTTGGAAAAGACCTTTTAAGATCATCAAGTCCAACTGCCAAACCAGCAGCACCACCACATTCATCACTAACCCACGGCCTCAAGTGCTGTATCTACATATTTTTTGAACAATGGGATGGTGACTAAAGCTGCCAAATCCAAAGATGCTTCCAAGAAAAGAAGTAAGCAGGTTTAACATCCTCTGCCAGGACTGACACATACCTGTGCTGAAATAGTTCTCTGGAAGGTTTTTGCAGTGGATGTTTCATTGGACACGTTACTCTGGGGAGCCCAGTAATGTTCAGACATCTACATAAAAAAGCCAAGAAAGCCATAAATTTGCCATTTGATTTTGACTTGTTTAAAGCCTCAACCATTTGTGACAGTGGGTGAACTAAGACTAGAACAAGCTTCCTGAACCCTCTGGCAGCAAACTGGAGATCTGGAGCACAGAACACTTTAAATGCAGCCACAAAAGTTATTGTACCTCAGCTGAAAACCAGTACCCAGCTTCTGCTGAGCTCCAAGTTTCCTAAGTGTCCTTGGATATTTATGAAAGATCTGTTGGCCAAACTATGTTGAGTTTAGAGGGAAGAAGGAACACTACACGTGTGGGAGAGGAAAAGCTGTATCAGTCAGCAGCTGTGCTTTGTGCAAAGCTGTGATGATTCTGTAAGGAATTCAATAATTTAAACATTCTCCTGCACCAACACTGGTGCAAATCCACTAGGCAATGGAAAACTGCTTTTTAAAAAAAAACCTGAAGCCATCCAACACGAATACAGTGGCACTGAAAGCTTCCCACATGCCAAAGAATAAGCACTGCAACCATTCACACTTGGTTTTATTCACTGTAAATGCATTTATGCCTGAAACACATGGGGGGCTACTGAAGTTCTGGCATTCCATCAGATTTAGCTGCATCCAAGTAATCCTTGTAAAAAATAAAGTAGCTTGTATTTTGTCTTAAGAGCCATCTCAGAGGATGGAGATTTTCCATCTGTGATTATTGTTGTAAACAAGTGACAATTCCTCTGTTACAGCCAAATTACCTTTTTCTGTAGCCACTGCACAGCCCAACTCCAGTGGTGGGAATTCTCCTTGAAGTAATCTTTTGCAGTAGGGCACCTTGGGAATTGAAATTATATTCATTAGTCAGGAACAAGGTATTCTGGCCAACACAAAAAACCCACAAAGACTCCTCTCTCTTTGCACTGCTGCCCTCTGTGTGCACTGTTATCACTGCAAACTGACTTAAACTCTACAGCTCTGCTGTTAATTGACTTTGCAAGAGCAATAATGCCTAGTAAAATTTACTCAAAGCAGCCTACCCCACAGGTTCACATATATTTCAGAATTATGCTTTATCGGGACATATGCCAAGTTCTAAACAAAGAGAATTTAGGAATCATAATATTTCAAAAATCTGGAACAGTTTCCCCGTGTTTATCTGGTGTTAATGTCAGACCCCTGCTCTGCAGAATGGCCTTTTTCTTTATAAACAGCAATCACCATTTGTTATCTGAGAAATCCCTTCAGGTACCAACCAGTAAAGATTTCACTTCTTATTGGTGTGTGTACCACCAACACCTTGCACCAGTAACAAAGGATAAAACAGATCAAAAAAAAAGGAGTAAGCAGGTTTTATAATAGTCACAGAGGGACCTAAGGCAGGGATGAGGTTAAACTCTGAAACTTTCATTACTCACTTCTGAGCCAGAGTAACCAGGAACTTGACACACTGGTAGCAACGGCTGCTGTCCACGTGGTTGCTGTGGTGCATCAAGGCTGTGGGGAGAAACACATGGATTAGAAACCACAACCCAGATTTCCATGTACCAGCCAGTCTGGAAACAAAGATTTGAAGCTAAAATTTAAAGTTAGATTTTGTTTCTACAGATGTTAGCATGAGTATTTCTGTTAAGCGTGCTGCTGTTAAGTGCTGGCAGTCTTGAGTACTTCCACAACTCTGCTGGATTAAAAATAGAACTGCTGCATTTTCACTTTGATCTTTCAAATGCAGTACCTGAATTTTAAACAGCCCTAATGCAGTTATTCTTCCCCTATAATCCATTCTATGTTAGATAATCACTATGGTTACATTTGTCTGAAGGGGAAGAGGAAAAAAAAAAGGGTCTGAAACCCCCATAAATGAAGCAGATCACCAGCTTCCACCTGGATCAAAGTTTGCAAAGCCAAAGGAATGTTTAAAGCTTCTTCACATAAACAAGCATAGCAGAATTCAACAGCCATGAAAATGTTCCATGGGAGACTTGGGCAAAACCCCAGGCTATGCCTACCAGGAAGTTTTCTATACCATGAATTCCCGTCTCTTTAACAAAATTCTTGAGTGAGGAGAAGCATAAAGATTTCCACAGGGCTGCCCCAAACAGATTTGCTACTCCAAAGTTTCTCTGTCCATAGCAGTCAGCAAAGAACACTGCAGTGAAACCTCCAAGGCTGGCAAAAATTGTTTGGGAATTGCAAATTGCCAGTTTTAATACTGTTGAAGCGGAGTAGATGATTAAAATTACAGCACCGCTGTACTACAAATTATGCACAAACATCCTATTAAGGACCACTAAAACCTATTATTTGCTGATTTCCCTTTCCTGCATTAAACCTAGTCAATGTGAGGGATGCTGTTCAATGCTGTCGTGAGGAAACTTCAAGGTAAAACTACAATTTTCACTCCCAAACCTCAGGGCAGTTCTCAAAGCCTTCAACATAAAAAATCCAGCTGAACACTTGCACTTTTCCTCTGCAGAGGAAAAAAAGGTCATGTATTGCCCAAGTTACAGCACAGAATTGGTCCAACTGGGACTAATTTACCCAGAAATTAAAATAATTACTTAGCTATTCTCTTACACTGTTGCATATTTCCTTCTCTGCCATCAGTCATACATGGAAACTACTAAACAGGAGAGCACTGATGAGAGAAATAGAGAACAAAGCTAAATATTCCTTCTCACTAAATCAGAATCCAAAGTAACTGAAGGTGAAAGCCACAATTTGAAGCGGCTCCTCACCCAAAGAGCCATGAAAGAGCTGCACTAACCCATCAGAGGGGCTCTCTGTGTTACCCCACATTTCACTTACACACCAAAGCTGCCTCTCCTGATACACATGAAATAAGCTCTCATTACTTCTGGCATTTTTCTGTTGCTTTTGAAGGCTTCAGTCACTTCACTAAAGTTTTGCATCCAATGGAGAGACAACACTTGGCATGAGCAGCAACAGGTGGGAGCCACTTGTCCCACTGTGAGGCTCTACTGCAGTTAGCAGGGCAACAAGCATCCTGCTGTGCTGAACCAGTTTCTTTTCATGGCAATTAGGATGCTGACAAAACAAAAAGACTGGCAACTTCTGGAGATACGTAGGAAATAAAAATTAATTTTAAGGTTATAGGATTCAAACAGTTCCTCCGTTATGGTAATCAAAGGTACTTTTTTTTCCCCCCCTTATTACACATACACCCTGATCTGCCCCTTATTTAAATAAGTTAGCTCTGTTTCCCAGTACAATTCCTTTCTAGTTTGCTGTCACTATAACATTCCAATGCTTATTTTGGATTTTCTTAGAGCATTTTTGGAGTGACAGTGGCTAAATCAAATGTGTCAAGGTTTTTTTTTTTTTTTTTTTTTTTTTTTCCCTGAGAAGTAGAACAGTTTAGGAGGATTAGGAACCGGGAGACAGAGTGAACCACCACCACCATCAGGGTCAGTAGGAGACAGGAGTGTTCACCCTCTGGCTTACTTGCCTATTAATCCATTTTCAGTTTCAAAGGCAAATTTGATGCGCTCTACTTGTAATGGGTCTTCAATAACCTGTTAGGAAAGAAAAATATCAACTTGGGTGTTGTGTGTGATGCTCTATCTATTCTGTGGAATGGTTTTACCCACCCCTACATGCAAACCAAGTAAGACTGTGAAGTTTTTATGTGTCACTGGATTACCAAGACAGAAATTTAGGAAGTAATAAAACTTCAAACTGAAGGATTAAAATACGTGTGGATGCTGAAATTCCCAATGCAATCCTGACTTTTTTGTTACACATCAATCCCAAATCTATCCTGTACAAGTCTTTACCCTTCACCTACCAGGATCTCATGGAGTAACTGGAATATGTTTTTCAGTTCATGAGGCGGAGCAGTTTCCAGTTGAGTCTGCGTGTAAGAAACAAAGTTACTCAGACAGCAAAATCCGCTGATGAAGCAAAGAATTTCAAGACAGCTTTACACATTTTTTTTTTAAAATTTATTAATTTAAACAGTGAAGGCCTAAGAAAACCTAAACCCCAACATCCCCTCTAAATCCAACACACTCAACTGATTGTTCTGCGGTGCTGTTATAACACACAGGATGACCAAAACCTGTGAGGAACACTAATGGGACAGGCCTGTCCTGGTTTTGTGTGTACCTTGATGAAGTGCAGCACAGTGAAGGAGAAGTGCTCGTTGCAGAAGCAGCAGTACACCACCATCTCCATGAGCACCGACAGCGACCCCGTGAGCTCCCGCAGCGCGTGCATCACCTGCGGGCACAGCACATCCTTCACACACACAGCACACGGCTGTCCTCCACAAAATCAGTCTGTGACACGAGGTTTGTCCTTCCCAGGAAGGATGCAGCTCTTTTCCCCCAGTGCCTGCATGGCCCAGGAGGCTGAAATCCTGCCCTCATAACACTTCTTCAGCTCCTGATGGCCACTTCCAAGGGCCTGGTCAAGCATCATCCATTAAGGCAGATCAACTCAAGTTAGCACCTGCATTTGACATGCTAAAAAGCTGCAGAGGCCCTTGCAAAATGTGCATAAACCAGACTGTGCATAAAACCAGAGCCCAAAGCTTAGGGATGTACTAGATTATGAAGAGGTCAAGAATCTGGTTTAGGCTCAAAATAGTCACTGCTTTTGGATATTCAGTGTTTTTCATGAAAGGATATGTCAAAGGAATACATCAGATAAGGTTTTAGGGTCAAGCAGGACAGAATTTAGAACACTTACCTCCATTAAATAGGGTTTTCCCTCTGACAGGAATAGCAAGGCTTCCACTTCTTCATGGAGTGCCAGAAGTGGCCCTGAAGCAGTGATGCTGAGAGGTGAACGCTGCTTAAAGAGACCAGGAGCTATAATAGCAAATACAAAAACAATCCACTCATAGATTAGTTTGCTCTAACACACCTTGAAGACACTGCTGCTCATTTGGCACCATGAAAAAAACCCTCATGACACTCAACTCAACTAGTTCATAGTTCCTGTGCTACCACTCCAAGTAACAAAGCTCTTGCACACTGAAGTGTCGCTTGTTTTAATGACACCAGACAGAAGAATTGCAGGAAGGTCAAAGAAAAATGTCCACAGACTAGCAGCACTTTGAGTTTTACTTTTACTCCCAATCACCTTTGCACACTCATCATATCTACAATATTTATAATTCTCCTGTTACCTTCTGAGTTTTGATTGCTTTCAACCTCAGACAGAACTGAAGTTATTCTTTTAAAAGAGAACATCAAATTCTTCCTTCAGGAAACCGAATATTTTAACTTAGTCCTTTATTATCTTTATTTGGATATTTCTGCCTCTTGTAAGAAATGACTAGGAGACTGTTTAATTGTTTGTTATGCAGTAGCTTAGTCTAAGTACTCCCTTTTAGATTAGCAAAAGAGAGCACAAGTCTTAACAAAATGCAGCCTGTGAGTCTGTTCAGCCAACACAGCCCAATTCCCTCACATCAGGAAAGACCTTTCAGGCACATGGGGAAGGGAAGAAGGTACAAAACTGTGAGTAACAAGACTTCCATCTCCCCAAAATATTATCTGTTTGCCACAGCCTCTCACACAGTCACAGCAAAATCAGAAGCAATCAAACTTGTATCAACCATTCCTGTCTTAAATGCAAAATTACTGTATTTTCCTCACTAATATTAAGTTACTCCCAGTCAATGTAACTGAATTGCCAAGTCGCCAAAGGACAAAACCACAATTCTTACCAACATTTCTCTGTGAGGAGACGTCAGAGTGCAAGACAAGTAGTGCTACAGTGTTGTGAAGATATCCAAACTCACGTGCCTGTGCTGAACTCCACCTGCGGTTCTGCTTGAGCCAAAGACAGATTTAATTAACTTTCCTTTATTTAATCCACTTTGTTAAGCCAAAATAACGTTCTTACAGTCCACCACCATGGCCTAATGCTTTGGAGTGGGGTAAAAAAATATTATTACTACCAAAACCATCATGCTCACTTCTGCCAAAACAGTTATTTCCATGCTGCCTACACATAGGTGGGCTCACATTTGCACGAGGTTTATAAAAATAATTGAAGGAGTTGTCTATTCTACCACATGAGAAGTATTTACTCATAATTTAAACATAAAAAAAAAACCTTGTGGGGGTGGCCAAAGTACAGCACAACACAATTGTACCTGATTGCTCTGCCGGTTGGGGCCCAGGAGAAAGTTGACCATGTGCCTCAGGGCAGAGTGTCTGAGGAGAAGACTGCTAGCCCTTATTCCCTGCTGTGAAAACAAAACCAACAAATTACCTTCCTGTGCAGGTGAAGAATTAGTGCTCAAGGGAACAAAAGTAAAATGCACAAGGCTAAAAATCTGCATTTTCCACTCTAAAACTCCCATAATATCCCAACATGGATCAATAAGATGAACTGCTGAAGAGCTGTCTCATTCTACACAGCACATTACACAAAGCACAGCAGAATGAGCAGATGCACAATAAATGTCTTACAAGGAAAAAATAAGACAAAAAGAATAGAGAAATAGAAATAGTGAATTCAGTCAGTTATGCTGTTCCCCATGGAATAAAAATCCTGAATGCTTGATTTTTTAATATATACACATATATTTAATTTTTTTTAAAGAACAAACCCATATAATCCTTCAAAACAGACAACCAAAATTCAGATGGAAATGACATCTCTCATTAGTATACTTTACTGGTATAATTTCGTTTGATTTTGTCCTAATTCATTATTCAAAGCCGTTTATCTAAAAACAAATCAAAACAAACCAAATTAAATAAAAGTTCTGAGTTTCACTGTGCTGCAAACCCTTCCATGGATAAGGATCACTAGCTGCTTCATTACTGTCTTTTAAAATTTAAAAACCTGTAAGAAAACAATGTTTTCTTACCTTCTGTACAAAGTTATTGAATAGCAAAAAGTACTGAGCACAGTTTTTACAGTTTTCAGGTACATCTTTATCCAGCAGACCAAGTAGCACCTCCAGTAACTGATGTAGAGTTTTCAACTGTGAAGAAGAAAAAAAAAAAAAGATTTTGAATGTAAAGAGCTGTCTACTGCTTAAAAACCCAAAGTATTTCAAATACCTCCTGGGCAGGAAGAGATGAGCATTAACTCATGAATGAAGAGCTAGAATCAGCTCACACAGAGCAAGAGGCAAGCACGGGGATGTTTGGAGGGGAGGTGACACTCACTGACCTTGTCCTGATAAAGCAAGGCACTGTCGAGGGTTTTTTCAAGGATAGTGGCCACAGCAACTCGCACCTCCCTCACGCTGCATTCCAGCAGGAAAGTCCTGGAAGAGAAAAGGTGAAGCTGCAAAGAGAGCTGGGATCAACATGTACACACAGTTGCTATGATTAAATGTGGTGTTTAGTATTTATTGTTTTAATAGTCCAGATGCATTTTGTATTGTACTTTTGTGGGTAAACTTTAACTTACATTCACATATTCATGCTTGTAGTAAGGGCTATAGTATCCCTATTAACGTATTTATTAATTTAAATAAAAACCCTAAAGGCTCTTCTGGGATGCAGTTTTTCAATGCAAATTAAAAGGTAACATTTTCTTTACACTGACACACTTCTTTCAGCATGTCAGATCTCCAATAATTTGTTTTTCAAGCACCTATTAGCTTATCCTTAGCTTGGCAAAAAGAAAATCTTTCCAGTTACCTGTGATCTTTGTCAGGTAAGTATTTAATTTGCTTTACCCCAAACACTTTCAAATATTCTCCTTTTCTACCACTTGTAGGGCTGACCACACAAACTTAAACCCATTCCAAGTCCCTTCACTGATTTCATCACCTGCACCCTCCTCCATGTACACTGCACTAACTTGATTTTCAACTTTCTCAGAAAGCTGCACAGAGAAAATGCTAGAAATAAAACTCCAAGTCACTATCTCAAGTGTCTGTTTAAAGAATATGCACAGTAGTCACAATTCTACACTACAACGACACAAAGACTCTGACTTCAGGAGGCTGAAAAGGTGACTCCTTTATTCTCAGAAAATGTTTCTCTTTTTATGGCATTCTACACAGACCAATTTGATTGGTGACAAGAAGACAAACCTCTTCAATCACATTGGTCAGACTAGAGTGACATCAAGAGAAGCCCCTCCCAGGTGAAATATGTAAACGTTCTTGCTGTTACCAAAATATGCTTTTTGTTTACAGAAAACTCCCTGGGAATTTTCAGAAACCAAAACATGTCAGGCACGAACCAGAGCTGCACACAGTGAACTCTCCGAGAATACATCAGTATTGGGCAGATCATGTTATGAGGAAGTTTTATCCACACATGAGACACACAACACCTGAGGCAGAATTCCCAGGACTTACTTTACAAGTTCCCGACCCTCCGGCCCAACGAAATACTCAACCAACCACTGACAAGCATCAATGCTTTTGGAGAGCAGGGCATCTATGGTGGCAATCCATTCTTCTGTATCAGCCCTTCAACAGAACAGGGACAACCATTAGTAATCCAGGAGGAAAAAAACACCTCCCCAAACTAAATCATGTTCCTTCTTCGCCTTACCTGAGTTTCTTCTTGGTTCGGAGATAAGTTTGGAAGAGGAATTGGACTGCCAGCTGCAAGCTCACCTTTGCCATGCAGGGATAATAGGGATGCTTTACCTTAGTCTGAAAGAAATATCAAATTTACTCCAGAGCAGAAAGATGTCTGCAGCACACATGCTGCCTCTTAAACACCTCAACACGTTCTATTCAAGTTATTTGCTTCACTTGGAAAAAACAAACCACAGCATTTTTCTGTGCTAAGTCAGTCTCCAGTGCTGACTGTGCTACTTAATAAATATGCTAAAACAGGAGCAAACTTGCTGTAAGGCCAACTAGATCAGTGGATTTCAAAATGTTAATAAATTCTGTTTGTTTATGACTCAGTTTAGAAAAACTTAATTAAGAAACTATTGCCAATTAAACTCTATCAACTTCGAGATAATTAACACCAACTTTTGGACCTTCCATATGGAGAGGGATTTCTGTCCCTCTAGAGCTCAGTTTGCATCATTATAAAAGGTATGGTTTATTAAATAAATTTTACTGGGGCAAAATGTTGTTTCTCCCAGTAGTAGAAAAGGAGGCTGGAGTTTGTTTTGAGAAAGATATTATCATCAGCATCAAAAATTACTGGAGACAAGGAACAACTTGCCTGGAAAAGCAAAATCATGTCAACCCTTCTCTTCCGTCTTCCCTGGTTTGACCCAAATAGCTTTCGTGGCCATTTTACCCAACATTCTTTGCACACTCTAAGATTAAAAACCAGGTACTTACAGCATTCAGGGAAGCTAATGACAGAACAAAACTGAAGTAGTCACTACTGTATACATCTCTGTTCTTCATAAATTTCAAGTTTTCATCTCTCACCATCTGTGAAAGTAAAAGAAGGCAAAAGAAATAAAAAATGTTGTCAAAATACACACTTCCCTAACTAAAACTTCATCTTTTATGTAAATGTGTGCTGTTTAAAATCAGTGTCAAACTTAATCTGTTTCCTTCTGAATCACTACTTCAGCAGAGGGGAAAAATGCATAGAGGAGACTTAGAAGATCTGGTATAAAACCAGTGATTTTCTTTCAAAGATATTACAAAACAACACATGAGGGACTTAATCATTCGGCCATTAAGAGAGAAAAGGGAGAAATTGTAGATAAGTTCTATCTTTAGCTTGTTTTTTATAAACAAGCCAAGAGAACGTTCCTCTAAACCAGAAAGGCTTGCCTAACAAATTTAGATGCACAGAGCAAGGAGTCCTGGTGTAATTACAAGCTGCAGCCACAATGAGGTATTTAAATGCCAAGCCCTTCTTTTTTCAAATGAGATTTTGCTGAAAGACTCTCAATAAATTCGAGCCAAGCTCTGTTCATTGTAATAATATAATCCCAGATACAAGAATGCTCAAAGTTAATGCCCTGAAACAGCCCATGTGGAGGCTGCTGCAGAGTTTATTCTCCCTGTGTGTGTGGTGCAGGCTCTCTTCACTGCTCCTCCTCTTTCTACATTCTTGTGAACTCAAGAACTTGAGGATCACTGTAATTTGCCATCATCTCCATTACTCCTCAAGTGTACTCCAAATGAAGCACCTTCTCTGCTGTTGTCTCTCCCTGCCTGCATGCTAACTGCTGCCAGAACTCATGTTTGATTCATCTGCCTGCAGTTTCTTCAAAGCAAAGAATTGATGGGCCAATTTGGTGAGAGAGTACAGAAAAACTCACAAAAAGGTATCACTAAATAGCTTGTTAGTAACTTTATGTCAGAAGGCAGAATTGCTTTCTAGCTTTGCTACAAGGGAATTACTTCAATTCCCTTTAGAAGTTACTGTGTTTCTCTCACTGCCTGCTCAAATTTTACATGAGCAGAGTTCAGTTGCCACTTCCAAGGTGCTCTACCTGATATATCCTCACAGGCATTTTCTCTACAAAGAGTCCCTTTTTTTCTCCTTTTCGAACCAGCTTAGTCAAGATGGACAGACGGTCACTGTTGGGCCTGTGGGGTCGAGGGGATGACTGGGGTGAAATTTCTGGTGAAGAGGGAGCAGATCTGAAATAAAAACAAGTTGAAGGTGAATCAAGAGATCCTACAACCAATCTATAGTTTAGCTATAAAATACCACTGCAGCCAGAGTGATCTTAAGACAGTTTTGATGACAGCCTGAATATTTCTCGAGGCTGTCAGTCAGCTTGAACTCGCTGCAATAGCAGCAGTAAGCAAGCAATAAAAAACCAACCAAACCAACAGAAGGGTGGGTGAATACATTGCTTTGCTGGATAGGAATGACTCAATACTTAGCTATCACTATGAGAGAAAACCTTGATGGAGGCAAGAGGAACTTACAAGGAGAGGTCCTCAGCCTCCTGTCGCACGACACTGACTCGGCTTTTCTTTGGCAGGACAGGAGAGTTCTGGTCAGACACTCTCTGGTAGAACAGCATGTAGGCGTTCCAGTAGCGCCGGCGCACGTCGGGGTAGGGGTTTGCTGTGGGGGGAAGAAAAAAGGCAGCCCATGAAGGCCCTTGAAGGTTTAGTACCTTTCCCATTCCTGTGTGAGAGCAGAACTGGGGGTGTTGGTAATGTGAATTGCAGCAGTGTAAATTTGTCGGGTCAAAACATCAGTCTGTGTCAGTGATTAGAACTGTCTGAATTATGAGACAGGTGAATTTTGGAAATGTAGTTGGAATAAATTCTTTAAAGCATTGAAACGTTCAACAATATGATGCCACACAGTGTTTGATGAAGTCATTCTCACTAGCCTGAAACAGGGGCTGGTTTATGTTTGGTTGAGGTTTTTTTGAAACTATATTAACAGTGTGCCATTTTGCTTTTCAGTCTCAGCAAAGTGCTCAATAACAGTTAAGTCTACAAAGTCTACAAAAAAATTAAGTCTACAAAGTGCTCAATAACAGTGAATATAGCTCAATTCATGTTAGGCCATACACAAGGTGTTCTGTCTCTCAGTAAAGGGAAGGCTTTAGAGAAAAAATTGTTCAGGAGGATTATTAGTTCAAGTAAGTCAAAGTACCTATAATGGACTAAACTCTACTGCTACTGAAATCAGTATGAAATATGAAGTTACTGCAAAATCAGTCTGTACTTCTGCTTACATTGATCGTAGACTTTAGGTCTATACTCTCCACCAAAACATTCATATTCCAGGGTTTCATCAGTCAAATCAAATTCTTCAACAACCGTGTCATTAAATTTATACCACTTTCCTTTTCCACATCCTCTGTGATCAAAACAGAAGAGAAACACAACAGAAACAAAGTCAGTTGATTGTCTCAGTAAAAAAAAACAAACTACCCTGAACAGCCTAGAAGTGACAAGCCTGAACTCGCATTTGTTTTGACAGTGAGAAGAAAGCTTAGTTCAATTGATGTCAAAGCTGCATTCTAAAAAATAACCTTGATTAAAACTACGAGAAGCTCAGTGTCACAGGAAGCCCTCAAACTGCAATGCATGAGAATTAATGAGAACTTTACTCTATGATGTCCCATATCACTGTGTCATTGCCTCATGACAGGTGTTGAGAAAGGGAAGAGTGGTTCCAGTAGAGCTCTGGATGGCTCCATGCACCTTCCCAGAACAAGAAGCCTTTAGACAGCTCTCAAACCTCCCCCACGAACCTTCTTGCCCGTTACCTCCTGTCCTTGATGAAGGAGTAGTAGTGCCCTGCATGAGCCTGGCCACTGTGGACAATCACACCGACCAGCTCGTAGTTTTCTGTAGGGGCAACTTTCTTCCTCGGGGAGCCTCCTCCTCCCTGGTCTGTGCTCCTGCCATTTTCCCCCACTTCTGAGGATGAGTCCTGACGAGCCATCCCTGACACAGTGTAAGGTTCCATGTTCAGCATCCAGGGAAACTGTTCAAAGAGGTATTTTGGATTAATCAAGACATTTCAGTGTGTACGCACTTTGTATGATTTTCTGAGACTGCTACCAATACTTCCCCACACTGGGAACACCAAAGGAAAATAGGGAACTTCAACCTCTTATGCTTATTACACAGATAAACTCTCTCTAAGGAGGTTTTTTGCCTTGCTTTCTCAAAGAACCCTGACAATGTTGCAAACAAGGAAAGCTCTAAGGAAAAACATTTATTTTCTGTAGCACTACCATGCTGTACTCAAAATCCAAAACGCATTAAAACGTGGAGGGAAAAAAGGAAAAATGAATAGGAATAATGGGAGTCCCCTACACAAAGTAGCTGGGAAAGGTTTTCTTACCCTTATTTGCTCATCGTATTTAATAGACCTGCCACTCTCCCAGTCAAAGCCAAATCTCATCAGGTGAATCACCAGCAGGCTTGGTAGGACTTTAATGCAGGTACGCTTCACTGTAGTTCTCTTGAAAAGAAACAAGAATATCACCTCCATCTGACACTCCAGGCAACCTGCAGCATCCTTCTAGAGATCCACAGTGAAAATCCAGCCAAGGAAAGCAAGCTGTCCATGGGATGACTGGGATTTGTTACAAATAACTTTACCATCCCTCTAAATTTTTAGTTTACATGAGTTTCAGGCATTCAATCTTTTATCTTCAATGCAGCAAGAGAGAGCAGCACATAAGCATGGTTTCCATGAGCATGTAATGCTTAGAAAACATCAAACTGCACACGAATCTTCTTTCACAAAAATTAAGAATTATTACCTTTTCCTCACACTTCTCACAGTAGTATGCATTGCTTCCTTCCAGAACCTCTCCTCTAACAAACTGATCCAGTGATATCTCCAGGCTTTGACATGAAGTCACACCAAGGTTGAGAGCCATGAAGGCTTCCTCGCGCTCATATCTAAATTCAAGAAGAGAAACAGGTTAGGACTTACCCAACTGTCAGGAAAAAGACATATTGCATTTGGCTCACAGCTACTAAAACTCTGATGCTCACAGGGGCATTTTTCTACTTGCCAGTGCTACTCCATATTTTAACAGTTCTGGGAGCATGTAACTTGGTAACTGATGCACTAAATGTGACATTACCTGTGAGGACAGTCCTTGCAGATCTTCTGATCAGAGAAGATTCCTTGAAAAGTATTCTTAAATATTTGGTCTCTTCCTATTTTCTGTTGGAGATGTAAAAGATAGACATCAGTTGGCTATATTGCAGGGTGGAAGACCAAAAAATCAGTAGGAATTTTAAACTCCTGAATATTGTGCAGACTATTAAATAAGCCAAATGACTCTCTGCCTTCTTTTCTAAAGATCAAAGCACAAAGAGAAAAAAGGTACCAAGGATATGTATATGAACTAAGAAAGAAATTGCTGAGAATTTTACCTTGAGGTACTCATCCATTTGATCTATAAGACTGGTGAAGAACTCATAAGCATCCTGTTGCTCTCTAACATAAAGTTCCTTATTCCACATCTTGAAAATCTATATAAAATATATGTTAAAAGGTGGTTATTTCATACATATATCACTATGAAAAGTATTTTTTAATATAAATTCGTTATCTTAATATGTTTTGATTTTTTTAAATTAGAACTTGCATTATAAATTCTGCAATGAGAAGAAGCTGAATAAATGACTACTTTTAAAGTAGAAAATCTATAGATTCTAAACAAAAAGATGCAATACCTTCCAAAAGTTCTCAGGTACATAATACTGTAGCTTGCTTTCCATCAAATGACCAAAAAGAGATTGAACTTGATAGAACACATTGTCATCAGGATTGTCTGTATCATCATCAATGGAAAGCAAGGCCTGGAAGGAAACAAATAACCTTATTAAATTGGTTTTTGGAAAAATCATTACTCTAAGCTGTCATGGCACACAGCACTACAACTTGAAATTTATGTATTTATTGTGCATATTTATACATACACAGATGACTTTTTATTTTACAATTTATTTACAAACGGTGCTAAGATGAAGTGGTTCAAGTGAAAGTAATTCCAAAAAGAGGACTTTATTGGATGCTGAACTAATTACCTCAGGGAGACCAGGCTGCATATACAGCTGCTGGAAAACAGCATTCATGTAACAAGTAGCACCACCATTCTTCAGTCCCACAAATCCAGAAATGGAGCGACTGTCCACTGGTGGAAGGTACTAGAATGACAAACACATTTTTTGTCTCAGTATCTTATAAAAAACATGAGACTCCAACAACATTCTATAGCTTTTATAACCACCTTTATATTGGAGAATCACAGAATGGTCTGAGTTGGAAGGGACCTTGATGCAGCTCTACCCTCTGTCATAGGCAAGGACTTTCCACTGTCCCAGGTTGCTCCAAGCCCCATCCAGCCTGGCCTTGGACACTTCCAGGGATGGGGCAGCCACAGCTTCTCAGGGAACCTTGTGCCAAGGTCTCCCCACCCTCACAGGGAAGAGTTTCTTCCTAATAAGTAATAACCTAAGACTACTCTCTTTCAGTGTAAAACCATTTTCCCCTTGTAAATGAGCTGTTAAGAACAACCTAATGGAGAACCAGGAATACAAACCCTGAAATAAACTGCAAGACCACTGTATGCAGTCATTTAAATATTTAATACATTGCAGAACACTGTTGAAAATGGCCTAAAATGTAATAATATATAAAATCTGTGCTGTTTAGGAAATGCTTCTTCCTTACTCAGATAACAGCAGACAAAGACACACTGGAGTGTCTGCTTTTGAGGAAAATCAAATGTATTTGCATTTACCCTTAGCTGCATTGTGTCATTTCAAATTGAAGACCGTGGGAATCTCATGAATGAAGCAATAAAGTAAACAGCACTCCAAACCATGCTAACACAAATAAAAAAAGGCTTCTTGCTTACATCAAACTCCTTGGTGAGTGCAGGGTCACACTGGTGGTGCATAGAAAGCAGCTCCTTTGTAATAAGCTGGAGATTGGAGGGTGAGCTATCAGCCAGCATTACCAGCACTTCATAAGCAGCTAATCTGCTGTCTGCTGTACTGCACCTGGAAAGAAAACCACATCTGAGATCTACTGGCTAGATGGCTCAATTATTTCTAATTCCAGAAAGCTGTATTACTCAGAACAAGCAACAATTAATGCTCTAAAGAACACTTTGAGTGATTAAACACTCCTGAGGGACCGCAGAGTGCTATTTATTTTTTTTTTTTTTCTTTCTTGGGGTAGGAGAATGGGGAAGAATCCAATGAGAAGAGTGGCTAGACTGCTTTACATAAGCCTCCTTTACTGCCATGGATACACTTGCTAATATTCAGTAGCAAGGAAAAGGAGGGGCTCTAAAAGAAGACCCAGAATTGGCTGCATGCCTGAGGACAGACAGACAGAGACACTCTCCATCATGTAACACTGACAGAGACAAAATGACTTTTTGTTACAGGGAGGAAAGCTTGGGAAGAGCTAGACCAGACAAAATCCTTGCTACAAGAGATGAGCTTAGATTTTTATGAAATAGGTAGGGAGATGGGAGAAAGAAAGTAGTGGAACTTTTGAGATTCTCTTTTACAAGGAGCTTGGGAAGTTAATTTTTTGCTCATGCTCCAATTTAGCCAACTTCCCAAGCAGTAATGAGCTAAAGGAATATTCTTTGGACTTATGAAATCAGCACTCAGTTGTGCCTGAAGTTCATAATTGATCTCAAAAAGCACAGACTTTGAAGTATAGAAATGCAAGGATATTGGATCACACAAAAATGTATAAAATGCTATTTGGGCATTTATGTAGGAAGTGTAGAAAACCGGAGAAATGCTCCACTGCAGGTATTAAATCTTACTGTCTGTAGGATTTAATAGTGACATTTGCATTCATGACATTCAAGACAGAACTCAAAGAAAAAAAAGAAAAGAAAATCAAAGAAAAAAGAAAATCAAAGAAAAAAAGAAAGAAAAAAAAAAACTCCAACAAAAAAAAAAACCCCAAAAACCCACAAAAAACCCCAACCAACCAACCAACCAACAAAACCCCAAAAACCAAAAACAACAACAAAAAAACAAACCAAAAAAAACCCCACATACAACAACAACAACAGGATTTTTACTTTGGATGGAAGTCTTGCTGACTGATTGCAGCACTGCCTGCTGGGGAATGGCTGTTCAGAATAATCCGGGATGCTCGGAACAGGAAATCATCCAACAATGGCTTAATCAAAGACGAACCTGAAACACAGCAATCCACACCTACTGTTAAATACTCACATTTGGCATTATTGCAAATGCCAAAAAGGTGTTTCATAACAACAAAAAAATCACTTAGCACCACATGAACAAATATTTCATCAAATATTACAGATACTGCCAAATCAGTAGCTCTGTATCACTTCTACTGAGGTCTTCAAATGACTGTGTAGTCATGTTTTAATGCAGAATCCACACCAGTCTAGACAATTTAAAGAGGAATACTCACCAACCATTTCCTTCTCCGCCCCACAGAGAGAAAGGAGAGTCTTGATGAGCCTCAAGTGTC
Source organism: Sylvia atricapilla (assembly GCF_009819655.1). Classification (NCBI taxonomy): domain Eukaryota; kingdom Metazoa; phylum Chordata; class Aves; order Passeriformes; family Sylviidae; genus Sylvia; species Sylvia atricapilla. Next base: position 28,550,730 of record NC_089148.1, on the reverse strand, counting down.
CTGCCAACAGGATGTTGTCAGCCTCACTGGTCTCACACTCGGCCGTGCGGTTGGGCTCGAAATTGTCCAGCCAAGTGATCTCATCTTCCAGCATGGCAGCTGGGCTTATCTTCAGCTGCTCCATTTCTGATGCTGCAAGGGAAAAAGAAAAGGAACACGGTAAAAATTAGCAGCTTTGGAAATGCAGAACTTAAATGCCAAGAATTTCAAATAGTTTGGTAATGGCCTAGTTTTGCCCCCATGTCCATGCCTCCACTTGCCTCTATCAAGTAAACCTCTCACCAAGGAACTCAGTTCACTTTCCAGAAGGAATGAGCTGCCCTGCAGGTACCCAATGCCAAGAACAGCGTGCCAGGCACTAACAAAGGACAGTCAGCACACTGGCAGATCACTCTGAGTTCAAGGTGTAGTAATCCCTTTCTGCAGTCAACTCTACATCTTTTCTACAGAAGGAAGATAAGCTTGGAAGCTGCCATCGGAATGACTGAATCAGGTGTCTGCACATACTTACACGTCAGGTCATCCAGTAATTGACATCTCAGGTCAAAATATTCTGTACACTGGGACAAAAGTCTGAAACAGATATAAGGTATACTTAAAGTCATAAATTTTCTCTAAGCAGATGTATTTAAAGTCTGTGTGCTCTGTCCATCTAACCCAAAGCATAACAACCATCTAGGTGTGCTTCTGCATGCTGCAGCTTTAAAAAAAAACCACTCCTTCCCAACAGCTACTTCTGAAAGTTTGGAATCATATTTAATCCTCATTTCTTCCCTCACCTCATGGCAATTCTAGTTATCAGTTGACAATGAAGCAACAACATGCTTTAACTTCTCAGTTACTCCTCCAGCAACTGCAGGATGTCTAGTTCCAAAACTTGCCAAGTGCTCATCCCTTTCTCCTCAGAACATCCACAGTGCTGCTCATTCCAAAACGTGTCAAATTTGCCTCCTCAACGAACACACATGTGACTTACCTCTGGTTGATTCCTCTCATGATGCTGGTTGGTGACCAAAGAGGCAGCTGGGCCCCGAGAACAACGCTCAGGAGGAACTGGTTTGGCTTTTGCACATCTGGGTGAGCTGATGTGTCTGTCTGGCTAAGGGTGTACAACTGGTCACAGGCAACGCGACGAATCTGCAACAGTAAAAAAAAAAAAACACCCCACACTCCTGTAATGTTAGAAATCTAACACACACAAAAAAAAGGGCATTGCAATGGTGCGAATCGGGTTATGAGCTCTGCACCCACCAGGCAGAAATGAAATCTAGAAATTTAACAAACCCTGTTCTCATCCCTGAGTGAAAACCTCTGATAAACACTAATTATAAATACAGATAAAGGGGAAAGATGCAATGACTTAATGCAAAATAGATGACATGTGATGAAATGAAGTAAGCATAAAAGTCAATAGATTTTAGAATATCCAAGGTAATCTTAAATCAAAAATATTGGATTTTAGGAGGGTTCTGACACTCAGAATAAATTTTCAAAAGTTCAGAAGAATACACTAAATTTTACTCAAATCAAAGTTACTTGAAACTCCCTAAAGTCCTAGTTTTACAGAATCTGTGTCACCAAAATAAAACTATTTTCTTTAGATAGTCACAGACAGTCCTGTGCATCTTGGGGATGAAACAAGCCTAGAAAATGTAATACTACAGCATTTTCTATCAACCCATCACCAGATACTGGAACTACTAATCATTATACAAAGGTTATTTATTCAAATAATAATCTCTGGGAATAATTGCAATGAACAATTTTATGTTCAGACCATAGGAAATTATCAAAACATACACATTTCAGAAGATTTTTTTAGCATTTAGGAAGTTTTCAGAGGAAGACTCTCACCTCAGCACTTGGTGATCCAAGTAGAATATCAATGATGAAATCAGCAACACAAGGCAAATTGTAAAAAGATCCTGAAACAGAAAAGTACCGGCCGATCTTATTAAAAATAATATTTTAAAATAAGTCAGCTACAGTCTTGAATTAAAACACCACAGGACCTAGAGGACATCAATATAGAAAAGCAGTAAAGGCCATTTCCTGATCTCCTTCCCTCACCAGAGGCTGCCACCATCATATAACAGCATTTTCCTTGCCTTCCTGCACCACCAGTGTTTACACCTCCTGTACACAAAGACTCAAGTACTAAACAGGAGCTATGCAAACAGCAGCACTTACAGAATTACAGACTTTGAAGGCAGTGCAAATATTTATATTCTGGCAGTAAATCAGCTTTCCCTAAACATTTCACCAAGGCATAGCACTACATGCCTTATTTCAGTCCTAAAAATAAAAAAACCCTGTAATTTTGAATGAAATGTTGTGTTTTTAGCTTGAGCTGCCTCAGCTAACAAAGCTACAAGTTTCTCATTATTCTTTTTTTTTTTTTTTTACTTACTTGACTGTATCCAAAAGCCTCCTCTCACCTGGCTTATACCCCAAATAGCAAATAATCCAATTTTTATCCATACCTAGCTGCTGACTACGTAGCTGAAGGCAGGTTACTAAGAGAGACAAGGCTTCCCCAGCAATGAGAGCATCTTTGGTGGACACAGACTGCTGCCTCACACAGATCCCAGCGTGCAGTGCCGTGGGCTCCCCTTCGCTTCCCGAGCTGCAGTTACTCCCTGCATTAAAAAAGACAAACAAAAAAGGAACAAGTGCTGTAATTCACTGAATTTTACTCAGATGTTTTCAGCTTTTGGTCAGTTCTGTGCAATTTAAAAATCTCTCCGAATGCCTGATGAATGTACATAAATTCGCTCAGATTTTTTTTTGTAATTTAAGTGTATAATGTCCCAAGTTGGAGGAGACCCGAGAGGATGAACATCCAATGAAGTCAGCTTCAAGCTTCTAAAGTGTTCAATAAAGATTAAATCAAATGCTTTTAGATTGGTTTAGGGACACAGTTAACCCACCTGAGCTGCTAAGTCTGTTTCTAATCCCACCAGGAAAGAGAGTGTTGCTCTCTTTGATGGGCTGACTACTTCCCACGAGGTCCAGGCGTCCTGCAGCAGCAGCCCAGGAGAGGCGCATGAAACAAGCCACAGTGGAGGTGAAATCATTCACCTCCATGGTCTGGAGGAAAAGAAACACCAGTTACTGCTGTGATATTCAACAGCCTTTGCTAATCACAGGGATAAGAGGAGTATCTTCAGGATCGTGTCAAATTGGCATTTACATTTGTTTTCTTCTCTCTTCTCTACACAAGGATTCAAGAGTCTTTGTTGCCAATGAGAGATTAGTATTGCTGTCTTAGGAGAAGTAATTAACTTTTTAATTGCCCACGAGGATAGATACCCTGGCCACCTATCTGGAGGCAGGCATGCTGATTTCACTCATTCAATCCATTTGGGAAGCACTGCCCAACAACCTAACACAGCATAGTTGTCTTTCAACTCAATGGGCTTTCAAATAACATTTTTTTAAGGTACTGAAAAAAAAATCCTTTTTCTCTGCAGTACCATCACGCAAATTTAATTTTTAATGAGCTATTTGAAAAAAAACCCTACTTGTCCAATTCTTTCTAATTCAAAGTATCATGGACTATAAAGTGTCACAAGTTCAAGGAGGAACCTTCTCCTTTCAATTCACAGAAAATTAATAGAAATAATATCTCAAGAGTTAAGCCTGACTGAAGATAAACCACAAGTAAGATTTTCTGTGTACATCTATTTCTTGTAAGCACTTTTGGGGTGCTGCCTCCCTTTGTAGTGCCAAAATAATCTGTGAGAATACATTAAAATTCAGCTCAAGACTGGCAGAGAGACTGATGGGCAAGATTTTAAATGCAGCCAGGTCAAAAAACCTGTATAAAAGACAGATGGATTAAAAATCTCAGCGTTACACAGCTGTCATCGGAGATGACACCGCTACATCAAAACCATCAAACACTTCCTCACTTGTATGGCAACTCTTGCAGCTGGGATGATCTCTTCTACCCTGATAGAGGATCTGTCAGACACAGAGAGCTGGCGGTAGGAGGACTTCTCAGGGGTCCCACAGATGGACATCTGCCTGCTGGCCTGCCGGCTCACGTTGCGGAAGGGCCGCGAGGACAGAGCTTCCACCCCATCCTTAATGAAATCCTCATCCAGCAGCGTGGGCATGGTCTGGCCAACCAGCAAGAACCTGCAGCCACAGAGTGAAAACATCAGGCTTGGATTTGAACGCTGGAAGAGTCGATGAAACAGAGCTCGAAGTACCAATTAATCTTAAATATTAAAATCTGAGTGCTACAAGGTAAGAAAGCAGCACTTTGTCTAAAGAGAAGCAATTACCTACCTGGCAAGCTGAAGGCAGATGGAATAGACTCCTTGTCTTGTTTCATAGTCCACCTCTGATGGGATGGAATCTCTCTGCATCACATTCACCACCAAACTGAAAAACAAATCGATAAGACACACTGCATTTGGAAATGTTTCACATTAGGAGACCTGCGATTAATTTGGCTCTATCTTTCCTTCCTCTTATTCACTCAGCTGAGCCTCAGTTCAAACTGACTTCTTTGGAGGCCAACATCCTCATTTTCCCCTTCTACATCTACAGATGGAAGCTTTCTGCTCCTGCTGAAAAATGTTTCAGGATCTCTTGGGCAGAGGAGTGTCATGGACAGAATTACTAAGAGCAAAGTACACTTGATAAATCCCACACAGTCAGTCCTGTCAGGTCTTCCAAACCACTCACACTGCGCCTCAACTCTTACCTGAAGAGTCTGAATTTTCAAGACTGTAATTACAAATTTAATTTGGTTCCCACTGCATGACCTATACTTTGACTGCTTAAAATGTCCACTGGTGTCTACACAGGAGAGTGCAATGTACACACTTGCAAATTTGAATTGCAACACTTAAATGTCACGAAATTATCCAAATATCAACTACTTTAGTACAAGTTCCATTTCACAAGCTTATTTGTGCTTGATTTTGAGGTTTAACAACATGCACTCTGGTAAATATGACATTTAGCTACTAGACCGTGGTAAGACAGCCTTGGGTGGATTTTTTTCTCTAAAAAAGAAGCTGACAGGTGTATTAGTGTGCTACAGTGTGGAAATAGGAAATCACACACAACTGCTAACTAAATGAAGTGCTACAAATGGAGTCAAGGTTTTGAAATCTAACCTCAAACCTCCTGCTCTGAGGAAGTTTTCACAGAAAGACTTGGCACAGTTTCTTGCCATTTCATCATCTGCAGTTGGCATCAGCTTGGAGCTCAGCACCTAGAATAAATAAATAAGCAGATGTAAACCTCTTAGAGTTCTTTACCTGCTGAAGTTTGAAAGTGTAACAGAAAAAATATCCACTACAAATGAAGCAATTAATAATACACAAAACTGTAGTCAGTAAGAGAAATCTCATATATCCATTAAATCTCAAATATTTAGGACAACTGTGGCAACTACAGATGTTTATTCTGAACCAAAGAGCATTTTGTTCTCACTGCAGTTTACATGTTAAAGGAACAGATGGAGTACATGGAATGTCATCTTCTGGTTCACTTGGGGCTCCTTAGGGGCCCAAATTTGTCTTGGTTCTGGATTTTCAATTCACAGCATCCCATAAAACACACTACAGATGGGCTACTTATTGATTCACACCTTCTGAAATATAATTGTACTACTACTAGTCTGGTGTTTCTTCATGAAAGATGGCTCAGGTAATTCTAGAGGCATTATGAACAGCACTACTCTATCAACTCTCCTGTTTTAAATCAGCACTAAACTTCAGAGTGCAAATACACTCAGAAACATGGCCAGAAGGAAGTCTGTGGTTCTGTGAGTCAGTTCTTCTCATTTACGTTTCACTTCACATAAAAAAAAAACACCAACACCCAAAGAAACCCACCAAAAAACCCCCACGAAAACCCCAAAATCATCAACCAAACAAACCCCAGCCCCTCCCAAAATCTCAGAAAACCCCACAGATATTATTTATTTTCTTGAAAAGTCTCCTTGCAGCCAACAATGCTGCAAACAAAATAGATCTCTTCCAGGTTCACAGACACGGATAATGTTTTACACAGTCCCAGCCATGAAATCTTATCACCCCCTGGACATCTGCAACATTCAAATTTCATCTCTTTCATATGTTCTGCAAATTTCCTGTGCACATTTTTTTCAGAAAGCAGCTCAGACTGGCTCCCATCTTTTCACCAGATCACCAGCTGAGGGGATAAAAAAGCTGTTTTCCTTTAAATATTCCTTTTCCTGAGAGAAACCATCTTCCAATTGGCTTGACTGAGGAAGCTGAGGAGCAAGTCCACTCATATAATCTACACATTTAATCCAAATTATTACTTCTCATCCCTTGCCAGAAAAGCAAGCAATTTATTACTTGCTTTTATCATTTTCTCTGGCACAGAAGCAGCAGATTACTGTCCCATCCTACTGCATTATAATCTGTCAGCTCAACAAGACACCCTAAACCATTTGCTTTGAGTTGTAGAACTTGTCAACATATTCTGAAGACATAATCAAGTAGCTTTCACTCCAGCTATACAGAAAAGGGGGAATCCTAAGGCAGGAGTGTGATGACAGTGTAGGAAGATGAAGAGCTAACATTAGACTGTGGAAACCTAAAGGGAAGCAACCACGAGAAAATTCCCCAAGTAATCTTGGCACACACCATGAAGGAAAGAGAGTAATTTTGTCTAATGTTCTGGAAGCAGTTGGCAATTGGTCCTCCAACCTCAGGTTGTTCAAATCACATTTGTCATGGGTCCTTATAAACAGTGGGACCTGTAAGTAGAACTAAACACTGCCCAGCTTTTAGTGTGCAGGTTCCTGTGTCCTACCAACATCACCAGCTGAACTCCTGTAATCCTTAAAATCCATTCACTGAACTCTAGGAAACAATCTTTACAGGGCTCAATCCAACATTTTGGCTGAAGAATTCAGGAGAATGCTTAGGGGTAAAAAAGTTCTATATATTCCACTCTACCTGTGCAGCCAAAACAGGCCAGAGGACTCTTGGTAAAAGCCCTGCACGTTTGGATAATGAAAATCCTTTCCAGCTGAATGCTTTGTGAAAACACTCCTCCTTAGATAGAAAATGGGAGACTTCTACAGCACAGGAGTTTCTGACAAATTTAATCAAGCAATACCAATCCAACTTAAAATAGCTCCCATTAATTTTTAAGTGCCAACTTTTTTTTTTTTTTAATATATATTTTTTAATATATATGCACACTAAAAATTGCATATTCTGAGATGTAGAGAGTCAAGCAGGAAGGAATTTTATCTAAATGGTAAGAATTTGATGTTTCTTTGCTTCTCTCCACTTACTTCAGAACACTTTTTCCACCTTGCAAATCACACACAGAGGGGCCTCAGTAAAGTCTCTGAAAGGGAACTTTCTGTCCCTTTCATCCTGTGTAAAATTTACCACATACATAAAAATAGACTGTCATAATATTTGCATTTTTTATAACAACCCCACCACAGCGGACTCCTGCCCAAAAAAACCTAGAAATACTTCACTCTTACTGCTCAGAAACACAGAAAGAACCAAATTTGTTTTCTTACCTCTAAATTGTAGAGCACTCTGAACGTGGACATGCCTGGAGCAAAAGATCTGAAAAGACTTTCTAGTATTGAACTGGCACTGGGCTGATGTTGGTGTTTTGAGGACAAGGATGGGGATTTTGAGGACTGAGAACTGGATTCTGAAAGCAGAGTTTTCTAGGAGGAAAAAGCCATAGAAGAAATATTTTGAGACTCCTGTGTTTTGCTGTAATTGAGAATACATTTCCTACAACCCCTGTAATAACCCTCTCACTTCTGGCTGCTTGGAAATAAGTCAATAACGAACATTGACTTAACATGAACATTATTCTGCTGTAGTTTCAAACCCTCTGTGTATAATAATCTGAATTTAGGGAACTGGTAGCAAAATCCTTTTTGTGTAGCTCACCATGAGCAATTATTTAATCCATACCTTCCTTCCTAGGGAATCGAGCTGATCAAGAGCCTCCTGAATAGCTGGGTCAGTGGGAATCAGGAGCAGAAGTTTCCTCACTCGCAGTGTTATCCTGAAAAGAAATCACAAGTTACATGCACAGAACAAGGGCTCAGCCACACTGGCCTGGTGGATGCCTGCACACAGTGGAATGAGTATTCAACTGGGCACTGTGGAGCAATTCTTTAATATTTAGTAGCTATTTAATCTGCTTACCTTGGCTCCTCCAGGTTGGCAAGCTGGTAAAGCATGTCAAACACATTACACACGAGAGCCATGACAACTCCAGGGAGGGATTTCTCCTGACAATTAAGCAGAAATACAAAAGTCTTTTTCTCTCTTCTCTTTTACACATAAATTTAACAGAGCTCTTCACTGAAGCAAATGGCCCACACGCCAACCTGGCCCACAGAAATCCAAGCTACTTTCTAAATTGAGACAACATTTAAATTTTTACATTATTCCATTTCCCTTTTAACAGCTATTTTTTTGAAGTCAGCCGTTATGTTATAAACCACTCAAAGCAAAATACAACACAGAGCAGGAGTGATCCGAACATGCCAGTTGATGCTTCTTAGTTTACCTTCATACTGCAGGCTTTATTAGTAGTGAAAATATGGAAATCTCTACCCTCAACAAATACACAGTCTCAAAATCAAACCAGATGGGTCCTATTTGTTTAAAAGACCCTGTAGAAATTAATAAACACCAAACAGGCTATAAGTGACAGAGCACAGATTATGAAGTCCAACCTGCGTGCACAAGGCAGATGTGTATTTAGATGATTTGTTTCAACTGCAGTTTGAAAGCAAAACCAGATTACTAAAGATTGGATGATCTAAGTAGAGCTCCTGCTCTCTGCCCCATCTATCTCTGCTGCAGGAAAAATCTGAGGGAAGGCTTCAGGTCACATTATGCTGTACCTGTTCCATTGCATAGGATGAACTAAATACACTGCTGCTGTTGCTGGAACTGGTTGAGGAATCTGCAGAGCCCCCTGATGGAGTCCCACTTCCTGACGTTTTTACTGTGAGGATTTGTTCATCGGAAAAGCCCAGCTGGTGGAGTAGTTTCTGATCTTTGTTCACTGTTAGCTGCAAGAAAATATTTATTGTTTAGTTCTGGAAAAGACTCAATTTCATAGAGAATGGGGATTCTTTGCAGTTAACATACCAGGCTGTCATTGGCAAATATCTGTATATTTTCCACAGGTGAATTCAACATCTTTGCTATTTTCCACCTGACGCTTCCTACAGTTTCATTGCTATGAGCCTGTGAAATTAAACAACACTGGTTCAGTAAGTCTACTCGAGCAGTAAATGCCAAGAAAAATTAAAATCTTCCTAAAGAGTCTTCCTACATGGAGTGGCAAAAGTATTGTTCATAAGAGTAACAGGATAGGACAGCACAGAAATGCTCGAATATCCACAGTGAGCAAAAAACTTATTTTCCCCATTCTGGAATTTAATTATCAAAATACATTTGGTCCACAGAGACTTCCACATACATATTTTTAACATTTTCAAGAAGAGTTTTCAAGTTGACTGGAATCTTTATAACCATCTTAACTCTATTCAGCTCAGGCATAAAACCCACCAAGAGTGGCTACATAACCAAGGGGGTCCATGGCACACACAAACTGGGCACACCTACCTCTATGGTGAAGGTATCTTTGGTAGACTCATATGTAACATTAAGGGTTAAAAGATGTCCATGGAAAGAGGCACCATGAGGTAGAATAGTTCGGGGAACAGAGTAGAGGTCCTACAAGAAGAGAAAGATGACAGTAAATAACCACTCTGGAAAACAAAGACATTTCTGTGATGGTGGGTAACTAGGGTTGCATGCTTAAATAACTTTTACTGTTTTTCATAAAATTGGGAGTTGTGTTCTTAGCCTTGCCTAGTAGGAAATGACACATCTTACCTCTATTGTTATCACGTAACGCTCTGCCAACAGCAGCAGTCTCTCAATTATTACAAGTTTAGTTGACCTAAAGATAAACACAGAAAACAAGAGTAACTTGTCTCACAGATTTATCTCCAACACCCACGGGTAACTACCATGAATTGTCTGGTTTTGAAGGTACCTCCTTAAACTTGGAGTTAATTCAGCAGAAATGAACTAGGAAAACAGGCCAAGAGGCTCGTGTTGTACAGCTTGAGATGTTGCCAGCTTCAGAGGAAGATTCATGTTCCTAAAGGTCCCACCCTCCACTCCTATATTTAAGTTACACATATTCAGGTATGGTTAAATTAGGCTTGAGGTTAAAAAAACAACCTTTTCTCTCCTAATTTAAGAACCACCACACCTAAATTGCACTGCCTCAGAAATATTACATGATTAGTAGGCTGGTAATAAGCTGTGGAGTTTCTTGTTTTAGTTTGGTTGGCTGGTTTTGGTTTCTGGGGGGCTGGAGGCAGGGTGGTATTTTTGGTTTTGATTCGTTGTTTTGGGGTTTTTTAATGTCTATTTGGCTTTGGGTTTTTGGTTTTTTTTGTTTCCTTGTTGTTTTCTTTTTTTAAACACAGGTTTTTCAAAATCTCTGGAACTCCTATTGCATAGCAATTGGAACACTAAATTGAGGAACCACCAGAACAACTTAAAATTACAAAGAATCTTAATTACCACGCGAAATATTGTGGGAAGCATCTGGGAGCAAATGTCTACTGTCATATTTATTCCTTGAGAGGAATTTATCTCCTCCTACCTGTAAGGAGACTGAACTGATGTTGCCACTGTAGGCATGGCAGTTGCTGTGAGCATTTTTGTAGCTCTTGTGACAGCGTGTGTTAACGTTGGACCGCCGAGGGCAGAGCTGGCTGCCTGCAACACAGAGCACAGCAAAGGACAGTCAGGGCATCCTGGAAAGCTCAGAGAACAAAAAATATTTGTGGAAAGAATTTATTTTTTTTACTTTAAATGGAATTATTATAGTCAAGTGTTCTTATTCTAAGATACAGAAGCAAAAGGATGAAGGCACGAGAATAATTAAAATTTGTCTTTTACCTCTAATCGTGTGTAGCAATCAGCAATGAATTTCTTGTGCAGTGATACTGAATCCTAAAGATAAAGTGTACAAATTAATTAGAACTTACACTAAAATAATGGGAATTACTCATAAAGTGACAGAACTCAACAAATCACACAGCTGAACATGCAGAGTATCAAGACTTTCTGAATGTCAAAGCACCTTTACACACAAACATATGCCTACCTTTTTCAACCTGGGAGTTAGATTAATATAGCTGTAATTTATTATCAGTTGAATAGCTTCATTGGCAATTTCTTCATCTGGTGACTCCATTGCAATCTTCCAGATGAAATCCATTCCTATTAATTCCAGTTTTTCTACGCTCTACACAAATAAGAACAACAGTAAAACACGACTGGATTTTTTACATAATAGTGAGTTGAACCACAGGGACAAAACTGTTGGAAAAGCACCTTTTGATCAAAACTTCAAAATTCTCTTTTCCAACGTGCTGCCAAACTTTGGCACAGCGCAAAGTTAAACCAACTGCTGTACATTTGTGTGTTTATACAAGAAAAAAAAGTTGTTTGCTGGTGGATAAACAAGTTCCAAAGACCAATGTCAGTCAAGCCAACTTAAAAAATTAAAAAATTTAAGAGCATGGAAAAATTTAATCTAGAATGGAATTTGTTTCAAAAAAGTCAACATGGTAACTAACCACACAATAAATCATCACAAAACCTGCTATGATACTTGGCAAAAAATTCTGCATTTGAAGTAAATTCTCTGTGATAAAGATCTAAAATGCCTATGGAAAACTACTTAACATATAACCATTAATTTAACAAAACCACTGAAGCATCAGAGTTAAAAATTATAGCAGGTTAGAATTTAAATACGATAAGTCTAACTCCCATTCAAAGAAGAAAAATAAAAAAGTAATTTTAATAAAGGCTTTCCCTGCTAGGGAGAAGAAAAAATTGCACACTAGAATTCATGATTATTTAAAAAAAATAGTTCAGCTGCTCCTCCTGCAAAGTTTTACCAGCTACAAACCAACTTCCAGCTATCAATTGCTGAATTTTAACTGCTGAAGTTGTCAGAGTTTTAGAATTTAACAACGTTAATGCTACAAGGACAATCTGCTCATTAACACAAACACGACCACGTCCAACAGCTCCTACACAATCCTTGTCTCACCTCCTTCTGTCCCTAAGAGGACACACAGGTAAGACACAGGAACAAACTTGCCAGAACACACTCACCAGCTGAGTTCCTTGCCTCTTCAGTCGATGGTCACACAGGTTCACATTTTCAAAGAATGTCTTAAATAAACTAAAACCTGAAAGTAAAAAAAGGTGCAGGTTTTTTATGTTGGTCAGGCTTAGTTTTCTTGGTTTAAAAAGTAAAGTTATCAAATACAGGAGATGAGCTCTTCCCTCTACAATTAATAAAGCTCAAAATAGACCCCCTTTTTTACACTGATGTATAGAATTGGTTGGATGTTTGATTTAAAGGCTTAGGAAGCAAATTTCTGGTTATATATTTCAACCCCAAATCTGTTCACCAAATCCATTTTCTTACCGTTCATAGTAATTTCATAAGATTCCAGTTTAAGAATCTTCTCTTTGAAGAGCTGTTGCTGCACATCACTCTCCAGATCATGCTGCCCTTTTGTAAACCACTCAAAGCACATCTGTGAATAAAAGGCAGACATTATTTTTACCCCATTGTCACATCAAATATTTTAGTTTTACACAGCAAACTATATCAGATATCACAGTAACTCATCTTGCAGAAGTTTTATCTACAGCAAGAGGTTCAAAATCTCATCTCCTGGTAACCTCACACGTTAGAGAGGCTGCATTGCAGCTTCAGGGTACTTCATAGTCAACTTTCACCCAAATAATGCTGAATTGTCTGCACCAATCTCCATATACCCTTTTCAAACCAGCATCTTCAACTAATCTCCCAGCCAATGTCCCTCTCCCAGTCAAATTTAATGTTCAAAGAGCATCCTGGCCATAAGTGAACTCCTAACAGTGGCTGCTGCAGCCTACACAAAGCATAAAATGCATGACCAGTTTGTGTTTGCTCCTCACACTCTGCATGTCTCAACAAACACACATGCTGCTCCTGATCCATTAAAATTCTTTCTGCAACCACAGAAACCAACTCTTCAAGTTTTTCTTACCTCTCGATCCAACTCACAAACATCTTGGCCAGTTACAAGGCATTCCCAGATCTCCCTGGCACGATTCCAGCCCAAATAAAGGGTGGCTTCTTGCAGAAAAAATGCCAAAAATTTTAGATGTGCCTCCAAATACTGAGAAAGAGGAAACAAAAACTCAAGCTTAAGACTTTTCTTTCTGAAACAAGAACTCTGAGCATTTTATTTCTCTTTTTTTTTTTTTTTCTTTTTGCAAATTTAGTTGTCAAACAACAGAACGCTTTGAAAAGCCTGGAAACAGAAACTGTGAATTTCTATTTTAAACATACTTCATGGCTACCTTTCTAAAAACAAACACTGAAGTCCCCTTGGATTTACTTTTACTTTGCTGGTGGTGATATTATTTGATGCTATTTTTCAAAACCAGCATGGAAAAAATAATTATCAAAGCATTAGCAACAAACTGCTGTTTGTGAGTGTGGCTTCCTATGTGCTAATTAGCAAATCTGTGGCAGGTATTAAGAGCTTCACGACACATTGAAGGGTATCACCTCTACCAGGAACTGAAGCTGGTGAAGAAGCTGGAAGCTGCACAGGCTTGGCAACAAGAAATCCTAGGATGAGGAGATCTACTCTTCACCAGGTAAAGATTTTGCTAAGGAACTTGTGTAATTTTGTGTAACGTTTACCCAGCTTTCTTCTATACAATAACAAGGCTACAACAAAGTAAGTAGTAGAACTAGAAATAAAAAAAACTAGAGGCATTATTCAGCAGTGAATTTCAAAAAGGAAACAACAACAAGGTGAAGAAATTCGGTACCTCCCGGTAAGTGTATCGGCCATCCACCAGTGTTGCTCCCACCAGCCCTCCTGGGCCTGCCACAGATGCAGCCAAACGGTGACAGGATATCAGGCTTCCTGTCACCAACTTCACTATCTCAAAGTTTTTCTTTAAATCTTGGATGATGCTCTTGGCAATAGAATAAAAGAGAGAAAAGACGGTTTTGAAACAATAGTTAAACAGGGATGTGCGTACAGCAATTTGCTCTTCTACAGACACACATCTCTTGCCAGAAGGTGTCATGTTCCCCTTCCAAGCACATAACCCCCCCTGATGTTGGTGTTTTCAGCACGTGCTGAAACCCAAGTGCTGCAGATTGCAAAGTTCCACACCTCCACACAGCAACTCTACAGCACATATGATTGCTGGTAGTTTAGCTTGTTTTCCAAAGGTCAATGTCAATTCAATTACAAAGCACTTGGTCTAAATAAACATTAGCCATTGTTCATTCTTTAACACAAACATGCTTGTTAATTATTCTACAAAAAGCTGAGAATAAAATAAATTAGTCCTGACACAGTAAACAGATTTATATACACACACACACACTCACAAAGGGACAGTGCAGCACCTCTACTTCAACAGTTTGTTTATCACTAAACTACTTTTAAAATTGTTCATTAGCTAATTCAATTTTTTTCTGGATTCAAACTTCCAGGTTTTGCACAGCTACACAGACACAACAAAAGCTTCAAAACTCTTTGTCAGTATATAGCCTTACCTTGTCTTGTTTTTGGTAAGTTTGCTTAATAAATGAACGCGTGATTTCGTGGAGCTGACGCAGGGCTGGCACCACCCACACAAACTGAGGATTATTGTGCTGGGATGACTGGTAGCAGGAAAGGTAAAAACAATTACACATGTGGTACGTGCTCAACAACAGCTTATCTTTCCTCTCAGACTCTTGGAAGCCTAGTGATATCTGTTAATGCTGCTGTTTTAAAACAGCAGCTACCACCTCTGCTGGCTTCAGTTACTTGTTCCTCCTTCCTTTTCAAACACACTCCGAGTGCCCTTGTTCACTTTCTACAAGGAGTCCCTTGATACACACATTTGCCATTTTGCTATCCCTATTATTAAGCCCAAAGTACCAGCTCCTTGCTAGAGAACATGCAAATTAAGTAGCCAAAAAGAACTCAGTTGCACCAGGGAGAGATGATAACCACCACCTTCCTCAATTATGGGAGATGAAGCAGGTCTAAAAGGGCATAAAAGGGCAAATCCAGTCAAATGATGTTATTTACTGCTAAAGCAAGAGCAACAGAGGAAAGAATTTTAAATATTACTGAGGCTTAAGAGACAAGAAATTTCTGATTGGTGCTGCAAGCAGCTCCCTGATAGGAAGCAAAGCTGCATTTTGAAAGAGGTCCTACAAAGAATAACCCTCCTACCTCATTTTTAGAACTGCTCATCACTTTTCTGGGAGGCTTCATTTTCTGTAAAGTTTGACCACACAGACCAGTACTGAGGTTGCTTGTTCAGAGAAGTGATGTCTGGTTTAAATACTGACAACACCCAAATACCACCTACACCCTCAGAGAGGCTGAAGGAACCTGCCCATACCAGAGAGCTCTCCACTGAAGACTCCCTCACAAATTTGAGAAAGCTGCCTTAACATCACATTCCCTCCCAGTTTATGCCTTCGTTTTCCTAATGAAGGGAAATAAGAACACCATGTATTTTAAAAGTCTGCTGCATGCTTATTGCAATCCCTTCTAGTTTACAATTACAGCTTTTGTTAGTTTTTCCCACTGCAGCACCTCTGTAATAGCCCTTGCCAGAATATAATTAATAGGAATGAGATTAGGAAAGCATAAAAGAAGATCTAAAAGAAAAAAAAAACCCTACAACTTTCACAGACATTGAGAACCTAAGATTTGAAATTCATATTCATGAAGACACACACAGGAGTGTGATCAATATCAAGAACCAACATATTATCTCTCCTAAACTCTACAGATGCTGCAACACAGACAAAACTAATTTATCATGAAAGAAATGAACAAAAACAGTACAAGCCTTTTTTCTTTATTTACAGCATACTTTAGGCTGAAAAAACAGAAGACAGGAGCATTCCTGCAGGCCTCAAGAAAAACTGCCTGCTATGTGAACAGTGCAGGAGAGAATATATGGAGTCTTTCAAGCCATGCACATCTCTGCTGCTGCCGGGAAACAGTACAGGCAGCTTTGGGAATAACTTCTTTATGTTACAGGAAAGGAGTTAAGTATTTTACTAAAATATAAAAACTACTACAATCGAAATATCGATTTGCATTTTGAGACTTAACAGTCATGCCAGAACACATGCTTTACTCAAAAAAAAAAAAAAACAAACCAAAACCAAAAAAACACTAATCTAGGCTTTCACATGAAAGGGACAGTTAAAATACTGACATACCTTTACAGTGGTTCCATTTGCAAATTCTAACCTTGGGCCCATCCTGGTAGTTTCCCATAAACTGATCACTCCTTGTGCTGAAAATTTGCTTAAAACAAAGGCAAGAGACTTACTATGAGTCTCATGATCAACAAAGTGGCTCACACAAAGCCTACCCCTCTCGAGGACTCCCCAAGGTAAGAACTTACAGATGGGACACACAATTTGTGCATCTTGAAAGAAAAGGGCAACATCGAGGCTAGATAAGATTTCATTTTGGAAAAGATAAAATAAGAAACCAACCCTCTTAATATCTTCTATGCATTTGATGATGTAGCTCCTTTTGATTGCCTCTTTCACTGCATAGGCATCGCTGAGGATTGTCAGGTGCTCCTCCAAGGCCTGCTGGATAAGACTACAAGGTAACGTTGGAAGATGAGCCAGCTCCCAAAGGACCTCCAGGACCTGTAGGAAGAAGGGCAAGGATAGTCAGGACCTAGGGAGTACAGAAGCTAGCAACTCTACATTTAATAAATCCAAAACCCAAAGGAAAACCATCCACTTGCCTTGCCAGTGGTTGTTTCCACTCGTGCTTCTCGGCCAATGCGGCCAATGAGGCTCAGCAGCTTCTGCCTCACTCGGTCACTCTCTGTCTCCCAGCTCTGGACAGCAAAGAAATCAATGTTAGAGCACCTCTGTCAGGCTGTCACATCTCAAATGTACACAAAAATATAACCCACAATTGCTTTACTGCAGGAAAATCAAAATACAAACAGGTATGTTTCCACCATAATTATTTCCTTATTTCTGTTGCTGGGTGTTACAGCACTAATTTGCTCAACTCTTTAACAAATATTATTGAGGGTTAAACATCATAATAAAATCTCACTTTAAGTCCCTTAGGACTGGCTACCTAATGTACTTAGAATCCAAGTAAATTAGCAATACAGTAGCAGATTAGGCTTCTGGGTTAACATAGAAGTTAGCAGTAAAAGTGTTTTATTAATAACAAACTTTACATTTATATAGAAAATATAAATGCATTCAAGGCATTTGCCTTTCAGTAGGCTGGATGCACAAGTACATCTCATCAGTTCTCTTCCTAAGGAACGTAAATTCAGGTGAAAACTTACCTTTTGGATTAGAACAAATAAATGATTGAGCTGATCAGAGCTAAACTTCACAGCAGCTGCAGCAATAATGGTATGTATGTTCTCAATCACAGTGGAGGATTGTCCTGACTGAAAAGCAGAAAAACACAAGGTAGGTCTTTAACCCAAACAAGCCAGAGAAAAACCTTCATATAAGCATTATTACTATTCAGACTAATGAGGGAGAATAGCAGCTTTTGACACGGTAGAAACACAAGTTCAGAGTAAACCGTCTGTGCTCCTCATTTCCCTGGCCGAGAAGTCTTTGGAAGTAATTCTAAAGCAGGAAACTACAAGTCTGCCATCATTACAGCAGCTTCAAGCTGCTGCAGTGGCAGCAGCACAAACATCACCTTTCCTATTGCTTGGTGAGGTTCACGTGTGAGGTGTTGAATCTTTGAAAGTCTCCCAGGCTTTACTCAAAAATGAGCAATACAAAATCTCCTCCTACATGGATGGGAGCACCATGGTAACAACAGCCAGAGAGGGGGAGGAAGTATTGCTTTTTATTAAAGAATAAAATTGAGGGAGCTAGAATCACATTACAGCTCTGCTAAGCATTGAAGACTTGCTACCATGCCACACAAACTGCAGAGCTGACGGTGATCTTTTAGACTGAACTCATTGAACAACATTTGCACAGAGAAGAAAACCATTTCCTGCAGTGGAAGAATAGTTTCCTGCCAAAGTTTCCGTGTGTCATTTGCATGAACACTCAAACCACCCTCCCCACACAGTAATAAGTTGAATATCCTTAAAGTGAAGGCAAAAAGATGAGTTGTCAGTCAATTATAAGTCTGTACAGGAAGGTAAATGGGAATTCAGACAGTTGGAGCCCACTCTCTTTAAAGTCACACTCTGACTTTAAATCCACACCTCCAACCATGAACATTAATATCCTAGTTTGGTCTAGACAAATATTCTTGTCACCTGTTTCAGGCTGACAACCTCTTATGCCAAGTCAAATACTTTTGCAGTCTCTAAACACTTGTTGCAAAGAACTGAACTTCATCATAAGATTTAACAGCTGTGATACAAGAAATTGTCAGAACAATTGATTTTACATGGTAAGGGAAGAAGCAGAAGGAAGTCTTTGCATTAATTACACTGTTAAAATCTCAACACCTCCACACTGCAATAGAGATGGATAGATTATTTATAAAAATCCTTTCATTGGAATGTTTTGCTTTTGTAACACCTTCCTAGTCTTGATTGCTTACCTGAATTCTCCAAATTTTAGTAAGCTCATCTAAAGATAATTTACTGCCCAGCAGTTCAATAATTCCCTTTATACGATCACAATACTGTGCTTGGTCTATATTACCTGTGAAACAAAGAAAGGCAACTCAGTGAATATGTTTCAAACACTATCAGACACATTAAATTAATATAAAAGAACTAATTCTTTTAAAAGAGAGAACAAAGCTTTCTTCATTTGGAAAGTCTTTCTTTCCTGTCACAGACAAGTATCAGCACAAAGAAAAAGAACAGGGCTGTTTCCATTTTTATTTTGTTTTGTTTCATACATCTGATAGCACACCTACAGAATGTTACTCGTGGGGGAGAAGAACACCTCTTTTCTCTCTTTTTTAGAGGCTAACAATATACAAACTGAGAGTAAAAAGCCCCAGGTAAAGCAGAAGACATCTGCACAGATGTCAAACAGAGGACTAGATGATAGTTACAGAATTTGTAGGATCTTACTTGATTTTGGAGACAACAAAAATCTTGAACTCTTTGGTTAATAATGCTCATTAAAATGTATTGAAAGGGAGAGATGAGATTTTTAAATTTAAGTCATTCAAAGCATGTGCCAGAAGGCTTTGTGAGAATTCTTACCTTCCAGAGCAATTGACAGGACTGAATTCTCCACGAGCCAATTTAGCAGTCGGTCTGTGTCTATTGCATTCTTCACCGACTTGGACACAGTGCTGTCTTCTATTAATTTCGTTACCTAAAAATTGCAAAATGTAACATTTTAACAAAAAATTCCCACCTGCACCATACACTCACATACACACAGAGTGAAATCTATTCAAAAAGGCTCATGATGAAGCTTAAGTGTGAATCCTGAAATATTTTGAGTACAGAAGGTGTTTGGGATTTTTCGGGTTGGTTGTTTTTCGCGGGGTGTTCGTTTTTTAGTTTTTATTTTTTATTTTTTAATAAGCTGTTTAAAGGCAAATTCCTAACCAGAAACATCATGTCATCAGTCTCTGATGCAGCAGAATCTTATTCTCAGTCTGACACAGAAAAGCTGGCCTGTGCTGCCAGGTATTTTTCTACAGATATGCCAGAAGTAGGTTATCTCAAGCTTCTGCTTGTTACACTCAAATCAGTGTCCTACTTTTTATCCAATACTGAACTGATACAGGCTCCTTACTCGAGGGAGAAAGAGCACATTTCTGCTAAAATCTTCAAAAGCTGCACTTTTATAAATTCACCATGGATACACAGCATTTATGATTAAGAACCAAACAGCAATGAGATTTAACATCTCAATATTCTCATAAAGAGAGAAGGAGAAAAGCAGAAAAGATGTACTTTAAAACACTACAGTGTCCACATACAAGTGTAATAAAAAATACAATATAAAATGCTACAATTATGTCGTGTAATGACCTGATATGAATGGACTAATATATTGACATAGGTTTAAGTCCCATTTGGGTTTTTTTTCTGTTTCCTTTCAGTAAAAGGAGAAAAATGGGATATACCACAGGATGCTCAGGATTATCCTGGAGTGAACATTCAATGAATAGCATAGACCCCTGCTTATAAATCAATCTAAAATTGCATTTCTCAGAATAGTGCACTTCTCAAACTGTGTCTAACTGGGAGGCCTTGCAGTGGCTACTAATACCATAAACAGCTCCTGTTCATTAATTGTTTTGGAGTTTCTTTCGAACTGAGCTTTTGCTAAGGCAACGTAACCCGCAAGGAGACATTGCGTCATCTCTTTTTTTTTTTTTTAAGGCTGTGGTTTCAGTGGCTTATTAACAACCCATCCCACCTAAACACATGCACTCATGCACACCAGACAGAGAGCCAAAAAGCCAACCTACTTCTTTGAGAGAATTCATTTTTGCACTGAAGTGGGGGGACTTCAACATGCGCAGCAGAATGCCCAGCCGCAAGTCATCGACCGCCGTCACCAGGTCGGGTTGGAAGCGCATACACAGCAGTTTGATCCCAGACAAGAGCTCGGGGATACTCACCAGTCTCTGTTTGAAAACAAAACAACAATAACAAAAAAAAAAGGGACAAACAGAGGCATTGGTGTTTTTGCTCTTCTGCTAGAGACATCAGTGACTCACAAAGACTAGGTTTAGTGACCAAACAGAGACTGTTTAATCAAAATGCAGTACCTGGTACATCTGAAAGTATTACTTTAGATTACTAAATATAAAGTAATACTTTCTAAATATACTAAATTACTAAATATAAAGTAATACTAAAGTATTACTTTAGTATTTCTATTACAGTAGAAATTTTAAGATAATGAAACCATTGGTTAAAGCTTCAGATTTGGTAGAGTAAATTACTCTCCTTTGGTTCACCTGCCTATGAATACTTTCTTGTTTAAAATTGACCATTTATAACCAAGTAAAAAGTCAACACAATTTAATAGAACTGAACGCCAAATTCAGGGAAACGCAGGAAGTAGCCACAAGTTACAAAGACACTTTGCTACCAAATTCTCAGAAGCAAACAGCTAATGCAACAGCAATATGAATTTAACAGACTGCAAGACAGTAAATATCTTTGAGTCAGAGAAGTGAGCATTCAGCATGCTGCACAAGGGGACCAACAAAACCAAAAATTTGATAGCAACAGTGGCAAAATATTTTACAAAGGGTCATAAACAAGGTATTTACTGAAAAGGGTAAGTGCATTTTCATTATGTCATTCAGTCAGAATTCAGAACAGGCTGTAATCTTGGCAGTGAGAAGAAAGCTCTTGTTCTAGTTTACATTGACAGCATTTCCAAGACACACAGGAAGTTCCTCCTAAATATTTAATATGTTAAACATTACCTTGTCTTTCAAGTCCTTCTCTTCTACATTCTGTACATATTTAATCATTTTATGAATGACTGGATCCAGCATGGGCTAAAGAATATGAGAAAAGGCATGACAATCATTTTAATGTTTCCTGAAATCAATTGAATTACTCCAAAGATGTGACTACAGCAAAAGGAAATGCTCAGCTGAAAGCTCACCATTACCTTAGAGATAAAGCAACACCTACAACAAAGATAAAATGATCCTGGTAGCTATGCCCAGGAAAAAAAAAAAAGCAATTAGACTAAGAATCCATTTCAGATCACTGTAATGCAGGTTTGCAAAAAGAGACAGACTGATTGCCCTCCAAAAACACATTAGTTATTAGGTGCATGTGCCTCTCTTACTCTCAGGGGCTTTTAAACGACATCCTCCTCTTCAAATAAAGTTTTTCAGTCACTTAAATCAACAGTTTTTGGTGGTGAGGGCAGGAGTGAAGCCTGGATACGTTTGCACATAAAAAGAGATCCTGGTGAACTTTTTTACCTGTACCTCAATTTTTGCAGTGTAAACTCTCATATCCATGTGATTGATCTCAGCCAGAAAGTTAAACTAAAACCAAAATTTATCCTTCAGGCTGGATTCTTTTTCCCCACATGGTTTCTACCACTGAAACTTACTAATGGCAGTGGTAAAGCTTCTCACTGCTGCAGATGTAGATACATGACTGCAGATGATTGCTTGGAAAATGAATCTGAACATTGTCTGAGCCCTTTATTCATCATTCAGGATGCTCAAAATGGCTCTTGTACTTTCTGCAACGTGAGCTTTGAAGGCTTTTCAAATTAGTCACCAGTTTCACGCCAACACAATTGGAAATTAATTTTCAGTCCTCTCACAAGTCATAACAAAGACATTTTACCTGTACTACAGAAGAGTTAAGATATTCTGCACAAACTCCAAATGGCTGAACTAATGCAGAGATTGCCTGAAAGAAAGACAGCAAGTATTTAGGTGCATATTTAAGAAATTCCTTCATAGTTAGCAATCCATAGCTTAAAAGGCAAATGAAGATGAACAAGTATTATTTATATCATATATTCCCAGTCATTGGCTATGATTGCTTTTGGCGTGCAAGTCTTTTACAACAACACATGGTGTAAGAAAGATTTACTCTATGGCACACAGTAGAGTATGTGCTATATATGATACATGGCATACAGTGTGTGTTACATATTTTTGTCTGAAATAAAAAAATGCCTTCCCAGTTTTCACTAATCCTGGTCCTCTCATCACTCTGTTCAGTGTTCTCTGACGGATCCTGTTTCAGTCACAGAAATAAACAGACGGAAAAGGAACATATCACATTTTGCTTGCTCTCTGCAGCAGTCAGAAGTGTGAATGCAAAATTTAAGGTTAAAGCCATATGGCAAATTTCTTTCCCAAAGCAATACGTGGGAGAAAGCTTTTGTAAATGTGTCATATACATGTCAAGATCTCTTCAATGCATGATTTTAAAGTGGTATCTATTGTCAAGAAATTAAATGTATAAAAGCATTTGTTTGCCAATAAATAATATCAAAATCAATTTCTTTCCATGCTGGATCAAGAATGGTGGAACTGAGTGTGCAGCAGTGCAACCCAAAGCCCAAATTAAGTGACGCTGACCCAGATTTCCTTCCTAAGCAAGCAGTTATTAATCATTAAACAAAGTCAAGTCAAAGTTTCTATTACAGATCTGGCATGTAAATTATGGTTTTCCTCATTCTTGTGTCAAGCTCACATATGAACCTATCTCTATATAAAGCAGAAAATATTGATAACCCAAGAAAAGAAGTTGAATTCCCTCCAAGTGGCACGTCACTGAAGGCAGACTGATTTTGTACTGGGGGACAAGGTTCCAGATGACACAGTTTCCCTTTAGCCTCCTCATTCTCCAAAGCTTGAAAGAATTGGAAGTCTCCTGAATATAGGTTAGCAAGCTAAAACTAACCAAGTTAGACTTCACACCAAAAATAGTTTAGCTCTGTTGAACCAGTCAGTTTTAAGACACTGCTCTTGAAAAGTTGTTTAGGATTAGACACTGTCTGTCTTCCTAAAGATTTTTTTTCCTTAAAGAGTGATCTCTGTAATAAATGACAGAAGTCAATTCACTTGCAGCTAAATGCAGCTATGGGTGCAGTAAACAGAAATCCAGGGACATACTGGTGAACATACAATGAAACTACTTTGATTGATGTCTAACCAGAAGGCTGAGTGATAGCAGAAAGGTACACTAATTTCTCCTCTTTTCTGTGAAATCTTAATTGCTCTTCAGTCAGAATTCTTATGTACAACCTCGTTTGACCTCCAGCTTGACAGCATTTCTCCAGGGCTCTGTGGGAGTGTTGCTCTGGTACCAAAGAAAAGGTAAAAGCACTGCCAAAAGGGACACTTGCTGGTTCATGGAGGGTAAAATGGAAAGGGAGAAGCCTCATGACAGAAGGTGGACTTACCCCAAGTTCAATATCTTCAGAATTGAGTTTGGACTGAATTGCTGAAAATCCACCCAACTCGGCAAACTGAAATAAAATAATCAGTATTACACAGTGAACTACAGTACTTTATCTTTAAATAAGAGATTATAGAAAATACTCCACTGACAGTTCCTGACATGCCAACAAGTGTCCTTTACAATGGAACATCCCATCCAAAAACAGCTTTATATTTTCATGGGAATTCAGGGGCACACTGGGGAATGCAATGCAATTATCCAGGGTATCAGGGTTTAAGCATCAAATGCTAGAAACTGTCTAAAAATGGACATAGGGAAGAAAGGTACAGCACATACAGCAACAGCTGACTGGACTGGCACTTTTTCTTGGGGGGACCTTTGATTGCAGCCTCAGCTGAGCTCTCAAATTCCTCTACTCATAGATACCACATCAGGGTAAAGGTGCTCAAGGGAAAAGGCAGCAACTCAACAAGTTTTATTTTACAAGGCAGGATTAAAATCTCAAACTATTTTTTTGTGGTTGTCAGAAAAGTGAGGAGTGAGCAAACAAGTCAGGGCAAGGTGAAGTGGGGAGGAGAAGAAATTCTCTCTGAAGACCAATGAATTCAAGTGACAAACAACAATTCTGGTTTATATTTACCTACCCTGTTTACCAGATCCACCAGCCACCCATGAGGTTCCTTGAACAATAAGAAAAGGAACAAATCAGCAGCTGCAACATCATTGTTAAACATTTGTCTTCTGAAACAGACATTTGGACAGACATCTTCAGCCCATGAACCCACAAATGGATGCACTATTACACAAACAAAACAATGTTTGTAACAGCTCCTGTGCAAAGTGTAGCTGGAGCTCTGCTCGGTTCTCATGAGCATCATCCTGTTTTGGACTCAGCCTGACATCACTGCCCATGTGCTGTGGCAACAGATCACATTGTGGCTGCTGACTCACAAGCAACTGTATTTATAGCACTGTAGCAGTTGTGGAACATTACTTTCCTAAAGCAGCAGATTTAGAATTTTCTTTCTACGGCCACAAACGTGTTTGCTGAAGGAGAAATCAACTCCATTGATGCTGTTTTGGACGCACTCATCTGGAAAACTGGTGACAAGATAATGCAAATCTCAAAAACTGCCTCCTTGCCAGTGAGTTTGAGTTGAAGATATTTTATCTTTGGCTGTCAAAAAAGCCTGAATTCTCTACTAAAACTGAACACTTGAAGTTATCCTGGTCATTTCACACTCAACAACCAAACAGATGTCAGTCCTTAGATACACAGATCCACCCACTGTGGGCTTCATGTCTAAAGCAACACACAGATTGTGGTGCTACTTTAGACATGAAAGTACACCCATTTCTAAATGTAGCCTCTAACAGAGAATTGGAACAATTTGAGAGCACAAATTAATGTCTACAGACCAACACACACTTCACAGCTATTTGCAATAATTCTTGGTGACATACTTAAACTCTGTGTTACAAATACCTACTAAACAAATAATCTTAGCTTGAAACAAAGACATCCACCCTAAAATTAAGTTTTCAGGGCATGGCCATGCTTACCTTCTGAAAAGTGGATATGGGTGAGACAGCATGCATGTTCCCCTCCCCAAAGACTTCTGCCCAGTTTCTCTGGCACACCTTCATTCGATTCTTGAAATGATATTCATTGTCGGGGTTAAATGCCTTGAAAGAAAAGCCCATGGTAATGAACAGGTGCCTTATGCCAGGTTCAAAACTTCTCTTGATAATATTTGACCATTTCAGCTGAGCATTCTCCTGGCTGACAGTCAAAAAGTCTAGTAAAAAATAAAGCTGAATACAAGCCCCCAGCTCCTGCCTCTCAGTTCTCACTATATAAAGCATTTGAAGCCTTTATTCTGTACAGACAATATCCAATAATCATGTGAGGCAGAGGTTAATAAAACAGAGATCTGAACACAAAGTATCAATTTAAAAAAATAAATAGCTAAGTGACAAAAATGTGATTTTTTTTTAAACTGCTATTTTACAGAAGTTTTGAACAGCACCCACTCCTTTGAACTGCCTACTGGATGTAAAATATCTGCAGCAAGCTATGGCTGCAGATTTTAAGACAAGGAGCTGCAACTTAAACAGTTGGAAAAAGCATAAGTTGCATAAATACAAAATACCAAATACCCAGATATTAGAAACTGCATCAGAGAGTCAAATACCATTGTAAGCACACCCAGCAGGCCCACAGGGATAGGATCCTGTTTTACTCTTTCTGCAACCAGGTCCACCAGCAGCATGAGCATGTTGTAGATTCCTTCATGGATCTCAGTTCCCCACTTGTGAACAGCACTGGATGTCAACAGCTAACAAAGCAAAAAAACAAACAACCTAAGTTTTTGAAAGTTTGAGCACCATCACAAACAAGGACAAATTCATCAACTCCAGAGATTGTTTTCAGAATAAATGTTTCCTTAGAATGCACTCATCACTGTCTGGTGTGTTTTTCAGATTCTCTTTCTGCACTAAAGGCTTAAAGAGTTAATTCAATTTGTAATTCTGTGGAAGAACACCTTAAATCACAGCTTATGACAGAAAATAAAATCTATCACAGTGTTTTCCATTTGCATGCACTAGTAGAGACCGTAACCTTTGCAAAGACCAAGTAATATGAAACTAATCAGTTTGCAGATTGAACACACAACTATTAAATCTTGAAACAGGCAGCCATAAAGCTGCACTGATTCAGCTGAGGTAACCATTTACCAATTCACACTTTTTGAGCAGCTTCTATTGGAAAACAAAGCACATGTACCAAGAGAGAGAGGTATTCAATGCTGCTTCCACCTACTGAAACATGTTCTTTAAATCTGGTTTCATGGTTGTTTATAAAGGACACTTGGCTGCCATCTGCAAATTTAATTTAATTTCTGCTGTGTCTGAATAGAAGCAGATAAAAAAATCTTAATAGTTTAAATACAATCACTTTTTGTACAATTAATGGGGTTTCTTGTAAATATTTCAGCAAATTGTAATTCAGCACGTCCTGAACTTAGATTTCCACAGATTATCCTTTTGGAGGGATAATATACATTGTTTATCTCATTTGCAAAAAATACCAAGTGATACAAAACTATTGTATGTAAGATTAGGACCCTGATAACTAAATGGAAAATAATTTTTTTCCCTTAAATTTCTGTATTCCTTAAATGGAATTATATTATCAGTACTTTAATACTACTGACAGAGTGACTTTTTAAAAGGTATGTATGTGTTTTTATACATATAGTCCAATAACTGGGGAGGAAATAAAGTGGATGGAACAGTGGGAAGTCAATTAGTTTGGGGAACTCTATAAAAATTTCCAACAGCCCAGAGTAACACAGGGCATTGAGAACTGAAGAGAAAGACAAAATTCTAAATGGATTGTGAAAAGAATTTAGCAACCCTCTGAAGAAATAACAGAAAGAACAGTTAATGGAAATCTGACCAGGAACTTGCCACTAGTAGCCATATTTCAGGAGTCTTTAAACCTCTCTTTAGGCTCTGGTAATTACTACAAGGCTCTTCATTTAAGAGGGGGGAAAAAAAAAAAAAAAGAAAAAGCTAAGTGCTAAAATTGGTCAGAGTTACAGAATCAGGACCTTTTACGATTTACATTTAAATTTCTATGATTTTAATCTAGGAAAATAATTTGAGTGTGATTTTAATCTGAGAACCCATTCAGTAGTTGCCTGAAGTCTGGACTACAAAACATTACTTCCACCACAAACAACACAAAGAAACATTGAACTGGCCTCCTGTACCTACTCACCTTTTTAAATGCTTCAGGCATGCATCTGTCCATAAACCTCTTGCAATTCTCATCAGAATCAGAAAGACCTTTACAGAAAAAAGAGTGCTTTTTAAGGGTATTTAAAAAAATGCCTTTTAAGATGACCTCAGGGACCTTGTTGCAAATTTGAGGGAACACCAACCCAAACCAGCAGCAATAAACTGCTACTGTTCCTTCATGACTAGCATGCTTTTTAAGCTATAAAAAGCATGACTTGAGAGAACCTGCCTTTCAGACCTAAGAATTAATTTCCCAATACATTTTACAGCTTCTTCAAGCATTATTAGCACCATAAGCAACTTGTAAACTTCAGAGTTCACAATTCAGTCACTAATGATGCTTCAACAGCCTCCCTCGAAAACCAAATTAAAGCACAGCCTTTTAACACAGATTGGAAACAGAGAAGCAAACCAGAACCACTTAACAACTTCTATTCTTCCAAGAGATTGCAACATTCCTTTAGACTGAAAACCTCTCTTGTACTCTCAGTTATACACCAGTTCTTGGGTGTGGTGCCTCCATAACACTCCTAACCCCAGCCAAAGTACTGAATAAGAAGAGTCAAATCCACATCTAATGCAATATAAGCATTTCACCAGGGAAAAACAACCACTTATACAAGCATGGTACAGCAGAGACTGAGATGACAGCTTGCTTTTATGAATGGAAAATAACCAGCACAAGGAAAAAAGAGTCAGTAATTTAGCTCCGAAAAGATGTAATTCCCACAATTATTAGAACATAAAGAAACATGTGCACCACTTTTTTGAAAAAAGATTAAGTAAACAAATTACTTCAGAGAGAAAAGAAAAGAGCTCAAGGTTGTTTTTACAGCACTGGGTAGAACAGTTCACTGTTAACCCCTTTCCCAGAGACGTGATTGTTGTGCAGGGTGCAAATAAACAGCAGCAAGATGAAAGTGAAAGACCCAACTGGCCAACATTCTCTGTGACACCCTCTGAAGAGACAATCTGTGTAATTGTGAGAGGGAACTTACCCAGTCTTGCCAGGTAGGTGGATGCAATTAGGCACTTGCCTAATGACTCCTCCCGCTTGTAGGGTATGGACCAGTGATCTGTCAAAACTCTGCTCTCCAGTTCATACAAGTTGGTTGTTGGAAACTCAATCCCTTCACCAGAGCAATTCCCATTTTCATCATTTTTCTGTGGGTGAAAAAAAAAAAAAAAAAAAAGAAAAAAAAGTTCAAGGGAACCAGTTTCCTAGACACATTAAAGGGTTTAGAAAAGGCAGCCGTGCTTGTAACAAGCATGTCAAATTCCCAACCCTGAGGCTGCTTGTGTTTTTCAAGGTAAGAATTTAATATTTCAATTTGAATTGAAGGGATTACATACCTGGATGTATTTTGTGTAGTTGATAACTACTATGTTTACATAACTAATTGCTAACTAATTGCCTGTTTAAGCAGCAAATCTTGTTTCATAGCATATCAGATCCCAGAGCCAGGTGATAAGTACTTCCAGTCCCTGGGAGACTGTAGAGTACAAGTTCTGATCTCCATAGATCTGCACATTAATCCTCTGTTCAACAACTCCTGTAGAATATGGGAATAGTTTACTCTAAGAGAAGCCCATTTCATCCCAGCCCATTAGAAATACAGATTATTGTTTCAGTACATCAAGATTTTCTTTTACTAACTAATAATCGAAAGAAAAATCTACATCAAATACAGT
Organism: Sylvia atricapilla; assembly: GCF_009819655.1. Taxonomy (NCBI): domain Eukaryota; kingdom Metazoa; phylum Chordata; class Aves; order Passeriformes; family Sylviidae; genus Sylvia; species Sylvia atricapilla. Next base: position 28,521,250 of record NC_089148.1, on the reverse strand, counting down.
CATCCAACAAGGTAATGCAATTATCCTTCTCCTGAAATCATAAGGAGTTACTGGCAACTATTGTGGAAGGTAAGAGGGAACAGCCAAGCAGGTGACTGCAGCTAAGCTTTGCAGGTTTCCTTGCTAGTGGCACTAAAGAGCTGCTATTTCTGTGTACAGGACACAGAATTACCCCCCACTCTCCAAGTGCCATACGAGGTAACTGCCTCAGCAGCGCCAAAGAAAGAATAGACAAGTTATTCATTTATTTGCCTCTGTTTATTTTTCAACCTCCCATAGATGCCAGGTACCTAGTGTGTCATAGGGTTCACGTGGACTACCTTTCCCTGGCTCAGGCAAAGGCAGCAGGAGAAAGGACAGAATGTCTGGGTCAGGTCTGGCAGCCAGCACGAGCCACTGCTGGGGGCAGTGGAAAACAAGAGCAGTGATGGTAACAAGATCCCACTGAAGGAGGGAAAAAAGCCAGGGACATGGAGGGAGGAAGGACAAGCAGGAAAAACACTCAAAAGTTAAAAAACCAGACAGTGCCATGAAAGTGAATGGAACAAGTAGAAAGTAATAAAGCAAAAGAAAGGATTGAACTCTGGAGGAGATGGTATACCAAGAACAAAATCAATGTATGCACGCAAACGTGCTGCCAGCTCTCTCACTGCATTTGCTGTTTGTAGGATTAGATCCCTTTAAAAAAAGTAAATGTGTCATTCACTTTCATAATGGTTCAAAACTATTAAGCCAAGGGAACAGCAATTGTACAGAGCTTAACCTTTAAAGTTCATGGACAGCACGTGGGCTGGACTTACTAATGTTCTGAAGAGCAGCAGGACAATTTATGGGAACAGAACACTGCTTAGAAAAAAACCACATATTGGTGTTTGGGAAATAAAGTGTCACCTTTCTCCAACCCCCTGCTAAACACTTACTCCTCAGTTTGTCTTTATAGGAAGTTGTACTTTAAGAAACCTGAATATGAGTGCTGAAAACTGTGGTCACTGTGCATGGAAGCTGAATATAATTCCCATCTAGCAAATCATGCCCTGTTTAAATACTTCAGGTTTGGGAAAAGGGATGTTTGAAAGTCTACATGAAAAGACACTGATATTACACAGAAGTATTTTCTAGGAATTAAACTGTTAATTCTACAGCTTCTGTAAAGAACACCCATGCAGAAAACAAACCCATTTCCTAAGAAAACAAGTGTGCAGTTACAAAGAAAGTGCTCACAGTAACAGAGCGGGAGTGAACTTTTAATATAATAAAGGCAGACTGAGTATAACACAAACACCCAACTGCTGGGCCTTCAAGGACGACAGCTCAGCCTCCAATTGTAGCCAAGGAAAGCAACATTTCAACAAATGTTACAGAAACAGAGCAACAGTTGTGTCATTCCCTGGAGGAAAATGCACATTAAATAAACGCAGGGACAGCAACTGGTACCTTAAAAGGTACAGAATAGCAATGCAGCCCTTCAGCTGTAGCTGAAAAACTCCACTTGTTGTTCTGCTTTCCCATTTGCATCCAAGCAGTGCTGCTCATTAATTACCTGTTTCCACACAAGTGATTGCCAGGGTCCATGACACAGAAATTCATATGGAAAGTGAAATAATGCCTGTTCTTCACTGTACATTCAGCTCCCACATTATCATAAATTATGCTCAGAACACATCTGGACTATTGACACATCGAGTCTACCAACAGTGCAGTGGAAAGATGTTTTATACAAAAAGTGACTGTGGTATTTGGAATATTGCCCTAATAACAATGGGAACTATTTGCATTGAAGGAGCACGTTTTTGGCACTTTCCAGGAATTAGAGGCAATGAGGCTTCTTGCTTGAAAGTGCTCTGCTAGCAAAACCATGTAGAGAAAGTATCAAGTTCATTTATTAATTTTAGAACACATCCACATAGCTTCACAGCTACTGTGAAACCTGTGACAGTCTCAAACATACACCCAGGCAGTTTAAAACCCAAATTCCCCTCCAAACCATTAATAAATTTAACACTCTTCATTTCTGGGAGATTACAGCTACGTTCACATTTTATTAATGCAGACTGAGTTGCATTTCTTAAAAACAAATCTACTACAAGAAACAGTCTCTTTAAAGACTTACTGCTGCTCTTTCATAATTAGTGTCTTTCTGCACATGAAAAAGGCCAGACTGTCCCCCACCCAGTTTTGAAATCAATTTGGGCATTGCTCTTTAAAGTGAGGGATTTATTTATTACCAGCAGCTGCTGTAGCAAGGTGAAACGTCAGCTCAGTTCTTGCATCATCTTTTGTTGGCTGGAGATCTGCACACAGATCTCACACTCCAACACAGCCTGGAGAACTCACTTCTCTGCTGAGAGATTTTCAGCCCTGAACACACATCCACAATTAATGCTCTGTCACCGAGGAGCTCAGGGACTGTCACTGCAAACTCTACTGACAAAGGTCCATGGAGGGAATAAAAAATTTTGAAGAAAAATTATGGCACATGCAAAAGTAAATAGGATAAAAGGCACGTCAGCCTCCCAAAAAATGGGTTTTCTGAATCTTGGCTTTGGGAAATTACATGGGGTTTGTTTGATTGTTTATAAATTAATGTATATTAAAAGCTACTTTCCTTCCCTCAAATAGGTGACTTCAGAATGGTGTCTGCCAGTTGATGATGATCAGTATCAGGGCTCTGCGATTCTGGCTTAGCACTGGACTGGCCCCCAACATGATAAGGATTTGGAGGGATGTTCTTCCACAAAATAGCAAAAAAAAAAGAAAAAAGAAAAAAAAAAAAGAAAAGAAAACAAAAACAGAAACAAAAAAAACCCCCAACAAAACACCAAAAAAAAAAAAAAAAACCCACAAAAAAAAACCCAACAAAACCCACCCCCCCCAAAAAAACAACCCAAAACCGAAAACAAAACACAAACAAAAAACAACAACAAAAAAACCAACCCAGCCCTATTCCTGGTAACCAACGGGTCATCCAAAAATAAACTGTCTAAAGGGCTGTTACAATCAGTCTTTTCTGCAGTGGAAGTCATGGTGCACATCATAAATCTGTGACTCTTTCTACAGTTGAAATACTGAGACCAACAAACTTTTGCTGACAAACCTTTAATATAGTTTTCCATGCCTTCTGATATATCTCTTACTGCACAAAAGCCCTGAAGATCCCCTCATTCTAACAGTCTTGGCTCCTCTGGCTTATTTTCAAGGTGTGAAAATGCAGTTATGGCTAAACACACACACAGGCTCCCAGGAGAAAAACCCTCACAGGAACAGGCACAAGCTCAAGATTCCCTCCCTGGGGACCTGGCACCTCCCAGATTTGCTTGCAAGGCTGAATAAACAAAAAACTCTTCGACATCTGATCAATAAAGCATTGCTTAAATCTGTAGCATAAAACCTTCTATTGAAGAGTAACACAGAACAAAGATTAGCACAAAAACTGAAATGTGAATTAACTGTAATTGCCAAAAGGTCACAGTTTAAAGCTTCAAAATGTATTCATGCAGTATTCAGCTAATTAACTCATCAAACACTGTTTAACTAAAGCCTCTGACAGTTCCCATACCAGTCACTTTACATAAAATAACAAGGAATTTAAGACTTGTTTTGATTCTAATTGGCACCCTTAATAATGAAATTACAGTCAAATTATAATATAAATTTGTTAATTTGATTTTGATAGGAGGCTACCAACAGAATCTATTATCCCCACAGCTAAGACACATTATGTGCTCTTGCATCCAGTGTAACTCAGGAAACAAAACCCCAAAGTCATGTTTCTTTCAACAAGCAACAGGATCACACTTTCTAAGACACCAGCAGACCAAGCAGTTACCTCCACCTTGTGCCTCTCTAATTAAAGCGATTTTCACAAAAAATAACCATCACTTTATAGCCAAGAAAGCAGACTTTTGAAGTCTCATTGCATTGTTAAAAAAAGCCAAAAGAACTGAAACCTTGTTACTATGTACCTACAAACAGGATGAAGTTTAACTTCTCTGAAAAACAGTGAGGAAAAAAAAATGCATAAAGCCAGAACTTGCAGACAACAATTTTAGGTCCACCTTTCAGTTTTTATCACAGACATAGCCAACATAAAGAAATCAATTTTCCAATGCTACAGCTTTTCCAGCTGCTAGGTGTCAGCAGGGATGCTCCCCTGGGCCACAGCACTGATGTACCACTCACAAATGTTTGCAGAGCACTGCAGCGCTCAGGTGAAGGCAAGGTGAGAGAAATACATCAAATAAACCCATAAAAACAGAGCATTTCTCTGCTCTGATGTATTGTGCCCATCAATTTGTGGGAGAAGCCACGAATCCTCAAGTCACGACCTGACAGTCCCTCTACCTGCCAGACTATT